>NC_090324.1:91293871-91926615 GCF_040869045.1 Eurosta solidaginis
ATCTTCTTAGAGGGCAAGCTTTGTTATACGCAGTCATAAGCGTCCTTGTTAGGAATTCGTTCGAATCTTCCAGTTCCTCTACATTAGCAACCTCTTTGGGTTGTCCCAGTTTTGTTTCTACATGTTTCTGGAATTTAGTCCAGTTCGTTGACCTAGGGTTTCTAAAGGTTCCTCCCTTCTCTACCCTCTTTAGGGGGATGTTGAAGCTGATATACGCATGGTCGGAGAAGGATGGTCTATCAAGAATCATCCAATCATACCTTGATATATCACGCTCGGAGCTCAATGTAATATCCAGAACATTGCTGGATGTTGGACCAATGTATGTAGGGACATTTACCCTGTTGGCTATCTGCAAATTGGTTTGCAGGATGTAACAAAACAGAGATTCGCCTCTCTCGTTCGTATCTGCTCTTCCGCACGCATTGTGATGCGCATTTGCATCTGCGCCTATGACCAACCGCCCTTTGCGCCCTTCCTCCTGTACTAGCCTTTTGCACTACATCGGTGGGACCTCCGCAGCATGGGCCATGTAGCAGGACGCCAGGGTAAAAGCCTGCTTATTCATTTGCTCAACGGCCACCGCTACGAGATCCTCAGTGGTGTAATTAGGCAGCATATATGAATGCAGCTGTTTCCTTACCATTACTACAGCTCGCACTCGTCCTTCCGTTTGCGCGTAGTAAACGCCAAACCCGCGCGCGCTAAGTCCAGAAACCTTTCCTCCCGATGAGAGCCACGGCTCCTGGATCAGCGCCACGTCAAACGAACCCTCCTCAAGGGTTAGGAGGAGTTCGCTCGACGCCACTTTACTGTGTTGGAGGTTTATCTGTAGGACTCGCAGCACCATTGGGCTGTTTGTCCCCCTCCAGCACCTTCGTCTTGACGTCGTCGTCCTCCCCTTGCCCTTTTGGTTTAGAGTATTCGAGGCCCCCTTCAGCCTCTCGTGACTGTTGTGCAGGGTGTTCCTCTGTGCGAGTCACAGCACCATTTAGCGGTTGGTCCTCTTATAGCACGTTCGTGGTGACGTCGGGGACCTCCACCTGTATTTTTTCCCTTAGTCTTTTGAGGTCCTTTTCGACTTCGCCCACCTCTAGCGTGTTAGGGTTTTTATCCTCGGGACTTCTTTTCCTGAGTCGCATGTAAATTTTGCCAGTGCCAAAGGAAATTTTACCAAGCTGCGTGTACAAAATATCCTCCGCCTGCTTGTTTATTTGGAAGATGTAGAACTGACCATCCTCGGTAGGCCGAGATACAGTAAGTATCTTCTAATCCTGTGTCGGTATGTTCGGATTCTGATTCTGCAGAAGTCGCAGTGTATCCTCCGACTTCATCACGCATGGTATCCATACCTTAACTTTTGGTACCGTGGGGATTTGCGCTTTATCCACCACCTCAAACCGCGCGTTCGTGCCTTGCCGTTGGAGGTTTGGAACCACTTCCTCCAGCCACTGCAAGCTCGCGATGTTGTCGCACGCTATCATCTTCACCGCGTTATACCATCCCATCAAAGGTTGGATGGGGCTTACTTGGTTGTTCCCGCATCATCTTGAGCATTAAGCTAATAAGCTCCCTTTCCACAGATCTCCACCTTTCAGTGGTCATTTGTCCGAAAGGACTGCTACGATCAACCAGCGCCACAGTCAGTGACTGCTTTGCCACATCACTCATCTTCTCGGGAAAAGCAGGAGTCTTAGTGTTATCTCCCTTTGGCACCTCCGAGAAAGCCGGAGTCTTAGCGTTAACTCCCTTTAGCGCCTCCGAGAAAGCCGGAGTCTTAGCGTTATCTCCCTTTGGCTTATCTCCTACTTCCGTAATTGGAACTTCCCTCTGACTCGCAGCTTTCGAGGTAGTTACTACCTCGCTATTGGAGCCCATCTGTCTTACAGCTTTGGGCCTACTTGTCTTGTCTATGCGACTGCCCTGCCTCGCGGCTCTAGGACTGGGTCCTTTCTGCCTCTTGAAAGCAGGCTTATCGCCTTCCGCCGAACGCTGCCTCTTCATTCTGCCATTCGACGCTTCTTCCTCCTCGTACCGGTTGCAGAACCGAGGGTTTCTCGCAGCAAACCTTTTGAACTGCCTTCGACCTACTTCTACCGCTTCATGGGCCCATTCCAAGCGCTCGATCTCCACTTCTGTTGGGTCGACCACTGCTCCCAAGCGTTGAACAATTCTTAGTGCTGCACGGTACTGCGAGAGAGCTATTTTACTTCCTCTGCTCCGTACCCTTCTCCACTCTTCTACCCCGTTTTCATTTGTGTGCTTCTCCAACACGGAGCTCATTGAATCAGCCAAATCAAATATAATTTTTATTTGTGATTTGGTTTCTCAGCCAAATCAAAGATGCTTTTTACACCTTTCTTGAATTGTCAAGATTGTAAGTCCTTAAATGGGAACAAAATTATCAATTCATATACGAGATGGCATAACTCGTCATATGACGCAGTAGGGGACTGTCGAAAGGAACAAAATTCTGTTCGTATATCCAGTTGCAGTGTCCTCATTTCTACTAAGAGGATATCGGTTCTTATCCCAAAAAGTCCTTCAAAAAGATCTGCGGACTAGAGTCGTACATTATCCGTAGAATGAACAATGCATTCATAATACTAAAGCATTCTAGTATAGTCTGGTTGATTAAAATATGCTTTATTAACATGTGTTAATCATTATTAAATAACATAGCATTCAAACATATTTCAATATCTGCTACTAGTTAGTGGACGGGTTGGTAAAAATTTACGATTTTTCAAACAGTTTTGAATTTGCTTTATATAACACCCTTTTCTCAAATTTTGCATCTGCCATCCGGTTGTGTTTTGGTATATCCAATAAAGTTGCAAACCAGAAGGTTGTTCCCCATTGTTTCTGATGTGGTATCGAAACGGTAGTCCCAAAAAGCTGCAGTAATATATAATAGAGTTCTATCGTTTCAAAATTTGATCGGAGTCCGTCAATCCTTTAAGGATAGACAAAGGTGACACTTAGCTCAAAATTAATTTATATAGACTCGCACTTATTTGTAACACAGAAGCATAAGGTATCTTTCATTCAGATAGCGACATAAATCGGAAATAAAAATTGTATTTGATTTTCCTAAAGAACCAAATAACAAGTAAAAAGTATTTTTTGTTGGATGTCGAATCAAATAAAAAATGAAAGGTATCTTTGATTTGGCTAAAGAATCAAATCATAAATAAAAAGTATCTTTTATTTGAATGCCGAATCAAATAAAAAGCATTTTTTATTTGTATGTCGGATCAAATAAAAAATAAAAAGTATCTTTGATTTGGCTGAAGAATCAAATCACGGATAAAAAGTATTTAAAAAATATCTTTGATTTGAAAAAATTATCAAATAAAAAATACATAAAAATCACGCAACCCTGGTGAGATTTCAATTATAGTCGCCGACAATTGACTGGCAAAGAAATAAAGAGTACATGAGCTGCCTTGATATACAAATAATTTAAACAAAAATAATTAGAATTTTCAATTATTACAAACCGGTGTTAAGCTCATAAGTTATTAAATTTTGAGTAAAAATTTAAATAAACATAAAAATTTACGCAATAAATTGTATACACTTTTCAATGAATTAGGTTGCCTACAACGTAAGCAACAATATTTGAAGTACGTCAAAAACAACTTCTCGTACAAGCAGTACATCCATAATTTTGAATTAAATATTAAGTTGAATCCAAAGTCGTTTTGGACTTTCATTCGTTCCAAGCAATCATCTTTAGCGGTTCCACTATCTGTGTCTTTTTCAAGCTAGGAACTCTATATCGTTTTTAACAAAGCAAACTGCTTCGCAAAATTTTTTAAAGCCAATTTCGTCATTGAGTTATCATTGAATGATACTTATCTTAACTTCCGAATACTGATGACATTATTTTGGGTATTCAGACTGTTTAGGCCAAGAGCCCAAACTCAAAAACATATTAGGTCGCCCTCGTATATCCTTTATATATATTAACAGAGCCAGCCGAACCGTTTATGTTAACCATGGAAATAAACATCTCAGAAATAAATAAACAGTTCGACTGCGAAGCGGGCTTAACAAATTATGTCATTGTGCTCTCTTGAATTATCAGTTTGAAAGTTCTACAATTATAAAAAGGTAAGTGGTCATTCAGTGTGCACAATTGTTAATTGAAAATCATTGAAAGTGAAAAGTGCGGGAGTATTTTTTTTGTGAAAAAAATTAAGTACAAAGTTTTTTTGTACAAATAGCCCATTTGACCGTCAAATATTGCTTGCCGCCGACGGTAAATAATATTTGACACAACTTAAGGGTCTCCGCTGTTGCATTATTGCACACAAATATTTGTACAAACAGTGTTAGGGCATATTTTTAAAAGAAAAGTGCAAGTAATTTTTCAAAATTAAATAAATGCAATCCACATTTACATGACTTGCACTTCTCTGTTACTAACAGTCCACAACGACAACACTGCCTTGTGTATCTAACCTCACTTTTGGGTTTGGTTCATCACAGTTGAATTAAAGAAAAATTTGTTTCACAAAAATCACTTAGCTTTAACATTCAATTCACTTTTAAAACAAAACAATTTAATTTCAGCGTCATTTTACTGGACGAAACATTTTCCCTCCAACTTTTGCTCAGTTTTTTCATTTGCGTTTGCTTTTAAATAATACGGTGCTACATATATACACGCACACGTACATAAATATAGTTGGTTGGCGAGCAATCACTTTTTTAACACGTATATTTACACGTAGATATATATTACATACAGTCCACTGGATTTTTCACAATAAATTATTAAATCTTGAGTTTTATTTTCGTTCTTGTATTCTAATTAAACATTTTTTCAATTAAGAAAAAATTAATCATAACAATACTAATGATAAAATAATTTTTGTTAGGCCTTGAGCTCGATTCAAACCCGCGATCTTACAAATCAGTAGGCCGATATAACAACAAAAATTGTTAATATATCCCAGAGCACGAGGAAAAAGTGTCAATAAAATATGACACTGTGGCATCATTGCCATGACACAAGTCCAATTTTCACAGCTATTCTGCAACAGATGTCGCAGTGCTGTGAATATTAATTGGCAAGAACCGAATAGAAGTAGGAATAATGAAGATAAACAAACAACCGCTGTGATAGCGCCTAAACGTTGCCGATGAAGGTATTTACCAGTTCCCGAAATGGATCTATACAACGAGCTTTGGCAGTGTTCTAAATTTTTTCTTTCTTCTGTTCTAATTAAAAAATTTTTCAATTAAGAAAAAATGTATCATAAAAATAATAATGATAAAATAAATATTGTTAGGCCTTGAGCTCGATTCGAACAGTAGGCCGGTATAACAACAAAAATTGTTATAAATATTTAGATTAGAAATTTACACTAAATTTATTAGAATTTTATTTAATTTGTTGGGTTCCTTTTGTTGGTGGAAAATCTAATCTAATTTTTACATTTGCGAGTTGGGTAATTCCACAGATTCTGTCCCTGTGTACTTAATTTAGAAAAAAAATCAATTGTTTCGATTTTAAACTTTTTTTTAATATGGAAGCATATAACCGCTTAATTAACGATAATTGAATTCGACATCGAATTTTTAAACATCGCCACAAGCGAACACTCAAAAAATTCGCTGAAAATTCGGCAGCAGGAGTTGAGATCGATGTGGTAAAAAGTCAAAGAAGCTTTTGATGAAAATATTTCTGATAATATTGACAATATGATGATGCTAATATTCGTCACACTGCCCTCCATCTAAGTCTGATCGTCCCGATCAGACAAATCTCTCGATCCAACCGCTGCTAGCATCTGCAAATTAACCATCCTTCTAATTATTTTATATTGGACCAGGTCGTAAAGTTTTAATTATTGAACTTTTCGGCCGATTTTTTGAAATAAAAGAGTCGCTTACTTAATCTACTACGCATTTCGATGAATATTCGCGTATTCCTCAGGAAGGCTTTAATAAATATACGAAAAACAAGACATTAATAATAATCTAATTACATCATACATTGAAACAAATAAATTTTTTTATCATATTACACTTACTAAGTTAACAATTATTTAATTATACCAACATCAGGGTATAATCAATACAAAATTACATATATAAACAAGTAAGGAAGGCTAAGTTCGGGTGTAAATACGGGCCAATCACCATGTGGGAAAATGAACCTTGGGTAACCCTGGAATGTGTTTGTATGACATGTGTATCAAATGGAAGGTATTAAAGAGTATTGTAAGAGGGATTGGGCCATAGTTCTATAGGTGGACGCCATTTAGGGATATCGCCATAAAGGTGGACCAGGGCTGAATCTGGAATTTGTTTGTACGATATGGGTATCAAATGAAAGGTGCTAATGAGTATTTTAAAAGGGCGTGGGCTTAGTTCTATAGGTGGACGCCTTTTCGAGATAGTAAAGATAAAGGTGGACCAGAGGTGAACATTTTACAAGGATTGGTAAATTTTTGTTCGACTTATGGCATTAAAAGTATCCTAGACAAAAATAAATGAAAAGGGGCCGAGCCACGCCCATTTAGAAATTTTCTTTTATTTTTGTATTTAGTTGTACCATATCATTACTGGAGTTGAATGTTGACATAATTTACTTATATACTGTAAAGATATTAAATTTTTTGTTAAAATTTGACTTAAAACAAATTTTTTTTAAAGGGGGCGTGGTCGTTCTCCAATTTTGCTAATTTTTATTAAGCATACATATAGTAATAGGAGTAACCTTCCTGCCAAATTTCATCATGATATCTTCAACGACTGCCAAATTACAGCTTGCTAATCTTTTAAATTACCTTCTTTTAAAAGTGGCACCACCCATTGTCCAAAATTTTACTAATTTTCTATTCTGCGCCATAAGTTCAACTCACCTACCATATTTCATCGCTTTAACCGTCTTTGGTAATGAATTATCGCACTTTTTCGGTTTTTCGTAATTTTCGATATCGATAAAGTGGGCGTGGTTATAGTCCGATATCGTTCTTTTTAAATAGCGATCTGTGATGAGTGCCCAGGAAGCTACATACCAAATTTCATCAAGATACCTCAAAATTTACTCAAGTTATCGTGTTAAAGGACAGACGGACGGACGGACGGACATGGCTGAATCAAATTTTTTTCGATACTGATGATTTTGATATATGGAAGTCTATATCTATCTCGATTCCTTTATACCCGTACAACCAACCGTTATCCAATCAAAGTTAATATACTCTATGAGCTCTGCTCAACTGAGTATAAAAACACCGCACATCTTTTCTTGTCGATGCCCAAACATTTTTTGTGATCGCAGTAGCATATCCGCAATTTATGTTGTCCAAGTCTTCTTTAAAATTCATTGCTTTGTTAAATTATTGTTGTAGCCGTAACCCTTCTAGCGTCATCCTTCTTCTTGTTCTGTTCTCCACATCCAATATTTTTGTGTTGTTAAAATCAGCTGTGTGGTTAGTTTCTATCAGGTTTTGCGCTAACGCTGTAGTGTATTTGTTGTTTTTGGCATCTGATTTCTGTTCGTTCAAGCGATCTTTTTGTTGTGCCAATTTAAACTTTGTTGCAGCTTACTTACTTCTTTGCCTTTGCACTGTATTTCATACACTACGTACCCTTTTATTTCGTGGTTTCCCAATTGTTTGTATGCGGTAGATGACATCACTGATCCTCTTCACAACTTTGTGCGGGCCTTCCCAGCTACATTGAAATTTCGATTGAACAACTTTCCGCCGGTGAAGGTTATATAACATTACCAAATCTCCCTACAGGAAACCTTCCGAATTGTTGTTCTTGTCGTACCTGTGTCATCTTAATACTCATAATCCTGGTTCGTTCCCTCACACTCTGTTGTTTGGTCAATGAACTACTTCGTAGGGCTTGATCTTGACGGATTGGCTTTGTATAATCGGTATCGTTTTGACGTTTCACAACAGTAGCGCACGCCGGCTTGAAACCACCCTTGCATTCTTTCTGGGAAATTCTTTCCTTCGTTTTAGTGCGTCCATTTGGGTTTGTCAATGCCAGTGTTTTTCTTGCAGGTACGTTTGATTTTGATTTGTTTGGCCCATTCGTTCCGTCAACCTTTGCCCGATCTACTGCATTTGAATTTGGTGGACTTTGTCGAATCTTCTCCCGGCACTCGCTTACTGCGGAACCCTTTCTCCAAACTGAAGTTAAGTGGCACATCCTTGTTCTTATAGCGCATAATCCTTCTCTGCATGTCGATCCTGATATCATGGTCAACTAAGACGTCCACTTCCAATATGATTTCATCAATAATTTCTGCCACAACGAATTTGTGCAGAACCGAGAACTTTCTAATCAAGACTTCACATACCACTTGTCCCTGGACTTGGTTATACTCGCCAGTGACCGCACGCAACTTTGCTCCAGGTAATGGCTTTACTTTCCTGTTGACCAAATCAGATCGGATTAAGGAATGAGATGCGCCCCTATCTACAGTCAGTACATGCTCCTTGCCATCCACATATCCTACAACGGTAGGACTCCTCGATTTTCTTCCGATTTGTTATGGGTACAGAGATAACGGGACATTCAACAGCTGGAGCTACCTCTCGATCTTCACATCTGACTCGCTCTTGCCCATCCTCTCCAGCTTTGTGCTTAAGACCACATATGCTGTTGGAACCACTAGGATCAAGATCGCAATGACGTGCAATGTGACCTGGCTTCCCACATTTGAAGCATTTGATAACTCTTTCACTCCGCTTTTGTGATAATTTCAGTGCCTCCAATATTGTGTCCACCCAGTCTGGCCTTTCTCCTTCCACACGGTGTGCTTTGAAAGCTGGCTTACACAGAAGCGATGGTGTTTCCTGAATCAGAGCATATGATACCGTTTCTGCGAATGTAGGTTTTGGGTTTGAGTATGTCGCTCGCTTCGTTTCGACATCCCGTATTCCATTAATAAAGCTCTGAATTTTTACCCTTTCGGTTTATTCCACGGGTGCGTCCGCATTTGCGAGATGAGCCAGTCTTTCAACATCCGAAGCAAACTCCTGAAAAATTTCATTACCTTTTTGGTAGCGGTTTTGCAACTCTAATTGGTATATCTGCTTCCTGTGTTCGCTTCCGTATCGCCTCTCTAGAGCGCTCATCAATATTTCGTAGTTGTTTCGCTCGTACTCTGGGATAGTCTATAAGATTTCAGCTGCAGGCCCTTTCAATGCCACGAACAGTGCAACAACTTTATCTTCAGCATACCGGTGGTTCACTGCTGACGTCTTCTCAAATTGAAGCTTGAATACCTGGAAAAGAACAGAGCCATCAAAAGATGGAGTTTTTGCCTTGCGGGTGTGGTTATATTCGGATTTCGTCCATTTTTTACACCAATACAAAGTGAGTTCAGATAAGTACGAGAACTGAGTTTAGTAAAGATATGTCTATTTTTTCTCAAGTTATCGTATTAACGGCCGAGCGGAAGGACAGACGGACGACTGTGTAAAAAACTGGGCGTGGCTTCAACCGATTTCGCCCTTTTTCACAGAAAACAGTTATCGTCCTAGAATCTAAGCCCTCACCAAATTTCACAAGGATTGGTGAATTTTTGTTCGACTTATGCCATTAAAAGTATCCTAGACAAATTAAAAATGAAAAAGGGCGGAGCCACGCCCATTTTGTAATTTTCTTTTATTTTTGTATTTTATTGCACAATATCATTACTGGAGTCGAATGTTGACATAATTTACTTATATACTGTAAAGATATTGAATTTTTTGTTAAAATTTGACTTAAAAAAAAATGTTTTTAAAGTGGGCGTGGTTGTTCTCCGATTTTGCTAATTTTTATTAAGCATACATATAGTAATAGGAGTAACGTTCCTGTCAAATTTAATCATGATATCTTCAACGACTGCCAAATTACAGCTTGCAAAACTTTTAAATTACATTCTTTGGGCGATGCCACGCCCATTGTCCAAAATTTTACTGATTTTCTATTCTGCGCCATAAGTTCAACTCACCTACCATATTTCATCGCTTTATCCGTCTTTGGTAATGAATTATCGCACTTTTTCGGTTTTTCGAAATTTTCGATATCGAAAAAGTGGGCGTGGTTATAGTCCGATATCGTTCTTTTTAAATAGCGATCTGTGATGAGTGCCCAGGAAGCTACATACCAAATTTCATCAAGATACCTCAAAATTTACTCAAGTTGTCGTGTTAAAGGACAGACGGACGGACGGACGGACATGGCTGAATCAAATTTTTTTTCGATACTGATGATTTTGATATATGGAAGTCTATATCTATCTCGATTCCTTTATACCCGTACAACCAACCGTTATCCAATCAAAGTTAATATACTCTATGAGCTCTGCTCAACTGAGTATAAAAACACCGCACATCTTTTCTTGTCGAGGCCCAAACATTTTGTGTGATCGCAGTAGCATATGCGCAATTTATGTTGTCCAAAGTCTTCTTTAAAATTCATCGCTTTGTTAAATTATTGTTGTAGCCGTAACCCTTCTAGCGTCATCCTTATTCTTGTTCTGTTCTCCATATCCAATATTTTTGTGTTGTTAAAATCAGCTGTGTGGTTAGTTTCTATCAGGTTTTGCGCTAATGCTGTAGTGTATTTGTTGTTTTTGGCATCTGATTTATGTTCGTTTACCCTTGTTTCAAGCGATCTTTTTGTTGTGCCAATTTAAACTTTGTTGCAGCTTACCCCTTCTTTGCCTTTGCACTGTATTTCATACACTACGTACCCTTTTATTTCGTGGTTTCCCAATTGTTTGTATGCGGTAGATGACATCACTGATCCTCTTCACAACTTTGTGTGGGCCTTCCCAGCTACATTGAAATTTTGAATGAACAACTTTCCGCCTGTGAAGGTTATATAACATTACCAAATCTCCCTACAGGAAACCTTCCGAATTGTTGTTATTGTCGTACCTGTGTCATCTTAATACTCATAATCCTGGTTCGTTCCCTCACACTCTGTTGTTTGGTCAATGAACTACTTCGTAGGGCTTGATCTTGACGGATTGGCTTTGTATAATCGGTATCGTTTTGACGTTTCACAACAGTAGCGCGCGCCGGCTTGAAACCACCCTTGCATTCTTTCTGGGAAATTCTTTCCTTCGTTTTAGTGCGTCCATTTGGGTGTATCAATGCCAGTGTTTTTCTTGCAGGTACCTTTGATTTTGATTTGTTTGGCCCATTCGTTCCGTCAACCTTTGCCCGATCTACTGCATTTGACTTTGGTGGTCTTTGTCGAATCTCCTCCCCGGCACTCGCTTACTGCGGAACCCTTTTTCCAAACTGAAGTTAAGTGGCACATCCTTGTTCTTATAGCGCATAATCCTTCTCTGCATGTCGATCCTGATGTCATGGTCAACTAAGACGTCCACTTCCAATATGATTTCATCAATAATTTCTGCCACAACGAATTTGTGCAGAACCGAGAACTTTCTAATCAAGACTTCACATACCACTTGTCCCTGGACTTGGTTATACTCGCCAGTGACCGCACGCAACCTTGCTCCAGGTAATGGCTTTACTCTCCTGTTGACCAAATCAGATCGGATTAAGGAATTAGATGCGCCCCTATCTACAGTCAGTACATGCTCCTTGCCATCCACATATCCTACAACGGTAAGACTCCTCGATTTTCTTCCGATTTGTGATAGGTACAGAGATAACGGGACATTCAACAGCTGGAGCTACCTCTCGATCTTCACATCTGACTCGCTCTTGCCCATCCTCTCCAGCTTTGTGCTTAAGACCACACATGCTGTTGGAACCACTAGGATCAAGATCGCAATGACGTGCAATGTGACCTGGCTTCCCACATTTGAAGCATTTGATAACTCTTTCACTCCGCTTTTGTGATCATTTCAGTGCCTCCAATATTGTGTCCACCCAGTCTGGCCTTTCTCCTTCCACACGGTGTGCTTAGAAAGCTGACTTACACAGAAGCGATGGTGTTTCCTGAATCAGAGCATATGATACCGTTTCTGCGAATGTAGGTTTTGGGTTTGCGTATGTCGCTCGCTTCGTTTCAACATCCCGTATTCCATTAATAAAGCTCTGAATTTTTACCCGTTCGGTTTATTCCACGGGTGCGTCCGCATTTGCGAGATGAGCCAATCTTTCAACATCCGAAGCTAACTCCTGAAAAATCTCATTAGCTTTTTGGTAGCGGTTTTGCAACTCTAATTGGTATATCTGCTTCCTGTGTTCGCTTCCGTATCGCCTCTCTAGAGCGCTCATCAATATTTCGTAGTTGTTTCGCTCGTACTCTGGGATAATCTATAAGATTTCAGCTGCAGGCCCTTTCAATGCCACCAACAGTGCAACAACTTTATCTTCAGCATACCGGTTGATCACTGCTGACGTCTTCTCAAATTGAAGCTTGAATACCTGGAAAAGAACAGAGCCCCAAAAGATGGAGTTTTTGCCTTCGAATTGCTCGCTGGAAAAGCTGGGCGGTTTAGTTGTAACTGCTCCATACGACCTTTTATCGTTTCTATCTCGGCATCAATTTTGTCCTCGAGTTGTAAAATTTTTGCATCCTGCTCTTCCAGTTTCGCAAAGAGCTGCGATGATACCTGTTCCGAAATTTGTGCCGACATTTCGGATATACGTGCCTCTTGCCCTTCCAGTTGGGATGGCATATATTTCTTCTGTTCTTCCAATTGTGCTTCCATCTTGGATGTTATACGGTTCTCCTGGGATTCTAGTTGTGTTTCCATCTTGGATGTTATACATGTCTCCTGTACTTCGACCTGTGCTGACATGTCGTTTGATATTTGTGACGACATTTGCTTCAGCACTGCCAGTATCTTGTTAGTGTCTACACTTGCCAATGGATTCGGAGACTCTATCTTCTCCTCCATTTTGGTCGCCGACTCTTCCACTTCACCAATATTCAGTATTAAAAACTGGTCTTTATTTACATTACTTTGGGAGTAGTACTTCACAATTATACTTCACAGCCAATAGCGTGTTTAAATCAAAACTGATTAGTTATTACTCAGCTTGCGCTGCTTTTACACTCTCTGTGTGATTAACTACTTCGGCTGGTGACTACATGTTTGTGTGTGAGATATCTCTTCGTCGCCTTCTTCATAAGTGTTGCTAGATTTAACGTGTACATGTACATAAGAGTGGCTGCTTCATATTTTTGTTGTTGCGTGATTATTTACTAACAGTTTAGTGATGCTAATATTAATCACAATATTTTTTTAGTTTTGTTTCAAAGAATCGAAAAAAGGATAGTACAAACGCAAAGGCAGCGTCACTTAAATTAAACCAAATCGCTACCATTTTCATTGCATTTACCCGTTTTTATCAAACAAAAATAAAACCCAATTAAAAAAACCAAATAAATACGTAAAAAAACAAAAACCACAGAAATCAAAATTTTCAATTGGGGACACCCTACTATAATGCACGGCACTAGCAAAAGTACTTTTTACTTTTCGAAGTAAAAGGGTTAGTATCTAAACAAAAACAAAAAAACAAAGAACACAAATTTTCTAACAAAAAACAAGTAAGGAAGGCTAAGTTCGGGTGTAACCGAACATTACATACTCAGTTGAGAGCTATGGAGACAAAATAAGGGAAAATCAACTTGTAGGGAAATGAACCTAGGGTAACCCTGGAATGTGTTTGTATGAAATGTGTATCAAATGGAAGGTATTAAAGAGTATTTTAAGAGGGAGTGGGTAATAGTTCTATAGGTGAACGCCATTTAGGGATATCGCCATAAAGGTGGACCAGGGCTGACCCTAGAATTTGTTTGTACGATATGGGTATCAAATGAAAGGTCTTAATGAGTATTTTAAAAGGGAGTGGGCCTTAGTTCTATTGTTGGACGCCTTTTCGAGATATCGCCATAAATGTGGACCAGGGGTGACCCTAGAATTTGCTTGTGCGATATGGGTATGAAATGAAAGGTGTTAATGAGTATTTTAAAAGGGCGTGGGTATCAAATGAAAAGTGCTAATGAGTATTTTAAAAGGGAGTGGGCCTTAGTTCTATAGGTGGACGCCTTTTCGAGATATCGCTATAAAGGTTGACTAGGGTGACTCCATAATGTGTTTGTACGATATGGGTATCAAATTAAAGGTATTAATGAGGGTTTTAAAAGGGAGTGGTGGTAGTTGTATATGTGACCCAGAACATCATCTGTCGGGTACCGCTAATTTATTTATATATGTAATACCACCAACGGTATTCCTGCCAAGATTCAAAGCCCTTGATTTCGCCCTGCAGAACTTTTTCATTTACTTCTACTTAATATGGTAGGTGTCACACCCATTTTACAAAGTTTTTTCTAAAGTTATATCTTGCGTCAATAAACCAATCCAATTACCATGTTTCATCCCTTTTTTCGTATTTGGTATAGAATTATGGCATGTTTTTAATTTTTCGTAACTTTCGATATCGAAAAAGCGGGTGTGTTTATAGTCGGATTTCGTCCATTTTTTACACCAATACAAAGTGAGTACAGATAAGTACGAGAACTGAGTTTAGTAAAGATATGTCGATTTTTTCTCAAGTTATCGTATTAACGGCCGAGCGGAAGGACAGACGGACGACTGTGTAAAAAACTGGGCGTGGCTTCAACCGATTTCGCCCTTTTTCACAGAAAACAGTTATCGTCCTAGAATCTAAGCCCTCACCAAATTTCACAAGGATTGGTGAATTTTTGTTCGACTTATGCCATTAAAAGTATCCTAGACAAATTAAATGAAAAAGGGCGGAGCCACGCCTATTTTGTAATTTTCTTTTATTTTTGTATTTTATTGCACAATATCATTACTGGATTCGAATGTTGCCATAATTTACTTATATACTGTAAAGATATTGAATTTTTTGTTAAAATTTGACTTAAAAAAAAAACTTTTTACAGTGGGCGTGGTCGTTCTCCGATTTTGCAAATTTTTATTAAGCATACATATAGTAATAGGAGTAACGTTCCTGTCAAATTTAATCATGATATCTTCAACGACTGCCAAATTACAGCTTGCAAAACTTTTAAATTACCTTCTTTTAAAAGTGGGCGGTGCCACGCCCATTGTCCAAAATTTTACTAATTTTCTATTCTGCGTCATAAGGTCAACACACCTACCAAGTTTCATCGCCTTGTCTGCCTTTGGCAATGAATTATCGCATTTTTTCTGTTTTTCGAAATTTTCGATAGCGAAAAAGTGGGCGTGGTTAAGTCCGATATCGTTCATTTTAAATAGCGATCTGCGATGAGTCCCCAGGAACCTACATACCAAACTTCATCAAGATACCTCAAAATTTACTCAAGTTATCGTGTTAACGGACAGACGGACGGACGGACGGACATGGATCAATCAAACTTTTTTCCATATTGATGATTTTGATATATGGAAGTCTATATCTATCTCGATTCCTTTATACCTGTACAACCAACCGTTATCCAATCAAAGTTAATATACTCAGTGAGCTCTGCTCAACTGAGTATAAACAGAGGAGAAATTTCGGATTGCTCGGGACACCCTAATACAACACATTGCAATTTGCTTCGAAAAGCAAAAACCAACACAAAAAAACGTTGTAAAGCACGGTGGGGGAAACATAAAAATTTGGGGATGTTTTTCTTGGCATGGCGTAGGGCCGATCCACAGAATCCGCTAAACTTTGACTGCCCCTCTTTACGTAGAAATACTAAGAGATGTTATGCTGCCTTGAGCCGAAACATGCCAGTTATTTGAAAATTCCAACAAGATTCAGATCCGAAGCACACGGCCAGGATAACCAAGCAGTTTTTTGAGCACAATAGCATTAGCGTGCTTGAGTGGGCATCAAATAGTGCTGATTAAAACCCCATTGAGCATTTGTGGGCGCACTTGAAGAGGGCAGTAAGCCAAGAGAAATGCAAGAATTTAGACGAACTTTTTGAAAAGGTGAAGGAGCATTGGTATGCTATACCTGTGGAAAGATGCCGCTCTTTAATTAATTCCATGCAGCGTAGATGCTGTGAAGTTTTGAAACAACGTGGATTTCCAACGAAATATTAAGAGAAACTTTAAGAATTCTACTTTGGAAAAATGTATTTATATTGGCTTTATTTAAGAGTCCACTGGAACAGCTTCACTGAAGCGAGCATTTAAGTTTAAATTCCTATTAATATTAGATATTGTTGAACTAGTATTTTAATTTGTGTTAGCTTACTCTTGCAAAATAAAAAACGAAAACTAAAACTGAAACTGAAATAGCTATTTAGGCCTGGGAAATTTATAAGTAGGCTTGCTGGCGCTATTTAATTGGCCACATCGGTATATTCCATACAACCGACTGTTCAGGTAAGAGGATTTTCATCATTTTTGTCGAAATCGATTTTTAGTCCGATCTTGATGATTTTTTCAGATAATCTATGCCCAATACGTAAGCTTGTGGTGAAATTTGATGTTGCTAGCTGTTAAAATGAGGCAGAAATGGGGCAGAAATGGCGAAAACCCTTTTATTGAACAATCGATTGTATGGGAGGTATATGCTATAGTGGTCCGATCCGGTCGATTCCGAAAAATGTCAAATCCCCCATGAAAATATTCCTGCTTACTAATTTTCATCAAGATATCTCAAAAATTGAGGGACTAGTTTGCGTTCAAACAAACGGACAGACGGACAGACATGGGAAATAAACTTAGCTCATCCCCTGATCATTTTGGTATACTTATTGGTGGGTCTAACGGAAACATATACATAAAAAATGAATTGGAGCCTTGAAAATGACAAAAAAAAAAAATTGGTTTCGACCAAAACAAGTCCCAAACACCAAAAAAACAAATTTTTTTAAAACTGTTAATGCCAACGTTTTTATAGCATAATTTTAAGTGAGATAGGAACTATGAGACAAATTCGTTTTCATCGGCAACACTTTTGCACGTTTCTGAAGAAACCCTTAAAAAAAAAGCGAAAAAATAAATTTTTTCACCAAAACACTCCTCAAAACCCCAAAAATATATATTTTTTTTTTCAAAAAACTGTTATCGCCAAAGTTTTTAGCGGACAATTTTGAGTCGGACAGGGTATGCAATAAAATTTTAAAATTAAATGCAAATTTTTTAAGTAGGTCATGAAAAAAACCTTAAAAATCAAAAGAAAAAAAGTCAAAAAACTCAAATTTTGCAGGCTCGAAAATTATTTTTTGGGTATGCTTAGTGGAACTTTTTTTCCTGAGCGCAAAACCTATCGAAAAATCGATGGCGCGATATGGGTTAACTTTCGTCCATGCAAATCAACCCAGCATACAACCCAATCCATCCACCAACATACCATCAACCACCAACCCAACATACAAGTTAAGGAACATGACTCCACTCAAATCAGGTGGCAAATATAAACAAAATTCTTTAAACGTTGCTATTTGATTTATTTACGAAATCCGTTGTACCATTCCATTCCCACATACTGACATTGCGTTAGCCAGCTGATGCAATGCCAGGAGTAAAATTACTAAGGTATCGTATTAAGATAAACATCCTATTCAATATGCCTATTGTAAACTATTTGTAAGTTATAAATAAGAGTAAAATGTAAAGCTTAGTCAGTTTTTGAGCTGCATTGAAATAAATTGCAAGAGTTTTTTAAAAACTCAATTTACCCAACATAAACTTTAATTGGCGATCCTGCCAGGAGCCACGCAGTGATAGCCTGTAAAAAGGTTGCGTGTCCTCCGGAGTGAAAAAAAAACACTGTAAAAATTAAAATAAAACAAGTATCTCTAAAAAGGAGAGAAAAGGAAAAAAACACTGTAAAAATTAAAATAAAACAAGTATCTCTAAAAAGGAGAGAAAAGAAAGAAAAAAAACACTGTAAAAATTAAAATAAAACAAGTATCTCTAAAAAGGAGAGAAAAGAAAAAAAAAAACACTCTAAAATTAAAGCAAACAAAAATATTTGTCAGCTTACAAGAAGCCTAAAAACGCGAAGTACGTAACTCCAGAAAATGAAAGGACCACCAACATATGAACAGCAGCATTCATCCACAAAGCGAACAAGGATCTAAAAGAAGGACGAGAATCCGAAGGCGAAGAAGCGTAAGCTAATGAATAAAATAATTAAGGTATATGTTAATACATAGTATGTATAAATAATTATATGTATGTACATATAAATTAGAAGATTATAAAAGTGAAGGCAAAACAAGAAGAGATAAAGCAAAATTGAAAAATAAAATTTATATGAAGTGCTGAAAAACTGTGAAAGAAGATTTGAAAAGGATATATAGATCTGGATTCTTTGAAAGAAGATTTGACAAAAATGTCACTAAATAGTAATAATAGTACCACTAATATGGATGTAATATCTAGATTGATTGCCGCCAGTACGGCATCATTACGAACGGAAGTAAAGCAAATGAGGCGACAGATACAGGCCATCAACACCAGTGATGCTGTGACCGAGTTTGTACCCGAACAAATATATTCAAATATAAATTGTGACGAACCTTTAGACGTTATCAAATCTTTGCCTGAGTTTGGGGGTAAGATAAATAATTATGTAAGTTGGCGCGAAGCAGCCAATAATTCCATGTCCTTGTACACAAGGGGAAGTAGGAAATATTTCGCGATGTTAACAATTTTAAGGAATAAAATTACCCGTGAGGCCAATGATATACTGACCAATCACGGAACAGTTTTGAATTTCGACGCAATTTTAAGTCGTCTGGACTTTGCCTTTGCTGACAAAAGGCCAAGTCATATAATCGAACAGGAGATGAGTGTCCTGAGACAGAATCGAAATCCATGATAGGTTTCTATAATGAGGTTAACGAGAAGTTGACGCTTCTCATAAATAATACCATAATGACTCATGGG
Source organism: Eurosta solidaginis (assembly GCF_040869045.1). NCBI lineage: Eukaryota > Metazoa > Arthropoda > Insecta > Diptera > Tephritidae > Eurosta > Eurosta solidaginis. Next base: position 91,312,692 of record NC_090324.1, read on the forward strand.
ACAAGCTCACCCATAACTAACGAACTAAACTTTAAAAACAGAGCCACAGCTCTGCGGACCTTTATAACTGGGCTTAATCACCCATTAGATCAAATATTGTTTACCTTGGCACCGAAGGAAATGCCCTTGCCAAGGCTCAAGAGTTAAATGCCAATCAAATGAGGTCACAATTTGCTTTGCAATATTCGCAAAGCCACCCGCAGAAAAGTTTTAATTCATCTCTCCACAGAATTCCTTATAATAATCGGAGAAGTCAGGAGTTTCAGAATAATTTGAGGTACCCGCAGAAAAACAGTCCAATATTCGGCGACGATAAAAAAATCCGTCCAGAGCCAATGGATGTAGATCCATCCCTGCAAATTGAGAATAGGCCTAGTAATAGATATATGCCACAGGGAGTTAGAAACAATTCGCAAAACAACAATTTTAATAAAAGAGTTGGAGGTGCGCAGGTCAGTGCACAACCACAGGAAAAAGTACAACGAGTAAATAATATTAATGAAGGCCATTTTTTAGGCCAAAAGTAAGCTTGCCATATATATATCTGTATGACCAAGCTATAAAAAAAGATTTTGAAATTTTAGTGGATACAGGTGCAACATCCTGTTACAGCAGGAAGGGAATTTATAGGAATCCAAAAGAATTGGATATTTATAAGAGGATAAAAACCATTAATGGTTATACAATAATAAGATTTTACCACGAAATTCATCTGTTTGGTGTTAAGGAGATTTTTACGAAATTGATAACTTGGAGTCAGATCTCCTTATAGGTTATAATTTATTGCGCAAAGTCAACGCTTTAGTGGATCTGGAAAACCATAAGTTAATTGTTAATAGAATTGGGAAAATTTATGAATTTGGGGAATGGAGTGTTATGAAGCACAGTTGTGAAACAGAAAGTGAGTTTGATAAAGTGAACTTTGTGGAACAAAAATGTTCCACAGCGCCAATCGACGGTAATACCGGCAATAGTACAGATATTATAAAAAATGGAACAAATGTGGAACAAGAACGGTCTACAGCGCCAGCTGAAGAATGTACCAGCAAAATTCCAAATAATAAAATAAACCCAAAAGAGGGCAATATAAAAAATCTTCGTCAGAAGATAATTGATGTTATAAAAAAAGAACATGAAGATGTTGATTTGGATTTACCATTCAACATAGATGTCAGAGCAGAAATTCGCATGGATGAGGAAAGACCCATTTGGTCCAAACAATATCCATATCCAATGTCTGTTAATGGTTTTGTTAATGAAGAAGTCCAAAGTCTATTGCAGAAGGGGATTATAAGGGAAAGTAAGAGTCCATATAACTCTCCATATTGGGTAGTTCCAAAAAAGGGAATTAATAAGGATGGAAGTCCTAAGCTACGCTTAGTGATTGATTTTAAAAAAATAAACGAAACAACTATTCCGGATAGATATCCGATGCCGAATCCAGAGATCATACTTTCAAATTTGGGGGAATCAAAATATTTTTCAACGATAGATCTCGAATCTGGATTTCATCAAATATTAATGAGAGAAGAGGATATTGAAAAAACGGCGTTCTCCGTTAATAACGGGAAGTATGAGTATGTGCGGATGCCCTTTGGCCTTCGCAACGCTCCCAGCATATTCCAGCGGACTATAATAATATTTTGCATGAATATATCGGGAAGTTTTGTCATGTCTACATTGATGACATTATAGTATATTCACGTAATTCGGAGTAGTGATGAATGTCAAATTGCTGCAACAAAAAAACCACTAAATCATTTCAAACAGCAAATCCTTATTGATAAGGGTGCTAGAATTACAGCCTTAGAAGCCATATTTCCATTTAATAACAAACGCTTTTTGATCGAATATGATCAACCTGAAAATATTCCTTCGGTTTTGACAGAATATTTGAATCCAAAATTGGTTACCGCAATTTACTGCACACCAGAGGTGCTTTATGGAATTAAACATGTCTTAAGAGAAACTTACCCATCCACAAAATTTATGCATTCTAGATCTTTCCCTAATGATATTACTAATAGAGAGGACCAAGCGGCTATTATAGAACAAACTCATAATCGCGCACACCGCAATTATAGAGAAAACTTAAAACAAATCAAAGATCAGTACTATTGGCCCGAAATGTACAAGCAATTTAAACAATATTCAAGAAATTGCGAAGTATGTAACAGGAATAAATACGACAGGCATCCGAAAAAGATTCCAATTGGGGAAGTTCCAATACCGGAAAGAGAGGGAGAACAAGTGCATATTGATATTTTTTATGCTCAACATTTGAAATTTATTACTTGCATTGATGCATATTCTATATATTTGGTAGTAAAGCAAATTGAAGATAAAATTAATTTGGAGGAAAAAGTAATGGAAGTTATCCAAAGGTTTCCTGAGTTAAAGGAAATAACGGTTGATAATGAACCTGGGTTTATTACAATGCAGTTTAAATCTTTAATGCAAAGATTAGGAATAAGAATTATTTTTTGTAGTCCAGATCATAGCACAACTAACGGACAAGTTGAAAGAGTGCATTCGACCGTAATAGAAATCGCGCGTTGCATTAAACACGAATATAATTTAATAAGTTTTGCTGAGTCGATATATCGTGCTGTGCATCAATACAATAAAACGTTTCACTCAGTAATAGAAGAAAAACCATTTCAAATATTATTTAATAAAGTGCCACTTGATGCAGTTCGGTCAAAGCTTTTGACTGCGCAAGATAAAATGTTAGATAGGGAAAATAGAAACAGGGTTAGTAAAACATACCAACGTGGCGATGTTATATATGAAAAGATTATAGGGGAGAGAAATAAGTTAAAACCTAGATTTAATACAGACGTTGTTAGAGCAATTAAAAAAAAACGGAGATGGGAACGGGACTTTATGGAAGTGGATAGCCGGTACCCCGATAGCCGGTAAACGAGTTAATTTTAAATAACAACAAACAATTTATGACAAATTCAGAAGTATTTAAAATTATTTCTCAATTATCAGAGACAATAAAAAAACGCAAATAAAAATGATCATGCCACACAACTAAGGAAACGTAGAAATAAATTTTTACTAAATGAATTACAGAATATTATTCATACAATAACTTTAGGAAAATTAGGAATTTTGAATCCAGCAATTTTACATTTAGATGAAATTAGAGACATTATTGCAAACGAATATGGACGATTGAGTGTGACAGATTTAATAGATATTTCTAATTTTAAAATATTACAGAATAAAGACTTAATAGTTATATATATTAGGTATCCAACAATTTTTTCAGATTGTAAATTTTACGAAGTAAGAGCAATAGCTAAGCAAGATGGTAAGTTATTTATCGAAAAAGAGAATGTGAGAATAATATGTTAATGTGAAAAATTGTAAGAAAGAAATAGTGAATGTATATTGTGAAATAAAATCTTCAAATTCTTGTTTAGTGGATATTTTGTTAAGAAAAACGACTAGATGTATAAAAATTAAAGAAAGGAATAAAGAACTTGATATATAAAAGATGGTGTTATTTTAGTCTCAGGAAATCATACTGTTGACAATCATAATGTAAATGGAATTTATCTCGTAACTTTTAAAAATCAGTCAAAGATTGACAATGTAACTTATGAGAACACAGATGCAAAAATATGGAAATATGTAAAAAATAATAAATTCAGTAGCTTTGAAATTGTTAAATATATAGAATCTGAAGACTTAAATTTAAAATTTCAAAATATAAACTTTATTGATGTCATAAAAGGTGAAGTAAAATCAAAACCCATATTTTGGATAGGTCTAATAATAGTAACAGTTATATTTATGATGATAGTATTAGTCAAAGCTGCTAATCAATACAAAATATTTAAGCAAAGAAAACAAACTGAAATGAATGAAAAGATATTTAAAAATTAAGTTCTCAAATTGAAATATTAACTAATTCGCTGAATGAAACAGGGACGTTTCATCTGAAGAAAGGGGGGAGTTAAGGAACATGACTCCACTCAAATCAGGTGGCAAATATAAACACAATTCTTTAAACGTTGCTATTTGATTTATTTACGAAATCCGTTGTAACATTCCATTCCCACATACTGACATTGCGTTAGCCAGCTGATGCAATGCTAGGAGTAAAATTACTAAGGTATCGTATTAAGATAAACATCCTATTCAATATGCCTATTGTAAACTATTTGTAAGTTATAAATAAGAGTAAAATGTAAAGCTTAGTCAGTTTTTGAGCTGCATTGAAATAAAGTGCAAGAGTTTTTTAAAAACTCAATTTACCCAACATAAACTTTAATTTACATATATGCATATTCTATCGGTCCACTATACGCACTTCACAAACACGAAACAAACGCTAACGATTCGCGATTTACATTACTTGCCCGCGCGCGTACTAATTATATTGCAATTACAATTATATTGCAAAAAAAAAAAAATTAAATCACTCGCGACACATTTCTTTCATTTCATTTTTCATTAATTACTTTCGGAAGTTAGTGAAACATGCAATATATCGATATTGCAAACAATCGATATACTATCACAGTAGCATATGGGTGTTGACACACGATCAATCATCCTTAAGGCTACTTCACTTATGGAAAAGCATGTCATAAACATTTACATTTTTGAGAAACTAGTTAGTAAACAAAAATATGTGCTTTGAAATATATAAATGAGACATTGTTTTAGAAAATTGTTTCTGTATATGTTTGGTTTGGCGTTGTTTCTGTCTTGGGTATCTGAGGGTATCATTTGTAAAAGAAATGAATATGAATTATATTACAATACAATACATCCATCGTTAATTTATACATATATCACATACTTTACCCTGCTTCCACCGGCAACCCCTTATAAGGTGAAGTCTACATTTACCTTACACAGTGTATACTGACTTTTCTAAAGCATTTGATCGGATTGCATATTCAATTCTGACTAAAAAACTAGCCCTGATGGGATTCCATTCTGTCTTCCTGAGATGGATTGAATCCTACTTATATAATTGTCACTGTATAGTGGTGGTTGACAATGTTAGGTCTCTCCCGTTCGTCGCCTGCTCCGGTGTTCCACAAGGAAGCATTCTGGGCCCAATTTTCTTTGTCTTGTTTATCAATGACATTTGCTCTTGCTTTTCTACAGTAAGATTTCTGCTGTACGCGGATGACCTTAAAATATATTCTATAATCAATAGCCTTCATGATTCCGAATTGATGCAATTAGATTTGGATAAATTAAGTAACTGGTGTAAAAATAATCGGCTAACACTCAACATAAGTAAGTGTTTTCATATTACTTTTTCGAAACGTATGAATATCATTGATACCTCATATCATATATCTAATACGCCTTTGTCGCGGGTAAGTGAAATTAATGACTTAGGAGTAATTTTCGACTCGAAATTTACTTTTGCAAGCCATATTAACCTTTGAATTTCAAAATCGTATGCCATGCTGGCCTTTGTTAGGCGTCATAGCTTGGATTTTGCCGAACCTTATACACTTAAGCAGTTATTTTCGGCATTTGTGCGTTCCAAGCTTGAGTATGCCTGCTTCATTTGGTCGCCATACTACAGTTGCCACATTGTGAGAATTGAACGCATCCAAAAGGTATTTTTAAAATTTGCATTACGCAACTTACGTTTCTCGGAGCCTATTCCGACTTATGAAGCGCGATGCTTATTGATTAGTTTAAAATCAATGCAGAGCAGGAGAACAATTTTGTCGCTGTCATTCATTTTTGATTTGTTTCGGGGTGTTGTTGATTGTCCCGTGCTCCTTGAAAGGATTCTAATAAACATTCCAGCTAGAGCTCTGCGTAGCTCGGAGTTCTTCCATGTTGGTATTTCTAAAGCTCTTTATGTGAAAAATGCTCCAATTACTAGAGCTTTAATTGAGTTCAACAGAATTGCTAGATTTATCGAGGTAGATTTTTCAGGTTCGAAAGATCGCTTTTTAAGTTCTTTAACAACTCTTTATAAAGTATTTGAAGTGTTAGAATTATTGTTTAATATATATATATATATATGTCTAAATAGCCTATAAGATTTGTATGCTGATTGGCTTAAATAAATAAATAAATAAATAAAAATTGCTCGCCAACCGGAATATGCTCGCTACATCGATACAATGAGAACAAATTATTTTCCTTTTCAGAAAAATGACGCGTTTCACTACAATTCGTGAAGCAGCTGATACAAAAGGGGTTCCCTTTGGCCTGCCTGTCTTCCGCGATAGCACACCGGAAAAAAGGTGTTATTTCATCATAAAACACCGCTATTGCACCAATTGCTTGCTATTTCTGCATAGTGCAGCACACTACACACACGAGGGGCGGTGCAAGAAATGTGAGGATGACCAGCACACCATGCTGCATATCGAGGAAGTTCAGGCGACGACCCGGCAACAACGCAATCCTTGGAGACGCAGCAGGCCACAGAGAACCACCGTTGTGGAAAGCGACACCCTCTCCATCAATACATCCGAGGTCGAACCAGTGTCCTCTGGAGCGGAAACATCCGCTTTCTGCGCGGGGGTCTCAAGTGGAGTGGAATCATCGGCATTCCACCCACCCGCTGCGAGCGGATTGGAAACGAAAACTTTCCAACCGCGCCGTTTTCGACCTCTACTCAGGCACGAAGTGATCGCAAGCGGATTGGAAATGAAAACTTTCCAACCGCAGAGGAGCAGCCAGAAATTAAGAAAAAATCGACGTAAGCAGTATGCGAATCATATTCGCACCGAAAGGAGAGAGGAATCATCTGCATTCCACCTCCATCCAACTAGTGGTTTCCGGGCTGGGACGGTTGTGAACCCACGCGCACCCTCTCAATTGATCCAGTGCCTCACGTCGGTTGCACCCACGGCCGTCGTTAAAGTCGAGTCGGGTGGACGCCTGCACCTGGTGCGATCCATGCGCTGCAACGTCCATGATCGCGGATGATCTACTCTGCCAACTCTGCCTTGAGGTGACGGTTGTGGGCGATCGGCGTGGGTTCTTTATCAAGCTGCGGGGCAAGCATGGGCAAACTGCAACCGTTACCACCTATGCTGTGGCGTTGCCTAATTTCCAGAGGCAAACCCCGCTAACAAGCCTCGACGCAGCGGTATCCACGCCGTATGCAAACTCGCAGATTCTTTTATACCGCATGCTTTAACTGAGTTATTCTACTTGTATTGCTACTACTTTTCAATATAAAATTTTTTAAAACCCTTGCAAACAAAAAGATATATCTTTTTTTCATGGCATATCATGTCAGTAGTTTTTTGGCAATACATTAGTTTAATAACAAAAAAGGCTGCGCATACGCGCGATTTTTTGAGTGGTAATCTATTTTGTAAGAGACTAATACCCCTATTAGCAAAACGTGGCAACCTTGTGAAAACATCCTCAGTGACAACACCTAGGTGAAAAGTCTTAAAATGTAATACTATATCGATGTACAAAATTTGGTTCAAATCGGTCAAGCCGTTTCCGAAATGGTAGTGGCAAAGAAATATAAAAAAGGTGAGGTGGCAACTCTACTCAAAAGTGTCAATAGAAATGCTATACCATATCTCATGTACTGCCAAAAAATTACTCCGGATCTTCATACCATTAGAAAGGTATTGAAATAAGCTTTCAAAAAAAACCCTGTAAAAATTTTTAGTACACTGAAAAAAAAATTTTTTTAAATAAAATTTAAAACTGAAAAAACACTTCAAAGATCAAGCGATTTTGAAAAATAAAATTTTATTTTAGAAAGGTCTATTTAATATATATAACATATCTGAAAACTAAAATGGGTTTTTTTTTTAATTTTTTTAAGTAAATGCATATCTTGGTTACTTTCTCATATTTGGATATCACGCGTAAATTAATCAACCAATTTGAAAAATTTTTATACCGTTAGAAAGGTATTAAAATCACCTTTGAAAACATATACTGTAAAGATTCTATATTACACTGAAAGAAAACATTTTTTTTAATTTTTTTCAAATTTTTTTTTTCAAACTGGGAAAACACTTCAAAGACCAAGCGATTAAAAAAAAATGTTTTTTAGAAATGTAGATTTAATATATATAACATATCTGAAAACTAGAAGGGTGTTTTTTTTTTTTTTTTTTTTTTTAATTTATTTAAGTAAATTCATCTCTTGGTTACTTTCTGATATTTTGATATCACGCGTAAACTAATCAACCAATTTCAAAAATTTGTATACCGTTAGAAATTATTAAAATCACCTTTGAAAACAAATACTGTAAAGATTCTATTCAAATTCTGAGGGGTCGGGTTCAACGCATATTGGATTTGATATGAAATTCATCATATTTGAAATTTGAAAATAAATGTGCCACTGAACTTTACATATGGTTACCTTTTATTTATTTGCAATTTTCGTCTCTAGGTAACTCAAATGGAACCTACGCTGGAAATAGTTTTAAGCTTAATTTAAGCAAATATTAAAAACCAGCGGCGGGATATGTCCAAAAATATTTTGCGTTTCGCAAGGGGCCGGCATGTTTAGGCCAAGAGCCCAAACCCAAAAACATATTAGATCGCCCTCGTATTTCCTTTACATTTGTTAACAGAGCCAGTCGAACCGTTTATGTAAACCATGGAAATAAATATCGCAGGAATAAATAAACAGTTCGACTGGCAAGCAGGCTTAACAAATTATTTTATTGTGCTCTCTTGAATTTTCACATCAAACTGAAAGGACGTATCCAACCAGCGGTTCTAGAATCATCACAAAAGGTAACCTACAAATAAATATACATTAATTGTTGTGATCAATCTTTATTTCAAATAAAGATATTTATTTTATATATTGGTTTCCGATCGGTTTGATTGATTTTCATATATTTTTGGTAAGCTTTTCCGATCTATTCGGAAGTAGTGCAAATAAAACAATTTATTTCGCCTTGCAGCTCGACGTTTGGCCAAATTTCCTTGGCTTCTTCTGGAGCAATTCTGTATTTGTTAACAATAAAAACACAGAAACAACAACAACATTAATCACAATTACACATATTAACATTTAACAATGATTTATAAGTTTTCAAATTTTCACTTACATTTGAATTACGGCATTAAATTAAAGAAATAAAGCATAATTTGATATATCAGCTGATATTAGGAAACAACAACGAAATACAGCTCTCTCACAACACGCAATAACACACAACCACATCGCTGACTTCGAAAACAAGAAAATAATAGACAAAGAAGCTAGAGAGAAAAAACGATACACCTTGGAAAGCCTAAGAATTTTGCAAAATAGGGAAAAGACTATGAATAAGAAAGGGGACACAGATGGTATCGCTGCCACTTACATATTATGTTTATAACATTTTACTTTTAGTATGACAAGTGTACCACAGTAGATGGTATCGTTTTATTTTATATTTTTAATCTTCTATATTTTTTAACCTTTGGTCTTGTAAATTATGTTTTATTTCTTTAATTTAATGCCGTAATTCAAATGTAAGTGAAAATTTGAAAACTTATAAATCAATGTTAAATTTTAATATGTGTAATTGTGATAATTTCAAATTAATGTTGCTGTTGTTTTTGTAAAGATATTTATGTTTAAATTAAATTATAATACCATTTTTTCTTCTTTTCTCTACGATATCTTGACCGGCACCATCCCTGAGCTGTGGCCCGGCCAAGACACAGACCATCAAAAGTTCAAAGCAATGCGACTGTCAATAATTTTTTATTTTGTTTCTAAATGAATATGCGGATGCTGTTGCGGAACTATTAACACATATATTGAATCTATCAAAGAAAAGTCTTGAATTTCAATACAAAGTTGCATCTTGCCTATCATCATGGCTTTCGAAAACTAAATAGCACTACCACTGAGCAGCACTTCATTAACACCAATCAATCATCGGTGGCCTTATTTACAAATCATCGGCGACCTTATTTACAATATGGACACGCAAAATGTCGACCATATTGGACATCTACGTCGATGGCATTACGCTACCGACTGTCTTACACCCAAACATATTGGCCTAAAGGTTACTCATTGGAAGAAAATACAGGTCTGCCAAAATACTGCACTTTGAACCACTACCACTTATGTCCCTAGAATGAGGCGAGGGTACTCCCCATTAGGGAGAGATATGAAACGCTGAACAAACAGTTTCTGTTGAATACCCATAAACCTGGGCATTCCAACAGACATCTGATTGAAGAGGACACACCTCCCAGAGGCTTAAGAGGATCATCTCCGTAAGCATTTTGAGGAAATAATGAAGCAAAACTTCCTGGATAATTTGTTTTTTTATTATAACTGATTTCTGAAAGATATTGATTACTGGAAAAAATTATTACTAAAAAAATGCATGCATATATCGGAACACTTGCGACAGGTCTGCAATATACTAGGGAAATAACCGAAACAATAACATTTGAGCCCCTGATGATGCCAAGGAAATTTGGCGAAACGTTGGGCCGTAAGGTGGAATAAACCTTGTTTTTATTCGCACTACAACGAAATAGATCAGAATAGCTTAAAGGAAACTTAATCTCCATATAACATTTGAGTTAATTTTTCCAGTTTAAAATCCTCATTATCGCGCTCTGCTAAGATTAAAATTGAAACGTTTTAAGTATTAAATAAGGTTTGTTATACATTTAATGTAAGCATAAATTTTTGAGTTATTATCTTTCCAATTCAAGGCATTCTCGATAAGTAATGAAACAAAAACATTACTAATACATATTCGTCGATTATATAATTTAGTGAATACGGTATGACAAGATATGTCAACAGTGTTCAGTGAAACAATACCGCGTCGATCACGTCTTTCGAAGTATTGTGCAGAGTTAGGCGTTACTGCAGCTAAACAAGATCCCATCGTTGCGACATGTTTCGGAATAATTGAAAGCAAATATATTTTTTTCTCTCGTTCAACGTTACGATGGGAATTATTAAAAACTGTTTTATCAAAAACTGTCAAACTTGAATCTGAAACACGATGGAGCGCCAGAATACAAGCTGGAAGAATGTGGAGAATGTAGTAGAATACTTAGAACAATTAGCAGAGGACACTAACACCACAAGTGACACCAGAAGCGAAGTTACAATTCTGTTGCGAAATATACTAAATTTTAGTTTCATAACATTAGCTAATTTCTGGTATGAAATCTTAAGGAGGATTGATCGTGTGCTGCTCAGATTACAAGATCCGGGGATGAATTTTTGAGAAGCGTATCATGATCTTAAACCACACTGGTTTCCAGCCAAAATGCACCAGAGACGCCATTATGAAATTCCTATGTAAAATCACCCCTTGATTCCGAAAATCAAGGTTATTTTTAATTCTATCGTAACGTTTTTGAGATGTTTAGGAATAACTGTTTTCCAAAAAAAAAAAAATTGGGTCACTTAATCATATATATCTCAAGAACGAATTGAGCAATTCCAAAACGGATTGAAGCTTTTAAAAGGTAATATAATTGTCTATAAACCGTGCATACAACCCTTTTTTCTAGGCCTTGCAGATTCAAAGATAACGAACAATCATTACGGATTTTTTCATTTTTTTTGTAAAAATATAAAAAAATGTGTACTTTGCGTGGAAGGATCTCGAAAACTTTTTATTTTTGCAGATTTTTTTTACCTCTAAGCTCTGTTTTATTACAAAAAAAATAAGCTTTCATTCAACAAAATCGATGAATTAATACAAAAGTTATAAGCATTCAAATAAATATATCCATATAGTAAAACTTAAGTACCCTACAAATAATAGCATATGTACATATGATTCTGTCTCAACTCTATGATCTTATTTTATAAATTGAAAAAGTTATGTGTCTTGTTTTGACGCTTATTTAGAATAGGATCGGTTTCTCTTATGAGAAACCAACAGTAGTCACCCATCATAGCGACATCCCAGAATCCTTGATACCGACTTTCAATCATCGGAAGCATTTGAGAAATTTAAACTTTTTGCTGCGACAGCGGAGAAGCAGACAGGCCGCAAAATTAAAACGGTAAGGAGTGACAATGGAAAAGAATTTATTAACGCTGAGTTTAAGAAATAATTCGCCGAGAGAGGTATTCGGCATCAAACTACAGTAGCGTGTACCCCACAGCAAAATGGTGTTGCTGAAAGGGCCAATAGGACCCTGGTGGAAATGGGGCGGTGTATGCTAAATGCATCGAGTATGTCACAAGCATTATGGGCAGAAGCCATTAGTACGGCGACATATGTACGAAATCGGTCACCTACGAAAGTGTTGGGTGATGTGACACCATATCAAAAATGGCATGGGTATCGCACCTTGGAACGTTTGGTTGTGATGTGGTGTTTCTACAAAGAGGCCCAAACCAAGAGGCAGTAAATTCTTACCAAAAGGCAAAAAACTGAAATTCGTCGGATACCATGATGTAACTAAAGGGTATAGATTATTTGATATGACTTCCAAGCAAATTACAATCGGCCGCGATGTAATATTTTTTGAGGACTCATTTGAAAAAACTAAATGTAGTGACGAAAACTACGAGGAACCATTTTATATTGATTTTGGAGCAATTCCTAATAATAAATTGAGCGATATTGATACCATGGCAGCACCAGACAACGTGGTGAGTGTGCAAAATAATGCAAACGACGTCGAAGACGTAAGTGAAAATTCAAGTGAAGAAGAGGAAGAAATTGTTTACGGACGAAAGCGAGGGCGTCCAAGAATAGTACGCACGGGTAGCGTAGGAAGACCGCGTAAGGTGTATTGCTCTGAGGCTGGTCCTGAGATGTTGAACTCGGTAATTGAAAATCCGTATTCGGTAGCTGAATCTTTGAGCTCAAGCGATGCACAGCATTGGAAAGCAGCAATGCGAGCAGAATATGAAGCGCTGTTGCGTAATGCCACCTGGGAGTTGGTGGAAAAGCCAAACAACAAAAATGTGATTGGGTGCAAATGGGTGTTTGCATCGAAACGAAAGTCCGATGGTTCCATTAAAAAATATAAAGCCAGGCTAGTTGCATTAGGGTGCTCGCAAAAATATAATGTGGATTATAAGTAAACTTTTTCACCGGTAGTTCGCCACTCAACAATGCGTTTGATTTTGGCGTTAGCTGCAAAACATAGATTGTTGGTCAATCATGTTGACATAGTATCAGCTGGTGATCTAAATGATGATGTATACATGCTGCAACCACCTATGTTTGAGGACCCGATTAATTCACATATGGTGTGTAAATTGAAAAAAGCTTTGTACGGGCTAAAGCAAGCTGGTCGCGAATGGAATCGCAAGGCAACAGATATTTTATTGAAAATGAACTTTGTGAGGTGCAAGTCCGACACAAGCGTTTATATTCGTCGTGATGGTGATAACATCAACCTTATTGTTCGAGCAAAAATGAAATGTTGAATATTATATCAAATTTAAAAAAAGTTATTGAGACTGTCGATCGTGGCCCGATATATTATTGAAAATGAGCTTTATGAGGTGCAAGTCCGACGCAAGCGTCTATATTCGTCGTGATGGTGATAACATCAACCTTATTGGTCTATATGTTGTTGGCATGTTCGAGCAAAGATGAGATGTTGAATATTATATCAAATTTAAACAAATTTATTGAGACTGTCGATCGTGGCTCGATATCATTTTATTTGGGCATGGAAATTGAACGCGTTGGTGATAGAGGTGAAATCACTATTCATCAAAGGCCGTACACAAATCAGATTCTTCGACAGTGGGACATGGTAAATTGCAGGCAAGCGGTGACTTCATGGGCTCCTGGTATGGTGCTAAAGAAATGCGATAAGCAGTGTAACGATCTGCAGACAAATCGTTATCAAAGTTGGATCGGTGCTCTTATGTACTTAGCTGTGATATCAAGGCCAGACATCGCTTATGTTGTATCCACATTGTCACAGTTTAATGCGCATCCACATAGTGAACATATGAATGCCGCTCAACACGTATTAAGATATTTGGCGAAGAATCCTGATGGTAAATTAATATTTTCTGCTTATTTTGAAGAATTCTTATGTTTCACAGATTCCGATTGGGGCAATGATAGTTGTGACCGGAAATCATATACGGGCTATGTTATTCTGATCGATGTTGGGCCCTGTAGCCTGGGATTCCCGAAAGCAACCTGTCGTTGCACTAAGTACGATGGGGGGGGGGGGGGGGGCAAAAGAACTGGTTTTCCACCGAAGTCTTCTTAGCGAAATGGGATTCAATGAGTACATAGAAAAGCCTACCACTATTTTATGTGACAATCAAAGTGCACTATTTATGGTGATTGTTGGAATATCCAAGTAGTTCGACTACGCTCAGTACCAAACACCCTTTATAACGAAATGTAACAAACAACAATATGTAACTGTATACTCCTTTCTCTCATTATAACTTTAATATGAAACATTGCTCTTTAATATTCTTTACAGTCCTTTGTTAACCGTATACCGGAACGCATCGCTTTTTCTATATATGTGCTCAAATAAAACTTTACTTTAACGGCGCTTAGCTGGAATCCACCGTGTTATAATTTCTTATAGGTTATGGGCCCAGCCCACAAGTGCATTAAAGTATTTTAGTCGGACTTAAGTAATTAATTTAAAACGAAAAGTTTTCCTATTTACGCGAGCGGTGATATTAATAAAAAAAAAAAACATAGAAATGGCTGGTGTCGTGCGGATCGATCCGCGAAACGCGGATAATTATGACACGTGGCGACTACAAATGCGAGCAATCCTCGTAAAAAACGACATGTGGTCATACGTTGACGGTAGCAAGGAATGTCCCACTGAGGCTGCAGAAGCAGCAGTGTGGAAAACTAATGACCAAAAAGCGTGCGCTGATATTACGCTAGCCATGCGTGCCAGTGAGTTAGGATTGATTTTCGAATGCGAAAACGCGCGGAAAATGTGGGTAAAATTAGAATCAACGTATCAGTCAAAGGGACCTGCGCGAAAAGCCACGCTCTTGAAGAAAGTTGCGTTGGCACGTATGAAAGAAAGTGATTTTGTTAGAGACCATTTAAATGACTACTTTAACGCTGTTGCTAAATTAAAACAAATCGGAGTTGAAATCGGTGACGAAATTTTAGCTATATTGCTCCTTTATAGTTTACCGGATTCTTACGAAACGTTTCGGTGCGCTTTAGAAGCACGTGATGAACTACCAAAACCCCACATACTTCGCGTTAAGATTCTGGAAGAGTCGGAGTCCAGAAAAGCTAAAGATGAGAGAAGTGAAAACGACTTGCTTTATGCCAAAACCCGGCAAAATAAAACAACCGGTTATAAAAGCAACAATACCCAGCATAGTGCATCGAAAAATCGCAATATTGTTTGTTATAAGTGCGGGAAAGGCGGTCACATCGCGAGAGAGTGCAGATCAAAGGTAGATCACAAAATGCACAAAAGAAAGGAAGAGAATTGCCGCGAAAAACAAACTGCTTCGTTAAACGTCACCGAATCCGTATTCTTGTGTCCAAATGGAAAGAAAAAATGGTGCCTAGACAGTGATGGCACATCGCACATGAGTTCCAACAAAAACAAGTTCCTCGCGATGTCTGAAGGGAATCAAGTGCTCAATTTAGCAAACGAAAATTCAACAGTTATAAACGGTATCGGTGATGTGAGAATGACAATGGACAAAAAAGAAATAACGCTTAAAGATGTACTTTATGTGTCGGATCTGCGCACTAATTTAATATCGGTATCGAAAATAACCGATAACGGCTATCAAGTGCATTTTCGGCAAAACGATGCGTTGGTAATCGATAAAAATACAAATGTGTTCTTCTCAGCTGAACGTGATGAAAACTTATATTTTGTGAAAAATGTGGCCGAAAGTAGAGCTTTCTTGGCAAAACCAAAAACGACGTCGATTTGTGGCACAGCCGATTGGGCCACTTAAATGAACCTGACTTAAAGAATATGGCTAAAAATGGCAATGTTCATGGTCTAAAAATTGAGTCCGATCAAAATATGTCGGAGTATGAAGTGTGCATTAGTGAGAAGTTAACTCGAGCTGTTTTTCCTAAAGCGACTGGTAACCGCACAAACGAGTTACTCGAAGTCGTATACACGGACGTATGTGGACCAATGAGGCACGCCTCAAACGGCGGTGTAAAATATTTTTTAACATTCATAGACGATAAATCTCGATGTGTGAAATATATTTTATAAAACAAAAATCCGAAGTATTCGAAACTTTTAAAAAATTTAAAGCTGTCGCGGAAAATTTCACGGGTCAAAAAATCAAGTCACTGCAGTCGGATAACGGACGTGAATTCTGCAACAGTCATTTTGACAATTTCCTGCAAACACATGGTATTAAACGGCGTTTAACAGCACCGTACACACCCCAACAAAATGGGGTGGCAGAACGCAAAAACCGTACGCTAGTCGACATGGCGAGATGTATGATGAAACAAGCTGGTGTTCCGCCAACGTTTTGGGCGGAGGCCATTAATACAGCTTGCTACATACGAAACAGGTGTATAACAAAGTCGACCGGAGAAATTCCATATAAGACTTGGACAGATAAAATACCGACATTTATTCATATGAAAGTTTTCGGTTCGAAAGCATATGTTCTAAATAAAGAAAAATCAAAGAGTAAATTCGATTCTCGAGCTGAACAGTGCGTGTTTGTAGGTTACTCCTCAGAATCTAAAGCTTACCGTTTGTGGTCGAAAGAACATAGAAAAATAATAATCAGTCGTGACGTTAAATTTGTAAATGAACCCGGCTTCGGCAATAATTATGAAGAGTTTTTTGAGAAAGAAAAAGAAAATCTAAATCGAACTGAGAAAGAACGAAAACAAAGAAAATATTAGTAATGAGAATCGTTGTGACAGTGACTCAGGTGTAAAAGAACCAAAACGCGGTAAAGGCCGACCAAAGCTATTGCGATTAGGGCTGCGCGGTAGATCTAAGAAAATTTATAATCTCGCCTCTTCCGGCGAAAGCGACACAGAAGAAGATGAATTCGAGGAATGTGAGGTGGTCTGCCTCGGCGTAGACCCTTCGAGTCTCCGTGAAGCATTGATTACGGACAACACTGCTGCGTGGAAAACAGCAATCGAAGACGAATACTTGGCGCAAATATTCAACAAAACTTGGGATATCGTCCAGCGTCCCAAAGAAAATTTGTCAGTAATCGTCTTGTATTCCAAACGAAAAATGATGGGAGAAAGAAAGCGCGCCTAGTAGCAAGGGGTTTCGCCCAGCGACAAGGCGAAGACTTCCAAGATACTTATTCACCAGTAGCACGTTCATTGTCAATCCGTCTACTAACAGCTTTATCAGCGGAAATGGATTTGGAAATTCACCAGATGGATGTAGTTACTGCCTACCTCAATAGCGAACTCGATGAAAGTGTATTCATGGAAGTGCCAGAAATGCTCGTAGAAACATTAACCAAACTTGAATCCGGCTACCCGTTGGGTAGTAAGAATATTACGTATATCACTCAAGATGTCAAAGATACAACCAAAAAATGGCTCGCAGGCCTGCAGAAGTACTCAGATCCAGTTTGCCTCCTAAAGAAGGCGATATATGGTTTTCGTCAATCCGGTTTGATGCAGGGGCGGATACAAGTCTCCAGATGAGGGGGGGGGGGGGGGGGCGATCATGGCCGAAAGCTCAAAATCCATTTTTGCCATGGAAGTCAGTAATATAAATTAATGATTAACTTCAGAACACCATTTTGACATAATTACAAATAAACGTATCGAATTTATCTTTAAGCACTCAAATTAGCTCAACTAATTGAAAGAATTCGAACAAAAAACAATCAAGAAATGATTTTATACAGCTCAAAGGTAGAAGCTAGTCGTTTCTGATAAGAGAGTTTAAGTGGAGTTATTTTGAATCTATATCTATTGCAGCAATCAAAAGAGGAAAAAAAGAGATGAATAATTTGACTTCAGACCCCATTCTTGGAAACGAATGAACTTTTGTTTACAATTGAATGAACAGACAGCTGATTTCGAGCCCCATTCCTGGAAACGAATTGAGAGAGAATAAAAGTTTCGTATCAGGTCATCAGTGGCTCTGTTATTGCATAAATGAAACGACATATTAGATGTGTTCCGGAACTTTTATAAAAAAAAATTAAGTTGGTTGGTGATATGAAGAATTTTTGTTTACAATTGAATGAACAGACAGCTGATTTCGAGCCCCATTCCTGGAAACGAATTGAGAGAGAATAAAAGTTTCGTATCAGGTCATCAGTGGCTCTGATATTGCATAAATGAAACGACATATTAGGTGTGTTCCGGAACTTTTATAAAAAAAAAAAATGAAGTTGGTTGGTGATATGAAGAATTTTTTTATGTTTTGCAAGGTCACCATGTTTCAACTATTTTATTCACAAACCATGGCATATCTGCGGCAATAAGCGGAAAAAGCAAAACTCACTTATTTATTATTTACCTTTTTTCGCTAGACAAGCAGACAAAAGAAGATAAAAAATATTTCATTCAATCTCAATTTTACGGAAATCTAAAAAATGCATTTCAATTTCTGGCAAATTAAGCACGCCCAATATTTATTCAAGTAGGTCCGCCATTGGTTTGATGTGGTACAACAAGTTAACCGAGAAATTACATACTATGGGTTTGAAGGCAACAAAACAAGATCCATGCCTATTTATTAAACGCGAGGGTATACAAATTTTAATGATCACGGTATATGTAGATGATATATTACTCGCTTCAAATGATAAGGTGTGGCTTAATGAAGTGAAAAGAGAGTTGGGCAAATCATTCGAAATGAAAGACATTGGTCCCGTCAAACGTTGTATTGGTATAGATTTTAAGCAAAACTTAAATTCGCACAATGTATTTTTATCTCAAAAAACCTATACTGAAACAATTCTAGAACGCTTTAACATGAGCCAGAGCAAACCTGCGTGTACTCCAATGGAAAGCAATTGCAAGTTAACAAAGCCGGAGAAAGCCAACGAAGAGGTCATGGAAAAGTACCCGTTTCAAAAGCTGATAGGTGCTTTAATGTATCTGGCTGTACCAACGAGGCCTGACATAGCATATGCTGTTAATTACATGAGTCAGTTCAATACAAATTACAACGACGAACACTGGAAGGCGGCGAAACGAATTCTTCGATATTTAAATGGTACTAAAGATTACGGCTTACTTTACGAGAAAAACAGCAAAGAAATATACGGTGTCGTTGATGCTGACTGGGGAGCAAACCTTGCTGATAGAAGATCGTATACGGGATATGCTTTTGTATTGGCGGGTGCGGCAATCAGCTGGGAAGCGCGAAAACAGCGCACAGTCGCATTATCTTCGACGGAAGCTGAATATATGGCTATCTCCGAAGCAACAAAAGAAGCGCTATATATTCAGGGCATTTTAAATGACCTAGGCGTGCCAAGCCAACAAATTTTACTTTTGAATGATAGTCAAAGCGCGCAAAAACTTATCAAGTGCATAGGCTATGGTTCGCGAACAAAACACATCGACGTGCGTCACCATTTCGTCAAAGAATGCTATCAATGTGGTAAAATCGGTCTGGAATACCTACAAACAGAAGATATGCCAGCAGACGTGTTAACTAAAGGCTTATGTGCCGTGAAGCATCGCCAATGCGTTACAGCCCTGGGCATTCTATCGATGTAATGTAGTCTCACGACATGGAGGGGAGGTGTTGGAATATCCAAGTAGTTCGACTACGCTCAGTACCAAACACCCTTTATAACGAAATGTAACAAACCACAATATGTAACTGTATACTCTTTTCTCTCATTATAACTTTAATATGAAATATTGCTCTTTAATATTCTTTACAGTCCTTTGTTAACCGTATACCGGAACGCATCGCTTTTTCTATATATGTGCTCAAATAAAACTTTACTTTAACGGCGCTTAGCTGGAATCCACCGTGTTATAATTTCTTATAGTGATAAATCCCATGGTTCAGAAGAGGAGCAAGCACATCGACATACGGTTTCATTATATGTATACGTGAAAAATTAGAAGAACAACAAATCGTGGTGAAGTATGTTTCGACTAATAAAAATGCTGCAGATATTCGCACTAAAGCTTTGAGAAAGCAAAAGCATTCTGATGTTTCTAAATTAATAAAAATTCAAGTGTAATTTTTTCTAATAAGGAGTTTGGTTTGAGGGAGTGCTTGTTACATTCTAAATGCAACTCTGCAAACGTAACTCATACCGACATATTAGTTGCATATAACCCTTATATATTTATACATGTAACTATTAGACATAAGATCATACCACTTTTCAAACGGCACTCTGAAGGAACAAGGCGGATGTACTATTATTTATACTTAGATCAAGTAAAAATTCAAGCCTACCTAGACAAAAAGGTTCCCTACTTCTACAAAGAAAACACTACCTGCCTTAAAAATATGCTCTTGCTTGAAATGTACTGGGTTTGAGAAAATGACATAAACAGTTTTTTGTATCTAATAACCCTTCGAAAATCTACCTGCTAACTAACTGATACACGAATACTAAAACATATGTACCAGTAGGGTACTTAAGTATTAAATAAAAAAAATATATTTTTATATTAGTCCATCGATTATGTTGAATGATAGCTTATTTTTTTTGCAATAAAACAGAGCTTAGAGAGAGAAAAGTTCTTCGAAAGATTTATGGACCTCTACGCGTTGGCGATGGCGAGTACCGAAGAAGATTTAATGATGAGCTGTACGAGCTATACGCAGACATCAACATAGTCCAGCGAATTAAAACGCAGCGGCTGCGCTGGCTAGGCCATGTTATGCGAATGAAAGATGATGCTCCGGCCAAGAAAGTGTTTCTATCGGAACCCGCCTATGGAAGCAGAGGTAGAGGGCGGCCCCCACTCCGTTGGAAGGACCAGGTGGAAAATGATTTAAACTCCCTTGGTGTGACCAATTGGCGCCGGTTGGCGGAGCGAAGGAGCGACTGGCGCGCCTTGTTGGACGGCCATAACCGTTTAGACGGTTAAGCGCCAATTAAGTAAGTAAGTAAGTAGAGAGAAAAAAATCTGCAAAAAAGTAAAAAGTTTTCGAGATCCTTCCTCGCAAAGTAAAAATTTTTTTATATCTTTACAAAAAAGTTGAAAAAATCCGTAATGATTGTTCGTTATCTTTGAATCTAGGAAAAAGTATTGTATACACAGTTAATAGCAAATTTTATTACCTTTTAAAAGCTTCAAACCGGTTTGGAATGGCTCAATTCGTTCTTGAGATATATATGATTAAGTGGGCCCAATTTTTTTTTTTTTTTTTTTTGTTTTGAAAAAAAACGGTAATTCGTAAATATCTCAAAATCGTAACCATAGAATTAAATATAGCCTTGATTTTCGGAATCAGGGGGTGATTTTACACAGGAATTTCATAATGGCGTCTCTGGTGCAGAAAAAAATTGGAATTTTGTGATCCAGTGTTATTATAAGGAAATAATGAATAAACAAACAAACGAACAAAAAATATTTTTGTATTATCAGCTTTGGGCAGCGACATCTTTTTGGGATCTCTCTCTCTGGTAGAGTCGAACTACTTGAGCGGCCTCTTTTGACGACCCCTCACCACGGACTGATCCCCAGGGTTCTTTGGCAAGCCCCCTGGCTTCGTCGTAGTTAATTCCCATGGCCAGAAGTCCCTTAAGGCGCTTGCGAGCGGCACCACTTAGCCGATCGCGCTCTACAGTTTGGCTTGGCTTGGCTGATCACTTTTCGCCGGCGATATTGAAGATTGTAACTCTACCGGATTTGTATCCTGTAGAATCACCATATATGCCATCATCACGTCATGCAGGGGACTATTCGGCCAGCTGATTCGGCTTTCACCGAAAAGTCGCTGTTGCCGTCAAAACCAGGCCTTATCAGTCGATCACGTTGGCAACCCCCACGCGCACAATAATATTTCTTCTGTTGCTACAATTCTGTTCGTTCATACATTTTTTGCACTTGCTTGTGCATACATACATACACATCCGGGAACTTGACATTTCGATTCGGAACAAAGGAGAGAAGAAAAACTAAAATTTTTTAAAGCGCTCCCGCTATTTTTTATATACTTTATTATATACAAGATAATGTGTTGAATTTATAAATAAAGTAATAGCTGCTATTAAACACCAAATAATGCTCCTTCCTTGCCCGTAACAAATCTTTAAATTTTTTTATTGTTTTGCTTTGATTAATTGCTTGGAATCGCGATCATTATTCAGCACTTGCACGTGCCAATAAAGGCTCTTGCATAAGCCGGCGACAGTGGCTAAAGCCTTCGCAAGAATTTATCCAGCGAAATTAGCGGCATCAATTCCGAAATCAACAAATTGTACTCGAGTCGTTTCCTAGTTCACACTGCTACCCCGTGCAAACATGTGCATTTGTAAGATATGCGGAAAAAGGACAAATCTGCAGGGGAAAACTGGGTGCAGTGTGACGAATGTGAAGAATGGTTTCACTTCGAATGCGCTGGTGTGGATGAAAGTGTTGAGCAGCGTGATTGGAGTTGCGCTCCCTGTATTTAGAATAATAATACGGGACCAGGGCATACAAATGCAATGCAAGACACAAATTCTTCTGGTTCGTCCCAACAGCAAACGCATCCCGCTCAACCCAATGGAAACATATTAGAAGTTGGTGAGTGTGTCCCATCGCAATGTAAATCCAATAAAGGCAGTCATCAACAACAACTTATGTTAGCTATGCTCGAAGAGAAACGCGCTGCAGAAGAACGTTTCATAGAGCAAAAGTATCAGTTACTTGCTCGAATAAATATTAGTGGCACAACCGTTACAACTTTACCATTTGTTGCCACCAATACCCCGTCACCCTCGCAAGTAGCAGCCAGGCAGGCCATACCGAAAGAGTTGCCTACCTTTAGCGGGACCCAGAAGAGTGCCCGATGTTCATCAGCAACTATGAGCACAGTACGTCCATAGCAGGGTTTTCGAACGTAGAAAATATGCTGCGTTTGCAGCGTTTTAAAAGGTAAAGCGCGCGGGTTGGTGATGGACAAGCTGCTCCTTCCAACTATGGTACCCGATGTTCTCAGCACACTAAAGATGTTTTTCGGAAGACCAGAATACATTTTGGAACAAGTCATCGCTAAAGCAAGGAAAATAGCTCCTCCAAAGGGCAAACTTGAGACACTCATAGAGTTTGCACTAGCTGTCCGTAATATATGTGCGACAATGCAAACTTGTAAGCTGAACGAACACCTCAACAATCCGATGCTGGTGAAAGAACTTGTAGACAAATTACCTAATCGTCACAAGCTGGCTTGGGCAATGCACCCGCGTGACAGTGCAACACACATACAACAATTTAGCGAATGGCTTTATCGTATTGCCGAAGCAGCATCAACCGTAGTATCACCTGCCGTCGTTTACAAAACAAGCTCAGTTAATACACACAGCAGCAACAATGACATACAACCAAAAACCGACGCGCAGCATAACCATGCTCAGGGTCAGTCAGAGCAGTATATGTCGAAATGTTTCGCGTGCAATGCTACTGATCACTACGCTACGCTTGCCTCAACATTCAAAGACTTGCCAGTAAATGAAAGGTGGTCGATGGTAAGAAGGGAAAAGGCATGTTATCGCTGCTTGAAAACTCATCGCAAAGGCTGTTTCTCGAGGAAGTGTTGTGGTACGAACGGTTGCACACAAAAACATCATCCACTTCTGCATAGTGGCGGCAATGAAAATGCAATTAAGGCAGAAAACGACCAGGCCATTGTAAGCACACATCGTGCCGATAACAACAGCAGCTAATTCTTTCGTATAATGCCAGTGAAGCTGCATACGGCAGATCATCGTACGAGCATATCACGAAAATTGTCACCATATGTCTCACGAAACGGTTATTAATAACATCAAATCTTTATACTATATACCCCGTTTGCGCGTGTTGTACAAGGCGGTACGCCAATCATGTCAAAAATGCAAGCTTTACTCAGCAACACCTATACCACCAAAAATGGCGTCTATACCCACTGCGAGACTGGCCAGCTTAACCAAGCCATTCACTTATACCGGCGTAGATTGTTTCGGGCCAATTCTCGTGAACATTGGCAGACACAAGGAGAAGAGGTGGGTCGTACTTTTTACGTGCTTGACACTTCGTTTGGTACATTTTGAGATAGCTTAAAGTTTGGATATTAGCTCATGCATCATGAGTATACGTAATTTTATGGCAAGGCGCGGCACTCCGTTGGAAATATATTCCGACATTGGCACGATCTTTAGAGCACCAGAAAAGATTGTTCGTGACCGAATTATCAAAATCAATTTCGAGGAAATTACTATTAAATATGATCGCATCAAGTGGTACTTTAACCCGCCAAGCGCCCCACATATGGGAGGTGCATGGGAACGCCTCGTTCAATCAGCGAAAACCACATTACGAAGCATCTGTCCAGCTTACTCATTCAACGACGGAAGTCTTCGTTGCGCTTTGATGGAAGCTGAATTCATCATTAATTCTCGGCCGCTCACCTTTGTAAGCCTCGATTAGATTGATGACATTGCCCTGACCCCAAATCATTTGCTTATTGGGGAAGCCGACGGGTACAAGCCTGCTTGTAAAGATTACATGAACATAAGGCAGCGGTGGCGTCAAGTGTAACTATTCGGAGATCGTTTTTGGCAACGATGGGTGAAGGAATATACACCTGTACTTACGGGACGTGTTAAATGGTATAAGAAATGCACGCCGTTGGTGGTGGACGACATCGTAATCGTGGTAGATGAAAACCTGCCGAGAAATATGTGGCCCAAAGGTAGAATAGTGAAGACAGTGGTGGCGAAAGATGGTCAAGTAAGAAGAGTAAGCATAAAGACGAGCCTAGGGTTGATAGAGAGACCAGCGACGAAGGTGGTTAAACTGGATATCGGCACTGAATATGGTGGTAAATAATCCGTAGGTAATTTACGAAGGGGGGATGTTGCCGTCAAAACCAGGCCTTATCGTTCGATCACGATGGCAAGCCCCGCACGCACAATAATATTTCTTCTGCTGCTACAATTCTGTTCGTTCATACATTTTTTGCACTTGCTTGTGCATACGTACATACACATCCGGCAACTTAACATTTCTATTCGGAACAAAGGAAAGAAGGAAGAAACTAAAGTTTTTTAAAGCGCTCCCGCTATTTTTTATATACTTTATTAAATACAAGTTAATGTGTTGAATTTATAAATAAAGTTATAGCTGCTATCACGAACGAACTGAGCAATTCCAAAACGGTTTGAAGCTTTTAAAAGGTAATTGCTATAAACTGTGCATACAATACTTTTTGCTAGGCCCTGCAGATTCAAAGATAACGAACAATCATTACGGATTTTTCAATTTTTTTTTGTAAAAATAAAAAAAAATTTGTACTTTGCAAGGAAGGATCTCGAAAACTTTTTATTTTTTTGCAGATTTTTTTTCTCTCTAAGCTATGTTTTATTACAAAAAAAAAAATATGCTTTCTTTCAACAAAATCGATGTACTAGTACAAAAGTTATAAGAATTCAAATAAATATATCCATATGGTAAAACTTAATAACCCTACAAATAATAGCATATGTACATATAATTCTGTCTCAACTCTATCATGTTATTTTATAATTGAAAAAGTTATGTGTCTTGTTTTGACGCTTATTTAGATTAGGATCGGTTTCTCTTATGAAAAACCAACAGTAGTCAGCCATCACAGCGACATCCCAGAATCCTTGATACCGACTTTTAATCATTTTCATTTGCCGGTGAAACCTTTCGCCATGCTCGCCACTTTCGTCGCCAAGATTTTGCGTGAAAAAAATTAAAGACATATTTACTACTGAAAGAAAATAAAAAAGTATATTAGATAAATACATAAGTAACACATTAGCATATAATTTTCTTAGGCTGAGTTTATCTTTCAATTCCGAACAAATTTATTGTTTACATTTTTCTAGCTCTTGTTTGTTCAGAACTGGACGATGAATTCACATTCTCATGTAAATTTAAAAATTTTCATACAAATTTTTTGTTTACCGGGCAGATAGGTTTTAAAGTTAACTGAGAAAACGGTCTTAAATATGTTTTTTTATTTACCCATTTCCGCATAGTTTTTGATTAAGTCGTTCACTATCATCTCGTAGTTAGGACTTTTGTGTTTGCCTAAAAAAGAAGTAACGAACTTTTCAAAAGAATTCCACGCTGCTGCCTGCACTGGTGACAATAGTTCTTTGAAATGGTTATTGGTCATAATTTTCCTTACTTGCGGTCCCACAAAAATCGTTTCCTTTATTTTTGCTTCTGAAATCTCTGGAAATATTCTCTTCAAACGATGAAATGCTTCGCCTTCTTTGTCCAAAGCCTTGACAAAGTTTTTGATTGGCCGAGCTTGATGTGGAGCGGACGTAGCATTATTTTTTCCTTCTTTATAAGTGGGGAATATTTTATGTTATCCACCCCAACTTGAAACTCGATTCGTTCTGGCCAATCCTTTATGATGTAGTGTTCTTGACGAGCTCGGCTATCCCATTTGCATAGAAAGCAACAGTATTTTGTGTATCCACTTTGTAGACCACATAGCATTCCAACGACTTTATGATCGGCACATATTTTCCAATCATGTTCTTCGTATTTGATTAATTTGAGCAATTTTTGCATTATCTCATAAGCTTCATTCGTATTTACTGCATGCGCGATCGGGATAGATGGCTTTTGGTTGCCGATATGCAATAGTACGGCCTTTAAACATAATTTATTGCCGTCTATGAACAATTGCCACTCTTTTGAATCATATGGTTCACCAAACTGTTTGAATAGACCAGCAATGTCTTTGCAGTAACAAACGCTGTCCTCTTTCATATACTTACTTACTTAATTGGCGCTTAACCGTCTAAACGGTTATGGCCGTCCAACAAGGCGCGCCAGTCGCTCCTTCGCTCCGCCAACCGGCGCCACTTGGTCACACCAAGGGAGTTTAAATCGTTTTCCACCTGGTCCTTCCAACGGAGTGGGGGCCGCCCTCTACCTCTGCTTCCATAGGCGGGTTCCGATAGAAACACTTTCTTGGCCGGAGCATCATCTTTCATTCGCATAACATGGCCTAGCCAGCGCAGCCGCTGCATTTTAATTCGCTGGACTATGTTGATGTCTGCGTATAGCTCGTACAGCTCATCATTAAATCTTCTTCGGTACTCGCCAACGCGGTCCATAAATCTTTCGAAGAACTTTTCTCTCGAACACTCCCAAATCCGCTTCATCTGCTGTTGTCATGGTCCATGCTTCTGTTCCATATAGCAGGACGGGTACGATAAGTGACTTGTAGAGTATGATTTTCGTTCGCCGAGAGAGGACTTTACTTTTCAATTGCCTACCTAGTCCAAAGTAGCATTTATTGGCAAGATTGATTCTTCGCTGGATTTCAGTGCTGATGTTGGTGCTAGTGTTGATGCTGGTTCCCAAATAAACGAACTCTTTTACTATTTCGAAATTATGGCTGCCAACAGTAGCGTGGTTGCCAAGGCGCATATGCGCTGACTCTTTGCTCGATGACAGCAGGTACTTCGTTTTGTCCTCATTCACCATCAAACCCATCTTTACCGCTTCTTTTTCCAGTTTGGAGTACGCAGAACTAACAGCGCGGGTGTTTAGGCCGATGATATCAATGTCATGAGCATATGCCAGTAATTGCACGCTTTTATAGTATACTGTTCAAGTGCGGTTAAGTATTGCAGCTAGTATAATTTTCTCCAGTATCAAATTAAAGAAATCGCACGATAGGGGGTCACCCTGTCTGAAACCTCGTTTAATTTCGAACGGCTCGGAGAGGTCCTTCCCAATTCTGACTGAGCTGATGGTGTTGCTCAACGTCATTTTGCACAGCCGTATAAGTTTTGCGGGGAAACCAAATTCAGACATAGCGGCATATAGGCAGCTCCTTTTCGTGCTGTTGAAGGCGGCTTTAAAGTCGAACAAGAGGTGATGTGTGTCGATTCTCTTTTGACAGGTTTTTTCCAAGATTTGGCGCATTGTGAAAATCTGGTCGATGGTAGATTTACCAGGTCTGAAGCCGCACTGATAAGGTCCAATCAGCCGGTTCACGGTGGGCTTCAATCTTTCGCACAATACACTTGAAAGGACCTTATATGCGATATTAAGAAGGCTGATTCCACGATAGTTGGTGCATTTTGCAGTATCCCCCTTCTTGTGGACTGGGCAAAGAACACTTAAATTCCAACCGTCGGGCATGCTTTCGTCCGCCCATATTTTGCTTAGAAGCTGCTGCATGCGCCTTACCAACTCCTCGCCGCCGAACTTGAATAGCTCCGCAGGCAATCCATCAGCGCCCACGGCCTTGTTGTTTTTCAATCTGGTTAATGCTATTCTAACTTCGTCATAATCGGGCGGGGGGACATATATTCCATCATCACCGATTGCGGGATCGGGTTCTTCATCTCTGCGCGGTGAATTGCTGCCTCCCTTTAGGAGAGCAGGAAGGTGTTCCCTCCATAATTTAAGCACTCTCTGGACATCAGTTACAAGATCGCCGTTTTCATTCCTACGGGAGTTTGTTCCGGTCCTAAAACCTTCCGTCTGTCGCCGTATTTTTTTGGTAGAATTTTCGGGCGTTATTCCTGGTGGATAGCAGCTCAAGCTCCTGGCACTCACGCCTTTCTGCTTCTGCTTTTTTCTTCCTGAAAAGGCGTCTCGCTTCCTTTTTCAACTCACGATAGCGTTCACACACTCCTCTTGTCGCGCTCGCTTTTAACGTAGCCCTGTAGGCAGCGTCTTTTCTTTCGGTTGCAACGCGGCATTCTTCATCATACCAGTTGTTTTTTCGTGGCCGCCGGTAACCAATTTTTTTCTCGGCGGCAGTACGAAGTGCTTTGGAGATATGCTCCTACTGCTTCTGTATTCCTTCAGGATGAGTTGTGCCCTCAGAGAGCAGGTGTTAGAGTCGAGTTGCGAAATCATTGGCCGTCTGTTGTGAGTGAAGCTTTTCGACGTCTAGCTTTCCTTGTGTTTTTTGTTCCTTGTTTTTAGCCGTGTTGAGGCGGGTGCGTATTTTGGCTGCAACGAGATAATGGTCCGAATCGATGTTAGGTCCTCGGATCGTGCGCACATCTAAAACACTAGAGGCATGCCGTCCGTCTATCACAACGTGATCGATCTGATTGCGAGTATTTCGACAGGAGACAGCCATGTAGCTTGAAGTATCTTTTTATGCATGAACCTCGTGCTGGATAGGACCATGTTTCGAGCACCGGCAAAGTCAATCAGCCTCAGTCCGTTAGGAGAAGTTTCATTGTGTAGGCTGCACTTTCCGACTGTAGGGCCAAAAACACCTTCTTTGCCCACCCTGACGTTAAAGTCGCCAAGCACGACTTTTATATCATGACGGGGGCAGCGCTCGTATGTGCGTTCTATTTGTTCATAAAGAGTGTCTTTCGCCTCATCGTCTTTCGCCTCTGTCGGCGCATGGGCGCAGATGAATGATATATTGAAAAATTTAGCTTTTATTCGGATAGCGGCGAGACGCTCGTCGACAGGCGTGAACGCCAGCACTTGGCGACAAAGTCTCTCTCCCACCACGAATCCGACGCCGAAACTGCGCTTATTCGCATGGGCACTCCAATATATGTCACAATTTTTGATCTTCTTTCTTCCTTGCTTCGTCCAACGCATTTCTTGGATGGCGGTGATGTCAGATTTTGCTTTGACGAGGACATCAACCAGCCGGGCATCTGCACCAATCCCATTCAGGGAGCGGACGTTGCAGGTGCATGCCCTCAATTCATTGTCCTTCAAACGTTTGCCATGGTCGTCATCAATAGAGAGTGTATTTATCCGAGGCTTGTTGTTATATTTCATTGGAGTATGGTTTTACGTGGCGCGTCCCAAGCCCAGCGCACAACCCGCTCAGCGGGGGTGAAAAATATTACTTGGCACGTTTATATAGCGAGCCGCTTGCTCCAAGACAGACGCCCGCTTGCAGCCGCACCTAGAGGTGTACAGACGCTGCCGATGAGATCTCCCCCGGCTAGCCCTTAAACCGGTTATGTCAGAGTGGCCTAGCGGCGGTGTTTAGCGGCTACCCAGAGGATACTTGGCCGCAAGCGACCGGCAGTAGTGAGCTGCTTGACCCGCATGCAAAAGAATCGCTCTGGCCATTCCCAGGTGAATGGCGGTCAGAAGCTTTCCCCACTTTCGTAGACTTCTACACACGGCCCCACTCTCCTCTTTCGTATAGTACTTGGAAAATTGTTGGTGACGAGTTCTGTAATATGTTACCTTAACATCGGATGAAACAAATTTAAATTGTTGCATACGAGAGGCGTGTAGTGCGGCCTTTTCCTTTGACAATTCCAAATCCCTTATCCAATCATTGAGTTGTGCTTGTGACAAAGAGTTTCTTTCGTTTTACGTTTGAAATCCAGTACAACATGATGCCGCGTAATCAATACTGCTGTTGACAATGAAACTGGAGCCGGAGCTAAAGTTTAATTTGATTCTGGCAATGTAGCTTCCGTTGAATTTAGTTCTGGTAATGACACTGTAGATACGCTCGCATAGGTTACTTTTCTTGACTTTCCAACCCCAAGTACTTTTGTAGTACAAATATAGCAGTCCGTTGAATGGCAAGTTGGTTCCCTCCACTTCATTGGTGTAATAAATTTCATATGTCGCCTAAATAGATAGTTTCAGAAATTAGTCAGCTATGCATTTTCAGGGAACAAATTTCTAATTTTTACAACGCATGCTTTTGTTCCGGTTTCCGAAAAAATCAATTCGACTCGAAATGTGGTGCACGCAGCATTCGGTGTCCATGATTTTTCATTGTTTTTAGGCTCAATTCCAAAATACTTATAGTATGTAACTTTCAAAGGATTTGAAAACACACGTCGCATCCTTTTAACGATAAATTGACCGCAGATGAAACAGAACATATCTGGATCATTTTCTTGCGCCCTTTTATTCATATTATATTTTTAAGTAAATGACGGGTTATAAACTGCATTTATAAACTGAACAGTATCCGGCGAGCCTTGATCAAGTAAAAATTCAAGCCTACCTAGACAAAAAGGTTCCCTAGTTCTGCAAAGAAAACACTACCTGCCTTAAAAATATGCTCTTGCTTGAAATGTACCAGGATTTGAGAAAATGACATAAACAGTTTTTTGTATCTAATACAGATGTTGATGTTATCTGTGTCTCAGAAACCTGGTTTTCCTCTGACTTATCTGATGCCTACTATAGTATCCCTAACTATAGACTAACACGTGTAGCCGATTAGCTAGAAGGGGAGGGGGGGGGGGGGGGGGGTTGCAATATATTGCAAGGCTTCCTTAAAGATTAATGTGTTATCAGTGTCTAAAAATAGTGAGACAGAGTTTATTATAGCTGAAATTTCTGATAACATAAATAAAGTGCTAGTATCCTGTGTATATAACCCAAATAGATGTTACTTGTTAGATTCCTTTTTTGCTGAGTTATCTTCGTTTTTAATAGACTTCGAGCGTTTTGTTATTTGTGGTGACTTCAGTGTTAATTTACTCTTAAATGACTTATATGCAAATAAACTACTTGACCATATTTCAACTGCTGGCCTTACTATAGTCAACAAACATGTACCAACACGATACGCACATAATTCGACTCCAAGCTTGTTGGACCTGATTGTTACGTCAATTCGTGACCATATTACAAAATTTGACCGAATCAGCTTTATTTCTGACCATGATTTAATTTTTTGTTCACTAGATGTTACGTTCAATCGTCCTGTTGACACTGTTACCACTGTTTATCGTGATTTTAGGGCTGTTAATGTGGATGCTTTGTTTGTTGATTTGTGCAATGTTGATTGGTCTTTGTGTTGGTTTATTATTACTGTGGACGGCAAACTTGAATTTCTAAATGAAAACTTGTGTAATAAAGCATGACAAGCATGTCCCTTTACGTAGAGCTCGGGCTGATATCAATTCTGTTCCTTGGTATAACTTTGAAGTCAGGTCTGCTATAAGAGAACGAAATAGACTTTACGCGAAATGGAAGAGGAGACAAACTGAGTCTGCTTGGCCTTTATATAAAATCGCCCGAAACAAAGCCACCGATATCATAAGAAAATCGAAGCAGATGTATTGCAATTATAAATTAAACCCGTCACTTCCGTCAAAAGATTTATGGCAAAACTTGAGGAGTCTTAACGTGCATGGGAAGTGTCAAAAGGACTGTCAATTCGACCCAGATATCCTAAACGATTATTTTATTAGGTCAAGTGAGTGTCGAGACAGTCATATACCTCTGGACATTATAAGTCATTTTGAGCCAGTGATTAAATTTGAATTTAAAGCAGTATCAGAATTTGAAGTTTGTAAAACAATTATGAACATCAAATCTAATGCTATTGGGGATGATGGGATCTCTTTGAAGTTCATCAAACTCGTTCTGCCATTCATTTTAGGAACTCTCACGCATATTATTAATCATTGCTTCACAACTTCTTGTTTCCCTGGGGAGTGGAAGAAGGCGTTAATTATTCCTGTCGCCAAAACATATAATGCTCTTGAACCTTGCAATTATAGGCCAATTAGCATCTTAGCTGCGTTTGCTAAAGTGTGTGAGTCCTTGATGGCGGGTCAAATTTCAGCTTATGTTAAGGAGAACAACCTGTTGAGTCCAGTGCAATCTGGATTCAGACCCAAGCACAGTTGCTCTACTGCAATGATCAAAATATTTGACGACATAAGAACTAGTTTTGACAAAAGTGACCTAACCCTTTTGTGCCTCCTTGACTTTTCTAAGGCCTTTGACTCAGTGCAGCACAACCTCCTTTGCAAAAAACTCGAATACTACTTCGGGTTCTCCACTACATCTGTTGAGCTTATGGCCAGTTACCTGGAGGGAAGAACCCAGAAGGTAGTTTGCAAAAACTCTGCATCCAAATCTCGTGTTGTCCCTACTGGTGTGCCACAAGGCTCTGTACTTGGTCCTCTTTTGTTTAGTCTTTTTGTCAATGATGTTTTCTCAGTGTGTCAGCACGTAAATGTCCACGCATATGCTGATGACATCCAGTTATACCTATCTAGTCGTGTTGGCCTTGTTGAAGATTTATGTTATAAAATAAATAGTGACTTGTCTGCAATCTGGAAATGGGCTTGTGAAAACTGTCTATGCTTAAATGGTGAAAAGTCATATGTGTTGCCCATAAGAATTAGCGTTGTACATGTTGAAGATATTTCAAAGCTCTTTGTTGGAAATAGTGCCCTCTCATTTACTGAAAAGATTCGAAATTTGGGTTTTGTGATAAACTCCAAGTTGACCTGTATTGACCATGTTATTCAAATTTTAAGCAATGTTTATTCTATTTTGCGCCGTTTAAGAGCTTCTGCTTCTTTTACACCTTTGGAGACCAGAAAAAAGTTAGCTATACAATTGATTGTGCCGCACATAACATACTCTGAGCTTGTCTACAGTCAATTAGATTCTGCTTCGAGCCATAAAATTGATGTTGCATTTAATAATATAACGCGTTATGTCTATGGCCTTAAAAAGTATGACCACATCTCCACATGGAGGTGTAAAGTTCTAGGATGCAGTATTTTTGATTATATTGCTGCACGAAACTGTATATTTATGTTCAAACTTATTGAATGCAAAACACCAAATTATCTTTATGAAAAACTAAAATTTTCCAAGTCTTCTAGACACCGCAAGCTAATAATACCACGATATTTATATTTATCCTCATCGAGGCTGTTTTTTGTTAATGCTGTAAGGCTCTGGAACTCCATTCATGACTCTCTCAAGGCTGATATGGGTAGGAGCAACTACAGGAAGCTAATTCATAGTTACTTCAATTCAGTGTGATTAATGTGGTTACAACATAATTTCATCTATATTCTATTCTTTCTTTCTTAGCATACTTAACCACTTTCATGTTCTTATCAAACGTGTATTCTAGGTTAGGTATTAAAGTTGTTATAACAACTTCAATTTTAAATTATTTATTTTGTTTTTAAAACTTGCTGATGTACTTAAAAAGACGTTGTCTTACAGATACAACCATTATGTCAAATAAATAAATAAATAAATAAATAACCCTTCGAAAATCTACCTGCTAACTAACTTATATACGAATACCACCACATATGTACCAGTAGGGTACTGAAGTATTAAATGGATATATTTACTTGAATGCCTATAACTTTTGTATTAGTCCATCGATTTTGTTGAATGAAAGCTTCTTTTTTTTTTGCAGTAAAACAGAGCTTAAGGAGAAAAAAATCTGCAAAAAAGTAAAAAGTTTTCGAGATCCTTCCCCACAAAGTACAATTTTTTTTATATTTTTACAAAAAAAAAAAATCCGTAATGATTGTTCGTTATCTTTGAATCTAGGAAAATGTGTTGTATACACAGTTTATAGCAAACTAGCTTTACCAGGCGCACGTTGTAACGCCCGAGATCAAATGAATGTTGCGTTATTTTTTCTGTTTTGTTTGTTGATAATTTAATTTATTGTCCTGTAAATTGAATTGAATTTTGTACGCATATTTGGTGAAATTTTCTGTTAAAACATTTTATTCTTGTATTTTATTGTATCTTATTTCATATTATTGTATTGCTTTTACCGCTGATGATTGTTGCTTTGATTACATTCCGAAGAAGCATGACTGGTGAGCCAATTTTCAAAGTTGATATATGCGCAGGCATTCCTTTTGGTTCTAAGGAGTATAGAAATTCATTTGGATAATTCACAATTTTATCATCATCTGTAACTGCGTCGATCGATTTATATTTCGTCACTTCACCAGGAAATTGATTTTGAAAGCGATTGATTTTGTTACCATGATCATTTTTGGGAGCTAAGATAGTTCTTTCGCATAGCTAAAAAACAAAAACATTTAAATTTAAAATTCTTAATTCTGAAATATGAAAAACTTTCGTCTTAATCGAAGGAACCTCGAGCCAAAATTTGGTGATTATCGAAGTATAGCAAACACGTTTTCATGGGGAGCACACACACAGAATTTGATTTTTATAGAAGATCTAGATAGACTGAAGCTAAACAATTTTTTTAACAGCGGCAAATTACTAAACGTCCAAAAGGCATAACAGCTAAACTCAACAATGCAGTCAAATTTTAGGTGTTAAAATAACTTAAGTTTGTACGGCAGCCATAGTTTTTCCCCATTCCACATTTTACTGGAGGTTTTAGGACTTAACGTCACATAGCTCCTTACAAATTTTAATTATCCTACCATTACGACATCCAGATATATGCAGTATAATATATTCCATTTGTGTGGGAGGTGCCACGCCCCCTTTTTCCCAATTCCACATTTTCTTGGTGGTGTTAAGGATTGACCTCAAATAACTCCTTACTGAATTTCAATGTTCTGGCATGTATACATTCAAAGTTATGCAGTGCCAAAGATTCCATTTGAATGGGAGGTTCCACGCCCCCTTTTTCCCGATTCCGCATTTTCTTGGTGGTGTTAGGGATTGACCTCATATAACTCCTTACTGAATTTCAATGTTCTGGCATGTATACCTTCAAAGTTATGCAGTACCAAAGATTCCATTTGAATGGGAGGCTCCACGGCCCCTTTTTCCCAATTCCGCCTTTTCTTGGTGGTGTTAGGGATTGACCTCATATAACTCCTTACTGAATTTCAATGTTCTGGCATGTATACCTTCAAAGTTATGCAGTGCCAAAGATTCCATTTGAATGGGAGGTTCCACGCCCCCTTTTTCCCAATTCCGCATTTTCTTGGTGGTGTTAGGGATTGACCTCATATAACTCATTACTGAATTTCAATGTTCTGGCATGTATACCTTCAAAGTTATGCAGTACCAAGATTCCATTTGAATGGGAGGCTCCACGCCCCCTTTTTCCCAATTCCGCCTTTTCTTGGTGGTGTTCGGGATTGACCTCATATAACTCCTTACTGAATTTCAATGTTCTGGCATGTATACCTTCAAAGTTATGCATTACTAAAGATTCCATTTGTATGGGAGGTGCCACGCCACCTTTCTCCGAATTCCGCATTTTCTTGGTGGTGTTAGGGATTGACCTCATATAACTCCTCATTGAATTTCAATGTTCTGGCATGTATACTTTCAAAGGTATGCAGTGCCAAAGATTCCATTTGAATGGGAGGTTCCACGCCCCCCTTTTTCCCAATTCCGCATTTTCTTGGTGGTGTTAGGGATTGACCTCATATAACTCCTCATTGAATTTCAATGTTCTGGCATGTATACTTTCAAAGGTATGCAGTACCAAAAATGCCATTTGTATGGGAGGTGCCACGCTACTTTTATATACCGAAATTATTTTTAGCCTAAAATCTTCCCGTTGATTGAAGGAACCCATTACCAAAATTTGGTGATGATTGATGTGTGGGAAATACGTTTCCATAGCGAACACACACACACACAGAAGTTGATTTTTATATATATATGGCTAAACCGATTTGGCATTTCAAAATCAACTAACTATCATCTCTCCTGTATCTTTCCTAAAAATTTCATGGCAATCTGTCGAGCCGTTCTCGAGTTATGGAGTGACAATCAAAATGTACACTTCTTTTTATATATATAGATTTTTTTACCTTTTAAAAGCTTCAAACCGTTTTGGAATTGCTTAATTCGTTCTTGAGATATATATGATTAAGTGGACCCAATTTTTTTTTTTTTTTTTTTAAACGGTAATTCGTAAATATTTCAACATCGTAACCGTAGAATTAAATATAACCTTGATTTTCAGAATCAAGGGGTGATTTTACACAGGAATTTCATAATGGCGTCTCTGGTGCAGAAAAAAATTGGAATTTTGTGATTCAGTGTTATTATAAGAAAATAATGAATAAACAAACAAACGAACAAATAATATTTTTGTATTATCAGCTTTGGGCAGCGACATCTTTTTGGGATCTCTCTCTCTGGTGGAGTCGAACTATTTGAGCGGCCTCTTTTGACGACCCCTCACCACGGACTGATCCCCAGGGTTCTTTGGCAAGCCCCCTGGCTTCGCCGTAGTTAATTCCCATGGCTAGAAGTCCCTTAAGGCGCTTGCGAGCGGCACCACTTAGCCGATCGCGTTCTACAGTTTGGCTAGGCTGATCACTTTTCGCCGGCGATATTGAAGATTGTAACTCTACCGGATTTGTATCCTGTAGAATCACCATATCTGTCATCATCACGTTATGCAGGGGACTATTCAGCCAGCTGATTCGGCTTGCACCGAAAGGTCGCTGTTGCGGTCAAGACCAGGCCTTATCGGTCGATCACGTTGGCAACCCCCACGCGCACAATAATATTTCTTCTGTTGCTACAATTCTGTTCGTTCATACATTTTTTGCACTTGCTTGTACGTACATACATACACATCCGGGAACTTGACATTTCGATTCGGAACAAAGGAGAGAAGGAAGAAACAAAAATTTGTAAGGTATGCGGAAAAAGAAGGACAAATCTGCAGGGTAAAACTGGGTGCAGTGTGACGAATGTGAAGAATGGTTTCACTCCGAATGCGCTGGTGTGAATGAAATTGTTGAGCAGCGTGATTGGAGTTGCGCTCCCTGTATTTAGAATAACAATACGGGACCAGGGCATACAAATGCAATGCAAGACACAAATTCTTCTGGTTCGTCCCATCAGCAAACGCATCCCGCTCAATCCAATGGAAACGTATTAGAAGTTATTGAGTGTGTCCCATCGCCACGTAAATCCAATAAAGGCAGTCATCAACAACAACTTATGTTAGCTATGCTCGAAGAGAAACGCGCTGCAGAAGAATGTTTCATAGAGCAAAAGTATCAATTACTTGCTCAAATAAATATTAGTGGCACAACCGTTACAACTTTACCATTTGTTGCCACCAATAGCCCGTCACCCTCGCAAGTAGCAGACAGGCAGGCCATACCGAAAGAGTTGCCGACCTTTAGCGGCGACCCAGAAGAGTGGCCGATGTTCATCAGCGACTATGAGCACAGTACGTCCATAGCAGGGTTTTCGAACGTAGAAAATATGCTGCGTTTGCAGCGTTGCCTAAAAGGTAAAGCGCGCGAGTTGGTGAAGGACAAGCTGCTCCTTCCAACTATGGTACCCGATGTTCTCAGCACACTAAAGATGTTTTTCGGTAGACCAGAATATATTTTGGAACGAGTCATCGCTAAAGCAAGGAAAATAGCTCCTCCAAAGGACAAACTTGAGACACTCATAGACAGTTTACACTAGCTGTAATATATGTGCGGCAATGCAAACTTGTAAGCTGAACGAACACCTCATAAATCCAATGCTGGTGAAAGAACTTGTAGACAAATTACCTAATCATCACAAGCTGGCTTGGGCAATGTACCCGCGTGACAGTGCACTACACATACAACAATTTAGCGAATGGCTTTATCGTATTGCCGAAGCAGCATCAACCGTAGTATCACCTGCCGTCGTTTACAAAACAAGCTCAGTTAATACACACAGCAGCAACAATGACATACAACCAAAAACCGACGCACAGCATAACCATGCTCAGGGTCAGTCAGAGCAGTATATGTCGAAATGCTTCGCGTGCAATGCTACTGATCACTACGCTGCGCTTTGCTCAACATTCTTTTTTTTTTATTGTATCTTATTTTATATTATTGTATTGCTTTTACCGCTGATGATTGTTGCTTTGATTACATTCCAAAGAAGCATGACTGGTGAGCCAATTTTCAAAGTTGATATATGCGCAGGCATTCCTTTTGGTTCTAAGGAGTATAGAAATTCATTTGGATAATTCACAATTTTATCATCATCTGTAACTGCGTCGATCGATTTATATTTCGTCACTTCACCAGGAAATTGATTTTGAAAGCGATTGGTTTTGTTAACATGATCATTTTTGGGAGCTAAGATAGTTCTTTCGCATAGCTAAAAAACAAAAACATTTAAATTTAAAATTCTTAATTCTGAAATATGAAAAACTTTCGTCTTGATCGAAGGAACCTCGAGCCAAAATTTGGTGATTATCGAAGTATAGCAAACACGTTTTCATGGGGAGCACACACACAGAATTTGATTTTTATAGAAGATGTAGATAGACTGAAGCTAAACAATTTTTTTAACAGCGGCAAATTACTAAAAGGCATAACAGCTAAACTCAACAATGCAGTCAAACTTTAGGTGTTAAAATAACTTAAGTTTGTACGGCAGCCATAGTTTTTCCCCATTCCACATTTTACTGGAGGTTTTAGGACTTAACGTCATATAGTTCCTTACAAATTTTAATTATCCTACCATTACGACATCCAGATATATGCAGTATAATATATTCCATTTGTATGGGAGGTGCCACACCCCCTTTTTCCCACTTCCACATTTTCTTAGTGGTGTTAAGGATTGACCTCAAATAACTCCTTACTGAATTTCAATGTTCTGGCATGTATACCTTCAAAGTTATGCAGTGCCAAAGATTCCATTTGAATGGGAGGTTCCACGCCCCCTTTTTCCCAATTCCGCATTTTCTTGGTGGTGTTAGGGATTGACCTCATATAACTCCTTACTGAATTTCAATGTTCTGGCATGTATACGTTCAAAGTTATGCAGTACCAAAGATTCCATTTGAATGGGAGGCTCCACGCCCCCTTTTTCCCAATTCCGCCTTTTCTTGGTGGTGTTAGGGATTGACCTCATATAACTCCTTACTGAATTTCAATGTTCTGGCATGTATACCTTCAAAGTTATGCAGTGCCAAAGATTCCATTTGAATGGGAGGTTCCACGCCCCCTTTTCCCCAATTCCGCATTTTCTTGGTGGTATTAGGGATTGACCTCATATAACTCCTTACTGAATTTCAATGTTCCGGCATGTATACCTTCAAAGTTATGCAGTACCAAGATTCCATTTGAATGGGAGGCTCCACGCCCCCTTTTTCCAAATTCCGCCTTTTCTTGGTGGTATTAGGGATTGACGTCATATAACTCCTTACTGAATTTCAATGTTCTGGCATGTATACCTTCAAAGTTATGCATTACTAAAGATTCCATTTGTATGGGAGGTGCCACGCCACCTTTCTCCGAATTCCGCATTTTCTTGGTGATGTTAGGGATTGACCTCATATAACTCCTCATTGAATTTCAATGTTCTGGCATGTATACTTTCAAAGGTATGCAGTGCCAAAGATTCCATTTGAATGGGAGGTTCCACGTCCCCTTTTTCCCAATTCCGCATTTTCTTGGTGGTGTTAGGGGTTGACCTCATATAACTCCTCATTGAATTTCAATGTTCTGGCATGTATACTTTCAAAGGTATGCAGTACCAAAAATGCCATTTGTATGGGAGGTGCCACGCCACTTTTATATACCGAAATTATTTTTAGCCTAAAATCTTCCCGTTGATCGAAGGAACCCATTACCAAAATTTGGTGAT
The DNA here is from genome assembly GCF_040869045.1 of Eurosta solidaginis. Lineage (NCBI taxonomy): Eukaryota > Metazoa > Arthropoda > Insecta > Diptera > Tephritidae > Eurosta > Eurosta solidaginis. Next base: position 91,353,041 of record NC_090324.1, read on the forward strand.
GATTGATGTGTGGGAAATACGTTTTCATAGCGAACACACACACACAGAATTTGATTTTTATATATATATGGCCAAACCGATTTGGCATTTCAAAATCAACTAACCATCATCTCTCCTGTATCTTTCCTAAAAATTTCATGGCAATCTGTCGAGCCGTTCTCGAGTTATGGAGTGACAATCAAAATGTACACTTCTTTTTATATATATAGATTTTTTACCTTTTAAAAGCTTCAAACCGTTTTGGAATTGCTCAATTCGTTCTTGAGATATATATGATTAAGTGGACCCAATTTTTTTTTTTTTTTTTAAACGGTAATTCGTAAATATATCAAAATCGTAACCGTAGAATTAAATATAACCTTGATTTTCAGAATCAAGGGGTGATTTTACACAGGAATTTCATAATGGCGTCTCTGGTGCAGAAAAAAATTGGAATTTTGTGATTCAGTGTTATTATAAGAAAATAATGAATAAACAAACAAACGAACAAACAATATTTTTGTATTATCAGCTTTGGGCAGCGACATCTTTTTGGGATCTCTCTCTCTCTGGTGGAGTCGAACTATTTGAGCGGCCTCTTTTGACGACCCCTCACCACGGACTGATCCCCAGGGTTCTTTGGCAAGCCCCCTGGCTTCGCCGTAGTTCATTCCCATGGCTAGAAGTCCCTTAAGGCGCTTGCGAGCGGCACCACTTAGCCGATCGCGTTCTACAGTTTGGCTAGGCTGATCACTTTTCGCCGGCGAGATTGAAGATTGTAACTCTACCGGATTTGTATCCTGTAGAATCACCATATCTGTCATCATCACGTTATGCAGGGGACTATTCAGCCAGCTGATTCGGCTTGCACCGAAAGGTCGCTGTTGCGGTCAAGACCAGGCCTTATCGGTCGATCACGTTGGCAACCCCCACGCGCACAATAATATTTCTTCTGTTGCTACAATTCTGTTCGTTCATACATTTTTTGCACTTGCTTGTACGTACATACATACACATCCGGGAACTTGACATTTCGATTCGGAACAAAGGAGAGAAGGAAGAAACAAAAATTTGTAAGGTATGCGGAAAAAGAAGGACAAATCTGCAGGGTAAAACTGGGTGCAGTGTGAGGAATGTGAAGAATGGTTTCACTCCGAATGCGCTGGTGTGGATGAAATTCTTGAGCAGCGTGATTGGAGTTGCGCTCCCTGTATTTAGAATAACAATACGGGGCCAGGGCATACAAATGCAATGCAAGACACAAATTCTTCTGGTTCGTCCCATCAGCAAACGCATCCCGCTCAATCCAATGGAAACGCATTAGCAGTTATTGAGTGTGTCCCATCGCCACGTAAATCCAATAAAGGCAGTCATCAACAACAACTTATGTTAGCTATGCTCGAAGAGAAACGCGCTGCAGAAGAATGTTTCATAGAGCAAAAGTATCAATTACTTGCTCAAATAAATATTAGTGGCACAACCGTTACAACTTTACCATTTGTTGCCACCAATAGCCCGTCACCCTCGCAAGTAGCAGACAGGCAGGCCATACCGAAAGAGTTGCCGACCTTTAGCGGCGACCCAGAAGAGTGGCCGATGTTCATCAGCGACTATGAGCACAGTACGTCCATAGCAGGGTTTTCGAACGTAGAAAATATGCTGCGTTTGCAGCGTTGCCTAAAAGGTAAAGCGCGCGAGTTGGTGAAGGACAAGCTGCTCCTTCCAACTATGGTACCCGATGTTCTCAGCACACTAAAGATGTTTTTCGGTAGACCAGAATATATTTTGGAACGAGTCATCGCTAAAGCAAGGAAAATAGCTCCTCCAAAGGACAAACTTGAGACACTCATAGACAGTTTACACTAGCTGTAATATATGTGCGGCAATGCAAACTTGTAAGCTGAACGAACACCTCATAAATCCAATGCTGGTGAAAGAACTTGTAGACAAATTACCTAATCATCACAAGCTGGCTTGGGCAATGTACCCGCGTGACAGTGCACTACACATACAACAATTTAGCGAATGGCTTTATCGTATTGCCGAAGCAGCATCAACCGTAGTATCACCTGCCGTCGTTTACAAAACAAGCTCAGTTAATACACACAGCAGCAACAATGACATACAACCAAAAACCGACGCACAGCATAACCATGCTCAGGGTCAGTCAGAGCAGTATATGTCGAAATGCTTCGCGTGCAATGCTACTGATCACTACGCTGCGCTTTGCTCAACATTCTTTTTTTTTTATTGTATCTTATTTTATATTATTGTATTGCTTTTACCGCTGATGATTGTTGCTTTGATTACATTCCAAAGAAGCATGACTGGTGAGCCAATTTTCAAAGTTGATATATGCGCAGGCATTCCTTTTGGTTCTAAGGAGTATAGAAATTCATTTGGATAATTCACAATTTTATCATCATCTGTAACTGCGTCGATCGATTTATATTTCGTCACTTCACCAGGAAATTGATTTTGAAAGCGATTGGTTTTGTTAACATGATCATTTTTGGGAGCTAAGATAGTTCTTTCGCATAGCTAAAAAACAAAAACATTTAAATTTAAAATTCTTAATTCTGAAATATGAAAAACTTTCGTCTTGATCGAAGGAACCTCGAGCCAAAATTTGGTGATTATCGAAGTATAGCAAACACGTTTTCATGGGGAGCACACACACAGAATTTGATTTTTATAGAAGATGTAGATAGACTGAAGCTAAACAATTTTTTTAACAGCGGCAAATTACTAAAAGGCATAACAGCTAAACTCAACAATGCAGTCAAACTTTAGGTGTTAAAATAACTTAAGTTTGTACGGCAGCCATAGTTTTTCCCCATTCCACATTTTACTGGAGGTTTTAGGACTTAACGTCATATAGTTCCTTACAAATTTTAATTATCCTACCATTACGACATCCAGATATATGCAGTATAATATATTCCATTTGTATGGGAGGTGCCACACCCCCTTTTTCCCACTTCCACATTTTCTTAGTGGTGTTAAGGATTGACCTCAAATAACTCCTTACTGAATTTCAATGTTCTGGCATGTATACCTTCAAAGTTATGCAGTGCCAAAGATTCCATTTGAATGGGAGGTTCCACGCCCCCTTTTTCCCAATTCCGCATTTTCTTGGTGGTGTTAGGGATTGACCTCATATAACTCCTTACTGAATTTCAATGTTCTGGCATGTATACGTTCAAAGTTATGCAGTACCAAAGATTCCATTTGAATGGGAGGCTCCACGCCCCCTTTTTCCCAATTCCGCCTTTTCTTGGTGGTGTTAGGGATTGACCTCATATAACTCCTTACTGAATTTCAATGTTCTGGCATGTATACCTTCAAAGTTATGCAGTGCCAAAGATTCCATTTGAATGGGAGGTTCCACGCCCCCTTTTCCCCAATTCCGCATTTTCTTGGTGGTATTAGGGATTGACCTCATATAACTCCTTACTGAATTTCAATGTTCCGGCATGTATACCTTCAAAGTTATGCAGTACCAAGATTCCATTTGAATGGGAGGCTCCACGCCCCCTTTTTCCAAATTCCGCCTTTTCTTGGTGGTATTAGGGATTGACGTCATATAACTCCTTACTGAATTTCAATGTTCTGGCATGTATACCTTCAAAGTTATGCATTACTAAAGATTCCATTTGTATGGGAGGTGCCACGCCACCTTTCTCCGAATTCCGCATTTTCTTGGTGATGTTAGGGATTGACCTCATATAACTCCTCATTGAATTTCAATGTTCTGGCATGTATACTTTCAAAGGTATGCAGTGCCAAAGATTCCATTTGAATGGGAGGTTCCACGTCCCCTTTTTCCCAATTCCGCATTTTCTTGGTGGTGTTAGGGGTTGACCTCATATAACTCCTCATTGAATTTCAATGTTCTGGCATGTATACTTTCAAAGGTATGCAGTACCAAAAATGCCATTTGTATGGGAGGTGCCACGCCACTTTTATATACCGAAATTATTTTTAGCCTAAAATCTTCCCGTTGATCGAAGGAACCCATTACCAAAATTTGGTGATGATTGATGTGTGGGAAATACGTTTTCATAGCGAACACACACACACAGAATTTGATTTTTATATATATATGGCCAAACCGATTTGGCATTTCAAAATCAACTAACCATCATCTCTCCTGTATCTTTCCTAAAAATTTCATGGCAATCTGTCGAGCCGTTCTCGAGTTATGGAGTGACAATCAAAATGTACACTTCTTTTTATATATATAGATTTTTTTACCTTTTAAAAGCTTCAAACCGTTTTGGAATTGCTCAATTCGTTCTTGAGATATATATGATTAAGTGGACCCAATTTTTTTTTTTTTTTTTAAACGGTAATTCGTAAATATATCAAAATCGTAACCGTAGAATTAAATATAACCTTGATTTTCAGAATCAAGGGGTGATTTTACACAGGAATTTCATAATGGCGTCTCTGGTGCAGAAAAAAATTGGAATTTTGTGATTCAGTGTTATTATAAGAAAATAATGAATAAACAAACAAACGAACAAACAATATTTTTGTATTATCAGCTTTGGGCAGCGACATCTTTTTGGGATCTCTCTCTCTCTGGTGGAGTCGAACTATTTGAGCGGCCTCTTTTGACGACCCCTCACCACGGACTGATCCCCAGGGTTCTTTGGCAAGCCCCCTGGCTTCGCCGTAGTTCATTCCCATGGCTAGAAGTCCCTTAAGGCGCTTGCGAGCGGCACCACTTAGCCGATCGCGTTCTACAGTTTGGCTAGGCTGATCACTTTTCGCCGGCGAGATTGAAGATTGTAACTCTACCGGATTTGTATCCTGTAGAATCACCATATCTGTCATCATCACGTTATGCAGGGGACTATTCAGCCAGCTGATTCGGCTTGCACCGAAAGGTCGCTGTTGCGGTCAAGACCAGGCCTTATCGGTCGATCACGTTGGCAACCCCCACGCGCACAATAATATTTCTTCTGTTGCTACAATTCTGTTCGTTCATACATTTTTTGCACTTGCTTGTACGTACATACATACACATCCGGGAACTTGACATTTCGATTCGGAACAAAGGAGAGAAGGAAGAAACAAAAATTTGTAAGGTATGCGGAAAAAGAAGGACAAATCTGCAGGGTAAAACTGGGTGCAGTGTGAGGAATGTGAAGAATGGTTTCACTCCGAATGCGCTGGTGTGGATGAAATTGTTGAGCAGCGTGATTGGAGTTGCGCTCCCTGTATTTAGAATAACAATACGGGGCCAGGGCATACAAATGCAATGCAAGACACAAATTCTTCTGGTTCGTCCCATCAGCAAACGCATCCCGCTCAATCCAATGGAAACGCATTAGCAGTTGGTGAGTGTGTCCCATCGCCACGTAAATCCAATAAAGGCAGTCATCAACAACAACTTATGTTAGCTATGCTCGAAGAGAAACGCGCTGCAGAAGAATGTTTCATAGAGCAAAAGTATCAATTACTTGCTCAAATAAATATTAGTGGCACAACCGTTACAACTTTACCATTTGTTGCCACCAATACCCCGTCACCCTCGCAAGTAGCAGACAGGCAGGCCATACCGAAAGAGTTGCCTACCTTTAGCAGCGACCCAGAAGTGTGGCCGATGTTCATCAGCGACTATGAGCACAGTACGTCCATAGCAGGGTTTTCGACCGTAGAAAATATGCTGCGTTTGCAGCGTTGCCTAAAAGGTAAAGCGCGCGAGTTGGTGAAGGACAAGCTGCTCCTTCCAACTATGGTACCCGATGTTCTCAGCACACTAAAGATGTTTTTCGGTAGACCAGAATATATTTTGGAACGAGTCATCGCTAAAGCAAGGAAAATAGCTCCTCCAAAGGACAGACTTGAGACACTCATAGACAGTTTGCACTAGCTGTAATATATGTGCGGCAATGCAAACTTGTAAGCTGAACGAACACCTCAAAAATCCAATGCTGGTGAAAGAACTTGTAGACAAATTACCTAATCATCACAAGCTGGCTTGGGCAATGTACCCGCGTGACAGTGCACCACACATACAACAGCGAATGGCTTTATCGTATTGCCGAAGCAGCATCAACCGTAGTATCACCTGCCGTCGTTTACAAAACAAGCTCAGTTAATACATACAGCAGCAACAATGACATACAACCAAAAACCGACGCACAGCATAACCATGCTCAGGGTCAGTCAGAGCAGTATATGTCGAAATGCTTCGCGTGCAATGCTACTGATCACTACGCTGCGCTTTGCTCCACATTGAAAGACTTGCCAGTAAATGAAAGGTGGTCCATGGTAAGAAGGGAAAATGAATGTTATCGCTGCTTGAAAACTCATCGCAAAGGCTGTTTCTCGAAGAAGGGTTGTGGTACGAACGGTTGCACACAAAAACATCATCCACTTCTGCATAATGGCGGCAATGAAAATGCAATTAAGGCAGAAATCGACCAGGCCATTGTAAGCACACATCGTGCCGATATCAACAGCAGCCAATTCTTTCGTACAATGCCAGTGAAGCTGCATGTGGCAGGTAAGACAATAGAAGTTTTCGCGTTCCTGGACGAAGGGTCGTCTGTGACAATCATCGATGAGTCAACACTCAAAAGGCTCGGCATGAACGGCGTACCAACACCAACATGTCTACAGTGGACGAGTAAAACTACGCGCAGCGAAAGCACATCGGTGCGAGCGTCCATAAAAATATCCACAACAGACAGCAACAGACTGCTTTGGTTAAATCACGTTCATACAATAAAGAATCTAGCTCTACTGAAACAGTCGATGAACGCGGTCGAGCTGCGTTGCGTATATCCTTATTTAAGGGACATACTTTTACCATCTTACGATGATGTTCAACCAATGTTGCTTATAGGAGCCGACAATTGGAAAATCGCTGTACCTCGAAAAATACGCGAAAGGTCGTCGTCACGAGCCAATCGCATCTAAGTATTGGTTATGGTGGAGTATCCAAGGCGCTTTGACCGCAGCAACATATGTAACCATGCATCATTGTGAATGCAAATGACCAGAATTACGCGACGCCGTTAAAGAAAGCTTCAGCTTGGATGCCGTGAAACAACAAAATATAATGTCAAACGACGACAAACGAGCTATTGAAATGCTGGACCAAACGTGCGCTAAAGTAAATGGGCATTTGGAAGTCGGCCTTTTATGGCGCACCGAGGACTGCAGCCTGCCCGAGAGCTCCAACAACGCACTTCAGCGTATCAACTGTTTAAAGGCTAAAATTAAGCCGTCACTATTCGAAAAAATCGATAACCCCATCCACAATTTAATACACAAGAATTACGCATTTCAACTCTCGGAGGCCGACATGGCTATCAAGAATAAGCATGTCTCGTATCTACCGATTTTCATAGCAATAAATCCGAACAAGCCTAATAAAATTAGACTAGTGTGGGATGCGGCAGCGAAGTCGCATGGTACGTCATTGAATGATCATTTACTCGCATTACCAGATCTGCTACAAGCTCTTATTGAAATTCTACTGAGGTTCAGAGTGGGGAAGGTAGCAATATCCGCCGACATCGCTGAAATGTTTCATAGGATAAATATTCGCGAAGAGGACATGCACGCACAACGCTTTTTGTGGTTCGACCAAATCAGCGGTCAAACAAGCGCATATGTCATGAGAGCTATGACCTTCGGCATAAACTGCGGCACATGCATTGCTCACTACGTCCGAAATAAAAATGCCGAAGAGAAACGTCAGAGGTATCCCAGAGCATACGAGGCAATCCGAAACGCACACTATGTTGATGATTACATAGACAGCGCCGAAAACGAAGAAGCCGCATTTGCGGTGACAGACGAAGTTCGCACTGTTCATCGCGCTGGTGGATTTGACCTTAGACACTGGGCTTCGAATTCGTCTAAAGTCCTTCGACAGCTTTCAAATATTGACCCAGCAGAACAAGTCCCAGTACAATTCGGAGAGGCCGAAAAGTTTCTAGGTATGTATTGGGACCCGTATAACGACATTTTTAAGTATATTTTCAGGTTCGCACGTAGAGATGTCTTAGCGGAGCAGGTCATTCCAACAAAACGTGAGGTTTTGCAGGTCCTCATGTCCATCTTCGACCCGTTGAGGCTGGTCGATTGTTACACAGTTGGCCTGAAAATAATTTTACAGCACGTGTGGCGAGTTAGTATTGGCTGGGACGAAGAGCTCTCTGAGGAGCTTGCCGAAGGTTGGCGACATTGGAAGCGTACGCTGCCTCTAATACAAGCAGTCGAAATCCCGAGGTGCTACTCACAACAATTTCATGATGGGACGCGAGTGGAATTGCATACGTTCGTTGATGCAACGAGTACACTTACGCAGTGGCTTGCTACTTAAGAGTAGCGAAAGAAGATTTTGTCGATCTATCGTTAGTGGCTGGGAAAAGCAAGGTCGCCCCTCCAAAAACCTCTTTCCATTCCTCGTATGGAATTGCAAGCTGCGTTAATGGACTTGCGCTTGTCTCAACGTAGTATCAATGTGCGCAAACTCAACATACAAAACGTCACATATTGGTCAGATTCGAGGACGATTTTACAGTGGTTGAGGATGGACACACGCAAATTTCAACAATTCGTTATGCATCATATTTTCGAGATACTTTAAAACTCAGACGTTAGGCAGTGGCGATGGGTCCCAACGAAATTTAATGTGTCAGACGCAGCAACCAAGGTCAGAAGTCCAGTGCCAATTACACAGTGGTTGCACGGTCCCGATTTTCTACGGAAGGCGAGCTTTGAATGGCCCGAATTCGAGTGCACTATTATTGATGATGTCGATATGAGCGAGTTGCGGAAACATGTATATGTAGTTAGCAAAGTTCCATCTATACCGACAAACGTTAAATATTTTTCCGACTGGCGCATGCTTTATAGGGCCGTCGCCACATTTATCTTACACATTGCCAAGCTAAGAGCTGGTGTACACGGCTTCATCAAGCCGAACACAATTACGCCAGAGATGATTCACAGCGCAGAGAATCTTCTCATTAAGCAATCGCAGCTTGAATCATTCTCTCCTGAGATCAGTGCATTATGTGCTTAGCAACCACTCAGCAAACGAGGTCGATTGTCTGGGCTAAACGCTTACCTGAACAATAATGGAGTAATGCGCATACAAGGAAGAGCCAATTCTATCGATTGCCGTATGGATGCTATAGTAATGCCGCGAGAGAGTCATAACACATTCCTCATTGTACGAGCATATCACGAAAACTGTCACCATATTTCTCACGAAACGGTTATTAATAAAATCAAATCTTCATACTATATACCCCGTTTGCGCATGTTGTACAAAGGGGTACGCCCATTATGTCAAAAATGCAAGCTTTACTCAGCAGTACCTATACCACTACAAATGGCGCCTATACCCACTGCGAGACTGGCCAGCTTCGCCAAGCCATTCACTTATACCGGCGTAGATTATTTCGGGTCAATTCTCGTGAACGTTGGCAGACACAAGGTGAAAAGGTGGGTCGTACTTTTTACGTGCTTGACACTTCGTGCATTACATTTTGAGATAGCTTAAAGTTTGGATACTAGCTCATGCATCATGAGTATACGTAATTTTATTGCAAGGCGCGGCACTCCGTTGGAAATATATTCCGACAATGGCACGAACTTTAGAGCACCAGAAAAGCTTGTTCGTGACCAAAATATCAAAACCAATTTCGACGAAATTACTATTAAATACGATCGCATCAAGTGGCACTTTAACCCGCCAAGTGCCCCACATAAGGGAGGTGCATGGGAACGCCTCTTTCGATCAGCGAAAACCACGTTACGAAGCATCTGTTCAGCTTACTCATTCAACGACGGAAGTCTTCGTTGCGCTTTGATGGAAGCTGAATTCATTATTAATTCTCGGCCGCTCACCTTTGTAAGCCTCGATGCGATTGATGACATTGCCCTGACCCCAAATCATTTGCTTATTGGGGCAGCCGACGGGTACAAGCCTGCTTGTACTGATGACATGAACATAAGGCAGCGGTGGCATCAAGTGCAACTATTCGGAGATCGTTTTTGGCAACGATGGGTGAAGGAATATACACTTGTACTTACGAGACGTGTTAAATGGTTTAAGAAATGCACGCCGTTGGCGGTGGACGACATCGTAATCGTGGTAGATGAAAACCTGCCGAGAAATATGTGGTCCAAAGGTAGAATAGTGAAGACAGTGGTGGCGAAAGATGGTCAAGTAAGAAGAGTAAGCATAACGACGAGCCTAGGGTTGATAGAGAGACCAGCGACGAAGGTGGCTAAACTGGATGTCGGCACTGAATATGGTGGTAAATAATCCGTAGGTAATTTACGAAGGGGGGGAGTGTTGCCGTCAAAATCAGGCCTTATCGTTCGATCACGATGGCAAGCCCCGCGCGCATAATAATATTTCTTCTGTTGCTACAATTCTGTTCGTTCATACATTTTTTTCACTTGCTTGTGCATACGTACATACACATCTGGCAACTTAACATTTCGATTCGGAACAAAGGAGAGAAGGAAGAAACTATAAATTTTTAAAGCGCCCCCGCTATTTTTTATATACTTTATTAAATACAAGTTAATGTGTTGAATTTATAAATAAAGTTATAGCTGCTATTAAACATCAAATAATTCTCCTTCCTTGCCCGTAACAGTCGCAATCGACCTGGTTTGTACATAGAGTAGTTTCTGAAACATAGGCTCCAATAGAACCCTTTATCGGGAGTACAGATATCATATAAATCCTGCTATACCCTTTTTAAAGGTGTGAGATTAAGTGAAAAATTATGTTGGATATCAACTTGATACTATATTTTTGAACGTTTTGGGAGTGGTTACAACTATCGGAAAAAAATTTGTTGTTTGCAATATTACCCGTAACTTGAAATAAGGCTGTCGATTGTGGCCGGGGTCGTGTACATGCCTTCAACGCCGAATATTTATGGTTCGCCTATTGGCAGGGGAGAGACATAATGCATCTGCTTAGCTGATGCCGCTTTAAGAAGACATATAAACTACAAGTCCTAATTTGCAAGGAAAACTTAAAGTAACATGCTCGAAATTCGGAGAAGAAATTCGGCCTTCTTATTCTCGTAGTACCGATGCGTGCGACCATACATATAATTTACGGTCCAGCTTTTGGGTCTGGAATGAGGGTATACCCTTTCAAAGCTTTGAGAGGTGTATCGCTACGAGTACTGTTATGTGGTTTTGTTCTTGGTTTCATCCGAAATGTATCTATGTGTTTATGGCGTTTAGCGCGGTGGCGCAGGTTAGATGTGAAAAAAGGGAACAGGACGACTTTAAGTGTCTTGGTTACTGGGGATTGGAGAGATATCTGACGATATGAGTCTCTTTCGTTAGCTCGGTTCCCAGGTCCTCACCATTTTCCATTTTTAGGAATAACGAAAGTGGACAAGGAAAAGAAGTGTAACGTAGCGTTACAATAGTATGACCCCCACTGTAACCCTTTTTCTCCTACGCCTGAGACCCCCACTCTAACCCTTTTTCACGATTTGGCTGTTGTCATTTCATTCCTCGCAGGTTAGTCAGAGGAAGTGGTTGCTTTCTTAAGCAACAAGTCACTCCTCATATTCCTTCCCCCCTAGTCCTGGCTCAGGCATTTAGCACGGCACTGTGGTCGTGACCAGAGCTACTTGTGGAGCGTCCCTTGAAGTTGTCGGTTCTACCATGCGGACAGGTCGCTTCACAGGAGTAAGGCGTGGCCTCAGGTGGTGAATGTGTCGGTTACACCCCCAAACACCGCCTGAGACTTCGCCAGCAACGGCACTACCACAGTAACGCGCAACCGCGAACAGGCCGCCCCCCCCCCTCGCAGGTCCCTCTATCGCCACAACTGAGACAGTACCCGTATCGGAAGCCACCCGCAAGAGCCGCCATTGGAAACCGCCCCCGAGAAGGTAATCACACCTCGCCCTGATCGCACCACTGGAACGCACTCCGTTGTCGCTTTGTTATTGTCGCTATCCGACCGCCGTTGCGCTGCTACCGTCAGCCACCCGCTATCCTACCGCCGTTGCGCCGCTGCTGCGACGACCGCTAGCCGCCGTCACCTTATCAACGTCCATCCAGTTCGCTGGTGCCGTCACTGCGTCTATACCGCTACATCCATCCGTCCGCTAATACTGTCCGCCGTCCAGCCCCCGTGCTAATCCCGCCACTGCGCAAATACCGCAGTGTCAACCCGTCCGCTAATACTGTCCGCCGTCCCGCCGCTGCGCTCATACCACTGTACCAATCCGTCCGCCAATACTGTCCGCCGTCCGCCCGCCGCGCTGATCCCACCGCTGCTCCCGGCAACCGTACCAACCCGCCCGCTACTGCACCGCCGCTAAACCACCGTACCGACCCCTCCGCTATTACTACGCCTGTTAGCCGCCGCCTCCATCTTTGTACGGAAAGCTGCTGCCCTCACTACCCATCAAGCCGTGTGTGTGTGTGTGTATTCGTCATTAACACATAACAACTGTGTTCTTCTTAAGTGGGGGTTTGTGGGACCTCTACTTGACCCAGGATTGACTGAGTGCTACCTCAGCCTTCGACAAAACCCACCTCATAAATGGCGCCCGAGCAGGGACCCTCCTCCGCAGATGACAGTGGAAAACCAAACACAACAACCACCAAAACTGCCGGGGCGGGTTCGACGAACACACCATTAGAAACAACAAACACACCGGCCCCGAAGGTACAACGCTGACCACCGATTCGCTCAACTGGATCTACCTACTCAAGAGGGAGAGGCTAATCGAGGAGTGCAGGAAACACCATATCAAGGTAGAAGGCCAAACCGTAGCCGAACTGCGTCGCGCACTGAGCGTATACGTGCGAGCCAAACGCACAAGAGAGTCAAGCGAAGACCTGCTAAAGGAGCTAGAGAGAGAAGTGAATGAAGAAGAGGGGAAATCCGCTACGCTACCCCAGCCAACAACAAAGCCGAGCCCTTCGATCCAGATGCATAGTCCCCAACCGCATGCGCATGAGAGAGAACGCGCACCACCGAAGCGAGACAAAATGAGCGACGGTGAGCTAATGAATACCGTTCGCCGCTGGGATTTGCATTTTTCGGGAGAAGAGTCGCTGACGAATTTCTGGAGAGGATAGAGGAGCTTGCCGAATGTTACCGCATCCCCGTCGACCGGCTCCTCCCAACGCTGCCGGAACTTCTACGTGGCAAAGCACTCCAATGGTACCACATCCGTAAACAACAAATCAACCAATGGCGCGATTTTCGAACGTAGGTGCAAAATTTTTTCCTGCCCAAGCGTCATCTTCGACATTTGGAAGAGGCCATCCGACAACGCAAGCAACACGGCCGTGAAAAAGCCAAAGACTACATCCTCGCATTAGAAACGCTGATCCGCCAGCACCCGACAATGTGTAAGGAAAACCACATCGAACGAATATACGATGGCCTACGCGTTGAATACCGCCTCTTCGTCAAGCGCAGCGAGTTTAAAACGATCGGTGAGCTCCTGGAAATAACGGAAGAATATGAGCTGCTAAAAATCGAGGAAGCGAAACAGGGTAAAGCGGCGATCCACAGCCTGTATCATCTTCAAACGGAGTATGATAGCAAGGAGTGTTGCTGGCGCTGCAAGGAACGCGGACACCGCCGCTCCCAATGCAGGGGCCGCAGGAGAATGTTCTGCTCCAGGTGTGGACAAGACAACATCCTCTCCAGGGACTGCCTATGCCGTTCGACCAACCAATCCACCGACAAAAACACATCCAGGATGCCGTCAAGTTATGTGAGAGGAAGCCGCCAAGCATTATTTGTGCGGCCACAGAAGTATATGGAACCACCAGCCTGCAATCCCGCTGCCGAAATGCAAGTAGATGACCATCTCTACATACCGATAACCATCGAGGGCATGAGCGTGCGCGCGCTAGTAGACACCGGTGCCACCCTCTCATACGTCGACGAGTCAATACGAAATCACCTGGAGAGAAATAAAATCAAACCACATCTTCATAGGCGGAGCGTCCAATTGGCAGACCAGACGTGTGTCTATAGCTTGAATTCGTACCCAGCAAGGATTACGTACAAAGGACGAACGACTAACACAATGATGTCCGTCATCTCGAACTTGGCAGAACGGATGATCTTAGGAATGGACTTTTTACGGGAAAGGGGAATCACCCTCACGCTAGATGGCCAGCCGTTAGAAGTCACTTTGACCAGGAGATCAGCCGAGTTAGACACACTATGTTCAATGACCAGCTGGGAACACGTGAACAATGGTCAAAAACCGGAGCACCACCAGAAGCGATTGAGTAAAACCGGTAGCCCAATAACCGCAGCCGAACATTCGACCATCCGTAAACATAACCGACCGCTGAAGCAACGCTTCTACCCCCGTTACCCGGCTATACAAACATACGACGTCAATGAAGATTACCGAAAAAGAGCGCCGAACGCGATATGCAATTCGCTTTCTCGCCGCCCGTTACAAAACACCGAACCAGACAAATTTTACACAATAAAAGGCGACAGAGAAGAACCCGGTGAGATTATTGGCAACCATACAATATCCGCAGCCATGGGAAATAGTAACCGCCGACTTCGTGCCACCACTACCACGTTCCAAACAAAGAAGCACTTACCTCCTCGCCTTGATCTACAAATGAAGGTAATTCCGGCGCGCCAAGCAACAGCGGCAAGCTTGCTCAAAGCCCTACAAGAAAAGGTCTTATACCGACTTGGTTATCCGAAAACCTTCCCCACCGACAATGGGAAGCAGTTCGGCGGAAAAGCGTTAGCACCGTTCCTGAGCGACCACCGCACATGGGATCAGGAGACTCCACAAATCGAATTTACAGTAAATATGGTCAGCAAAGAGGGTACAAAAACATCTTCAGCAGACATAAACTACGGCGATATAAAGCGACGTTAGAGCGGGTGCACACGGAGGGAGCAGTACCAGTGGCCAGTCAACCGAGTCAAAATTCAAAAGGTATCACATTTTTTTCCGGCCCATATATTACCGAATAGCGAATGGCAATAATGCAATCACAACCCGAGGTAGATGAGAAGAACGCCAATGTGTCAAAGATGAAGGAAGAAAAAGATAGATGGCAACTTATTTATAATATTCATGAATTTTGCATTATTTCAAAATTAAATATTCTTTTAGTTTAAGATCAATGAAATGTAAACATTTTTTTTTTGAATTAACTTTGTTAGGTATAAGTGGAATGAGTCTGTATATTTTATGGAAAAAATGTTAATAAAACGATGCACGCATACACACCGGCATAACGGCACACACACAACCGCTAGGCCAGGCCTGGCGTGGTACTCCTCTTCCTCACAGCAGCTTTCCGTCAACCGAAGTGGGAGGGGGACTGTAACGTAGCGTTACAATAGTATGACCCCCACTGTAACCCTTTTTCTCCTACGCCTGAGACCCCCACTCTAACCCTTTTTCACCTACGCCTGAGAGTATACATAATTTGCACACGGCACGACAACATCAGCAGTTACATACCAATGCATGCGGATAGCATTTGGCAATAACAAGAATTGCACACGGCACGCCAACTCAAAATAGTATGAAAGAGGACGAATTGGCTGTTGTCATTTCATTCCTCGCAGGTTAGTCAGAGGAAGTGGTTGCTTTCTTAAGCAACCAGTCACTCCTCATATCCCTTCCCCCCCCCCCCCCCCCCCCCCCCCCCCCCAGTCCTGGCTCAGGCAGTTAGCACGAAACTGTGGTCGTGACCAGAGCTACTTGTGGAGCGTCCCTTGAAGTTGTCGGTTCTATCATGCGGACAGGTCGCTTCACAGGAGTAAGGCGTGGCCTCAGGTTGTGAATGTGTCGGTTACACCCCCAAACACCGCCTGAGACTTCGCCAGCAACGGCACTACCACAGTAACGCGCAACCGCGAACAGGCCGCCCCCCCCCCTCCGCCCCGGCCCGGCCGTCGACCGGTCCAGCAGCTAAAGGGGCTACCGCTGTGCCGTGAGGTGCACTCCCCCTCAGCCCCTGAATCGGCCGCCGGAATTCCTGCTGGTACAACTCCACGTCCAGCCCTGCATTCGTGCGGGCATGGAGGCGGTGGTGTCCAGCTGGCGGACCGGCATTAACCAATATATCCCTTCCCCTCAGTCCTGGCTCAGGCAGTTAGCACGGAACTGTGGTCGTGACCAGAGCTACTTGTGGAGCGTCCCTTGAAGTTGTCGGTTCTACCATACGGACAGGTCGCTTCACAGGAGTAAGGCGTGGCCTCAAGTGGTGAATGTGTCGGTTATACCCCCAAACACCGCTTGAGACTTCGCCAGCAACGGCACTACCACAGTAACGCGCAACCGCGAACAGGCCGCCCCCCTACGCCCCGGCCCGACCGTCAACCGGTCCAGCAGCTAAAAGGGCTACCGCTGTGCCGTGAGGTGCACTCCCCCTCAGCCCCTGGATCGGCCGACGGAATTCCTGCTGGTACAACTCCGCGTCTAGCCCTGCATTCGTGCGGGCATGGAGGCGGTGTTGTCCAGCTGGCGGACCGGCATTAACCATAACTCTTATTTCATTCCTCGCAGGTCCCTCTACCGCCACAACTGAGACAGTACCCGTATCGGAAGCCACCCGCAAGAGCCGCCATTGGAAACCGTCCCCGAGAAGGTAATCACACCTCGCCCTGATCGCACCACTGGAACGCACTCCGTTGTCGCTTTGTTGTTGTCGCTATCCGACCGCCGTTGCGCTACTACCGTCAGCCGCCCGCTATCCTACCACCGTTGCGCTGCTACCGTCAGCCGCCCGCCATCCTACCGCCGTTGCGCCGCTGCTACGACGACCGTCAGCTGCCCGCTATCCAACCGCCGTCGTACCGCTGCTACGACGACCGCTAGCCGCCGTCACCTTATCAACGTCCATCCAGTTCGCTGGTGCCGTCACTGCGTCTATACCGCTACATCCATCCTTCCGCTAATACCGTCCGCCGTCCAGCCCCCGTGCTAATCCCGCCACTGCGCAAATACCGCTGTGCCAACCCGTCCGCTAATACTGTCCGCCGTCCCGCCGCTGCGCTCATACCACTGTACCAATCCGTCCGCCAATACTGTCCGCCGTCCGGCCGCCGCGCTGATCCCACCGCTGCTCCCGGGCAACCGTACCAACCCGCCCGCTACTGCACAGCCGCTAAACCACCGTACCGACCCCTCCGCTATTACTACGCCTGTTAGCCGCCGCCTCCATCTGTGTACGGAAAGCTGCTGCCCTCACTACCCATCAAGCCGTGTGTGTGTGTGTGTATTCGTCATTAACACATAACAACTGTGTTCTTATTAAGTGGGGGTTTGTGGGACCTCTACTTGACCCTGGATTGACTGAGTGCTACCTCAGCCTTCGACAAAACCCACCTCTTAGAAGAACTTCGACCCTTATTAGACTGTACATAATATCTATTGGCGCCTCCTTGTTAATTCATCATTACTTTTGAAAGTTCGCTTGAATATGACTAATTTTAATTCTAACTATAGCAATTTAATAAAAATTTTAACAATATAGCAATTTATTAATATTTATGACGACTATAAGTACGGTATATAAGATTTTTAACATAACATAACTTAATGGTAAAGTACACAAAGATAACACAACATTATTCTAATTTCAGGTTTTGGGTTAATTTAATCAAGAATCCAAACTTTGTTTTTGACATACACAAATCAAACATTGTTGATTCCTGCTTATCGGTTGTTGCCCAGACATTTATGGATTCTTGCTCTACTTCAGACCATCGTCTAGGTTGGATCATCAATTAAGATAATACAAACATTATTGTTCTTCAAAATATTTTTTTTTTATACAGGGAAGGACTCGCCAAGCTCAAAACTTCTTTACGCTAAGGATATCCCGGAATACCGTAAATGGGTCGAAAGATACTATCGTGATATAAGAGAAATGCCATCTATTTCCGATCAAGACATGAATGCTATGTTGGCAGAGGAATCAAGAGTTAGTTCCTTCTAAAAATGTTTAAGTACATATTAATTTTCTACTCTTTTTAATCTGTTTTAGTTACACACCACAGAATTTAATACGAATTGCGCTCTCCATGAACTTTATACATATGCTGTAAAATACAATGAACAACTCACGGTGACATTAGAGGAAGATGAATTCTCACAGAAACAGCGGCTAGCATTTAAATTAGAGCAAGTTCACAATATGATGTCAGTAGAGTAAAATGGTCTTATATGTATAAAAATTGGATTCATATTGCAATATAATTTTGCTAACAATACGTGGGAGCTATTTCATCGCAACCATACATACATATATACATATGTAGATGATTGATTGAACAAGCCAAATTTTTAATTAAGTGTTGAACTTATTACGACAGTAAATGGAAAGTTTTTACAAGGCAATGGTCACCTTGCTGAAAAGAATATACCCACTATAGGCAGCCAATTTAGCACAAACTGATGATTTCAAAATACTTTCGTGTATATGACACAACGAGGGAGTCTCGACAGGTTGTTCTTGAATATATTCCCTTTGGCATGATAGTTCGCTGTGTTCATTATAACGTTTTTTCAGTGTCAAAGCATTCTTTAAGCAAAGTTTATTTGTTTATGTGTTGACAAGTCATCGATTGGAAATATCTTCACAAATGCTGCGAGGTTACAAAAAAAATATATATTAGGTTGTAAGCATAAATGGTATAAAAGTGTCAAACGCATAAACAGTAACTATTTTTTATTTCTATAACGAATAACTATTTTGTTTAGTAAAACTCATATTTTTTGTAGAAAGATCTATTTAAATACAATATTTTCCAACCAAAATGAAAGATATTTCTAATTATTTGCACAAAAGATAGATTTTCATTTGGGCATATTTTGTAAAGACACTTCTGTTTCATATAAATTGTTTTCTAAAACAATTGATAAAATAGAAATGTGGTTAAAAAGATACGAGTTACATATGAATCGTGTCTTTTATAATCCAGATTGACGAGATAAGAGTCTCCAAAAATAAGAAAATTACATCTCATGGAAATTTACGATTGGTGAGATTGTAGCGTGCTCCGTCTACCACGCTGAAGATTCTGGGCTCACGTCCCGGGCAAAGCAACATCAAACATTTTAGAAACAATTTTTTTCAATTAGAAGAAAATTTTTCTAACGGGGTCAGTCCTCGGCTGTGTTTGGCAAGCACTCCGAGTGTATTTCTGCCATGAAAAGCTCTCAGTGGAAACTCATCTGCCTTGCAGATGCCGTTCGGAGTCGGCATAAAACAAGAAGGTCCCGTCCCGCCAATTTGTAGGAAAAATTAAAAAAAAGTAGCACGACGCAAATTGGAAGAGAAGCTCAGCCCAAAATCGCTTCGGAGGCTATCACGCCTTACATTTATTGATTTTTTTTATAACGTTCCTATTCATATACGGATTTATATTGACGACAGAACAGGGAGACGGGTACGGGTTGCCCGGATAGGCTGCTTCGGCGCCCTCTCCTTAAAATCATCAAAAAAGCAATATGTTGCCGGGTCTATTTAATTTGTATGTATACGGTAAATGCAACTGTAAACTAAGAATATGTGCTTTCTTATTACTTACTTACTTAATTGGCGCTTAGCCACTTAAGCGGTTATTCGTAAAGCAAGTCGCTTCTTCTCTGGGTTGAATGGCGCCAATCGGTTATACGTAGGTAATTTAAATCGTTTTCCACCTGGGGAAATTTTTTCTTAGTCAGATCATCATTCAGTCGCATAGCATGGCCTAGCCAGCCTAGCCGCTGCATTTTAATTCTACTATGTTGATGTCTGCGTAAAGCTCGTACAGCTAATCATTAATATATAGATCTTTCGAGGAACTTTTCGCTCGAACGCTCCTAGAGCCGCTTCAGCTTATCTTGTCATATGACGTTGTTATTGCGTGCGAACGGAAGTGTTTTCGGAGCTCGTAAATAAATAAACATTCTTAAGTCTGTGTGCTACGATAAGCACTAAAAATTGGTGAAACTAACAAAGTAGCAAAAGGTGATGTACCAGCATTAATAACAAAAAAAAAAAAAAAAATTGGGTCCACTTATTTATATATATCTCAGGAACGAACTGACTAATTCCAAAACGGTTTAAAGCTTAAAAGTTAATAAAATTTGCTATAAACTGTGCATACAAGAGTTTTTGCTAGGCTCTGCAGATTCAAAGGTAACGAACACTCATTACGAATTTTCTAAATTTTTTTTTGTAAAGATATAAAAAAAAAACTTACTTTGCGAGGAAGGATCTGGAAAACTTTATTTTTTTCCAGATTTTTTTCCCTCTAAGCTCTGTTTTATTACAAAAAAAATAAGCTTTCACTCAACAAAATCGATGGACTAGTACACAAGTTATAAGCATTCAAGCAAATATATCCATTTAATACTTAAGTACCCTACTGGTACATATGTGCTAGTATTCGTATATCAGTTAGTTAGCGAATATTAACACATATGTACCAGTAGGGTACTTAAGTATTGAATGGATATATTTACTTGAATGCTTATAACTTTTGTATTAGTCCATCGATTTTGTTGAATGAAAGCTTTTTTTGTATGAGTTAATCGGGGATTGCCCGTATTGCGTTAAATATATGGAAACATTAATTTCAAGCAATTCTTAATTTTATAATTTATTTAATAATTTGGGAAAAATTTAAACAACGTGACATCAGGACGGACAAGGCGACAGCTGTTTCGATTATACCTTGTAAATCTCTTCAAAGCCTTTTCTCCCGGGAGTGGGAGTCGAACCCGCACTCCTACGATAGTTGAAATGGTTACAAACGCATTCAGCTAGGTCATGCCTTAGTTGTTGTATAGTTTTTCCCAATTGCCTTCTTTTTATATATTCTTCTACACATCACATACTTCGTATGTAAATTATGTGTTGAAGTTATGCATGCTTGTAAGGCGGTTTCAGTGAAACTTGGTATTGTTGCTATTTTTGTTCTTTTTATAGAACTACAACGAATTAACCAAATGTCTGTTCGTATGAGTTAATCGGGGATTGCTCGTATTGCTTTAAATGTATGGAAACATTAATTTCAAGCAATTTTTAATTTTATAATTTATTTAATAATTTGGGAAAAATTTAAACAACGTGACACCAGGGCGGACAAGTCGACAGCTGTTTCGATTATACCTTGTAAACCTCTTCAAAGCCTTTTCTCCCGGGAGTGGGAGTCGAACCCGCACTCCTACGATAGTTAAAAGGTTACAAACGCATTCAGCTACGTCATGCCTTGGTTGTTGTAAAGTTTTTCCCAATAGCCTTCTTTGCATATATTCTTCTACACATCACATACTTCGTATGTAAATTATGTGTTGAAGTTATGCATGCTTGTAAGGCGGTTTCAGAGAAACTTGGTATTGTTGCTATTTTTGTTCTATTTATAGAACTACAACGAATTAACCAAATGTTGTCTGTTCGTATGAGTTAATCGGGGATTGCCCGTATTGCGTTAAATGTATGGAAACATTTATTTCAAGCAATTTTTAATTTTATAGTCTATTTAATAGTTTGGGAAAAATTTAAACAACGTGACATCAGGACGGACATAGCGACAGCTGTTTCGATTATAGCTTGTAAATCTCTTCAAAGCCTTTTCTCCCGGGAGTGGGAGTCGAACCCGCACTCCTACGATAGTTGAAATGGTTACAAACGTATTCAGCTACGTCATGCCGTAGTTGTTGTAAAGGTTTTCCCAATTGCCTTCTTCTGCATATATTCTTCTACACATCACATACTTCGTATGTAAATTATGTGTTGAAGTTATGCATATTTGTAAGGCGGTTTCAGAGAAACTTGGTATTGTTGCTATTTTTGTTCTATTTATAGAACTAAAACGAATTAACCAAATGTTGTCTCTTCGTATGAGTTAATCGGGGATTGCCCGTATTGCCTTAAATGTATGAAAACATTTATTTCAAGCAATTTTTAATTTTATAATTTATTTAATAATTTGGGAAAAATTTAAACAACGGACAAGGCGACAGCTGCTTCGATTATACCTTGTAAATCTCCTCAAAGCCTTTTCTCCCGGGAGTGGAAGTCGAACCCACACTCCTACGATAGTTGAAATGGTTTCAAACGCATCCAGCTACGTCATGCCTTAGTTTTTGTAAAGCTTTCCCAATTGCCTTCTTTTGCATATATTCTTCTACACATCACATACTTCGTATGTAAATTATGTGTTGAAGTTATGCATGTTTGTAAGGCGGTTTCAGAGAAACTTGGTATTCTTGCTATTTTTGTTCTCTTTATAGAACTACAACGAATTAACCAAATGTTGTCTGTTTGTATGAGTTAATCGGGGATTGCCCGTATTGCGTTAAATATATGGAAACATTTATTTCAAGCAATTTTTAATTTTATAATTTATTTAATAATTTGGGAAAAATTTAAACAACGTGACATCAGGACGGACAAGGCGACAGCTGTTTCGATTATACCTTGTAAATCTCTTCAAAGCCCTTTCTCCCGGGAGTGGGAGTCGAACCCGCACTCCTACGATAGTTGAAATGGTCACAAACGCATTCAGCTACGTCATGCCTTAGTTGTTGTATAGTTTTTCCCAATTGCCTTCTTTTCATATATTCTTCTACACATCACATACTTCGTATGTAAATTATGTGTTGAAGTTGCGTGCTTCTAAGGCGGTTTCAGTGAAACTTGGTATTGTTGCTATTTTTGTTCTATTTATAGAACTACAACGAATTAACCAAATGTCTGTTCGTATGAGTTAATCGGGGATTGCTCGTATTGCTTTAAATGTATGGAAACATTAATTTCAAGCAATTTATAATTTTATAATTTATTTAATAATTTGGGAAAAATTTAAACAACGTGACACCAGGGCGGACAAGGCGACAGCTGTTTCGATTATACCTTGTAAATCTCTTCAAAGCCTTTTCTCGCGGGAGTGGGAGTCGAACCCGCACTTCTACGATAGTTAAAATAGCTACAAACGCATTCAGCTACGTCATGCCTTAGTTGTTGTAAAGTTTTTCCCAATTGCCTTCTTTTGCATATATTCTTCTACACATCACATACTTCGTATGTAAATTATGTGTTGAAGTTATGCATGTTTGTAAGGCGGTTTCAGATAAACTTGGTATTGTTGCTATTTTTGTTCTATTTATAGAACTACAACGAATTAACCAAATGTTGTCTCTTCGTATGAGCTAATCGCGGATTGCCCATATTGCTTTAAATGTATGGAAACATTAATTTCAAGCAATTTTTAATTTTATAATTTATTTAATAATTTGGGAAAAATTTAAACAACTTGACATCAGGACGGACAAGGCGACAGCTGTTTCGATTATACCTTGTAAATCTCTTCAAAGCCTTTTCTCCCGGGAGTGGGAGTCGAACCCACACTCCTACGATAGTTGAAATGGTTACAAATGCATTCAGCTACGTCATGCCTTAGTTATTGTTAAGTTTTCCCAATTGCCTTCTTTTGCATATATTCTTCTACACATCACATACTTCGTATGTAAATTATGTGTTGAAGTTATGCATGTTTGTAAGGCGGGTTCAGAGAAACTTGGTATTGTTGCTATTTTTGTTCTATTTATAGAACTACAACGAATTAACCAAATGTTGTCTGTTCGTATGAGTTAATCGGGGATTGCCCCTATTGCGTAAAATATATGGAAACATTTATTTCAAGCAATTTTTAATTTTATAATTTATTTAATAATTTGGGAGAAATTTAAACAACGTGACATCAGGACGGACAAGGCGACAGCTGTTTCGATTATACCTTGTAAATCTCTTCAAAGCCTTTTCTCCCGGGAGTGGGAGTCGAACCCGCACTCCTACGATAGTTGAAATGGTTACCAACGCATTCAGCTACGTCATGCCTTAGTTGTTGTAAAGTTATTTTTCCCAATTGCCTTCTTTTGCATATATTCTTCTACACATCACATACTTCGTATGTAAATTATGTGTTGAAGCTATGCATGTTTGTAAGGCGGTTTCAATGAAACTTGGTATTGTTGCTATTTTTGTTCTATTTATAGAACTACAACGAATTAACCAAATGTCTGTTCGTATGAGTTAATCGGGGATTGCCCGTATTGCTTTAAATGTATGGAAACATTTATTTCAAGCAATTTTTAATTTTATAATAATTTAATAATTTGGGAAAAATTTAAACAACGTGACATAAGGGCGGACAAGGCGACAGCTGTTTCGATTATACCTTGTAAATCTCTTCGAAGCCTTTTCTCCCGGGAGTGGGAGTCGAACCCGCACTCCTACGATAGTTGAAATGGTTACCAACGCATTCAGCTACGTCACGCCTTAGTTGTTGTAAAGTTATTTTTCCCAATTGCCTTCTTTTGCATATATTCTTCTACACATCACATACTTCGTATGTAAATTATGTGTTGAAGCTATGCATGTTTGTAAGGTGGTTTCAGAGAAACTTGGTATTGTTGCTATTTTTGTTCTATTTATAGAACTACAATGAATTAACCAAATGTTGTCTCTTCATATGAGTTAATCGAGGATTGCCCGTATTGCTTTAAATGTATGGAAACATTTATTTCAAGCAATTTTTAATTTTATAATTTATTTAATAATTTGGAAAAATTTAAACAACGTGACATCTGGACAGACAAAAAATGTTTCCTAAATTATTAAATAAATTAAAAAATTAAAAATTGCTTGAAATAAATGTTTCCACACATTTAAAGCAATATGGGCAATCCCCGATTAACTCGTACGAACAGACAACATTTGGTTAATTCGTTGTAGTTATATAAATAGAACAAAAATAGCAACAATACCAAGTTTCTCTGAAACCGCCTTACAAACATGCATAACTTCAACACATAATTTACAAACGAAGTATGTGATGTGTAGAAGAATATATGCAAAAGAAGGCAATTGGGAAAAACTGTACAACAACTAAGGCATGACGTAGCTGAATGCGTTTGTAACCATTTCAACTATCGTAGGAGTGAGGGTTCGACTCCCACTCCCGGGAGAAAAGGCTTTGAAAAGGTTTACAAGGTATAATCGAAACAGCTGTCGCCTTGTCCGTCCTGATGTCACGTTCTTTAAATTTTTCCCGAATTATTAAATAAATTATAAAATTAAAAATTGCTTGAAATAAATGTTTCCATACATTTAAAGCAATACGGGCAATCCCCGATTAATTCATACGAACAGACAACATTTGGTTAATTCGTTGTAGTTCTATAAATAGAACAAAAATACCAAGTTTCTCTGAAACCGCCCTACAAACATGCATAACTTCAACACATAATTTACATACGAAGTATGTGATGTGTAGAAGACTATGTGCAAAAGAAGGCAATTGTTGTAGCTGAATGCGTTTGTAACCTTTTCAACTATCGTATGAGTGCGGGTTCGACTCCCATTCCCGGGAAAAAAGGCTTTTAAGAGATTTACAAGGTATAATCGAAACAGCTGTCGCCTTGTCCGTCCTGATGAAACGTTGTTTAAATTTTTCCCAAATTATTTAATAAATTATTAAATTAACAATCGCTTGAAATAAATGTTTCCATACATTTAAAGCAATACGGGTAATCCCCGATTAACTCATACGAATAGACAACATTTGGTTAATTCGTTGTAGTTCTATGAATAGAACAAAAATAGAAACAATACCAATTTTCTCTGAAACCGCCTTACAAACATGCATAACTTCAATACTTAATTTACAAACGAAGTATGTGATGTGTAGAAGAATATATGCAAAAGAAGGCAATTGGGAAAAACTTTGCAACAACTGAGGCATGACGTAGCTGAATGCGTTTGTAACTATTTCAGCTATCGTAGGAGTGCGGGTTCGACTCCCACTCCCGGGAGAAAAGGTTTTGAAGAAATTTACAAGGTATAGTCGAAACAGCTGTCGCCTTGTCCGTCCTGATGCCACGTTGTTTAAATTTTTCCCAAATTATTAAATAAATTATAAAATTAAAAATTGCTTGAAATAAATGTTTCCATACATTTAAAGCAATACGGGCAATCCCCGATTAACTCATACGAGCAGACAACATTTGGTTAATTCGTTGTAGTTCTATAAATAGAACAAAAATAGCAACAATACCAAGTTTCTCTGAAACCGCCTTACAAACATGCATAACTTCAACACATAATTTACATACGAAGTATGTGATGTGTAGAAGAATATATCATTAGCTTAATGTGAAAATGTGCTAGATCACTTTTTTTGAAAAATTTTATTTTAATGCAGTTTTAAAACTGAATTCAAAATACAACGATCACAAAAAAAAAAAAATATTTTAATTTTTAATTTTTACGTGCTGTGGGCAATGATGTGTAAATGTGCTAAGTCGTCCGCTGTTAAAAAAAATGTGCTAAGTCAACCAGTCAATAATACCCGTGTTTTTTTATACACGCGTATACGTTTACGTTTGCGCGTGAAAAAACGCCTATCCTCGCTTTGATAATGCTTAGGAGACCCATCTCGCGGCAGTGGTTAAATAACTAGCTACAGCCACAGGGTGTACCGAAAAGCGGAGACACAACCCTCTGATGGCCATAGGGTATAAAATATAGCTAAATCAGTTGCGATGAATTGTTGACACACATAGAATACATAGAATTAGTGTAGAGGGTGAAACAAAAACACATATTTCAGTTACTTACTTACTTAATTGGCGCTTAACCGTCTAAACGGTTATGGCCGTCCAACAAGGCGCGCCAGTCGCTCCTTCGCTCCGCCAACCGGCGCCAATTGGTCACACCAAGGGAGTTTAAATCGTTTTCCACCTGGTCCTTCCAACGGAGTGGGGGCCGCCCTCTACCTCTGCTTCCATAGGCGGGTTCCGATAGAAACACTTTCTTGGCCGGAGCATCATCTTTCATTCGCATAACATGGCCTAGCCAGCGCAGCCGCTGCGTTTTAATTCGCTGGACTATGTTGATGTCTGCGTATAGCTCGTACAGCTCATCATTAAATCTTCTTCGGTACTCGCCATCGCCAACGCTTAGCAGTCCATATAAAGTTTAAGCGTATAGACGTTTACGTGTAAAAAAAAAACACGGCTAATATCAATCTGAATTACTAGTCATTTCTATGTGTGTGCATTTTATTTACTTATTTAATTCATTCAGTCTAAAAGTACATTGTTTGTTGTTGTTGTTGTATTAAAAATAGAGACACTCCCCGAAGGCTTTGGGCCGATGTTGATGGTCCTTTGCCGGATATAGATCCGGTACGTTCCGGTAACAAAGGTAAGGTACTAGCCCGACCATCTCGGGAACGATTTATATGCCCACATGTTGTATAACTGACTGTTGGGGTAAGGCGGAGGTGGCATTTGGCATGCTGGCAAGCCCCTGCTAGCTCGTCGGGAGGGGTGGGTTTTTGCTCACTCGCCTTACCTACAGTTATACAAACAAAAAGAGGGGTTCATGCCTAAAATGTACGTTAAAGGAGGAAAGCAGAAAGAAAAGGCCTGTCCGTGTCAGGTGGAGTCATCCCTCCCCTTCTGCGTAAAACCTTGACGCAGCCTTGGGCGTTGCACTGACTCCGGAACTTTAGCAACGCCCCCTTAGCCTGACATTTGTCTGTACGTTACGGTCCCATGTCCCTAGTCTGTCTAGTCTGTCACAGTCGCCTCACACCCACGTCCCCTACATTGCGCTCGTGCAACACCCACACCAATTTAAAGTGTTTAGCCGCTCATTCTGAGATAGGCTCAACCCATTTAACTAATGAACACGATAGTTGGAATTTCTTCGTAAAACGTTATAAAACTCTTTATTAACTAGTTATACTAAAATAATGATCACAACAATTCAAAACTTCCCTGATATCGAATTTTCCTTAAGGCTAATGGTGTGAAACTAATTCTATCTAATTATATGTATAATAAAAATATAAATGATGAAGGTAAGGTTGCTAAATTGAAGATAATAGAGAAAAGGAAGTGGAAGCTGGGTTGTAAAATTGCAGCGAGAAGCACGTTACGTAATTCAAAAAAATCAAGACATCGAAAGTCAGAACGATCAGTTTGTTTGCTGGCAGAATTGAGAATGAAAAACAAAAAAATAAAAAAACCCAATGGAAAATCAAAAGTAAAAAAACTTTAAATGGAAAACTATTGAATAAAAATGAAAAAGGAAAATTGGACAGTGCACCAAAGACTTAACTTGAAAATTACCGAATAAAAATATGAAACTCTAGCGTACAAAAATTAAAATTGAAAATTACTAAATGCTAATAAGGCTAACGTTATCGGACCGCCACTGTATCCCAATAACTCCTTAGCCTCTGCTGGCTTCCAGCAGGTTTGTTTACAATTTGATATATACGTATGTTTGTATTTAAACTAAAACTCTAGCACTTACTGATCAATCCCGCGACGGAGGCGCATGCGTCGAAGAGAGAGCGTGGCTGCAAAGAACGTACATATACATCTACCTACAAACCTATGCTGGAAAGTCGATCGGTGGAAGAGGTGATAATGAAAGATAACAAATTTATTCGGACATGCGGTTGCGGCCCGGATCAAAGAATTTATGCGCGTTAGAGTGAAAGATAATGATTAAAAAAATTATAAAATAAAAAAATATTAAAAAATAAAAAAAAAAAATGCAAAATTCAATAGTGCGACACTAAATATAACTTGAAATCGGAAATTTAACTAATATGTGAAAAAAATGAAACTGAGGGTAAACAAAAAAAACTAATAGCCTTGCAAAAAAAAAAAATATATAAGCGCAAAAAGAAAACGTAAGGCAAAAGCTAGAAGTGAAAAATAACAGAAGAATGCGCTAATTAGAAACAACAAAACGCAACACGCACAAAAAGGCAAAGAGATAAAAGTGTTAGGAAGGTGGAACCGAAATTGGTAATCTTTAAATTAAATGCAAAAAAGTGAACGCAAAAAGTGGAAAACTCATGTAAAAACAGAATGCTTAAAAATTAGGTATTTTAGAGGAGAAGCGGGACATGAGAAAAAGGTTAAATGTGCGAATGTGTGGGTGTGGGAAAATAAGTTAA
Organism: Eurosta solidaginis; assembly: GCF_040869045.1. Classification (NCBI taxonomy): domain Eukaryota; kingdom Metazoa; phylum Arthropoda; class Insecta; order Diptera; family Tephritidae; genus Eurosta; species Eurosta solidaginis. The sequence continues at coordinate 91,382,040 of NC_090324.1, forward strand.
GGAAATAATAGGTAGATGAGTAACAAGTGGGATTTTGAAAGGATAGAGAAAAATGAGAAGAAGTAAGAAACCGGAATGAATATGAAGGTAGAAATGCTTATAATTATAAAGTTATAAAAATTTCAAAAATAAATTCATCGCAAATGGAAAAAGACTCACAAGCAAATCGGAAAATAATTAGAATTGAGTTAAATTAAACCTTAACGAAAATAAATTAAAAATTCAAATTAAACAATATCGTAATATACTGATTGAAAATTAACCAAAAAAATAATGATCCCTAATGAGTTCAAACAAATTCAACTGAAAACAATATAAATTCCGGCAGCGGCGCACGGATAATTATGTTCCCCTTTTAGGCTCTCTCCTTCACTGCTTTTCTCCTCCAATTAGTGATTGTATCTGCAGCTCCAATTATCATTGCGGTGCCAGGACATGAGCACCAAGATGCCCCTCTACTCCTTCGCTGTTCAGCCTGGCACCGTCTTTATGATTCCCCTTTCTATATTAAATACTACCCCGCTTTTGTGTTTTTCGGACTGTATTGGTGGCTGGTGTGGCAGGTTCCTTTAACTTAAATACTACCCCGCTTTATTTTTGCGTTTGTGGCTTGTGATGGTGGACAGCTTAAATTTTCGCACAGAAATCTAGATGTATAGAGGGGAAGAATATTAGGGACTGGGGTCATGGCGGCAGGGGAAGACACATTAGGGTGCATGTGACCTTATTATATTTATTGACTTTTATCTACTTATTTCATTTTACCTATTTATGTCATTTTATTCATTCATTTGGTTTTATTTATTTTACTTGATTTTATCCAATAGATTTTTATTAAATATCTGGCTTTATTTATTTATATATGTAATTTAAGTTATTTTAATTAGTTTTATATTTAATTTTATTTTATAATTTTATTTAATTTATTTTTTTTTATTTTTTATGATTTGTAGGCTAGTCTGATCTAATTTATGCTGGTGCAAATAAAACGATTAATTCACCTTACGCCCGACGTTTCGCTGAATATTTCAGCATCCTCAGGGGTAACACTATTTATTTTCAAATTAAATAAACAAACAAAAAATATTTTATGTTGAAAAGCACATACATATAAATTAACACAGTATTTTTGAAGTAAACAAAAATTCTACACTTACAACAATATCGGACAATATTAACATTTACTCATCAGTACCACCTTGTGTGGTAGTCTTGTCATAACTAATTTGTTTTCTGTTTAGACAAAGCATGTATGCTGCGGCAATATTATCGCTATCTTCCTTCTTGTTCATGGTCCTTTCTCTGTTTTCTAAAATGTGCAAGCTTTCCAAGGTATATCTCGTCATTTCTCTTTTCTCCTTATCAATAATTGTCGTGTTGGTAAAATCTGCTGTATGGCCGTTGCTAATCATATGTTGTGATAGGGCTGTAGTGGGTTTTTGTTTTTTTATGTCTGCTTCGTGTTCGGCAATGCGAATACCTAGTGCGCGCTTTGTCGTCCCAATGTATGCTTTATCGCATTGCTGGTTTTCTTTTCCCATGCATTCAATTTTATATATGACGTTGTTTTGTTGTTGCTTGTCTATTGGAGATTTTGTTCTTGTGTATATTTTGGATAATGTATTGTTGGACCTGTAGGCTAGTGTGATGTTTTGTTGTTCGAGTATATTGTGATCGATGCTTGCACTTAATTTCGGTATGTATGTCACACTGTAGTATTTCTTTATATCTGTTGTTACTGTGTTAGAAGGTATGTTGTGTTGGTTGCTGTTTTTCATGGTTTCCTGGTTGATTAATTCGTGTATAAGGTAGTCGGGGTAGTTATTATTTTTCAATATTGCGTGTATCTTTTCTAAAACAAAACAAATAAATAAGAAAGAGAAACAGCAATTAACTTGCACGGCCGCAGCAGCGCCGAGGCTATATGGGCTACCAAAAATCCATAAGCCACAGATATCTTTACGCCCTATTGCTTCATCAATTATGGTACCCTGTTATAACCTGTCAAAATTCGTTGGACAAATACTTAAACATCTTATTTCAGAAGAACATAATGTGAAAAATTCGTTCATATTGAAAGACCGATTGAATAATATTAATGTTTGTGACGAAGATGTTTTAGTTTCCTTTGATGTTGTGTCCTTGTTTACGAATATACCTACAATGTTAGCAACTAAAATTATAATGAGAAAATGGGAGAAAATACAAAATAAAACTGAGATTAATAAAGCCAAGTTCCAACAAATTCTAGATTTTTGTCTCAGAGAGAATAATTACTTTATGTGCAATAACAAAATATACACTCAGACTTTTGGAATGCCAATGGGAAACCCACTTTCACCTACAATCGCCGATATTATTATGGACGACCTTTTTGACTACACCATCTCGGAGCTTAAACAACAACACAATATTGACATAAAATTCTTGACCAAATATGTAGACGACGTTTTTGCAATAGCAAAACGTAATGACGTGAATAAAATTCTAGAGATTCTTAACAATTACCACCACAAACTCCAGTTCACCATGGAAATGGAGGAGAACGCGAGCATCCCTTTCCTGGATGTTCGCATATACAGAGATAACAACAAAATCAAATTAAATTGGTACTCGAAGCCAACATCCTCTGGTCGCCTGATCAATTTCTTTTCGTCCCAACCGACCAAAAACAAAATTAATACAGCGAAGAATCTTATACACAAAATACTAACGCTAAGCCACCGAGATTTCCATGACGCTAATTTAGAAAAGATACACGCAATATTGAAAAATAATAACTACCCCGACCACCTTATACACGAATTAATCAACCAGGAAACCTTGAAAAACAGCAACCAACACAAAATACCTTCTAACACAGTAACAACAAATACAAAGAAATACTACAGTGTGACATACATACCGAAATTAAGTGCAAGCATCGATCACAATATACTCGAACAACAAAACATCACACTAGCCTACAGGTCCAACAATACATTATCCAAAATATACACAAGAACAAAATCTCCAATAGACAAGCAACGACAAAACAACGTCATATAAAAAAATTGAATGCATGGGAAAAGAAAACCAGCAATGCAATAAAGCATACATTGGGACGACAAAGCGCGCACTAGGTATTCGCATTGCTGAACACGAAGCAGACATAAAAAAACAAAAACCCACTACAGCCCTATCACAACATATGATTAGCAACGGCCATACAGCAGATTTTACCAACACGACAATTATTGATAAGGAGAAAAGAGAAATGACGAGATATACCTTGGAAAGCTTGCACATTTTAGAAAACAGAAAAAGGACCATGAACAAGAAGGAAGATAGCGATAATATTGCCGCAGCATACATGCTTTGTCTAAACAGAAAACAAATTAGTTATGACAAGACTACCACACAAGGTGGTACTGATGAGTAAATGTTAATATTGTCCGATATTGTTGTAAGTGTAGAATTTTTGTTTACTTTAAAAATACTGTGTTAATTTATATGTATGTGCTTTTCGACATAAACTATTTTTTGTTTGTAAGATCGCGAGTTTGAATCGAGCTCAAGGCCTAACAATAATTATTTTATCATTATTATTGTTATAATATATTTTTTCTTAATTGAAAAAATGTTTAAATTAGAATAGAAGAAAAATTTTTAGAAAACTGCCAAAGCTCGTTGTATAGATCCATTTCGGGAACTGCTAAATTCCTTCATCGGCAACGTTTAGGCGCCGCTGCTATAACCATTCAGCCACCACAGCGGTTTTTTTGTTTGTCTTCATTTTTCCTACTTCAATTCTGGTTCTTGCCAATTGATATTCACAGCACTGCGACATCTGTTACAGAATAGTTGTGAAAATTGGACTTTGTTTATGGAATTTAGCAGTTCCCGAAATGGATCTATACAACGAGCTTTGGCAGTTTTCTAAAAAATTTTTTCTTTCTTCTATTCTAATTTAAACATTTTTTCAATTAAGAAAAAATATATTATAACAATAATAATGATAAAATAATTATTGTTAGGCCTTGAGCTCGATTCAAACTCGCGATCTTACAAATCAGTAGGCCGATATAACAACAAAAATTGTTATTTTTTGTTTGTTTATTTAATTTGAAAATAAATAGTGTTGCCCCTGAGGATGCTGAAATATTCAGCGAAACGTCGGGCGTAAGGTGAATTAATCGTTTTATTTGCACCAGCATAAATTATATCAGACTAGCCTACAAATCATAAAAAATAAAAATTATAGAACTGATCGCAAAAAACCCAACAATATTTTTATTTTATTTTATTTTATTTTAATTTTATGTTATTTTACTTTAATTTTATTTAAACTTTGTTTTAATTTTATTAAAACTTTATTTTAATTTTATTAAAATTTTATTTTAACTCTATTTTATTTTTACTTTAGGAAAAGTATTTTAAATATTACTTAATATGCACATCATCATTAGAAATTCGGTATTTTATTATTATTTCACAGTTCTATTTTATTGTATCATTTTATAGGATTATTTTATATTATTTTATAAATTTTTTTTTTTAAATTTTATTTTTGATTTATTTTCACCATTTAATTCACATGCACAGGGGTTTAGAAAAAGGGGCTTCACTGGACTCACCTATTAAGCTGCTGGTCAGGGTACGGGATCTTGGTTCCTTATCTTGGGCCGCTACTTGTAGGCCCGTTAACACGGCAAACGGGAAAAGAAAAAAAACCAAACTAAAAAAATACTTTTGGCACTTTAAAATAGATAAACTTCACACTAGACACTTCCGTTTATGTTCAAGTCACTTTTGATATTGCAAGAAGCCGTTTGCTCGTTTCGTAAGCAATCCCCACAAGCTGAAAGTTTCCCGTTTTCCTTTTTCACTCAAAGACGAAGGACCCAATACACAATCTCACATTGGCGGGATACGGTATCTACAAATTTACACGAACTGTCTCCACATATACTAACAGATACATATTCGTACATCTCTATACATGTGTTTGCTTTCTACCAGTTACTAACACATGTATACATAGCTCTGTTGGCGTAAGCACACAGATACCTACGTAGATGTTCGAATATGATTAACCCTGCATTAACCAACAGGCTGCCGCCACAGGCTCGCATCCGCCGATGTTGCTTGCAACATGGAGCGTGGGCGTAAAAAAACTCAAAGCGCAGTCTGTAATCCCTTTCCATTGATGCGCCTAACGTGTGGCCTCGTCCCACGACCTAAAGCCGAGCTGTTGCCTATTCTTCCGATTATTTAGGGTTTATGTTAACTCGCATAAGGCAGCACGCTGAATAAAAAATGTTTCTACTACTAACCTAATATCACAGACAGCTACTTATATTAATGACTAGAATGGCATGCGGGTTAAATCTAAAGTGATATCACTGGTGAGTATCTAAGCCTATATCACAGATATCTATCTACCTAAATCTATATCACAGTTTTTAGTATGTTAGTAATAAAATATATATCTATTAAATAATAATAAAAAAATAAAAAATAAATAAATAAATAATAAAAAAAAAAACAATAAATAAATGAATAAATAAGGTCAACTATGAACATGGTCAAAGAAATAAATAATTGCATAAATAATTACTCTAATGGTCAAGCTAAAAGTAAAGCTAGAAAACGTTGGACACATCTACATTTAACATAGGTCACCAAAACTAACATTCAACATATAATTAAGCAAAAAAATATCCTTAGCGTGGTATACGCCGACTTTCTTGCCACTGGTATTGCCGAGTTCATACATCGAGTTGTCGATTGCTTTAAGAACGACACACTTTACTTGCTTTGGGGCAAGCTTAGCATTATAGTTGTTTATTTGTGAACTCTTTTTGAAATGTCGGCGATATACCACTTGTCCGATTCGGAATTTCACATCCCGGGATCGGGTGTTATAAACTTTCTGACTTCGCTCATGTGCTAACTTAAGCTCCTTCATTATCCAGTCCCTAATTCCTTGCAATCTATCTGCTCGCGCATCTATCTGTAGATCAGTATCTTTCACGGTGCCTAATTTGCGGCATACTTCATAAGACGTGCCAGGTTGCATCATCGGTAAGCCAAAAGTGGCATAATATGGCGAGCAGTTTATTGATGTGTGTATCGCCCTACGAGGGGCAAAGGCCGCATCCCTGATGCACCTATCCCAACTCTTTTGATCCTCTTTAATGAAGGATCTTACTATCTGTAGCACTGAGCGATTCACCCTCTCTGCTGCATTCCCTTGTGGAGAGTAGAATGCAGTCCGGATATGTCTCGTGCCATACTTTTCTAAAAATTTTGCAGCAATTCTGATACGAATTGCTTGCCATTATCTGAATGGACATATTCCGGGACTCCAAAGATGTGAAAAACCTCTTTTTCTAAAAATTTAATAACATCTACAGACGTGGCTTTACGCATAAGTTTCAAAAAGACAAACTTGGAAAAATGGTCAAGACAAACAAACACATACACATTACCATCAAATGTACGTGGGTAAGGGCCCATAAAGTCAATAAACAAACGTTGGAAAGGTATCTCAGTCACGAGTTGCTTTCCCATGAGTGGTTTGTGAAAAGAGTTCTGAGTTTTATTTCCCTTACAGACTTCGCATTCCCTAACATAATTTTGAACCTCTGTTACCATACCAGGCCACTAGTATTTTTCGCGTATTCGGGCTAACGTTTTATGGATGCCTCCGTGACCAGCAGAAGGTGAGCTGTGCGAGGCTTCCACCAATCCTGCACGCAATTCCGACGGCACCCAGAGTTTCCAGGCTTGGTCCTGCTGAAGATCGTCCCCCCGGTTAAACTGAGTCCGTCTATAGACATACACGTCTGATACGCACAACTCTGGTAGTCTATCTTGATTATCAGTCACAGTTTTCTTAAGTTCATCATACTCTTCCGTTTTAAAGTATGGTGAGTCCAAGTCGATGTCCATTAGTCTGTCAGATAGCTTAATTTCGTCCATGTGTGCTCGCGACAGTGTATCTGGGATGACGTTAAGTGATCCTTTCCTATGTTCTATTTCAAAATCGTATGCCTGCAATTTCAAACTCCATCGTGCGAGTCTCCCAGAAAGATCTTTCTAGTTCATCAACCATTTGAGACTCGCGTGGTCGGTGATGATTGTGAACGGCAACCCCTCGACGTACGGCCGAAATCTCTTCACACTGATCACTGCCGCGTAGCACTCTAGCTCGGTTATGCTATAGTTTCGTTGTGCTTTGTTCAATCTTGCGGAAACGTAAGCGATCGGTCTTTCGTTGTTCTCGTCGTCCAACTGGAAGAGTACCCCGCCCACACCGTCTGTCGAAGCATCGCACTGGATATAAAATCGTCTGTCAAAGTCAGGGTGTACCAGTACGGGAGCCGAAATTAGGCTTTGTTTTAGTCGCTCAAACGACTCTCTAGCCTCGTTAGTCATCGTAAACTTTTTTATTTTGTCTTTAGTGAGACAGTCGTTCAGCGGAGCTGCAATGGTTGCGTAGTCTTGAATAAAACGACGGTACCAGCCTGACATCCCTAGAAACCGTCGGAGCTGCTTTGGTGTTTTCGGCTCGGGGAAATCCCTCACAGCAGCAACTTTGTTCGCATCGGTAGTCGTTTGAGCGACTAAAACAAAGCCTAATTTCGGCTCCCGTACTGGTACACCCTGACTTTGACAGACGATTTTATATCCAGTGCGATGCTTCGACAGACGGTGTGGGCGGGGTACTCCAAGGGGCAGGACCAAGCCTGGAAACTCTGGGTGCCGTCGGAATTGCGTGCAGGATTGGTGGAAGCCTCGCACAGCTCACCTTCTGCTGGGCACGGAGGCATCCATAAAACGTTAGCCCGAATACGCGAAAAATACTAGTGGCCTGGTATGGTAACAGAGGTTCAAAATTATGTTAGGGAATGCGAAGTCTGTAAGGGAAATAAAACTCAGAACTCTTTTCACAAACCACTCATGGGAAAGCAACTCGTGACTGAGATACCTTTCCAACGTTTGTTTATTGACTTTATGGGCCCTTACCCACGTACATTTGATGGTAATGTGTATGTGTTTGTTTGTCTTGACCATTTTTCCAAGTTTGTCTTTTTGAAACTTATGCGTAAAGCCACGTCTGTAGATGTTATTAAATTTTTAGAAAAAGAGGTTTTTCACATCTTTGGAGTCCCGGAATATGTCCATTCAGATAATGGCAAGCAATTCGTATCAGAATTGTTTGCAAAATTTTTAGGAAAGTATGGCACGAGACATATCCGGACTGCATTCTACTCTCCACAAGGGAATGCAGCAGAGAAGGTGAATCGCTCAGTGCTACAGATAGTAAGATCCTTCATTAAAGAGGATCAAAAGAGTTGGGATAGGTGCATCAGCGATGCGGCCTTTGCCCCTCGTAGGGCGATACACACATCAATAAACTGCTCGCCATATTATGCCACTTTTGGCTTACCGATGATGCAACCTGGCACGTCTTATGAAGTATGCCGCAAATTAGGCACCGTGAAAGATACTGATCTACAGATAGATGCGCGAGCAGATAGATTGCAAGGAATTAGGGACTGGATAATGAAGGAGATTAAGTTAGCACATGAGCGAAGTCAGAAAGTTTATAACACCCGATCCCGGGATGTGAAATTCCGAATCGGACAAGTGGTATATCGCCGAAATTTCAAAAAGAGTTCACAAATAAACAACTATAATGCTAAGCTTGCCCCAAAGCAAGTAAAGTGTGTCGTTCTTAAAGCAATCGGCAACTCGATGTATGAACTCGGCAATACCAGTGGCAAGAAAGTCGGCGTATACCACGCTAAGGATATTTTTGTTGCTTAATTATATGTTGAATGTTAGTTTTGGTGACCTATGTTAAATGTAGATGTGTCCAACGTTTTCTAGCTTTACTTTTAGCTTGACCATTAGAGTAATTATTTATGCAATTATTTATTTCTTTGACCATGTTCATAGTTGACCTTATTTATTCATTTATTTATTGTTTTTTTTTTTTATTATTTATTTATTTATTTTTTATTTTTTTATTATTATTTAATAGATATATATTTTATTACTAACATACTAAAAACTGTGATATAGATTTAGGTAGATAGATATCTGTGATATAGGCTTAGATACTCACCAGTGATATAACTTTAGATTTAACCCGCATGCCATTCTAGTCATTAATATAAGTAGCTGTCTGTGATATTAGGTTAGTAGTAGAAACATTTTTTATTCAGCGTGCTGCCTTATGCGAGTTAACATAAACCCTAAATAATCGGAAGAATAGGCAACAGCTCGGCTTTAGGTCGTGGGACGAGGCCACACGTTAGGCGCATCAATGGAAAGGGATTACAGACTGCGCTTTGAGGTTTTTTACGCCCACGCTCCATGTTGCAAGCAACATCGGCGGATTCGAGCCTGTGGCGGCATCCTGTTGGTTAATGCAGGGTTAATCATATTCGAACATCTACGTAGGTATCTGTGTGCTTACGCCAACAGAGCTATGTATACATGTGTTAGTAACTGGTAGAAAGCAAACACATGTATAGAGATGTACGAATATGTATCTGTTAGTATATGTGGAGACAGTTCGTGTAAATTTGTAGATACCGTATCTCGCCAATGTGAGATTGTGTGTATTGGGTCCTTCGTCTTTGAGTGAAAAAGGAAAACGGGAAGCTTTCAGCTTGTGGTGATTGCTTACGAAACGAGCAAACGGCTTCTTGCAATATCAAAAGTGACTTGAACATAAACGGAAGTGTCTAGTTTGAAGTTTATCTATTTTAAAGTGCCAAAAGTATTTTTTTAGTTTGGTGTTTTTTCTTTTCCCGTTTACCGTGTTAACGGGCCTACAAGTAGCGGCCCAAGATAAGGAACCAAGATCCCGTACCCTGACCAGCAGCTTAATAGGTGAGTCCAGTGAAGCCCCTTTTTCTAAACCCCTGTGCATGTGAATTAAATGGTGAAAATAAATCAAAAATTAACTTAAAAAAAAAAATTATAAAATAATATAAAATAATCCTATAAAATGATACAATAAAATAGAACTGTGAAATAATAATAAAATACCGAATTTCTAATGATGATGTGCATATTAAGTAATATTTAAAATAATTTTCCTAAAGTAAAAATAAAATACAGTTAAAATAAAATTTTAATAAAATTAAAATAAAGTTTTAATAAAATTAAAACAAAGTTTAAAAAAATTAAAGTAAAATAAAATAAAATTAAAATAAAATAAAATTATATTAAAATAAATTAACTAAAATTATAAAATAAAATTAAATATAAAACTAATTAAAATAACTTAAATTACATACATAAATAAATAAAGCCAGATATTTAATAAAAATCTATTGGATAAAATCAAGTAAAATAAATAAAACCAAATGAATGAATAAAATGACATAAATAGGTAAAATGAAATAAGTAGATAAAAGTCAATAAATATAATAAGGTCACATGCACCCTAATGTGCCTTCCCCTGCCGCCATGACCCCAGTCCCTAATATTCTTCCCCTCTATACATCTAGATTGCTGTGCGAAAATTTAAGCTGTCCACCATCACAAGCCACAAACGCAAAAATAAAGCGGGGTAGTATTTAAGTTAAAGGAACCTGCCACACCAGCCACCAATACAGTCCGAAAAACACAAAAGCGGGGTAGTATTTAATATAGAAAGGGGAATCAAACAGACGGTGCCAGGCTGAACAGCGAAGGAGTAGAGGGGCATCTTGGTGCTCATGTCCTGGCACCGCAATCATAATTGGAGCTGCAGATACAATCACTAATTGGAGGAGAAAAGCAGTCAAGGAGAGAGCCTAAAAGGGGAACATAATTATCCGTGCGCCGCTGCCGGAATTTATATTGTTTTCAGTTGAATTTGTTTGAACTCATTAGGGATCGTTATTTTTTTGGTTAGTTTTTAATCAGTATATTACGATATTGTTTAATTTGAATTTTTAATTTATTTTCGTTAAGGTTTAATTTAACTCAATTCTAATTATTTTCCGATTTGCTTGTGAGTTTTTTTCCATTTGCGATGAATTTATTTTTGAAATTTTTATAACTTTATAATTATAAGCATTTCTACCTTCATATTCATTCCGGTTTCTTACTTCTTCTCATTTTTCTCTATACTTTCAAAATCCCACTTGTTACTCATCTACCTATTATTTCCTTAACTTATTTTCCCACACCCACACATTCGCACATTTAACCTTTTTCTCATGTCCCGCTTCTGCTCTAAAATACCTAATTTTTAAGCATTCTGTTTTTACATGAGTTTTCCACTTTTTGCGTTCACTTTTTTGCATTTAATTTAAAGATTACCAATTTCGGTTCCACCTTCCTAACACTTTTATCTCTTTGCCTTTTTGTGCGTGTTGCGTTTTGTTGTTTCTAATTAGCGCATTCTTCTGTTATTTTTCACTTCTAGCTTTTGCCTTACGTTTTCTTTTTACGCTTATATATTTTTTTTTGCAAGGCTATTCGTTTTTTTTGTTTACCCTCAGTTTAATTTTTTTCACATATTAGTTAAATTTCCGATTTCAAGTTATATTTAGTGTCGCACTATAGAATTTTGCATTTTTTTTTATTTTAATTATTTAATATTTTTTTATTTTATAATTTTTTTGAATCATTATCTTTCACTCTAACGCGCATAAATTCTTTGATCCGGGCCGCAACCGCATGCCCGAATAAATTTGTTATCTTTCATTATCACCTCCCGATCGACTTTCCAGCATAGGTTTGTAGGTAGATGTATATGTACGTTCTTTGCAGCCGCGCTCTCTCTTCGACGCAGGCGCCTCCGTCGCGGGATTGATCGGTAAGTGCTAGAGTTATAAGTTATTAACTACCTACATAAATAGTTTAAATACAAACATACGTATATATCAAATTGTAAACAAACCTGCTGGAAGCCAGCAGAGGCTAAGGAGTTATTGGGATATAGTGGCGGTTCGATAACGACAGCCTTATTAGCATTTAGTAATTTTCAATTTTAATTTTTGTACGCTAGAGTTTCATATTTTTATTCGGTAATTTTCAAGTTAAGTCTTTGGTGCACTGTCCAATTTTCCTTTTTTACGTAAAACCCTTTTCATTTTTATTCAATAGTTTTTCATTTAAAGTTTTTTTACTTTTGATTTTCCATTGGGTTTTTTTATTTTTTTGTTTTTCATTCTCAATTCTGCCAGCAAACAAACTGATCGTTCTGACTTTCGATGTCTTGATTTTTTTGAATTACGTAACGTGCTTCTCGCGGCAATTTTACAACCCAGCTTCCACTTCCTTTTCTCTATTATCTTCAATTTAGCAACCTTACCTTCATCATTTATATTTTTTATTATACATATAATTAGATAGAATTAGTTTCAAACCATTAGCCTTAAGGAAAATTCGATATCAGGGAAGTTTTGAATTGTTGTGATCATTATTTTAGTATAACTAGTTAATAAAGAGTTTTATACCGTTTTACGAAGAAATTCCAACTATCGTGTTCATTAGTTAAATGGGTTGAGCCTGTCTCAGAATGAGCGGCTAAACACTTTAAATTGGTGTGGGTGTTGCACGAGCGCAATGTAGGGGACGTGGGTGTGAGGCGACTGTGTCAGACTAGACAGACTAGGGACATGGGACCGTAACCGGGTTGTTGTTGTTGTATTAACAATAAAGACACTCGCCGAAGGCTTTGGGCCGATGTTGATGGTCCTTTGCCGGATATAGATCCGGTACGTTCCGGTAACAAAGGTAAGGTACTAGCCCGACCATCTCGGGAACGATTTATATGCCCACATTAAACCTTCCAGGCCATCCCGCCCGCCCCACCCCTAGCTCCATGAGGAACTTTGGGTCGCCAGAGCCTCGGCTGTCAACGAAACATGTTTCGCCACGGGTAGGTGAGGTTGACAATTGGGTTGGAGAAGCTATATATTGCGCTGGCAACCCCTTGAGAGGGTTGCGAACACAACCCCTTGAAATTGGATTCACCCAATTGAGACATGCCTTTGGTGTTTGATAAATGCTTTGCGCTGACTTTTATCTACTTCAATTTTTACATGTCGATAACTACATGCATTCTTACAGACTAGTTAAAAATAGAAAACAATTCACGTTTAAACTTATATGAGCTGAATCTATTTGCTATGTAGATGTATAGTCCTAGTTATAGGTTGATTCATAGCATAATTCTTTTTATGAGTTATTTCGATAAATAACACAGGCCGACAAAATTGAACCATTATTCAGACCCAGAAATCAGACTATATATTTCCGAAGGTTTATGATGCGCTCAATCCAAATCTGGCTTTGCTCTATCAGCTCTGGTTTTAGAGCTATCCTAACCTAAAAGTGCAAAAAACACGGTTATTGCCCATATTTGAGGTTATGTAGCCTTGCAGATGTTTTCTTTCACCAAAATTAAAGGACGGCATCTTTTAGTACAAGTATTCTTCTTCCAAATGGCGTTGAGTTTGCCAAATATCGTTTGCTTTCGCTGAGATATCGCATTTTGAAATTTTCATGTTTCTAAATTTCCCTACACCTGAAAATCGATTGAGATAACATAGACATGATATAGTCGATTACCAATTTTCTTGAATTGAGTCTTATTATACTCAGTTGAGCAGAGCTCACAGAGTATATTAACTTTGATTGGATAACGGTTGGTTGTACAGGTATAAAGGAATCGAGATAGATATAGACTTCCATATATCAAAATCATCAGTATCGAAAAAAAATTGATTTAGCCATGTCCGTCCGTCCGTCCGTCTGTCCGTTAACACGATAACTTGAGTAAATTTTGAGGTATCTTGATGAAATTTGGTATGTAGATTCCTGGGCACTCATCTCAGATCGCTATTTAAAATGAACGATATCGGACTATAACCACGCCCACTTTTTTGATATCGAAAATTTCGAAAAACCGAAAAAATGCGATAATTCATTGCCAAAGGCGGTTAAAGCGATGAAAATTGGTAGATGGGTTGACGTTATGACGCACAATAGAAAATTAGTAAGATTTTGGACAATGGGCGTGGCACCGCCCACTTTTACAAGAAGGTAATTTAAAAGTTTTGCAAGCTGTAATTTGGCAGTCGTTGAAGATATCATGATGAAATTTGGCAGGAACGTTACTCCTATTACTATATATGTGCTAAATAAAAATTAGCAAAATTGGATGAAGAACACGCCCACTTTTTAAAAAAAAATGTTTTTTAATTCAAATTTTAACAAAAAATTTAATATCTTTACTGTATATAAGTAAATTAAGTCAAAATTCAACTCCAGTAATGATATGATGGAACAAAATACAAAAATAAAAGACAATTTCAAAATGGGCGTGGCTCCGCCCATTTTCATTTAGTTTGTTTAGAATACTTTTAATGCCATAAGTCGAACAAAAATTTACCAATCCTTCTCAAATTCGGTAGGGGCATAGATTCTATGACGGTAACTGTTCTCTGTGAAAATGGGCGAAATCGGTGGAAGCCACGCCCAGTTTTTATACACAGTCCACCGTCTGTCCTTCCGCTCGGCCGTTAACACAATAACTTGAGCAAAAACCAATATATCTTTACTAAACTTAGCCCACGTACTTATCTGAACTCACTTTATCTTGGTATAAAAAATGGCCGAAATCCGACCATAACCACGCCCACTTTATCGATATCGAAAATTACGAAAAATGAAAAAAATGCCATAATTCTATACCAAATACGAAGAAAGGGATGAAACATGGTAACTGGATTGGTTTATTGACGCAAAATATAACTTTGGAAAAAACTTTGTAAAATGGGTGTGACACCTACCATATTAAGTACAAGAAAATGAAAAAGTTCTACAAGGCGAAATCAACAGCCCTTGGAATCTTAGCAGGAATAGTGTTAGTGGTATTGCATATATAAATAAATTAGCAGCACCCGACAGATGATTTTCTGGATCACCTGGTCCACATTTTGGTCGATATCGCGAGAACGCCTTCACATATACATCTAAGGGCCAGTCGCTTTTAAAACCCTCATTAATACCTTTAATTTGATATCCATATCGTACAAACACATTCTAGAGTCACCCCTGGCCCACCCTAATGGCAATATCTCGAAAAGGCGTCCACTTATAGACCTAATGCCCACTCCCTCTTAAAATGCTCAGTAACACCTTTCGTTTGATACCCATATCGTACAAACATTCTAGAGTCACCCCTGGCCCACCCTAATGGCGATATCTCGAAAAGGCGTCCTCCTATAGACCTAATGCCCACTCCCTCTTAAAATGCTTAGTAACACCTTTCGTTTGATACCCATATCGTACAAACATTCTAGAGTCACCCTTGGTCCACCTTTGTGGCGATATCTCGAAAAGGCGTCCACCTATAGAACTAAGGATTACTCCCTTTTAAAATACTCATTACCACCTTTCATTTGATACCCATATCGTACAAACACATTCTAGAGTCACCCTGGCCCACCCTAATGGCGATATCTCGAAAAGGCGTCCACCTATAGACCTAATGCCCACTCCCTCTTAAAATGCTCAGTAACACCTTTCGTTTGATACCCATATTGTACAAACATTCTAGAGTCACCCTTGGTCCACCTTTATGGCGATATATCGAAAAGGCGTCCACCTATAGAACTAAGGATTACTCCCTTTTAAAATACTCATTACCACCTTTCATTTGATGCCCATATCGTACAAACACATTCTAGAGTCACCCCTGGCCCACCCAAATGCGATATCTCGAAAAGGCGCCCACCTATAGACCTAATGCCCACTCCCTCTTAAAATGCTCAGTAACACCTTTCGTTTGATACCCATATCGTACAAACACATTCTAGAGTCACCCTTGGTCCACCTTTATGGCGATATATCGAAAAGGCGTCCACCTATAGAACTAAGGATTACTCCATTTTAAAATACTCATTACCACCTTTCATTTGATACCCATATCGTAGAAACACATTCTAGAGTCACCCCTGGCCCACCCAAATGCGATATCTCGAAAAGGCGTCCACCTATAGACCTAATGCCCACTCCCTCTTAAAATGCTCAGTAACACCTTTCATTTGATACCCATATCGTACAAACACATTCTAGAGTCACCCTGGCCCACCCTAATGGCGATATCTCGAAAAGGCGTCCACCTATAGACCTAATGCCCACTCCCTCTTAAAATGCTCAGTAACACCTTTCGTTTGATACCCATATTGTACAAACATTCTAGAGTCACCCTTGGTCCACCTTTATGGCGATATATCGAAAAGGCGTCCACCTATAGAACTAAGGATTACTCCATTTTAAAATACTCATTACCACCTTTCATTTGATACCCATATCGTACAAACACATTCTAGAGTAACCCCTGGCCCACCCAAATGCGATATCTCGAAAAGGCGTCCACCTATAGACCTAATGCCCACTCCCTCTTAAAATGCTCAGTAACACCTTTCGTTTGATACCCATATCGTACAAACATTCTAGAGTCACCCCTGGCCCACCCTAATGGCGATATCTCGAAAAGGCGTCCACCTATAGACCTAATGTCCACTCCCTCTTAAAATGCTAAGTAACACCTTTCCTTTGATACCCATATCGTACAAACACATTCTAGAGTCACCCCTGGCCCACCCTAATGACGATATCTCGAAAAGGCGTCCACCTATAGACCTCATGCCCACTCCCTCTTAAAATGCTCAGTAACACCTTTCGTTTGATACCCATATCGTACAAACATTCTAGAGTCACCCTTGGTCCACCTTTATGGCGATATCTCGAAAAGGCGTCCACCTATAGAACTAAGGATTACTCCCTTTTAAAATACTCATTACCATCTTTCATTTGATACCCATATCATACAAACACATTCTAGAGTCACCCCTGGCCCACCCTAATGGCGACATTTCGTAAAGTCGTCCACCTATAGACCTAATGCCCACTCCCTCTTAAAATGTTCAGCAACACTTTTCGTTTGATACCCATATCGTAAAAACATTCTAGAGTCACCCCTGGCCCACCCTAATGGCTATATCTCGAAAAGGCGTCCACCTATAGACCTAATGCTCACTCCCTCTTAAAATGCTCAGTAACACTTTTCGTTTGATTCCCATATCATACAAACACATTCTAGAGACACCCCTGGTCCACCTTTATGGCGATATCTCGAAACGGCGTCCACCTATGGAACTAAGGATCACTCCTTTTCAAAATACTCATTAACAGCTTTCATTTGATACCCATATCGTACAAACATATTCTAGAGTCACCCCTGGTCCACCTTTATGGCGATTTCTCGAAAAGGCGTGCACCTATAGAACTAAAGCCCATTCCCTTTTAAAATATTCATTACCACCTTTCATTTGATACCCATATCGTACAAACACATTCTAGAGTCACCCCTGGTCCACCTTAATGGCGATATCTCGAAAAGGCGTCCACCGATAGACCTAAGGCCCACTCCCTCTTAAAATGCTCAGTAACACCTTTCATTTGATACCCATATCGTACAAACAAATTCTAGAGTCAGCCCTGGTCCACCTTTATGGCGATATCCCTAAATGGCGTCCATCCATAGAACTATGGCCTACTCTCTCTTAAAATACTCTTTAATACCTTCCATTTGATACACATGTCATACAACCACATTCCAGGGTTACCCTAGGTTCATTTTCCTACATGGTGATTTTCCTTATTTTGTCTCCATAGCTCTCAACTGAGTATGTAATGTTCGGTTACACCCGAACTTAGCCTTCCTTACTTGGTTTTCATTGCAATTAAGGTATCCTCATTCACAGTTTTGAAAAAAGATGGGTATTTCAAAAATTATTCAGTTTTTTTCGTCTCCTGTAAAATTTGTAAAAGTTGACTAAGCACATTTTCACACTAAGCTAACGATATGCAAAGAAGGCAATTGGGAAAAACTTTACAACAACTAAGGCATGACGTATTTGAATGCGTTTGTAACCATTTCAACTATCGTAGGAATGCGGGTTCGACTCCCCCTCCCGGGAGAGAAGGCTTTGAAGAGATTTACAAGGTATAATCGAAACAGCTGTCGCCTTGTCCGTCCTGATGTCACGTTGTTTAAATTTTTTCCAAATTATTAAATAAATTATGAAAGCTTATTTTTTTTGTAATAAAACAGAGCTTAGAGAGAAAAAAAATCTGCAAAAAATTAAAAAGTTTTCGAGATCCTTCCTCGCAAAGTACACATTTTTTTATATTCTTAAAAAAAAAATTGAAAAAATCCGTAATGATTGTGCGTTATCTTTGAATCTGCAGGGTCTAGCAAGTGCGCAGTTTATAGCAAATATTATTACCTTTTAAAAGCTTCAAACCGTTTTGGAATTGCTCAATTGGTTCTTGAGATATATATGATTAAGTGGACCCAATTTTTTGTTTTTTGTTTTTTGAAAAAAAAAAAAAACGGTTATTCATAAGTATCTCAAAAACGTTACCATAGAATTAAAAATATTCTTGATTTTCGGAATCAGGGGGGATTTTACATAGGAATTTCATAATGGCGTCTCTGGTGCAGAGAAAAGGTTGGAATTTGTGATCCAGTGTAATTAAAGTGCTTTTCCTGTGAATTGCAATTATATTTAATTTAAATAAAAAGATTATGAACATATATTTTGTTTGTGCAGTGTAACTGTGTAACTCTTAAGTAGAAAATGGAAGAATTTGCGAGAAATGTTGCAAAAAAATAAGAGGGGAAACAGCTGTAAGATGTCAGGGTGTGTGTGGTAAGGTTTACCATAAAAGCATTGCGTGTGCATCTATCGATAATTACGGCCTTACTTGTTTGCAAGGTTGTCAATTTTTAAGATTTGTTTATGATGGTTGCATTACTTATGTTTCCAATGTTGATGAGGCTCTAAGGGAGATCATGGCTACTTCAGAGGTAAATAGAACAAATTTGAAAGAGCAAAAAAGCGAAATTGAAAAAATTTTGAGTGAGCATAAAAGGGAAATAACCTATTCCATAACTCACAATGAAAAAGGGATGAAAAGAAAAGTAGAAAATATCTATAAGGTGAACTCAGAAAAACTAGAGTTAATGAAAAAAATAGAAAGTTTGTGCTTGAAAAATAAGGATAAACTAACTTATATACCGAATAAGGCGCTCACTAAGCAAAAGGATGAAATTATTAATGAGGTTGATATCCCTAATGAGGCGTTTAATAAACAAAAAGAGGAAATTATAAAAGAGGTTAAGAATGCTGCTAATCAGAATAAAGGTGTTGTCGGTCCAAATGTTTCTACATATGTCACTTTTACAAAAGACATCCCTCCAATTGTTATTAAGCCCAAAGTGAAACAATCCATTGAGAAAACAAAAGCGGATTTAAACAAAATAGATCCATCCCATCTAAATATATGAAAGGTACAAAACAAAAATAATGGCACGATAATTATAAGCGCTAATACAGCGGGCGACAAGGACAAAACTAGAGATACGCTAACAGAAAAGTTGGATAAAAATGTATATAATATAGCTGAGCCAAAAGTGTATTTTCCTAGATCCTTTCCCAAAATGAGACACTGTGTTAAATGAAATGTATTAAAATTAAACGCTCTAAGAAAGAAAATAGAGGGCAGTATGTTAATGCAGTTATAGAAATGGAGTATAAATATTATGAGGCCATCATGAGAAATAAGAAAATTAATGTTGGATGGGATCGCTGCCCAGTTTACGACGGTAAAACTGTAAAAAGGTGCTTCAAATGGTTAGGGTTTAACCACATAGCTGCCAGTTACACCCTTAAACAGAGATGTAGTAAATGTCTGCGAGAACATGGTGTAGAAAAATGCAAGGAGAGCATGCCCATAAATAAATGTGGCAATTGCGTAGATGCCAATAACCAGTTAGGTTTTAAACTCAATATATACCATAACATTTTGAGTCATGACTGCCCAGTTAATCAAAGGAAGCTTAAACTGTAAAAACAACGCGTTGGTTTTTAGCAACCCAGACGTACTAGCCCAGTGATAAATGTTTTTGATTTGAAAAGTGTTTACTTGAATATTTGTAGTTTCTTAGCAAATAAAGCGGAGCTCGGAAGAATGATAGAAGAAGTGGATCCGGACATTGTTTTATCTTCAGAAACACGCATAACTTCAGATATTCTTGACTCTGAAATTAATATTGCACCGTATACACTAATTCGCTGCAACTCGCATAGTAGACATACGGGAGTAGTTTTATTACTGAAAAAGGAAATGTACAAAGTCAGGTTTAATAGATCAATTGATAGAAATGTATGGTATGCTATAGTAAAATTAAAGCAACTGGACATTAAGTGGCAAATAGGTGTGTTGTACCATTCCCCAAGTTCTAGCGACAGTGAATTTCTAAATCACGTCGAGAGCATTTTAACTGAAGTATTAGAATCCCTTCTAGTTGGAGATTTCAATATAAACTTAAATATTAACTCTTCGAGCAGCTACAAACTGAATGAAATTTGTGCACGTAGCGCAATGAAATAAAAAATAAATCTCAATACAAGAACCGCTGAAACTTCCCAAACAAAAATTGATTTATTGTATGCAAACGCTAATATATATATATAAATCTTGAAGACCATAGAATATCCGATCACGAAACTATTTCATTTATTTTGAAAGTAAGTAATTCAAACCCGTTACGAGAGTCATTTCATCAACATCCTGGGAGAATTATTGTGCCGATAACTTGACGACTCTACTAAGGTATTGCGATCTCAGTTTAATAAGAAGCATGAGTGTCAACGACATAATCAACTATATAAATGCTTGTTTACTGAATTGTATGGGAGTACTAACGTTTGAAAAAAACAGTACGGTAAAGTTAAGAAATAAATGGTATGACCAAGAATTGACAGAATTGAATAAACTGAAATACCGGTTGCAATCACAAGCTATAACAATGGGTGACTATACTTATATTCGGTATAGTCGCGAAGTACTACAAAAAAATAATTAAATTTTAAAAAGTTTAATATATGGAGAATAAAATTGATATCAATAGTTCAGACAGCAAGCTAATGTGGAAACATCTTAAGCATGCTGTAAACTCAACGGGGCCACAAGAAAAGATCTCGACGGTGATCGTAAAACGTGTGACATATGATTACGGTGACCATATTCTTTTATTGAAAATAAAGGACACATTTTCTAAAACAATGTGTATTCATATATGTATATTTCGATAGTATTACTAAAATAAAAATAATTAGAATTAAAAATAACTAGTAATAAATTAATTCAACTTACAAAAAGTTCTTGCGTCTAAATGATACTAAGAATCGTTTGCGCTATCTCTGACTAGAACTATTGAAATGTTGGCCTTTCTGTGCTAATTGCTAACTGAACTGAAGATGGTACAAACGACCCTAAGTAGTAATAAAAATATTTTGTTACAGCGAGTAATAATTAAAAAATTTTAATCTTGCGTTTGATATTTTTGAGGAGAATTAATACCCTTTAAAATATCTTCATTCTCATTAAGAAAGTCCTTAAATTCTTTGCATGTTTTATTGGTATTAAATTTCGTTACAGGAACTCCCTTTACTGTACTAACATTCATTTGCGATTTATCGTTTGTCCACATATGTATTATTAATTAATGAAAAAACTCTTTCAGTTGGAGCATTACTACCTAGCAAACACAAACAGAAATTAACTGTTATTAGCATATTTTTATAACGAACATTTTTAGCATTAAAGTGCGCGAAAATTTCAACCCATCTCTGATCAACTTGCTTGGAACAAGCCTCGCCACTCATTTATTTTTTCTGCAGTTAAATATTGTTTAAGGCAAGACAGCTCGTCGAAAAGCTCGTTATCATTAAGAATTGCATTCGGAGTATTCTGCTTGCAACATTTTACCAAATTTGTGTTTGACGAAGTAAAACCAACCCTAAAAGGTTGAACAAAACTGTTGCGCGCTGATTTTGCCCAAGAAAGAACATCTTAAGTGGTTTAAATAGTTTAAGTATTCTTTCTAATGCTGGCATCAAAGTAAGCCATCGAGATTTGCTGTACCCTAATAACCTATGGTATTCCACATCTGGAAAATTACAAATCTCCTTGAATTTCTCCAATCGAACCGTATAAATGTAAAAAAAGGACTATATTTTTACAATATTAACTTCAATATCGATTGGTAGGCATTCCATGGCAGTTTAGTTTAATAGTTTAAGTATTCTTTCTAATGCTGGCATCAAAGTAAGCCATCGAGATTTGCTGTACCCTAATAACCTATGGTATTCCACATCTGGAAAATTACAAATCTCCTTGAATTTCTCCAATCGAACCGTATAAATGTAAAAAAAGGACTATATTTTTACAATATTAACTTCAATATCGATTGGTAGGCATTCCATGGCAGTTTGAATACAATTGTTCAAAATTTGCGCAGCGCAGTTAACGCACATAGGCTTTTATTAAGACGTTCTTGGATTTTATGTAAAACATTGTTTTTGCCACCAAAATTAGTATTAGTGTTGTCAGCGCAAATTCCAACTACCTTTTCGCGTAATTCAAAACTCTGTATAACATTGAACATAAAGTTCGACAAAATATATGTATATATATAATATGTTTCTCCAGGAAGTATATCAATTTCCAATATTTTAACTTGCATGGCCTGGCGTTCTGAGAAGTATCTCATTAAAATTGTACAAAGTTTAATGTTTCCGTGGTTTGAACAATCTGAATAAATTGAACAACAGCGCACGTCCGACAACTCAGATTTAATTTTTCTCAGCGACATTGTGCAAAGATATTGCACACAACAGCCTGGCATTTATTCTAGCACATACATAACCCTGATCAAAGCAAGCTTTTATTAATTTCGTAGTGCAATCATTGGATCTATGTGCGTGATTGTGCTGAATGGAATGATAGTCCCAAGTTCCCTCGTGTAACGCATTCTGCCTCCCCTTAGAGTAGAAATGTGTACTCCATACAAACATATTGTAACGAATTTAGTGAAACTCCGCCTATTTGCAACCTTCTGCTTACTTTCGTATCGCTAAATTGTTGAATAAAACACTCCAATATTCTGTATTACAAAATTGCCTTTATTAGACTAATTTGAAAGTACTTCGCAATTAAACTTCACTTCGCAACTGATATCGTGCTTAAATCAAGCTGATTGCTGATTACTCAGCTTTCGCTCCTTTTTTACTCTCTGCTGTCTCGTTCGCATACTTCTAGCCGTTTCTTCCTCTAGAATTTACTACTTAGTAAACTACAGATGCACGTTTATAGCTTCTCGCATAGCAATATGCGCTTGTATATGTGAGTAATACTTCCACCGATGATTGCATACTTTAGTGAGTATCTCAGATACATGCATGTGTTTGTGCGTATCTCTCCGCTGCTTGTGTGTACATATGTGTAAACATAACGATTGATTTGTTTATCTACATACCAGTGACTGCTTAGTATCGGCTTAGAGATGATAGTATCCCTTAGTGTTGCTAATATTCGTCACAAGATTTAAGGAGTGGCTGGAGGATGCAGAAACATCAGCACGTTTATGTTTTGCAGTCTGAAAGTGCTGATTAATAGCCGATTTTCCACTATTTGTAATGGAAAAAATAGAAAAGCATTTAAGACACCACAAGTCATTTGTAGTAGCTAAGCTTTTAATAAAAGGAAGTTCCTTCTCAAGCTCGCTATTGAAGTGACACTTTCTCTTTGGTGGCATGTTCCTTAATAAAACAATTGTTAGTTTCAGAAATCATTTTTGATTGTATTATAAAATTTTCCCCAAGTAAATTTGCTAGTTTGCATCAGTTTATGTATGTATGCATTAAATATAGACTTACTTTTCGGAATGTGTTGTTAAAAGCTGATTTCCAAAGATAAATGTATAAGTGTGTGTTTTTTCCCAAATGAGGTTGATCGTAGACCGCAGTCGCCCGAATATGTTCTTTCCGTTAGGTTGTTTATACTCAATTGTAAAAACGGTTCGTGCCTATGGTCATTAAAGCGAGGAAAACGGATTGCAAAATAACACAGTGTTTGTTTGTAGTTTTAAGTAGCTTCCATTCATTTATTTGAATGAAAGACTACCTTGGCCTGGCTTACTTAGAAGCTATAACGCCATAACTAATTCTTATTTTGTGAAATCTTTCAGATGTCTAGCTTGGTTTCTTCAATGATTTAATGGTTTACTCCAAGTACGATAAATTTTTTAGTTTCCCAAATGTTTTTAATTCAATTCTTTGTCATTTAGATTCCCGCACTATTCGCCATTTTATTCTCAACCCCATGATCAGCGTCCTTTTATAGCACGCGGTTGAGTTGTGGGGAAAAACGAACTTGACGCGACGACGTTACAAAACGAAGTGGAACACACTTATTACTTATGTGAGTAAACATCTGTTCGAAACAGAGGTATACAGAGTTGTTTTTAAAGTCCCGCACTGCATACGAGTTCATGTGACGGTGACGAATTTTCTGATAAGAACGTAGCACAATGCAATTCACCTTTGGATAGCCTTAACAATTTTAAAGGCCATTTTTGGATAATTTAAAGGACAGCTTCTAAAATAAAGGACAAAATCTGTCCTTTATTTTGGTGACAATTGTAAAGGGCAGAAGTATAAAATAAAGGGCTGTCCTTTGATATAAAGGACGGATGGTCAGCGTACATATGATACACCTCATGATATTGCTGAAGCATTGAACTTCCTTCTTTATTATTGAAGTTGTTCAGAGACAGAACTTTTTCGAATATACAGCTAGATCATGTTTAAAATTCGAAAAAATTACGGTTGAAGATGTTATACTTATAGCAAAAAGGTTCAAAAATAAAACTTGCGGGAAAATTTACTTTCAGAAGGCGTAATTAAAGATTCGGTATCGTACATGGGTTTCTTCTATGCAAGCGCTATAAACAAATCCAAGACTACTGGAATAGTGCCAGACATGTGGAAAATTTCGACAATAGTAGCAATTAGGAAAGTAAAAGGTTCAATAATAGCAGAAGAACTAAGACCGATAAATACTTTGCCGAACATAGAAAAAATTCTGGATTTTGTAATAAAAAATCAACTGGCTAATTACTTGGAAAATAATAAAATTCTTATAAAGGAACAGTCCGGTTTACGAGAAAGGCACTCTTGCGAGAAGGCGTTAAGTTACGTCATATCTAGCTGGAAAGATGAACTGAGTCTAAAAAAACATATAGTAGCAGTTTTAATTGACATGAAAAGAGCGTTCGAAACAACTGATAGGAATGTAATGCTCGATAAACTACAAAAAATTGGTATTAGAGAAAATGAGTTGCAATGGTTCTGAAGCTTCTTATCAGACCGGAAACAAAGAACAGCCATCGAGTCAGTAGTCTCATCCGAGGCACAAGTGGACATAGACTTATCACAAGGGTCGATATTAGCACAAACCCTGTTCAACCTTTACATAAACGATATATCATCAGCACTGAAATATAGTAAAATCAGGTTGCTTGCAGATTATGCGCTACATGAAGTAAACGGACCTTTCAAGCATGGTAACATATTTATTTTGGGCCAATTTTTGGTTACCATTGTAATTATTTGGAGTTTTTCGGCCGATAAAATAAAGACAAAACACAAGGTTTCTCTTTTCCTCCTACGCGTTTCGATGAAATTTTTTCATCTTCATCAGGGAGACTATATATTTATCATAAAATATGACATAAATGGTAAATTACCAGTCTACCTATGTGAGAAACTTGTGTATGTGAATGAAATCCACTGTTATATAATCAAGGAAAATAATAATTTTAGATTACCTCTTCTCAAAACAGAAATGGACAAGCAAAATATATTTTACCAAGGCCTGAAATGTTTTAATGAACTTCACAATCATATTAAAAATCGTGAAAACTTAAACAACTTCAAAAAAAGTTTATTAGAATATTGCAAACCCTTCCAATAAGTTAAATATTTTGTATCTGTATTTCATGTTACTGATCCTTGAGCGTACATGGGCAATCCAAACAGACACAGATGAACTTTATGCATCAGGTAAAATATATCGCTCGCAATCAAATTGGGGAAGAGTTCCCGAAAACATCGCCTCAGACTTTTTTTAACTTGCATGGCCTGGCGTTCTGAGAAGTATCTCATTAAAATTGTACAAAGTTTAATGTTTCCGTGGTTTGAACAATCTGAATAAATTGAACAACAGCGCACGTCCGACAACTCAGATTTAATTTTTCTCAGCGACATTGTGGCAAAGATATTGCACACAACAGTTGGAGTTTTCACGATAGTCACGTCTATTCCAACCAAAAATAAAAAACAATAATATATTATAATTAATTATGTTTATATAAAAGCTGGTGCAAGGAGGATTGGAAACACCTCCTTTCCAACCGTCCGATAAGAGTGGCTCATTCTACTGAGCTGCTAGCTTTTGTGTTGATCGGAATCAAATGCATTCCGACAGCATAAATAACAAAACTATGTAATCTTAGGTTTGGAAGAGGCGGGATTGGAAATACGTTCTTTCCAACCTCCCAATAAAAGTGAATTATAACTCTGAGATCCGAGTCATATGTGTTGATCGGAATCTATTGCATTCCGACAACATAAATAATTAAACTAAGTAATCATAAGTCTTGGAGTAAGGCAGGATTGAGAACACGTTCTTTCCAACCTCCCAATAAGATGACTCCAAGACTCGCCCGTCGGGACCGCCAGACGGCCCAAAATTTTAGAAACCCTATTATTATTATAATGTACTTATAAATTGTAATAATCTAAGTTTTAGGCTTAAAACGCCGTAATAATAAATAATAATAATAATAGTCCATGCTTCTGCACCATATAGCAGGCCGTGTACGATAAGCAGTGATGGATCCTCCAACCCAGTACCCCCTTTAAAACAAAGTAAAGATTAAAAGGAAAAGGCGATGGCGCCGAAAGCCGTGGAAGAGGAAATCGGTATAACGGATGATTCGGACGCAGATAGCAATTATAGTGAGCAGTCAGTGCGCTCGGTAAAGGAGCGGTCTACTAGCTCGAACAAAGAACTAACTTTAGAACGGGAACAACGAGAAAGGGAGCTTAAAAGACGCCTCTCAAAATCGAGCAGCACAGAACCAAACCTCAAAATCTGCCAAACGGACCAAAGAGGGAAATTTATGTATTGAAAACCACAAACAAAAATAAAAATTCTAATAAGCTAAAAGTAGATAACGATTAGACTCCAGCTTACTCGAGGATACTAACGCTGAGACTATAGTTTTCACCGAGAAGAAGATGAACGAAGTTGCGAAGCAGTACCTAACAGTGGCAAAACTCCGCTAATAGCCTTCGAAAGAGCTGCCTTTGGTGTTTGATAAATGCTTTGCGCTGACTTTTATCTACTTCAATTTTTACATGTCGATAACTACATGCATTCTTACAGACTAGTTAAAAATAGAAAACAATTCACGTTTAAACATATAAGCTGTTATTAAAATTAATAACACTACTGAATCTATTTGCTATGTAGATGTATAGTCCTAGTTATAGGTTGATTCATAGCTTTTCTTTTTATGAGTTATTTCGATAAATAACACAGGCCCACAAAATTGAACCATTATTCAGACCCAGAAATCAGACTATATATTTCCGAAGGTTTATGATGCGCTCAATCCAAATCTGGCTTTGCTCTGGTTTTAGAGCTATCCTATCCTAAAAGTGCAAAAAACACGGTTATTGCCCATATTTGAGGTTATGTAGCCTTGCAGATGTTTTCTTTCACCAAAATTAAAGGACGGCATCTTTAAGTACAAGTATTCTTCTTCCAATTGGCGTTGAGTTTGCCAAATATCGTTTGCTTTCGCTGAGATATCGCATTTTGAAATTTTCATGTTTCTAAATTTCCCTACACCTGAAAATCGATTGAGATAACATAGACATGATATAGTCGATTACTAATTTTCTTGAATTGAGTCTTATTTTTCTTAAAACTTTGTCTCACACCTACACTATCTAACCCTCGGGTACCAAGTCACACACAGCCCTAACCCCTAGAAACAACCCCTATCATACCGCAAGCAGGCTAACCCACTTAACCCTGGGAGCGTTTACTCGCATATTTTTCCTAAAATAAGTCGTATTTATCTAGATATCTCACACCACAAGTGGGCTAATCAACTTAACTTTTAACCCATCAACTTCCGTATCCCCTAACCCCAAGAAACCACTCCTACTACACCGCAAAATTTCAAAATACGATATCTCAGCGAAAACAAATTATATTTGAGCAAACTCAAAGCCATATGAAAGAAAAGTAACATCTGCAAGGCTGCATAACCTCAAATATGGGCAAACACGGTGTTTTTTGCACTTTTAGGTTAGGATATCTCGAAAACCAGAGCTGATAGAGCAACGTTGTGGCCAGATTTCGATTCAACGCATCAAAATCCTTCGAAAATATATAGTCCGGTTCCTGAGTCTGAGATGCTGTCGGCCTGTGTAAGCTATTATGCCCAAGATCACATAGTGGAATATATGGAATGAACAAATTAGATAAATTAGAACATTTCGTGCTAAAGTTTATTATATTATAGGAAAGCATGAGTGAGATTAAAGTTCTTCTGTCATGCAAAGCCTGAAGGCCAAGCAACTTGCTCCTACTGGTATGTGATGGGAGGCCGTCTGGCCAGTGAAGCATACGGAAAGCAATATTTGTAAACAATTTCTGAACTCCCTCAATTTTATATGAGTTAGATTCATAGAAAGGACTCCATATTATTAACCATTATTCCAGACCACTTCTGACCAAGGATGTATAAAGTGCCTTTAACGTAATAGGGTCCTTAAAGTCACTGATGTTACGTCTACTGAACCCAGCAATTGCAACAAATTTTGAAACAATGAAGTGAATGTGACTAGAAAAAGAGAGTTTGGAGTCAAAATATACACCCAATTTTTACTCTCTTGACAACGATTAAGAGATTTAGCATTTAGTTTGTAGATAAATGTGGCAGTTTGTTTTGGAGTAGGACACAACACAACATTTGTTTGAATTTAAAAATAAATAATTGTCTGCGCACCATCCGCCAAAAGAGTCCAGATCAGAAACGTTAGAAATAGTTTGACAAATAAATAGTATTTTTTGTCAAATATATAGTTTTAGTGGTATATTTCAATCATTAAAGGGGAGGAGTGATGGGAAAACATATTGAGTAAAAAGTGCTAAGTCAGGAGAAAAAATTTGTTTTGAGTGCGGAAATTGTGCTAAGTCATAAAATAGCTGCTGGGTTAGCATATATGATTTTTATTTATCTTTTTCAAAGTTTCTACACTCAAAAGCATTGCAATTAAGGTATCCTCATTCACAGTTTTGAAAAAAGATGGGTATTTCAAAAATTATTCAGTTTTTTTCGTCTCCTGTAAAATTTGTAAAAGTTGACTAAGCACATTTTCACACTAAGCTAACGATATGCAAAAGAAGGCAATTGGGAAAAACTTTACAACAACTAAGGCATGACGTATCTGAATGCGTTTGTAACCATTTCAACTATCGTAGGAGTGCGGGTTCGACTCCCCCTCCCGGGAGAGAAGGCTTTGAAGAGATTTACAAGGTATAATCGAAACAGCTGTCGCCTTGTCCGTCCTGATGTCACGTTGTTTAAATTTTTCCCAAATTATTAAATAAACTATGAAAGCTTATTTTTTTTGTAATAAAACAGAGCTTAGAGAGAAAAAAAATCTGCAAAAAAAATAAAAAGTTTTCGAGATTCTTCCCCGCAAAGTACAAATTTTTTTATATTCTTAAAAAAAAAAATTGAAAAAATCCGTAATGATTGTGCGTTATCTTTGAATCTGCAGGGTCTAGCAAGTGCTCAGTTTATAGCAAATTTTATTACCTTTTAAAAGCTTCAAACCGTTTTGGAATTGCTCAATTGGCTCTTGAGATATATATGATTAAGTGGACCCAATTTTTTTTTTTTTTTTTTGAAAAAAAACGGTTATTCATAAGTATCTCAAAAACGTTACCATAGAATTAAAAATAACCTTGATTTTCGAAATCAGGGGGGATTGTACATAGGAATTTCATAAGGGCGTCTCTGGTGCAGAGAAAAGGTTGGAATTTGTGATCCAGTGTAATTAAAGTGCTTTTCCTGTGAATTGCAATTATATTTAATTTAAATAAAAAGATTATGAACATATATTTTGTTTGTGCAGTTCTGTGTAACTCTTAAGTAGAAAATGGAAGAATTTGCGAGAAATGTTGCAAAAAAATAAGAGGGGAAACAGCTGTAAGATGTCAGGGTGTGTGTGGTAAGGTTTGCCATAAAAGCATTGCGTGTGCATCTATCGATAATTACGGCCTTACTTGTTTGCAATGTTGTCAATTTTTAAGATTTGTTTATGATGGTTGCATTACTTATGTTTCCAATGTTGATGAGGCTCTAAGGGAGATCATGGCTACTTCAGAGGTAAATAGAACAAATTTGAAAGAGCAAAAAAGCGAAATTGAAAAAATTTTGAGTGAGCATAAAAGGGAAATAACCTATTCCATAACTCACAATGAAACAGGGATGAAAAGAAAAGTAGAAAATATCTATAAGGTGAACTCAGAAAAACTAGAGTTAATGAAAAAAATAGAAAGTTTGTGCTTGGAAAATAAGGATAAACTAAGTAAAGCTTATATACCGAATGAGGCGCTCGCTAAGCAAAAGGATGAAATTATTAATGAGGTTAATATCCCTAATGAGGCGTTTAATAAACAAAAAGAGGAAATTATAAAAGAGGTTAAGAAGGCTGCTATTCAGAATAAAGGTGTTGTCGGTCCAAATGCTTCTACATATGTCACTTTTACAAAAGACATCCCTCCAATTGTTATTAAGCCCAAAGTGAAACAAGCCATTGAGAAAAGAAAAGCGGATTTAAACAAAATAGATCCATCCCATCTAAATATATGAAAGGTACAAAACAAAAATAATGGCACGATAATTATAACGCTAATACAGCAGGCGACAAGGAAAAAAAGTTGGATAAAAATGTATATAATATAGCTGAGCCAAAAGTGTATTTTCCTAGATCCTTGCCCAAAATGAGACACTGTGAGAAGCTAAAATGAAATGTATTAAAATTAAACGCTCTAAGAAAGAAAATAGAGGACAGTATGTTAATGCAGTTATAGAAATGGAGTATAGATATTATGAGGTCATCATGAGAAATAAGAAAATTAATGTTGGATGGGATCGCTGCCCAGTTTACGACGGTAAAACTGTAAAAAGGTGTTTCAAATGGTTAGGGTTTATATTGTAAAATAATATCAATCTGGCATCATTCATTGTATTTCTTCTTTATTATCTATTCTTATATACACATTAATAAAGTCAGTCGCTATTCTACTTTGTAACCACGCGTTCGTAATTTACTCTGTTCAACAGGTTATGGGCCTATTTGCCTAGAGATAAATTGAAAATGGCGGCTAATACACTGAACTTTCCTTTCGAAAAGCTTCGTGGACGTGAAAATTTTGACGTGTGGAAAAGGCACGCAAAATCGTATCTGGTGCTGAAGAGCTGCTGGAGCATAACACAACATGGGGTAAAAGAGGAAAAAGAACGAAGTGTCGATGAGCGAGCAT
This sequence comes from Eurosta solidaginis, assembly GCF_040869045.1. Taxonomy (NCBI): domain Eukaryota; kingdom Metazoa; phylum Arthropoda; class Insecta; order Diptera; family Tephritidae; genus Eurosta; species Eurosta solidaginis. The sequence goes on from NC_090324.1 coordinate 91,413,600, forward strand.
TGGCGGAAATTACGCTTATGGTTGAGCCATGTAATTTCGCTCATATCGCAAGTGCCACAAGCGCAAAAGAGGCCTGGGACTCCCTCATGTCGGCGTATGAAGACAGCGGTCTTACACGCAAAGTTGATTTGCTACGAAAACTAGTACAGCTGAAGTTGGAACATTTCCCTTCAATGCAGGAGTATGAAATGGTAATGACGTCACTAAAGGTGAAGGGTGCCGGTCTGAACATTGATGATGAGGTTATTGCGTAATTAATGCTTGCCGGTTTGCTAAACGAGTATCAAGCGCTAGTTATGGCAGTGGAAAATTCCAAAAGCAAATTAACGGTCGACAATATAAAAGGTTTGTTGTTGCAAGATACAAAGTTCGACAGCAAGAGCGAGTACGCTGGTAATGCACTATACACAAAAATTACAAACCAAAGCAGAACAACAAAAATTTCAATAAGAGACATTTTCGTTGTTACGACTGTGGTCAAGAGGGGATTTAAGGAGAAATTGTACAAAAAACTCTAAAAAAGCGGCAGAAGGTATTGAACAGAAAAAGACCACAACATCTTCAAATTCGTTGATGGCAAGTTGTCTATATTCATATTCACAAAATGTATGGTACATTGAATCGAGTGCCACTTCGCATATGACCAATGATCGTCGATTATTAGTGGAGGAAAAACCTTCACAAAACAAAGATGTAATTTTGGCAAACAAAGAAAAAATACCAATAGAAAGCGTAGGTAACGTTAACATTGTCATGAACAAAACAAACAACGAACAAATGACAACCATAAAAAATTTTGAATATGTGCCAAACCTTTGTGCAAATTTATTGTCTGTTCGTGAAATGACAATGAAAGGAAAAAAGGTGGTGTTTCAAGGCGACGATTGCAAAATTTATGACGATGCTGGAAAATTAATTGCAACAGCATACGTTGAAAACAATTTATATCGTTTGGATTGTAAACCAGAGCCTATTAGTAAGGCAATGACTGCGATTGATAATTTTCAACTTTGGCATCGCAGATTTGGACATATCTGCAACAAAGGTTTAAACAGTGTAAAAAATTATTCTGGTGATGTTTATTACAGTACTCCAGATGATGGCAAGTGCATTGTGTGTGCGAAAGGCAAGCAAACTCGAACAATAAGCAGAGAGAGTGGCATGCGTGCAAATAATCTATTAGATTTAGTCCACTCAGATGTGTTAGGTCCAATTAGCACAAGCTCATTCAGCGGTGCTAGGTATTTGTTGGTATTTGTCGATGACTTCTCTAGAAAAGTATTTGCATTGCCAATGGTTAGAAAATCAGACGTTCGTGATAAGTTCAAAGAATTTAAATGTTTAGTTGAAAATCAGTGCGGTCGCAGCATTAAAATCCTGCGAACGGATAATGGCACTGAATACTGCAATGACCAATTTTTAAAATTTGTTCAAAAATGTGGAATTATACACCAAAAAACAGCTCCATATACGCCCGAGCAAAATGGGGTGGCTGAGAGAATCAATAGGACGATCATGGAGCGCGTAAGGTGTATGTTATTCGATTCCGGTCTTTGGTAATATTTTTTGGGCTGAAGCTGCAAACACAGCTGCATACTTGATAAATCGCGTTCCTTGCAGAGGAAATAGTGTGAGTCCTGAAGAAATTTGGTCTGGCGTCAAGCCAAATTTAAAAATGTTACGTATTTTTGGGTGCATTGCAATGGTGCACATACCGAAGCAAAAGAGAACGAAACTGGATGCCAAATCGGAAGAATGTATATTTGTGGGATATAGCGATGAATCAAAGGCATATCGTTTGTACAGGAAATCTGATCACAAATTCCTTATAAGCCGTGACGTTAGTTCCTTCGAAATGTCAAATGCAAAAAAATGATCGCGTTTCACATCAATTTGTTGTCGACATTGGTAAAGGTAATGCGGAAGTTAACATTAGCAATTCAGAGGAAGAAGTTGAGCTGGAATTGCCAAATGTAAGTGTATCTGGTAGTGTCTCCGAAAACGAGTACGATACTGCTGACGATAGTTCTTCGTATGAGCGGAATGAAATGAAAGAGGTTGATGTTCGTCGATCTAAGCGTATTGCTGATAAAGTAAACAAGCAATCCGTATTTTGTACCAATATATATGAGACTGATGATCCTGTTAGCTTTGAGGATGCAGCTAAAAGTGCAGAAGCTGATGCTTGGTCAGACGCAATGACGGCTGAGATGGATTCACATAAATTAAACAAAACATGGTTTCTCACTGATCTTTCCGCACATAAGAAAGCCATAGCTTCTAAGTGGGTATTTAAAACAAAACGCAACGCTGATGGCGAAATCGTACGTCATAAGGCTAGGCTGTTAGTCAAGGGATGTTCGCAAAAGCAGGGAATCGACTATACTGAAACGTTCGCACCTGTTGTCAGGTATAATTCGATACGATTCTTATTTGCTTTGGCTGCAAAGCATGATATGGATGTATACCAACTCGATGCAGTGACTGCCTTCCTGAATGGGGATTTGCAGGAGGAGGTATACATGAAGCAGCCTGAGGGTTTTGACGATGGCACGGGCAGAGTATGCCGGTTGGTGAAATCATTGTACGGCCTTAAGCAGGCGAGTCGAATATGGAACAAAAAACTCAATGCAGCCTTGGTCGATCTTGGTCTTGTACGCAGCGACGTCGATCAGTGCATATATTACCATGTAAACAATGAACGCATGGTGTATGTAGCTATTTACGTTATTGACGTCTTGGTATTTTCAAACGATAAACAAATTGCTAAACGTATCAAAATGGAACTCTCTTGGAAATTCAAAATGGTAGATATTGGTGTGGCGCACTCAGTTCTGGGCATGCGTATTCAGCGTAATGAGGTAAATAAAACGTTTAAAATAGATGAGTCTGAGTATATTTCTAGAGTTCTTAAACGTTTTGGAATGGATGACTGCAATCCCGTATCTACGCCACTTGACTTATCGCAAAAGTTGACCGCAGATATGTGCCCACAAACTTATGAAGCTAAACAAGAAATGAAAAAGGTTCCATACATGGAGGCGATTGGATGTTTACTCTTTGCGGCACAAAATACACGGCCTGATATTAGTTATGCAGTTAATTTGTTGAGTCGATTTTCCCAAAACCCTGGAAAGGCTCATTGGCAAGCCATTAAACGTGTTCTGAGATACTTGAAAGGAACAATAGAAAAGGGTATCGTTTATGCAAAAAGTGGTGAGGCCCTCACAGGTTTCTGCGCCGCCGACTGGGCTGCAGATGTTGACAAAAGGCGATCGACATCTGGTTACGTCTTCACAATGCAGGGCGGAGTTATAACTTGGGGCAGTCATCGTCAACGCACAGTTGTCTTATCTTCGACAGAAGCGGAACTGATGTCCATTGTAAGTGCTTTGCAAGAAATGATTTGGTTAAGGCGTTTAAAGGCGGAATTGATTCCTGACTGTTATGAAATAACTACGTTGCACTGTGACAATAAAAATGCCATAAGCATTGTACGTAACAATAATTTTTCACCACGTACAAAGCATGTTGACATCAAGTTAAAGTACACGCGCGAAAAGCTTAAAGAAGGGTCAATAAAATTGGAATACATTTCAACATCGGAGATGCTATCTGACGCTTTAACAAAAGGTGTTCCGGCTTCAAAGAACCAACTCATTAATGACAAGCTGGGCTTAACCTAATTATTGAAATGTATAAAATTAATTTTTGTAATTACTGCCAGATATGCTATTAACGTGGAGTATTGTAAAATAATATCAATCTGGCATCATTCATTGTATTTCTTCTTTATTATCTATTCTTATATACACATTAATAAAGTCAGTCGCTATTCTACATTGTAACCACGCGTTCGTAATTTACTCTGTTCAACAGTTTAACCACATAGCTGCCAATTACACCCTGAAACAGAGATGTATTAAATGTCTGCGAGAACATGGGGTAGAAAAATGCAAGGAGAGCATGCCCATAAATAAATGTGGCATTTGCGTAGATGCCAATAACCAGTTAGGGTTTAAACTTAATATATACCATAACATTTTGAGTCATGACTGCCCAGTTTATCAAAGGAAGCTTAAACTGTAAAAACAACGCGTTGGTTTTTAGCAACCCAGATGTACTAGCCCAGTGATAAATGTTTTTGATTTGAAAAGTGTTTACTTGAATATTTGTAGTTTTTTAGCAAATAAAGCGAAGCTCGGAAGAATGATAGAAGAAGTGGATCCGGACATTGTTTTATCTTCAGAAACACGCATAACTTCAGATATTCTTGACTCTGAAATTAATATTGCACCGTATACACTAATTCGCTGCGACTCGCATAGTAGACATACGGGAGTAGTTTTATTACTGAAAAAGGAAAACGGGTACAAAGTCAGGTTTAATAGATCAATTGATAGAAATGTATGGTGTGCTATAGTAAAATTAAAGCAACTGGACATTAAGTGGCAAATAGGTGTGTTGTACCATTCCCCAAGTTCTAGCGACAGTGAATTTCTAAATCACGTCGAGAGCATTTTAACTGAAGTATTAGAATCAGGTACGAATTCCCTTCTAGTTGGAGATTTCAATATAAACTTAAATATTAACTCTTCGAGTAGCTACAAACTGAATGAAATTTGTGCACGTAGCGCAATGAAATAAAAAATAAATCTCAATACAAGAACCGCTGAAACTTCCCAAACAAAAATTGATTTATTGTATGCAAACGCTAATATATATATAAATCTTGAAGACAACAGAATATCCGATCGCGAAACTATTTCATTTACTTTGAAAGTAAGTAATTCAATCCCGTTACGAGAGTCCTTTCATCAATATCCTTGACGACCCTACCTAGGTATTGCGATCTCAGTTTAATAAGAAGCATGAGTGTCAACGACATAATCAACTATATATATGCTTGTTTACTGAATTGTATGGGAGTACTAACGTTTGAAAAATAGTACGGTAAAGTTAAGAAATAAATGGTATGACCAGGAATTGACAGAATTGAATAAACTGAAATACCGGTTGCAATCACAAGCTATAACAATGGGTTACTATACTTATATTCGGTATAGTCGCGAAGTACTACAAAAAAATAATTAAATTTTAAAAAGTTTAATATATGGAGAATAAAATTGATATCAATAGTTCAGATAGCAAGCTAATGTGGAAACATCTTAAGCATGCTGTAAACTCAACGGGCCACAAGAAAAGATCTCGACGGTGATCGTAAAAGGTGTGACATATGATTACGGTGACCATATTCTTTTATTGAAAATAAAGGACACATTTTCTAAAACAATGTGTATTCATATATGTATATTTCGATAGTATTAATAAAATAAAAATAATTAGAACTAAAAATAACTAGTAATAAGTCAATTCAACTTACAAAAAGTTCTTGCGTCTAAATGATACTAAGAATAGTTTGCACTATCTCTGACTAGAACGAGACCGAACTATTGAAATGTTGGCCTTTCTGTGCTAATTGCTAACTGAACTGAAGATGGTACAAACGACCCTAAGTAGTAATAAAAATATTTTGTTACAGCGAGTAATAATTAAAAAATTTTAATATTGCGTTTGATATTTTTGAGGAGAATTAATACCCTTTAAAATATCTTCATTCTCATTAAGAAAGTCCTTACATTCTTTGCATGTTTTATTGGTATTAAATTTCGTTACAAGAACTCCCTTTACTGTACTGACATTCATTTGCGATTTATCGTTTGTCCACATATGTATTATTAATTAATGAAAAAACTCTTTCAGTTGGAGCATTACTACCTAGCAAACACAAACAGAAATTAACTGTTATTAGCAAATTTTTATAAAAACCCATCTCTGATCAACTTGCTTGGAACAAGCCTCGCCACTCATTTATTTTTTCTGCAGTTAAATATTGTTTAAGGCAAGACAGCTCGTCGAAAAGCTCGCTATCATTAAGAATTGCATTCGGAGTATTCTGGTTAATGAATATCAAGCTGCTTTCAAAATTTGACCAAATGGGTGTTTGACGAAGAAAAACCCACCCTAAAAGGTTGAACAAAACTGTTGCGCGCTCATTTTGCCCAAGAAAGAACATCTTAAGTGGTTTAAATAGTTTAAGTATTCTTTCTAATGCTGGCACCAAAGTAAGCCATCGAGTTTTGCTGTACCCTAATAACCTATGGTATTCCACATCTGGAAAATTACAAATCTCTTTGAATTGCTCCAATCGAACCGTATAAATGTAAACAAAGGAGTATATTTTTACAATAGTAACTTCAATATCGATTGGTAGGCATTCCATGGCAGTTTGAATACAATTGTTCAAAATTTGCGCAGCGCAGTTAACGCACATAGGCTTTTATTAAGACGTTCTTGGATTTTATGTAAAACATTGTTTTTGCCACCAAAATTAGTATTAGTGTTGTCAGCGCAAATTCCAAATTCCTTTTCGCGTAATTCAAAACTCTGTATAACATTGAACATAAAGTTCGACAAAATATATGTATATATAATATGTTTCTCCAGGAAGTATATCAATTTCCAATATTTTAACTTGCATGGCCTGGCGTTCTGAGAAGTATCTCATTAAAATTGTACAAAGTTTAATGTTTCCGTGGTTTGAACAATCTGAATAAATTGAACAACAGCGCACGTCCGACAACTCAGATTTAATTTTTCTCGGCGACATTGTGCAAAGATATTGCACCCAACATCCTCGCATTTGTTCTAGCACATACATAACCCTGATCAAAGCAAGCTTTTATTAATTTCGTAGTGCAATCATTGGATCTATGTGCGTGATTGTGCTGAATGGAATGATAGTCCCAAGTTCCCTCGTGTAACGCATTCTGCCTCCCCTTAGAGTTGAAATGTGTACTCCATACAAACGTATTGTAACGAATTTAGTGAAACTCCGCCTATTTGCAACCTTCTGCTTACGTTCGTATCGCTAAATTGTTGAATAAAACACTCCAATATTCTGTATTACAAAATTGCCTTTATTAGACTAATTTGAAAGTACTTCGCAATTAAACTTCACTTCGCAACTGATATCGTGCTTAAATCAAACTGATTGCTGCTTACTCAGCTTTCGCTCCTTTTTTACTCTCTGCTGTCTCGTTCGCATACTTCTAGCCGTTTCTTCTTCTAGAATTTACTACTTAGTAAACTACAGATGCACGTTTATAGCTTCTCGCATAGCAATATGCGCTTGTATATGTGAGTAATACTTCCACCGATGATTGCATACTTTAGTGAGTATCTCAGATACATGCATATGTTTGTGCGTATCTCTCCGCTGCTTGTGTGTACATATGTGTAAACATAACGATTGATTTGTTTATCTACATACCAGTGACTGTTTAGTATCGGCCTAGAGATGATAGTATCCCTTAGTGTTGCTAATATTCGTCACAAGATTTAAGGAGTGGCTGGAGGATGCAGAAACATCAGCACATTTATGTTTTGCAGTCTGAAAGTGCTGATTAATAGCCGATTTTCCACTATTTGTAATGGAAAAAATAGAAAAGCATTTAAGACACCGCAAGTCATTTGTAGTAGCTAAGCTTTTAATAAAAGGAAGTTCCTTCTCAAGCTCGCTATTGAAGTGACACTTTCTCTTTGGTGGCATGTTCCTTAATAAAACAATTGTTAGTTTCAGAAATCATTTTTGATTGTATTATAAAATTTTCCCCAAGTAAATTTGCTATTTTGCATCAGTTTATGTCTGTATGCATTAAATATAGACTTATTTTTCGGAATGTGTTGTTAAAAGCTGATTTCCAAAGATAAAGGTATAAGTGTGTGTTTTTTCCCAAATGAGGTTGATCGTAGACCGCAGTCGCCCGAATATGTTCTTTCCGTTAGGTTGTTTATACTCAATTGTAAAAACGGTTCGTGCTTATGGTCATTAAAGCAAGGAAAACGGATTGCAAAATAACACAGTGTTTGTTTGTAGTTTTAAGTAGCTTCCATTCATTTATTTGAATGAAAGACTACCTTGGCCCGGCTTACTTAGAAACTATAACGCCATAACTAATTCTTATTTTGTGAAATCTTTCAGATGTCTAGCTTGGTTTCTTCAATGATTTAATGGTTTACTCCAAGTACGATAAATTTTTTAGTTTCCCAAATGTTTTTAATTCAATTCTTTGTCATTTAGATTCCCGCACTATTCGCCATTTTATTCTCAACCCCATGATCAGCATCCTTTTATAGCACGCGGTTGAGTTGTGGGGAAAAATGAACTTGACGCGATGACGTTACAAAACGAAGTGGAACACACTTATTACTTATGTGAGTAAACAGCTATTCGCAACAGAGGTATACAGAGTTGTTTTTAAAGTCCCGCACTGCATACGCGTTCATGTGACGGCGACGAATTTTTGGATAGTAACGTATTTACAAGCACATTGCAATTCACCTTTGGATAGCTTTAACTATTTTAAAGGCCATTTTTGGATAATTTAAAGGACAGCTTCTAAAATAAAGGACAAAAGCTTTCCTTTATTTTGGTGAAAATTGTAAAGGGCAGAAGTATAAAATAAAGGGCTGTCCTTTGATATAAAGGACGGATGGTCAGCGTACATATGATACACCTCATGATATTGCTGAAGCATTGAACTTCCTTCGTTATTATTGAAGTTGTTCAGAGACAGAACTTTTTCGAATATACAGCTAGATCATGTTTAAAATTCGAAGAAATTACGGTTGAAGATGTTATACTTATAGCAAAAAGGTTCAAAAATAAAACTTGCGGGAAAATTTACTTTCAGAAGGCGTAATTAAAGATTCGCTATCGTACATGGGTTTCTTCTATGCAAGCGCTATAAACAAATCCAAGACTACTGGAATAGTGCCAGACATGTGCAAAATTTCGACAATACAACTGGCTAATTACTTGGAAAATAATAAAATTCTTATAAAGGAACAGTCCGGTTTACGAGAAAGGCACTCTTGCGAGACGGCGTTAAATTACGTCATATCTAGCTGGAAAGAAGAACTGAGTCTAAAAAAACATATTGTAGCAGTTTTAATTGACCTGAAAAGAGTGTTCGAAACAACTGATAGGAATATAATGCTCGATAAACTACAAAAAATTGGTATTAGGGAAAATGAGTTGCAGTGATTTTGAAGCTTCTTATCAAAGAACAGCCATCGAGTCAGTAGTCTCATCCGAGGCACAAGTGGACATAGACTTATCACAAGGGTCGATATTAGCACAAACCCTGTTCAACCTTTACATAAACGATATATCATCAGCACTGAAATATAGTAAAATCAGGTTGCTTGCAGATTATGCGCTACATGAAGTAAACGGACATTTCAAGCATGGTAACATATTTATTTTGGGCCAATTTTTGGTTACCATTGTAATTATTTGGAGTTTTTCGGCCGATAAAATAAAGACAAAACACAAGGTTTCTCTTTTCCTCCTACGCGTTTCGATGAAATTTTTTCATCTTCATCAGGGAGACTGTATATTTATCATAAAATATGACATAAATGGTCAATTACCAGTCTACTTATGTGAGAAACTTGTGTATGTGAATGAAATCCACTGTTATATAATCAGGGAAAATAATAATTTTAGATTACCTCTTCTCAAAACAGAAATGGACAAGCAAAATATATTTTACCAAGGCCTGAAATGTTTTAATGAACTTTACAATCATATTAAAAATTGTGAAAACTTAAACAACTTCAAAAAAAGTTTATTAGAATATTGCAAACCCTTCCAATAAGTTAAATATTTTGTATCTGTATTTCATGTTACTGATCCTTGAGCGTACATGGGCAATCCAAACAGACACAGATGAACTTTATGCATCAGGTAAAATATATCGCTCGAAATCAAATTGGGGAAGAGTTCCCGAAAACATCGCCTCAGACTTTTTTTAACTTGCATGGCCTGGCGTTCTGAGAAGTATCTCATTAAAATTGTACAAAGTTTAATGTTTCCGTGGTTTGAACAATCTGAATATATTGAACAACAGCGCACGTCCGACAACTCAGATTTAATTTTTCTCAGCGACATTGTGGCAAAGATATTGCACACAACAGTTGGAGTTTTCACGATAGTCACGTCTATTCCAACCAAAAATAATAAAACAATAATATATTATAATTAATTATGTTTATATAAAAGCTGGTGCAAGGAGGATTGGAAACACCTCCTTTCCAACCGTCCGATAAGAGTGGCTCATTCTACTGAGCTGCTAGCTTTTGTGTTGATCGGAATCAAATGCATTCCGACAGCATAAATAACAAAACTATGTAATCTTAGGTTTGGAAGAGGCGGGATTGGAAATACGTTCTTTCCAACCTCCCAATAAAAGTGAATTATAACTCTGAGATCCGAGTCATATGTGTTGATCGGAATCTATTGCATTCCGACAACATAAATAATTAAACTATGTAATCATAAGTCTTGGAGTAAGGCAGGATTGAGAACACGTTCTTTCCAACCTCCCAATAAGATGACTCCAAGACTCGCCCGTCGGGACCGCCAGACGGCCCAAAATTTTAGAAACCCTATTATTATTATAATGTACTTATAAATTGTAATAATCTAAGTTTTAGGCTTAAAACGCCGTAATAATAAATAATAATAATAATAGTCCATGATTCTGCACCATATAGCAGGCCGTGTACGATAAGCAGTGATGGATCCTCCAACCCAGTACCCCCTTTAAAACAAAGTAAAGATTAAAAGGAAAAGGCGATGGCGCCGAAAGCCGGGGAAGAGGAAATCGGTATAACGGATCATTCGGACGCAGATAGAAATTATAGTGAGCAGTCAGTGCGCTCGGTAAAGGAGTGGTCTACTAGCTCGAACAAAGAACTAACTTTAGATCGGGAACAACGAGAAAGGGAGCTAAAAAGACGCCTCTCAAAATCGAGCAGCACAGAACCAAACCTCAAAATCTGCTAAACGGACTAAAGAGGGAAATTTATGTATTGAAAACCACAAACAAAAATAAAAATTCTAATAAGCTAAAAGTAGATAACGATTAGACTCCAGCTTACTCGAGGATACTAACGCTGAGACTATAGTTTTCACCGAGAAGAAGATGAACGAAGTTGCGAAGCAGTACCTAACTGTGGCAAAACTCCGCTAGTAGCCTTCGAAAGAGCTGGATGGTACAGTGGCGTTAAACTGAGGACCTACACCAATAGCGCGACTTTAGAATGTGTTACGAGCCCCTTTAGCCTCTTCCTTAAGATGAGCTTGCCTAGCGTCGGTAAAAGTGGTGTGTGCACTGTCATTAATGTGGGAGCTTCAGCCTGGGGAGGGTTCGAAACACTGTTACCGAACCAAGCCATCATCTGTCAGCTTGAGGGCCTAACAAGAACATTAATTTGCACACTACGGAAAGCTAACGGAAAGCCTGAGTACCACCAATTATGCCTGGAAAACCCCATACCTAGCAGCGCGTATCTTATTTTAGCGGCTGCTCATAACCCATCCTGCCATGGCTTTAAAGCTGTTAATAAAGCCCCAAAAGACCAACCATGGAATCATGACCAACACAATTAAATTTACAATTTCATGTTTACAAATTTTTACGATTCAGCTCCTTATTCTCATAGGTTAAAGAAAATTTAAGATTAAGGACTTAATGTATGTGACAATCTAATTGTAAAATTATGTACAAAGATCTTAATTATATCCGTAACAACTAACCTTTATTTTTCTTGGGTATTGATCAGAAAAAAATTAACCTACCTCAACAATAGGTACATTATCTATTTTATGAGGTCAACGAACTTGCCGCTTACGAGAACTTGGAGTTTAAGTAGAAAGATTACGAAATCAAAAAAAAAATTATCCCTCTAATTCTCTTGGCTTTCAAAGAGATGATTCAAACTCCATAAGGGTGATATGTATCCATATGCATGTACGAAGTTATGTAAAGAAAAAGGATGCGATCAACAAAAAGAAAGCTTGCATCTATTTGCATATACGTACTAGAGATATGAGCCGCCGATAAATGCCGTCAAAATATCGGCGCGGCGGCGGCGTCCGGCGCGTTACTATATTTTCTACTCGTTTAAGACTGTTTAGGCCATTTATTGTTCATGTCGAAAATTTGTCGGATATTGTCGAAAATGCTATCAAGGGATGCGCATCACTGCCAGTTATAAGAAACTAATTGCGAAATTTAAGTCTTTCTAACTGTTCAAAATTTATTTAAAAAAAACAGGCGTTTTCGATATCAGCTTAACACCGCCTTTGCATCACCCAATTCACCAAGTTATTAAAACAAAACACCAAAAGAAAAGTTATATAATAAATATATGTATATGCTCACTTTGCATTTTTTTTTTCAAAAAATTAATCATGAACAATGAATTCAAATAAAATGACGTGGTCCTCAAATTGGTCAGCTACACTACCAACATCAATTGCCGGCAGTGTTAAATCTCCATACCAGCAAACAGATGAACAGCAAATGCCACCGCAACTGGGTCCAATGCCACGACAGCCTGGTCTAATGCCACCTCAACACCCTATGCGCCAGTCATTTGGTGGCCATGAGCAACAAGGTCCTCTAGGTATGCCGCCCTCATCTACTGGACCAGGTGGGGCAATGACACCACATCCAGTTATGCCAAGGTATATACCACAACAGCAACCGGGTTATGCAATGCCACGATAACAGCAGCAACAACCTCCCCAGGATGGCTATCTGCCAATGCTACAAAATCCGGGCTATCCACCACAACCTCAAAATCCAGGTTATCCTCTACAACAACCAGGTGCACCACGTGGTTACATGGGTCAAATGATGCCACCAACACAACCTGGACAGACGCCAATGCTCAGTCAACCACCCAAGCCGGGTCAACCCCCAATACCCGGACACGTCCGGACGTTCTGGTTATAATGTATGCTAATACAATCAATAATTTACAAATTTGCTGATGATTATTTTTGTGTTATTTTCTTTAGCAACCACCTGCAACTGTTACTGGTAAATATCAACAGCCGCAACAGTATGATCAAGCCCAACGCCGTTTAGATCCCGATCAGATGCCAAATCCGATAAGCGTTATCATTGAAAATCAAAATAGCGCTGGTGGTGCTTTTATTACTAATGAACAGGGTTTATTACCGCCGTTGGTGACCACAAAATATGTGGTAGAAAATTAGGGTAACTCCTCGCCACGTTACGTTAGGTATCGATAATCGAAATTAATGTTTTGTTTGGCAATTACATTGATCTTTCTTCTTTGCAGGCCGTCTTTGTTTTGCATACCTGCAACAGCTGATTTATTAAAAACAACAGCTTTGTCCATTACACTTACCGTCTCACCAATGGCACGCACGGTTGAGGGTGAATATGAGCCACCCATTATAAATGTTGGTGAATTGGGTGCAATTAGATGTAATCTTTGCAAGGCTCATATATACAATTTGTAGATGCTGGTCGTCGTTTCCAAAGTCTTGTGTGTAAAGTAACAACAGATGGTAAAAAAATCTGTAAATTTTGCTTGTGTTCATTGATCCATATTCTTTCTCAACAGTGCAACTGAATATTTCCAACATTTGGGCCACACCGGACAGCGTGTAGATAAATATGAATGTCCTGAACTTGTATTGGGTACGTATGAGTTTTTGTGTAAAAAATGTTTGGGTACCGATAGCTCTCAAGGTAAACCTAAACTCATATCCAACATCAATGCCTCGCAATCAATTGTGGACGCTATACGCACTACATTGGGTCCACGCAGTATGGACAAGCATATTGTTGATTCCAGTGGTAAGGCCACAATTTCAAATGATGGGGCAAGCAGTATGAAACTATTGCATATTGTGCATCCAGCCGTAAAACTCTAGTCGAAATCGCCAAATCTCAAGATGCTGAGGTAAGTTTTTTGTTATATTATAATGTGTAGAATAAAAATGTTTCTCTTATCAGATCAGCGGTGGCACCACTTCAGTAGTACTTTAAGCAGGTGAAATCCTAAAACAAGTTAAGCCATATGTTGAGGAAGGCGTGCATGCACATATCATCATTAAAGCTATACGTAAAGCATTACAATTATGCATGACCAAAATATGACATGGCTGTACATGTAGAGGCGCCAATCAAAGGAATAACAACGTGCTTTATTGGAAAAAGGCGCTGCCACAGCAATGTCCTCCAAACTTATTCATCAACAAAAAGATTTATTTTCTAAAATGGTTTTGGACGCTGTACTTTCCTTTAATGGACCCAAAGTCATACAAAAAATATAAAATCGCAAAATTAAATATAGAATTGGAATTGAAGGCTTTTATTCAGTCTATAAATTTCACTTTCAGACAATGTATGTATATACAAAGAAACATTAAAAACTAAAAATAAATATACATACAAACAGTGGCTCCGAAATCTATAATAGAAGCCACCTAAACCAAAGTTACAAAGAATTAATCAATCTTTGAAAAACGGACATCAAAATTTGCATATTTTTTGGCAGAGAGTCTAGCAAATTTTTGAGTACGCAGTTTTGTAGCCCATTCAATTTCAAAATAATAATGTAAATGCTAGAACGACTAAAAAGTTTATCTGAATTTTCAGAACTTTTTTGTAGAGGCTGTTCAACATTTTCTTCCATACAAAAGAAAATTTTTCTCATGCGTTGTATTGAAGATATTTCTCAACAGCCTCTACAAAAAAATTCTGAAAATTCAGATAAACTTTTTAGTCGTTCTAGCATTTACACCATTATTATGAAATTGATTGGGCTACAAAACTGCGTACTCAAAAATTTGCTAGACTCTCTGCCAAAAAAGGTGTAAATTTTGATGTCCGTTTTTCAAAGTTTGATTAATTCTTTGTAACTTTTGCAACTTTGTTTTAGGTGGCTTCTATTATAGATTTAGCTATATTTTGCAAATTAGAGTGCCTTTTTGTTATGCAAATTATACAGCCTTCCTGTGATGCATTTTAATCGAGATTTTGATACAATATAGAATATTTAATGGTCCATCTAATGACCTGATTAGATCAAAGTTTAAAAAATGGCACACTCACGCTTCTGGCAATCAAGTGACGATATATACAGTGTGCGCCAAAACTAAAGCACCGAAGTCTCTGTTACTTTTGGTTAAGTAAAATCTTAAATGCAAGTTCTTAATTCAATGGGGCGTATACTCTAAATTAGTTGCAACTTTTTTGACAGATAGCCCATTGGAAGTTTTGTCAAAAAGCTACAACTAACTTTAAGTACCCACTTAATTCTGACTATGGATATGCCCCAATATTTTGCTTTTATTTGTGAAGACCACATCGACGGCTGAGTGGAACATCACCGTATTTCAAAACATTTTTCGAAAATTCCCTTTCTCAGAAATTGTTTCACGAGCGCCTTAAATTAGAACTTGTTTCAAAAATGCCCTATTTCAAAACTTGGTTCAAGAACGTCCTATCTCAGAATGAGTTTCAGAAACGCCCTATCTCAGCTGCAAGTGTATTTAGTTTTCGTTCAAATATGACCTTTTGTAAACTCATTCTAAGATACGGCGTTTTGGAACTAAGTTATAAAATAGGGCGTTTTAGGAAAAAATTCTAAGTTAAGGCGTTCTTGAAACAATTTCTGAGAAAGGGAATTTTTTTTTTAAATGTTTTGAAACAAGGTGATCTTCCACTCAGCCGTCGATATACTAAACATTTATATATTATATTGAGTATATGTTCTTCCTTAATAAAAGAGACTTAACATCCTAGAACTTATAATTTGACTTTTGTTGAGCTATGTAATGTTCTGAAAGGAATTTCGGTGCTTTATTTATGTCGCACACTATATATCATAAATTTCACCAACAGACTTCAACATTTACTCTTGGAGAGCTCATTAATAATACAATACAATAAATAATAATAAAGGCATGCTTTCAATAAGCGCCTATAAACTTCCCCTTTTATCCATAAACAAATAAAATAGGTTTATTAAGCTCTTATAATTGGAAATTTGTTTGGAAATGTCATTTTAAAATGCTTTATAAACCTTCAATATTTTATATGAATAATGGGATTAAATAAATATACCCCCTTATACATAAAAAATCATGAGGGTTTATAAAGATTTTTAAAATAACATTTCCATACAAATTTCCAATTATAAGAGCTTAATAAACCTATTTTATTTTTTTTATGAATAAGGGGTATAATTTATAACAAACATAAAATAACATTTCTTTTTATCTAATAAGATATTGGGTAATATGAACAAAAGAGTTTGCTAATAGACTTCCATATTTGGACGCTTTAAGAGCTTATTAAATTCATTAAATATATACTTTCAATAAGGGCCTGTATTAGGCTGAGGCGATTTGGCAATTTATACCGTGCCGTCGAAATTATAGTTCATGTTCGTACGAACCAAAAATTTAATGTTGTTATAAAAAAAATTAAAAACTTAGAAGGAATCATTCGCAAATCTAAATCTTTTCCATTTTGAATTCAGAAAACGTCAACTGAATTTCAGAATAAGTAATTGGATTTCAGAATAGGCAATTGAAATTCAGAATGTGTGAAGTGGATTTCAAAAATAGACAATTCAATTTCGGAAGGCATCAATTGGATTTCAGATATCAAACAATTTATTACGCAAAGTTGGAAAATAATTTGTAAGTTCAAGGCATTTCCTAAATTCATTTAAATGTAAAATGGTTCGAAAGGTATTTTCTGAAATCCACTTGACGATTTCTGAAATCCAATTCACACATTCTGAATTCCAATTACCTATTCTGAAATCAAATTAACATATTCTGAAATCCAGATAACTATTCTTAATCCAAATGACAAATTTTGAAATTCAATTAACTATTCTGAAAGGTGTAGTTGACCGATCAATTATGTACCTATTAATTTGGCAATGAGTGTATGTTGTAGACCAATTTTTTGTTCGTACCAACATAAGGAATAATAATTTCGACGGCGCGGTCTAGCCTGCTTACTTAAATATAATTTATAACAATTTTTCATGAGGACGATATGTGATCACAGGTGGTGCACTGACGTACAGACCAATTTATTCTGTGGTCTGGCTGGATTTGTGTTCCACGATTTTCTGTAGAAGGATACTGTTTATGTGAAGACACATGTCATCTCCGACAGAACGTGGCAGCTTATTTAGCAGCCAGTCAAAAGTCGATAATGCCTGGGCGTATGGGGATTTCTTACGATCCTCCAAAAACTCCTCTTGCTTTTTTAAAATTCTATTGAAGCGCCCCCACTTCTCATCTGGACTTTGAGATAACGTATACGGTTTCGAACGCTTTGGATTCTGTAAATACAAAATGATAGGTCTATTTATATATTTTATTTATTTATTATTTATAGAACGTCATGCTGTTGCGCATATTGCCAGCCATCAACGCAGAATGTGATGCTGGTGCAAATGCGCAATACTGCTGTCGATATTACCATCTGAACCCATACTCACATAGTCGTATTGGGAATCGTTGTCACTAATTTGCGTGCTGTTCAAGTCCTCTGAGGGATCTAAGGGAGATTGGCTTGATTCCTCACTGAAATTCGATGAAGATGTAAATGTCCTGCAAGGGAGTACATGTACAATGTTAACATTTTTTGAAGTATACACACAGAATTCATGACAATGGATCAAACTTCAAAAACTTTTTTTTATCAAAACTTGAATTTTTTTATCCGAATTTCAAAAAGTTTTTCGAATATGCAGTTTTGTAATGTCCAAGTTAGAAGTTTCTCAGAAGTTTCCCCGAATTTTCAGAACTTTTTTTGTAGACAGTGTTGGTTATTTTCTTAAAAAAAATAAAAATATTTCGTTTTTTATTCGATATTCATTTCGTTGATATCAAAGTAAAAAAAAATTGATTTTTAGAGTTTGAGTATGTTTTTCAATACAAAAAACGCTCAAAAAATTACTAAAAAATTTTAAGTTTTTGATTTTGTTTCTGATGCCAGCATAACGAATTTAAAAAATTTTTTTTTGACTTCGTTGTCGAAAAAAAAATATTCGTTTATTTCGTTGTGCAGCCTTGTTTTCTTCCATACAACTCATGCACAAAAAGTGATTTTTCAATCAAAACATATGGAAAAAATACTCAACACTCTCGATAAAAAAAAATTCTGAAATTTCGGGGAAACTTATGAGGTACTTCTAACTTACACATCTATCTATATATATAAAAATCAAATAATGTAGGTATGTATGTAGGTATAGATCGAGTTGCGTCCTAAACGTATCGACCGATCACAACCAAATTTGCACAACCCACTAGAAACCTTCCAAGGATGGTCATAGGCTAAAAATAATATCGATATATAAAAGGGGCGTGGCACCTCCCATGCAAAATAAATATTTAGTACTACATAACTCTGAATATATTCATGCTAGAACATTGAAATTCAGTAAGGAGTTATATGAGGTCAATCCCCAACACAAACAAAATGTGGGGAGGGGGAGAAGGTCATCGGGAAGTTAGTTAAAAGTGGATTGCAAAATTACCTTCGTTTTTGTGAAACGTTTGGCAAGAATGCCATTTCCCCGGCAAACTCCCAATATAGCCGCATCCAACGCAGCGCCGCCGCTACTGCCACTCTTTTGCCGCTTGGATGCTCTGGCGTGGTAGCGATAGCTTTCCCGAAGGCTGGTCCACGCGTCTTTGCTTTCAATCAGTAATGTAAATAACACATACAATTAAATGTGATACTTTGCATTTGCTCACAATTGTTTAAACATGTCCAAAAATGTCGCGAGAGGTATATAAAGATACGTTTTGACTTCCGTACCAATAACACACTTGCAGTTTTCGGAACACGCAATACTTGTGCGTACACGAACCAAATGAAAATTACAGAAAATTTCCAACTTTGCTTGCAAATACCTATTTATAAAAGACAAAACGCGTCTTTTGACACTCCTCCATATATTTTTGGACGTGGTTTAACAGTTTTGAGCTAAAGTAAATAATTACCAATTAAAATACACAAATATGGTAATTGTTTACTTTAGTTCACAACTGCAAAAACCCGACCAAAAATATCGGGAGGGGTGTCAAAAGACGAGTTTTGATCCCAGGACCACGACTCCGAGAGCTGAAACTCAAAATTTTATTTCTGTCAAAGGTTATTTCCAAAAAACCGAAAAATGGCCCCGGAGCGCTCCGAAACCGGGGGTGGGATCCATAGTTTTCTTGCGCAGAACACCTTTCTGCATTGGCGGCCTTCGGCCACGCTTATAAAAAATTACCCTGGGTGGGTCCAACACCGGTTTGGAGACCAAAACTATATCCGCGCAACACACTTTTACCCACAGTTTTTCTTGTGGGTACTACAAAATCATCAAAATAACAACCATATGAAAATTTTCAATTTTGTTTGCAAATATCGGTAATAGTCTAGTTGAGGGGTCGACTGTTAATACGCTACGACGCGTCTTGACATCAGTATTAATAATCCGAAGGCGGAAAATAAAAATTTCAACTCGTTCAAAAGATATTAACGAAAAACCGAAAAAAGACTCGCGGGTACCTCGCAAACCGGGGGTGGGATCCATAGTATTTTTGCGCAGAACACCTTTCTGCGTTGGCGGCCTTCGGCCGCGCTTATAAAAAATAACCCTGGGCTACGCCATGCCAAGTCCGAGTGTGTGGTATAACCGTGGCTACCGTCACGGTGATGTACAATTTTTTTTGGGGGTACTAACACAACAACAACCACATGAAAATCGCCAACTTCAACTGCAAATATCTCCGGACAGAGACAACATTTTTCTTTTCCGCCTTCGGATTATTGTTCTCGAGATTAATACGCGTCTTTTGACACTTCTCTCGATATTTTTTGACGCGTATTAGCAGTCGATCCCTCAACTAGACTATTACCCAAATATCTCCGAAACGAAATAAAATTTTGAATTTCCGCCTTCGGATTCGTGATCCTGGGTGCAAAGCGCGTCTTTTTACTCCTCTCCTGATATTTTTGGACGAGTTTTAGCAGTTGTGAGCTAAAGTAAACAATTACCACAAATATACATACAAAAAGTTTTATTAACATACCTTCTTTCCCAAGGGAGCTACTTAAGTGGACCCAGGCCTGATCCACTGCATTTTTGTTGCAATGCAATGGATCAGAAGTATCCCATATCCTGGGCCACTCTTTCACTTCCCTTATCAGAGCCCGTTTCTCCTCCGCCGTGAAATTTTATACGCGCTTTTTGCGTTTTGGTGCTGCAGCAATATTTATTTCCATTTCTGAAATAAAATAATAATTATTTATTGCAGAAAAATTAAAAAACCATTTGCTTACCTAATTTTTCCAGTTGTTTACCTTTTTTTCTTCAAGAAATATATGGCACTTGACATATTTCTTGCGGAAACCGGTGTTGCCGTATGTAAATTTAATGGAAAAATAGTAGTAAAGTATCGTACTAAATTTCTTGTAAACTACGTACTACTTCAAGAAAATTTACCACAAGGAATTTTCTTGATCATTTCTTGAGCGTTTTTTATATGGAATTTTTACTTTCTTGTGATCTGCGTACCACGCTTAAAAATGTAATATATAAACCAATGTTCCTTCTATTACTCATTTTATCTATGGAGCTTCACATGCACTTTATAGAAACGTCCTTTTTATTTTTACGAACTTATTTCTCAATGAAAATAAATGAAACACATATTAATGTAAGCATTAATCATGTTTCTTACTTCTTAAATGGTCTTCTTAAATATTATAAATGTGTTAAAAGTAGCTGGACTAAAATAATATTGACAAATCTGATATGTCAAACTAATTTTATATCATAAAAATGATTTCTAAATTGCATGCATTTTATAAATATGCATTATATTTTAAATTTTCTCTTACTATTCGTTTTGTGCTGACTAAATTTTGCTTATGCATAAGTTTCTTTGGCTATATAAGATAACAATTCCAGGGGCCGTTTTCACCATCTTCGGTGAACGCTAACAAACACTTCATTTGAAAGAAATCGTTCAGTGATTCGTCACATAAGGGTTACTTTAAAATAACGGACGTTAAAAGTTCCCCTGTCACATGAGGAAAAATGAAATACAACTATTTTTATAACATGAAGATAGATAGAAAATTTATTGGGGATTGCACTCCGACCGTTGATCTATTGTACCCTCATCAGATTGCGTCGCGTTCCAGGAGGATATGTTCCACCGTCCCTCCTGATCGATCAGGAAGTCGACATGAATACAAAATTATGTTTTTATTTAGTTGAACGGCGATATAAATTCTTATATTTTTCAAGAAATCCAGGAAACTTCAAGAAGAACCCTAGGTTTTTAATTATTTGTGTTTTGCTTTGACGTTGGCCGTGCGTTGCTTATAGATTGAAGCAATTAAAGCGCGTGTGTTCAAAGTCAGATGTAGACGCAAGTGCCAAAACGACTCAAAAGTCACCTTAAGCTTAGTTGCTTCACGTGTTATTTATCATTATTAATTAAAAATGTTGGATCTCGTAAGAAGCTAAACTTAGGAAAGATACACACGAGACATAGCTTCGTAGACGCGTACAAAATATAGAATGCAGCTACGATTTTCTACGCCTCAAGATTTCTTATGCTGTACCTAATACGCGTATATGAAGATACGCCTTGTGTGCATCTTCCCTTAGATTATTTTCAAAGAAAAAATGCTTTGTTTTTAAACTTTGCTAATATTCACATACATGTCTACTACTATGGCTGTCGCTTCCATACTACAATTTCATTATTTAAAAAAAAAATTAGTTCTGAAAAATGCAACCTTGTCACATACGTCCTCAAACACGGCTGCTACACCATGTTTTCATTTAGGACCAAAATGCATCGAAAAAAAGACCACATCGCAAAAAAAAGGACCAAGTTTTAGGTGTTTTATTGGTATACAAACAATTGGGATGTTTCAATGGTTAATATAAAAAATTTTAATAAAGTAGAAACTTGGTTTTAATTCAAACTGCACAAACAAAAATAAAGTGCACCTTTAGGTATTATATGTTCACGTTTCTAGGATTAGTCTATGTCTTTCACCAGCCAAGCGTTGTGAACCTAGTTTTGCTTGATTGCAATGGAATAAAGTGCATAGCGCAGTTAGGTTTTATTAAAGAACGGTTAAAAAATTTGCGTTGTGGCAAACTCAGTAAATCGTAAATAAAACTAAGCAGTGGGGTTAATGCTTTTTTTTTAGATGTTTACTTTTTCCCTAACAGTTTAAACTTCATAATAGAGCCTAGATTCCGTAAGTGTGAGTTGGAACTCAGACTAAAAATCAAGCGTCTTAAAAGTTTCAACTGTGTAATAACTGAATACCGATCGAAATATCTAACCACTGAAACAAGTTTTTTTCTGATAAGTCCGTTGTTTCATCAAAAATTAATGACAATGTGTTTGCCCGAACATTCAACACTTCCCTTTTTAATGCCTTGCCTACATTATCTACCGGGTGAAATGTCATTTTTTTTTTTTTTATGAAATGTCATTGTTCTGCTACATTTTATAGATAGAGCAATTTTCGTGGTAAGAATTCCATTGAAGTGTAAATTGGTTAGGTATTTCAATTATTTTATACGACGTTTAATGATTAAGTTGAAACACGATTTTTCTATTCTTTAAATTTACCGGAAGTGCCGGCCACCATATTTATTTTCAAGGTTGCCCTCTATTTTCATATAGATAGTTTTACAATAGCCGTGTTTTTTTATACACGCGTATACGTTTACGTTTGCGCGTGAAAAAAAAATCGCCTATCTTCGCCTAGATAATGCTTAGGAGACCCATCTAGCGGCAGTGGTTAAATAACTAGCTACAGCCACAGGGTGTACCGAAAAGCGGAGACACAACCCTATGATGGTCATAGGGTATAACATATAGCTAAATCAGTTGCGACGAATTGTGGACACACATAGAATACATAGAATTAGTGTAGAGGGTAAACAAAAACACATATTTCAGTTATATCTGAGTATAATGCGTATTGAAATTTAGTAGTACACATTTTATGCGCAGCAATTTCAGAGGTGTATTTAAATTTGACGCTTAGCAGTTCATATAAAGTTTAAGCGTATAGACGTTCACGTGTAAAAAAAACACGGCTAATATTTACAATAGGGTTGCTTTACTTCTAATAACTTAAGCTACATGTACATAATGGGTTTACAAAAGTAATTGAAAATTATGTATGGGTAATAGATTTGCCGAAAATTTTATTAGCAGTATTTTGAATTTTTGTTTCAGTGAAAAAGAAATAAAAGTACCAAATCCGTGCCGAACAAGAACCAAAATTGAGAAAAAGGGACCAGCGGACCATATGGGGTTGAAAAGGGCCATTTTTTTTTCCAAATGAATAGGTGGCAACCGTGTTCTCAAGTGCAAGCTTTATACACATATAAATACTTCAACATTACGAAATACATTGTCGCGTTGTAAGCCAATGTATTTTTGCATAAAACCTTTTTGGCCACCACAATACCACAGATTAAGTGTAAAATTTCACAAAAATAATAAATTTTTTCGAAAAATTACACCGAATAACTGGAGTTATTGTTTACGAATTTAGAAACAATGAGAATGGCAAACACGAACGAGTATGAAATATAATGTCAAAACGTATATGAACGTGGTTGTATTTCAATGCACGAAAATGCTTTAAAAACGCATGAAATTGTTAAATTTAAGTTGGAAAAAATAATGTTAAAAACTTTAATATAATAAAAAGCTTCTTTTAATAACAACAAATTCGCCTTATGTATTCTATTTATACATCAATTGGTAAGGTTTATCTCACTTTAAAATTTAAACTAAATAATCAAAGTTTTTTTTTTGAAATTGAGTCGAGAACTGTGCGTGTGAATGTGCGAATTTCACCGAGCAGCTGTTAGTTGCGCTACTTGGTAAAATTTACAATGGTTTGCTTACTCCAACGCTGTCCCACTAAGCGAAGAACGCCTTCCTTGCTTTGTACGTAGCTGCTGGTATGCTGGTATACGTTCATGTGCTTAAAGATTATGATTAATTTTATCCCGCCAAATTTACATTAGTAGTTATGTGGGGTTATTTTTATGGCCACCATTGTATATATGGTTTGCGAAGGTCGCACAAAAGGGGTCAAATAATAACCGCCGCCGATAGGAGCGCCAGCAAAAAAAAGGATGTAAGAGAAGGGTGGGCAGTTGGAGCAAAATTTTGGTTTTTGATTTCTCAGATTTATTTCTCAAAAGAGCGATCAGGAAATTAATGAAATGAATGACGATTTACAACATTTTGTGGAACTATGTCAGTTTTAACAGCTGATCATATGTTTTTTTTTATGTTTTGTACATCGATTAACTATGTTGTTAAAATGCAATAATATAGTTACAATAAAATTGTTTTATTTTATTTTTATTTTATTTGGATTAAAGTCGACACAGACACAATGAGGTTGACTACTAAGATATAAATTAACATAAAATTAATGTTACAGTTAAACACAATTTAATGCAAATGTATATATTAAATTCAACCATACATATGAAAAAAAGCACGAAATATCAGGCCAGACGTGAGAATATTGAATTATGCAACGCGGAAAACGAACATTCAAAGCTGATGCAGTTATACAAGTTGTTGTAGTGCGAACACCAGTTACGCAGTGGATTATTTTTGGCAAAATTATGCTGGCAAATTGGTAAATGAAAAGGCACGAAGTGCCTGGACGTTCTACCAGGAACAGAAAAATTTAGTCGACTAACAAGATGAGAGGAGTCAATCTCGCCCATACTGAGCTTATGGATGAACATTACCCCGAGTAAAGTTCTTCGATTTTCTAAAGTTGGCAGATTAATAAGGAGAAGCCTATTTCTATATGGTGGCAAATGCAAACTTGAATCCCAATTAAGATCACGTAGTGCAAATATAATGAATTGCTTCTGTACCGACTCAATACGCTTTATAAAATTTTGATACCCTGGGCACCAGACACACGAACAATACTCTACGATTGGTCGTACAAACGATGTGTAGAGGGTCGTAGTCAGATACGGATCTTTAAACTCCTTAGCCCATCGCTTCACGAAACCAAGTATACCCGTTGCTTTGCTTACCATTGATGAAGTGTGCGTACTAAAAGTCAGTTTTGGATCAAAAAGACCGCCTAAATCACTTACAACAGATATACGCTCCAAAGGCGTGCTGTTTAACGTATACGATGTCAAACTTGGCTTCTCTCGATGAAATGTGATTATTTTGCACTTCGAGCAGTTTAAAACTAGTAAATTTGCAATGAACCAGCATTGAAATGAGTCCAAGTCTGCCTGAAGAAACTCCATGCGGGAAGAATCCGAAGGCAAGTATGAGTAAAGAAAGTTTAATATCATCCGCATACATAAGAGTTCAGGAATATATGAGAGTTTGCGGTAAGTCATTTATAAGCAAGGTAAAAAGTAACGGACCAAAATGACTACCCTGAGGCACACCGGACGTTACATCAAACAACCTTGAAAGACTGTTTTTAAATAAAACTTGTTGAGTCCGATTCGCGATATAGCTTTCGAGCCATAAAAGTAAATGCTTCGGAAACCCAAGTAAGCCAAGTTTGTAAACTAAAAGCTCATGACTTACATAGTCTTACGCTTTACTGAACTCGGTATAGATCACATCCGTTTGCCTATTGTTAAAAATCCATCCATTAAAAAAGAAGTAAACTCAAGCAAGTTGGTAGTGGTTGATCTACGCGGCACAAAACAATGCTGGCAGGGCGATAATATGGAGCTACACATGCGTTGAAGTTGACATGTAATTATTTGCTCAAATATTTTGGGAATTGCTGAAAGCTTACCTCTGTATAAATTTGCACTATGCACCTTTAAAAATAACAAGAGCGCACGGGATTAAATGAAATACAGATTTATTTATTTTCACCTTGAAAAACAAATATACTGAAAAACTTTGGAAAAGGGATTAAGTAAAAATACTTCTGACAAAGGCTGCGTTGAAGGCGTTCGTGCTGAGATCAGAGCAGACTTCTAAATGAACAGCCTTTGTGGAAAACAGACGAACACACACACGTAAGTTTCACATACGAAGCTCGGCGAAGGGGAAGTTTTTACCATAAATGGTCCAGCAAAGTCGACTCCTGTTGTATGGAAGGGTAGGGAATAAGTTGACCTCTCGGGTGGCAAGGCTGCCATTACCTGGGTTTTCATCTGCTGTTTGTAGAGGGTCCATGTTTTGCAGTGGAAGATGAGCTTTTTTACCTTTTGCTTCAAACGTAGTACTGTTGCAGTAGTACTGTTGCTGTTGCTGTACCATTCGGATCATAAGCCGTTTTTCGGCGTGCAGCAGGTTCGAAGTTAATATTTTTTGCTGACCTATTACTTTCTGAATTTTGACTTCTGAATCTGAATTTTTGTTTCCGGATTTTTGACTTCTGAATTTTGGCTTTCTGAAAAAGGGTTGTGACTAATGTTGTTTCCGAATTTTTGTTTTCTGAATTTATGACTGCTTTTGCAGTCAAATTTAGCTTAAGTAATGCGCTGAGTGCTTGTGTTAATCCTGGAGCATGGTTTGCGAATGGTCTAATTGCCTCAATTCTAGCCGACCACCTAGTGTCTGAAAGACTGTGAAGAGAGCTCGGTACATTTTTTTGAGGAAGTCCAATCGTTGTGGACTGCTGCTCAAAATAGTAAAACATTTTTGTACAACTCCGCAGAAAGTAATTGCAGCCGTACAACATTCTGCAGCATCAAAACCACATAAATTGAGACTGTGGGTTGCACAGTTGCGAGTAATCAGCATTCGAGTTTTTGTCGAGAATGTGACGTTGTGCTCTGTTGTCAGCTCCTTTCATATTGGCGCCGTTATCGTACCCTTGTGCACGACAATCTGTTAATGGGATTTCATGTTTACTTAGAGTATGGCAAATTAAATCAGCGATTTCCTGACCAGTTTTTTTGGTTACGATCCACGAAAGCCAAAAAACGTTCTTGAATTGTAAAATTTGTTGCTTTCGAATTGAAATGGAGGTAGCGCAAAAGGAACGCAGTCTGTTCAACGTGACTAGCATCAGTTGCAGTATCAACGATAATAGCAAAATACTTGGCTTTCTTGCGTTGATCTAATATAGTTTCCCTCACGTGTTTTGCACAAATTTCTATAAACTCGTTCTGAATGTCTGGGGAAAGATAGTGAACTTGTAAACGTTTGTGCTGCTGTTGTGAAATCCTAACTTTCTCCAAATGATCTCTAAGTATCGGATAATAATGGCTTATGAGTTCCAAGATGCCCAAAAAATTTCCATTGTTTCGTTCACCAAGACATATATTTTCGCCTCTGAAAGCTAGGCCTCTTTCACCCAAAAATAAAATAGTGTCCAAAATTCTATATAAAATTTCTTTCCACTTTTGAGTTTCAGTGATTAGCTGGTCATTGATAAGTGTATCAATTGTAGCCTCCGTTTGAACACATTTTAGGTCGATTTAAAGAATTGGTGCTTAACAGACGACATGGTAGGCAATAAAAAGCATTGCTATTGGCACTCCACACCAACCAGTCATGCTCCAGTTTCTCTCCATTTGGCAAGATTCTGTTTAACAACGAGGTAGGAAGTGCCTCGTCATGATGATCACATGGAAAAATAACAGGACACTTTTGACGACCTCGACGAATTATTTCGTTCACTTCTTCAGATCGCAAAAACTCATTATTCACGGTACCGATGTCGAAGTAGTTTAAATAATCTGGACTTTGATACAGAGTTGGTGGTATTGTTGGAAGAATTTTTGATGATGAACCTTCATCAGTGTCACCACGAAACTTTACGATTTCGGATTCATGTAAACCTACATTTTTGTTTGATGTTTTTATTGTCTCCTCACTGTTCGAAGGCCCAGGCAAAAAATCATTATCAATAGTCGAATGTGATGCGGAGCCTGAATGGTTTTGAGGCAGCTGCCATATGAAATATTCTTAAATTAAAATTTTTTTTTTTCAAATTATTTTTCACACTTCACTATAATATTAAAACGAAATGCAGATGTTCGTTGTCGCACAGAGAACAACTAAAGACTCTCCTGAATTAAAAAAAAATGTCTTAGTACCTCTAAATCGCGGGCCCCCTCAGAAACCCCGTAGCATCTGATAATCCATGCAGCTGGATAAGTTTATCGGGGGAATACTGTACCCACCTCGCGATTTTAATTTCTCTGATTTGAGGTAAATTTTCTTAAATTGAAGTCCATTTTTGGAGAGCTGCGGGCTTCACGTCTTCGTCCCAATCTGTTCCTTCCATCCAGAGTTGTTGCAGCAACATTTTTGGAAGAATCGTTATTGGCGATAGTCATCCTGCGGAGTCAAACAGAGTAGCAACTGCTGATAAAATCTACATTTTCGTAGCCGTGTTTGCTGCTGATGGAGGGTCATACACATAGGTGAATGTGTCGGTCAGCGCGTTCCACTGAATTCCAAGGGTTTTTGTGGAACTTGAATCGTGGAATGTAAAAAAATCGACGTCTAGCAAATCAGGGTGGGGAACGGGTTTTAAAATTTTAAGGTGATTTGCATCTTTCTCAATGGAAACCGTGCCGATTTTAAGGCTTCGATAACTTGAGTCATGGAGGTCAAAGTGGACTGTATATTACGACCACCTGAAAAAATATCGTCAACATACGTTTCATTCAATAAAATATTTTTTGCGAGCGGATATTCGTCTTGACGTCGAAGGGAAGGCGACCACCTCGAAAACGGTTGAGCAGGAGGGAAAGGGCGGGCCGAGTAAGTCCGCGAAGTCGGAGGATGAGGAGAGTATTCTCCCGAAATCCGACGAAGACGCGGACTTACCCAGTCTGCCGGAATCCGGGCTATCCGGGGTATGTCACCTTAGTTGGGACAAATCCGATGTTGCGGGGGTGCCGGTTTCGCTGCTGAGTCCGTGGTGACTACTGTCGCTGGCTCCTCAACCGACGGTAAAGCAGCCAATAGCGTGCCAGAGACTGCTGCTGAAGGTGAGGATACAATCGACGGTAGTATAACTGCGGGCAAGGACGCAAACGAGCCCAGTAAGATAGCGGAGGGGAAATTGGTTTCTGGGGGAGTATCTGTTGAGGCATCCGGGGAAAAGGGCACATGCAGTGGTGCCATGTGTAGCCCCCTGCCAGTACCGAGCCTTCCGGTGGTCAGTCCGCTGGGGGTAAAGCTACTGGTGGAGGATCTGCTGCATATGGCACCGGTACCGGCCCTTCTAGGGCTACCTCTGGAGTGGATAACTCCTGGGTTGTCGCCCTAAAGAAGGTCACCGCTAGTTTTAGTAGAGTGGTCTTTGGCGACAGTGGCGCAGATCTCAAGTCTGCGGAGAGGCTGATAGAGGTTTCCTCAGAGTATGAGGGCCTCCAAGTGACGGTTATTGCGAGAATGCCCGACTTCGCGGACAAATTGAGGCGATGACACTTCGGGGCGTCATGTTGGGGGGTGCGTCCCCACGCGGCGGTGGACCTGTCACCGCGGATAGTTCGACGATGCCGCCCCCGGGCACGATGGTTCCGGCTGCCATTATACCTGCGCTTTCTGTTCCAAAGCCGCTTCATACCTAGTCGGCGGTCGTCAAGGGCGGCAAACCCGGGGTATCCACAAAAGAGGTAGTTGAGAAGATCAACAAGGAGGTTGGGCCGACACATGGTGTACGAGTGCACCAAGTGAAACCTGTGCGGTCTGGTGGAGTAGTCATTCGTCTACCCTCCAAGGAGGAGCGGGACAAAGTCCTCGCGAGCAAAAAGTTTTCGGAGGTGGGGTTGGAATTATGTGAGAACCGGAAGCTAGGCACCAGGGTGGTCATTTGGGGGGTTTACGCACAAATCACCCCTGACGAGTTTATGGCGGAGGTTTATCGCCTAAACCTCACGAAGGTCGACCCTGAGTGTCAGAAGTCAGAGGTTAGGCTGATCAGCCGACCTTGGAAGACGGTCGTCGATGGAGCAACGGTGAACGTCACCCTGGAGGGACCGGACAAGTTAATGTCCCCCCTCTTGGATGCGGGTAGTTGCTACGTTAAATGGTTCTCCTTCCCGGTTCGGCCAGAGAACCAAACCTACAGCTGTTTCCGTTGCCTGAGCTTTGATCACCAGGTGAGGGACTGTGGGTTGAAGACTTCCGTCTGTCGGAGGTGCGGGCAAGAAGGGCATATTGAGGCAAAGTGCCCTAATGGGGTGCATTGCCGAAATTGCGCATTTAGGGGCAGACCCGCCGCACATCTTATGATGTCGGCGGAATGCCCGATATATGCTGCCGTTGTTGCACGTGCACTCGCCAGACATTAATGGGTTTAGTTCTTCAACTCAACAGTCAGGGAGCGTACTCCGTTGTGTGTGAATTGGGGGCGCGTATGGCTGATGAGAGTTGCAGTATTGCCCTGCTTCAGGAACCCTACACCACCAACGGTGTGGTGAGAGGTCTCCCTGGAGGGTTTAGGTTCTTTTGTGACCTTCGGGGCAATGCTGCAGTTGTGGTGAATGAGCTTACTTATGAATGCTTGTTGTTGAATGCGTCTGAATGGGGAATATGCGTGAGCATTGAGGGCTCTTTTGGTAGAGCCATCTTTGCAAGCGTATATTGTAAGTTTGGTGAACCCATGGAACCCTATATCCAATACCTACTTGGTAGTGAGTAGCACCATCATGGCATAGCAAAATATCCAGAACTTCTCCTGGATATGCTAGTCATGCACGGGGAGAGGCGTTGGGCGAATGGGTACTCACTTCTCGCGTTCATGCTGTGAACGAACCGAGTGAGTGGTACACGTTCGATGGGCCCGTGGGTAAGAGTGACATTGATGTTACTCTCATGAATGAGCCAGCAGCGAGAGCATTCAGTTGCGGATGGAGAGTAAGGGGGGGGGGGGGGGGGGGGGGTGAGGGGATAAGCGACCATAATTTGATTCAAATTGCGATCGCCCCCGAACCACCCGGATGTGCTTGGTACGCCCTCTGTAATGGGGTGGCGTACTGCCGGGGCAAATTGGACTCTGTACGGGTTATACGTCGAGCAGGAGGTGACTGCTACACCCCTCGATGTATTTGCAGAGCTCCCAGTAGATCAGCAGATTGCCCTCCTAAATGCTTGTATCTGGTGGGTCAATGACAGCATGTTTGAGAGGTGGAAGAGGCAACGATTTCATCGTGTCAGATGGTGGACGCATGATCTAATTCAGAAGAAGAGATCTGTCAGGCGCCTGAGACGTCAGTTTCAACGCGCTCGGCAGATTGATTCCGATGGCGTGTCCTGGCTCAGGAGTCAACTAAGTATGGAAATGCACGAATACAAGAGGATGATTGTAGAGACAAAAGAAGAAGATTGGCGCAACTTCGTGTCTGAAAACTCGGACTATCCCTGGGGACAGGTCTACAAGATCTGTAGGGGTCGCCGCCAGACAGAAGTTAATTCCCTCCGTGTAGGCGAAAGAACAATATCAACATGGAGGGAATGTTCGGAGCTGCTTATCGAAGGGTTCTTTCCTAGGGCGGAGGTTCAGGTACCTCCCCTTGCACAGGATGTACCTGTACCTCCACTAGAAGTTGAAGAGCTGGAATATGCATTTGGCCTGGTTAGGTCCAAACGGTCTCCGGGTTTGGATGGGATAAACGGAGAAATGTGCAAGTGTTTGTGGAAGTTTATTCCGGAATACTTGGGGGCCGTTTATGATAAATGCATATGGGAGGGTTACTTCCCACATGAGTGGAAATTTGGTAGGGTTGTCGTTCTCTTGAAGTCGCCTGACAAAATAAGGTCTGATCCTCGGTTATACCGAGATATCAGCCTTCTTCCAGTGCTCGGCAAAGTGCTGGAGAGGGTTATGGTTGAGCGTATTCAAGAGCTAGTTGGGTGTAACCAGTCGGATAGATAGTTTGGGTTCAGAAAGGACGCAGCATTGAAGACGCCTGGATGCATGTCCAAGATTGTGTTGAGAGAAGCTCCAATAAATATGTCCTTGACATATTTATTGACTTCAGGGGGGCGTTTGACTTCCTGCGCTGGGACAGGGTTATCGAGCAGTTAGTGGAGCTCGGCTGCCCAGAAATACCTTTTTGGAGGAGCTATTTCTCGGACAGACGAGCTACTATCGTTGGTGCCTGTGAAAGTGTAGAAAGGGAGGTGGCTCGAGGTTGTCCGCAGGGATCCATCTGTGGTCCATATATATGGAACATGATGATGGACTCCTTGTTAAGGCAACTCGAGCATCTTTGCAAACTTTGCGCCTATGCGGATGACCTCCTCTTATTAGTAGAGGGGGATTCTCGCGCCAGCGTTGAGCGTACCAGCGAGTCCCTATGCCAAATAGTGGCTGGCTGGCGCGCCCATGTTGACGTAGAGATTTCGGTGGACAAAACTGTGATGATGCTGCTTAAGGGCAGATTGTCACAGAATCGGCCACCGGTTGTCCGCATCGGCGGGTTCAGCATCAGATATGCGACGAAAGTCAAATACCTGGGGCTGACAATGGTAGAGCGAATGAACTTCCTACCACAATTGGATGCTGTCAGGGATAGGATGACGACGTATCATTCGGACTGACTGAGGCCTGAGCCGCCGTGCCGTTTGTACAATATATCGTGGTCTATTCGTGGCTTGTGCTACTTTTGGCGCCGCCATATGGTACCGAACAGTCATGACTGCTCACGGTCTGAGGCGAGTGCTGAGCATACAGAGGTGCATGATGCTCCCATGCTTGCCCTTGTGTCTTACCGTTTCCACGGACGCGATGCAGGTGCTTCTTGGTTCACCCCCTCTCGACCTGATAGTTGTACAGCTTGCTGTTTCTTTCAGGCTGAGAAGGAGGACAAGTTTGCCGCTGTTGGAGGATGAATGGGCCTCCGACGATAATGTGGAGAGTGGAGCGTTAGCAAATAGGCGTCGGTTAGAGGAGGTGGTCAGGGGGAAGTGGCAGGAGCGTTGGGACAATAGTCCCAACGGCAGGGTAACGTACGAGTACATCCGGGACGTTTCATTTGTGGCGGAAAGTCCAGACTTCAGATTTAATCTGAGTCTGGGCTTTCTGCTTACGGGTCATGGTCCTCTTAATGCATTCTTGCATAAGAGGAGCTTGAGCGAAACGGAGGGGTGTGTATGTGGTGCGTTGAGGGAGGACTGGGTGCATGTGTTGTGTGAGTGTCCGGAGTACTCGGACATAAGGGATATGGGTAGTTGGGGAATTAGTTTTGAAGAGGGAAGGGTTGATGTAAGTGGAGCGCTCTCTACTAGTCGGACTAGTGATTTGCTCAATAGGTATGCTTTGGAGGTGTTTAAACGGAGGAGACGTGGTGGTGATCGTGGTGGTTGATTTGTGTGTGTGTCCGTGGATGTGGGTGGGGGGGGGGGGGGGGGGAGGGTTCTAACCCCACCTCACACTAGGCGGCCGGTCCGGAGTAGGTGGATACTCAACCGGAAGTGGCTTCGGCTGCGAAAGTCATACCAAGACTTTAAAGTGGTACCACGAGAAACAGATGGCCCGCGGAGCTCGCTCCGTTTCTGTTCATTGAGGTAGGCCCCTTTGGGAGCATCGTGGTGGCTGTGGTTGATATCCGAATACGGTAAGAGTTGGTCAGCTCGAATGTGGAGTTGAATTGCAACCGGGTGCCATGACCCATAGAATGGAAGAGGTGTTATATAGGCCATCAACCCCACCAAGGTGATGATGTGTCCACTCACATTATCTATTGGTACCAAGGTAAGCGAGCCTTGGGGGCTGGGTAGACCTGCTTTGACCCGCGTACTTAGTGCATACGTGAGGTTAGGTCTTCGAAGACAGGTACTCACGATAAACCTACACTCGCTGTCCTCAAAGAGGACAATTTATCCCCCAACGAATAGAGGTTAGGTAGAGTCGTCAACGTACACCCCGGCGAAGATAACCGAGTTCGCGTAGTTGACCTGACAACCGAGAAGGGTCAAGTCCGACGACCTTTGGTCAAACTGATCCTTCTTCCAACGGAGGAGATAGATTGCGAAAGGACGTCCCTCTACCGCCCCCTTTCCACCTTCCGATAGAACCCCACCCCCTCCGACCCTCTTCCTTGACTCTCAAGCGGAAAACGGAAGACTGCCGTCGAGGGGAAGGGATGACCAAAAAACCCAGATCTCGTTCAGCCGAAACGAGGCCAACCAACAACCCTACCACAGATCCGTTATCTGCCGTTCTCTGCATTCGGCCCAACCTATTTTTTAATTAAAACAAAAAAAAAAAACATCCCACAATTCACCCGCTCACCCCGAGCGAGGACACCAAATCATACCCAACTCACTCGCTCACCCCGAGCGAGGACACCAGAAACCTACCGCAGACCCACGGTCTGCCACCGAACATACGCACTCGGCCAAAGGCACAAGGCCAAAGTTTATCTAAGTCTCAAATCTCAAAAGGAACATTTTTTCCATACGATGATACGAACATTTTTTGAAATCAAATACAACCCTTTCTAATATGCACGAATGTCGGTATTCAGTATTATCTTTTTATAATACAATGAAGAAAGACGTTGCCTCTCGCAGAATCGTGGTAACGGAGTGGTGGAAAAGCTGCGGGTTCGACGACCACGCGTAAAAACGCCCAATAAGCGAACGCGTAATGTCGGCGGAAGCCAATTTCCACGCCATGGCGAGGTGATAGTGACCATGTCTGTAGAACAAAGTAGTGGGATAGCTTTAAAAACAACCGAATGTGTCACAGCATCGCATACAAGACAAGTTTCAAGAACTTCCACAATGTTCAGCCCTCTAGGCCTATCGATTGGAGCTATGTGCGAGAGCACCACCGAAAACAAGGAAGTGGTAAAGGGTTGTTTAAACAATGATACGGTGGTTGCCCTAGATTGGAATGAAGAAAACGCAACGAACTTATTCACATTCGAGTATCGTGAAAACTTACACCTTTTAGAGGATCAACAAATCCAAAAGCTACGTGAATTTAATATTTAAAATGTAAATCAATTATTAAACACACACGAAAACATGGCTTCTGATACGACATCCAATTTAAAAGGAGCCCTTGTATAGAGTCCCTGGCGCCCATAATAACAGCCAATCTAATATCGAAAATATCTGCTTTGAATGTGATTTCACAAAGTCCACAAAGCTTTGACGTTGAAAAAGCGTCCACTGATGGAAATCAGTTGTCCCTTGTAGATGCGACAACATCAAAAACTGCTTCATCTTTAACAAGAGGAGCTTATTAATTCACCCACAATCTGTTTTCATTGTGCATGAAGATGTTGTAAAAGGTAGCGTTTTTACTAAATAGCACTATCATTAAAAAGCGACCACAAAGGCGCCCTACTAACAATGCTATACTTCTAGACGTTTTCGATTCTAATATAATAGCATTTTCTCCGGAACAGTTTTTTGGAACATCAAATTTAGCCACAATCAATGCTTTACCACTATCGGACATTGACAGAACACAGACATTACCAAAAGGATACATGGACTGTAAGGCAGTGGCGCAAACTATAAGTAAGCAACTGAATCCATTTTCAGCGACACCAACTCAAACCAAATTTCCATCAACGAGGTTCTAGACACAGTGAACCCAAAGTCTGCGGTTTTAGAAAATAATTCTGCAAATGCAACGAAAACACACGAACCGACCAGGGCTGTTTCACCAGAGTCGCCACTATTTGAATCAATTATAACTGACTCCGACGTATTAGAGGAAAGTGTTTTATACCGGATAATCACAATAGCTCTAAAGAACAAAAGACTTTTGGCCACACTCTCCTTCAACTAGTCAAAACTTGATTGAAGAGGTCAGCATCGGAAAATCTCAAAAGCAGTCGCCTAGTTATAGCAATAGCACGCCAATTGAAAATTGTAAAAAGTCAAAGCCAACACAACGATGCATCGAGTTTGATACACGATCACAAGAAAAAAGTAAGAGTGATTATAGCCGTGTTTTTTTATACACGCGTATACGTTTACGTTTGCGCGTGAAAAAAAACGCCTATCCTCGCTTAGATAATGCTTAGGAGACCCATCTAGCGGCAGTGGTTAAATAACTAGCTACAGTTCACAGGGTGTACCGAAAAGCGGAGACACAACCCTCTGATGGCCATAGGGTAAAACATATACATAGCTAAATCAGTTGCGATGAATTGTGGACACACATAGAATACATAGAATTAGTGTAGAGGGTGAAACAAAAACACATATTTCAGTTACATCTGAGTATAATGCGTATTGAAATTTAGTAGTACACATTTTACGCGCAGCAGTTTCAGAGGTGTATTTAAAGTTTGACGCTTAGCAGTCCATATAAAGTTTAAGCGTATAGATGTTTACGTGTAAAAAAACACGGCTTATGTTACCTATTATGCAGATTCAATTGCTAATACACACTTGTCGCCCATTTCGAGTAGGATTGCCAGTCCAATTAACTCACAGATCATACTAAGTGAGTTCAGAAATCCTGTGTGTTGAAGACATGATCCAGTTTTCGGACTAAGTCCGCCCCCCTCCGTCTGGCAACACCCGGCCAGTGCGGCCAAGCGCAGGCAGTGCAGCTCAGCTGTGGCTTGCCAACCATCACCGCGCTGACTCTCAATTTTTTATACTCAGTTGAGCAGAGCTCACAGAGTATATTAAGTTTGATTGGATAACGGTTGGTTGTACATATATAAAGGAATCGAGATAGATATAGACTTCCATATATCAAAATAATCAGGATCGAAAAAAAATTTGATTGAGCCATGTCCGTCCGTCCGTCCGTCCGTCCGTCCGTCCGTCCGTCCGTTAACACGATAACTTGAGTAAATTTTGAGGTATCTTGATGAAATTTGGTATGCAGGTTCCTGAGCACTCATCTCAGATCGCTATTTAAAATGAACGGTATCGGACTATAACCACGCCCACTTTTTCGATATCGAAAATTTCGAAAAACCGAAAAAGTGCGATAACTCATTACAAAAGACAGATAAAGCGACGAAACTTCGTAGATGGGTTGACGTTATGACGCAGAATAGAAAATTAGTAAGATTTTGGACAATGGGCGTGGCCCCGCCCACTTTTACAAGAAGGTAATTTAAAAGTTTTGCAAGCTGTAATTTGGCAGTCGTTGAAGATATCATGATGAAATTTGGCAGGAACGTTACTACTATTACTCTATATGTGCTAAATAAAAATTAGCAAAATTGGATTAAGAACACGCCCACTTTTTAAAAAAAAATTTTTTTAAATTCAAATTTTAACAAAAAATTTAATATCTTTACTGTATATAAGTAAATTAAGTCAAAATTCAACTCCAGTAATGATATGATGCAACAAAATACAAAAATAAAAGAAAATTTCAAAATGGGCGTGGCTCCGCCCATAAGTCGAACAAAAATTTACCAATCCTTCTCAAATTTGGTAGGAGCATAGATTCTATGACGGTAACTGTTCTCTGTGAAAATGGGCGAAATCGGTGGAAGCCACGCCCAGTTTTTATACACAGTCCACCGTCTGTCCTTCCGCTCGGCCATTAACACAATAACTTGAGCAAAATCCGATATATCTTTACTAAACTTAGCCCACGTACTTACCTGAGCTCACTTTTTCTTGGTATAAAAAATGGGCGAAATCTGACCATAACCACGCCCACTTTATCGATATCGAAAATTACGAAAAATGAAAAAAATGCCATAATTCTATACCAAATACGAAAAAAGGAATGAAACATGGTAACTGGATTGGTTTGTTGACGCAAAATATAACTTTGGAAAAATCTTTGTAAAATGGGTGTGACACCTACCATATTAAGTAGAAGAAAATGAAAAAGTTCTACAAGGCGAAATCAACAGCCCTTGGAATCTTGGCAGGAATACTGTTAGTGGTATTGCATATATAAATAAATTAGCAGTACCCGACAGATGATTTTCTGGATCACCTGGTCCACATTTTGGTGGATATCACGAGAACGCCTTCACATATACATCTAAGGGCCACTCGCTTTTAAAACCCTCATTAATACCTTTAATTTGATATCCATATCGTACAAAAACATACCAGAGTCACCCCTGTCCCACCCTAATGGCGATATCTCGAAAAGGCGTCCACCTATAGAACTAATGCCCCCTCTCTTAAAATGCTCAGTAACACCTTTCGTTTGATACCCATATCGTACAAACATTCTAGAGTAACCCCTGGCCCACCCTAATGGCGATATCTCGAAAAGGCGTCCACCTATAGACCTAGTGTCCACTCCCTCTTAAAATGCTCAGTAACACCTTTCGTTTGATACCCATATCGTACAAACATTCTAGAGTCACCCCTGGCCCACCCTAATGGCAATATCTCGAAAAGGCGTCCACCTATAGACCTAATGCCCACTCCCTCTTAAAATGCTCAGTAACAGCTTTCGTTTGATACCCATATCGTACAAACATTCTAGAGTCACACCTGGCCCACCCTAATGGCGATATTTCGAAAAGGCGCCCACCTATAGAACTAAGGATTACTCCCTTTTAAAATACTCATTACCACCTTTCATTTGATACCCATATCGTACAAACACATTCTAGAGTCACCCTGGCCCACCCTAATGGCGATAACTCGAAAAGGCGTCCACCTATAGACCTAATGTCCACTCCCTCTTAAAATGCTCAGTAACACCTTTCGTTTGATACCCATATCGTACAAACATTCTAGAGTCACCCCTGACCCACCCTAATGGCGATATCTCGAAAAGGCGTCCACCTATAGACCTAATGTACACTCCCTCTTAAAATGCTCAGTAACACCTTTCGTTTGATACCCATATCATACAAACATTCTAGAGTCACCCCTGTCCCACCCTAATGGCGATATCTCGAAAAGGCGTCCACCTATAGACCTAATGCCCACTCCCTCTTAAAATGCTCAGTAACACCTTTCGTTTGATACCCATACCGTACAAACATTCTAGAGTCACCCTTGGTCCAGCTTTATGGCGATATCTCGAAAAGGCGTCCACCTATAGAACTAAGGATTACTCCCTTTTAAAATACTCATTACCACCTTTCATTTGATACCCATATCGTACAAACACATTCTAGAGTCACCCTGGCCCACCCTAATGGCGATATCTCGAAAAGGCGTCCACCTATAGACCTAATGCCCACTCCCTCTTAAAATGCTCAGTAACACCTTTCGTTTGATACCCATACCGTACAAACATTCTAGAGTCACCCTTGGTCCAGCTTTATGGCGATATCTCGAAAAGGCGTCCACCTATAGAACTAAGGATTACTCCCTTTTAAAATACTCATTACCACCTTTCATTTGATACCCATATCGTACAAACACATTCTAGAGTCACCCTGGCCCACCCTAATGGCGATATCTCGAAAAGGCGTCCACCTATAGACCTAATGCCCACTCCCTCTTAAAATGCTCAGTAACACCTTTCGTTTGATACCCATATCGTACAAACATTCTAGAGTCACCCTTGGTCCACCTTTATGGCGATATCTCGAAAAGGCGTCCACCTATAGAACTAAGGATTACTCCCTTTTAAAATACTCCTTACCACCTTTCATTTGATACCCATATCGTTCAAACACATTCTAGAGTCACCCCTGGCCCACCCTAATGACGATATCTCGAAAAGGCGTCCACCTGTAGAACTAAGGATTACTCCCTTTTAAAATACTCCTTACCACCTTTCATTTGATACCCATATCGTACAAACACATTCTAGAGTCACCCCTGGCCCACCCTAATGACGATATCTCGAAAAGGCGTCCACCTATAGACCTCATGCCCACTCCCTCTTAAAATGCTCAGTAACACCTTTCGTTTGCTACCCATACCGTACAAACATTCTAGAGTCACCCCTGGCCCACCCTAATGGCGATATCTCGAAAAGGCGTCCACCTATAGACCTAATGCCCACTCCCTTTTAAAATGCTCAGTAACACCTTTCATTTGATTCCCATATCGTACAAACACATTCTAGAGACACCCCTGGTCCACCTTTATGGCGATATCTCGAAACGGCGTCCACCTATGGAACTAAGGATCACTCCTTTTCAAAATACTCATTAACAGCTTTCATTTGATACCCATATCGTACAAACACATTATAGAATCACCTCTGGTCCACCTTAATGGGGACATCTCGAAAAGGCGTCCACCGATAGACCTAAGGCCCACTCCCTCTTAAAATGCTCAGTAACACCTTTCATTTGATACCCATATCGTACAAACAAATTCTAGAGTCAGCCCTGGTCTACCTTTATGGCGATATCCCTAAATGGCGTTCATCCATAGAACTATGGCCTATTCTCTCTTAAAATACTCTTTAATACCTTTCATTTGATACACATGTTATACAACCACATTCCAGGGTTACCCCAGATTGATTTTCCTTATTTTGTCTCCATAGCTCTCAACTGAGTATGTTATGTTCGGTTACACCCGAACTTAGCCTTCCTTACTTGTTTTAGTTGTCATCAAACTACCCGCATATACGCACGTATACTACCATCATCGTTCCCGCAAATCGGAG
Source organism: Eurosta solidaginis (assembly GCF_040869045.1). Lineage (NCBI taxonomy): Eukaryota > Metazoa > Arthropoda > Insecta > Diptera > Tephritidae > Eurosta > Eurosta solidaginis. Next base: position 91,454,048 of record NC_090324.1, read on the forward strand.
TATTTTCGCCCGCCCTCCATCGCGCAATTTCTAAATTTATATATACATATTTAGTGAATTTAAATTATTTAAATAAAAATAGTAATTCAAAAATAAATAACAAGTCGTCCCTCCCCTTTTTATAAACACATATAGTGCTGTATTAGTGAAAAAGTTTATACATGGTCCTTTTGTGCCAAAAAAGGTAACCAGAGGCAAGAGAAAAAACAAACAAAAATTTTTCACAAAAATTTATTTTACATATATGTAAATACAAACAAAACGCGGTCGGTACGAACACAAAAAAGAACAAAAAGTGCTTCAGAAAATAAACAAAATTTTTATAGAGTTTAACAAAAAATCAGTGCACTTACATGAATACTAAAGAACTTAAACATACCAAGTAAGAAATATCGAAAAATTAAACAAATTGATACATATACATATGTGCACTAAAACAAAACATTAAGGTGGGAAAAATTTTTAGTGAGAATTCAAAAAAAAAAGCAAAAAATACATGAATAAAGTGAGCATTTAGTTGAGGAAAAATAAATAAATAAATTTCATGTAATTTTTTACGAAAAAAAAACCGAAAATTTTAAGAAAAAATTGGAAAAAATTTAAAATTTGAGAAAATATATAAATACATAAATTTGAAAAAACAAATAAAAAATAAAAATCTGGGAAAAAATATATAGCCAAATATACAACATACAAAACAAAAGAAAAAGTTTTGAAGAAAAAAAGGAAAAAGTTTTGAAAAAACATAAGATTTATTTACAAAAAAAGCAAAGAATATTAAGGTTTGTGGAAAGAAAGTGGGTGAAGAAAGGAAAGAAAAGTTTAAACCAAATAAAAATTTATATAATTGTTTGAAAGAAAAAACAAGAGAAAGTATACAATTTTTAAATAAAACTAAAGTTGGAGAAAATAATTGGAAGAAACACACATCGAAATAACATCACCATTACACCAAAGACACACAACATCAAGGAGGAACAACACAGCATATCACAAGTCACACATAAAACCAACAAAAATGTCAGAGTGAGTATCTACACCGTTTACCCAATATATTCCCATATATATTCCCTCCGTCTAAAGTACGGACCCCAATCTAAAATCCCCAAATTTATATACCCCTCCGATCTAAAGATCCGGACCCTGGGTATATAACCCACATCAAAAGCCTAAATGGCAAAATATTTCAGTTGCCTACCCACTGGTACCAAAGGTACAGTCCCTTGAAAACCAATATAATTTTTTCAACAAAAAATTTGTATTCCCGTGCTAACGGAAAATCCACTGCCCGGTACCCAAAAAGTTCGTTGCGCTAAATACCCACTTAATTATAAAAGTATATACGTATATATGTAATATATGTATATACCCACTTAGTTCGGTATTCATCCACGAGCTATATATATATTTTTCCAGCGTGAAATTCACCGCTGCCCAATTTGCCCATATATACATATATTACATAAAATATATTTTATAAAAAACCCATAGCAACAAACTTTGCCAAGTTTTTGTCACTTTTCCTAAAGTTTATTTTACCGGTGCACCCAATATTAATTTTGCATACAAACCTACAATTATATGCACCCATAATACCCACACGCACTTGTATATCTTTTTGCATAAGCCAAAAACCCACCCTCAACAAAGTAATTGCATGACCATATGTAACTACATAATAGAAGGAAGCAACAAAGAAGATCATCGATCACATATTGGCATACATTTACTTTGTTAACAATAGATCAAGTGCAATGGCACGGCAACAAAAGGTATTGTTGGTACACCACAGTTTACCGGCAAATATATTTTACCCACTTATATATATACATACATACGTACTATATACCCATATTATTTGTGCTCAGACGCGCTGAGACAAGTACATATAACAAAGCAAAAAGCCGGTACACATTAGGCCGGTCTCAAAAAATAAAAAATAAAATCCCAGTGAACACAAATATTATAATATTTATATTATTATATACCCACATTACTTGTACTCAGAAGCGCTGAGACAAGCCCGTATAAAGAACCAAGCGTACATTAGGCTGGTTCCAAAAACATTTTTTTTTTGCCCTTTTGACAACATTTTTTCGATTTTCACAGCTTAATAAAAGCTCCCATTTCTTAGTAAACCAAACTAATTTATAATGCCGAAATCGTCGGACGAAACCCAAAAATTGACCACTGCAGACCAATGCCTGCAGAAATTCATATATGACGGCAACCAAGTAGAAGTTTACTGCTCAAGATGGTCACCCTCCCAAGCTACCGATTTATCAGAGTGTATGCTTAAGGTCAAATTAGAAGACCTAGATAAAATATGGGCAAAGATGTTAGGGTCCCATCGAGATGTAAGTTTCTCTGATAATTATACAGATGTCAGCGGCTCGGTTGAGAAAAAATTCGCTAAATGCATGGAAACGTACTAAACATGCAAATCGGAAATTTTAGAAGCCTTACAGTTTTTTAATACTGCTAGCACCAACCAACAACAATTACCCGTCCACCCAATGAACAATTCGAACGCAAACGGTTTTTATTTAAAAGTACCACCATGCGACACCGAAGTATTTCATGGTGGATACGAAGACTGGCCATCCTTTAGAGATATGTTCACGGCAGTCTATAAAAACCACCCTAAATTATCACCCGCTCAAAAACTATACCACCTACGCCTGAAAACTAAAGGGCAAGCAGGACTTATTGTAAAACAATACCCACTGAGCGATGATAATTTTGAGCTTGCCTGGGAAGCACTTAGATCGAGGTACGAAAATAAAAGGATACTCGTCGATAATCAACTAAAGACGCTGTTCAACCTGCTCACAATATTTACAGAAAACGGAGAACAAATCCAGAAGACGCAGACAACAATCAACAATTGCATGTCAACCCTTAACACCCAAGGAATCCCGACAACGGACTGGGACCCGATCCTCGTTTATCTGTGCTCATCAAATCAGCCAAGTGAAAGCCTTTCACTATGGGAACAATCCCTCAGCTCCCGGAAGGAGCTGCCCCTTTGGGAGGACATGAATAAATTCCTCACCAGTAGATACGAGGTAGTAGAAAAACTAAGTACCTACAGACCAGGCAAGGCGAAACCCCAATTTTCGAGTTTTACACCACGAACGGTGAATCAAAACTCGACCCAATCTAACAATAATAGAACCCATGCATATCTTGCGGAGTTCAATAAAACGGCTTCGTGTAGATTATGCAACCAATACCACGCAGTCAAATCTTGCGTCAGGTTTAGGAACTTATCGGTATCAGACCGAATCAAATTTGTGAGAGAAAATAGTTACTGTGAAAACTATTTATCAACGTCACACCCCAAGAACGAATGTAAAAGTAGTTTCACGTGCGTATATTGCCAAAAGCGTCATCATTCGCTACTGCATTTGCAGCCCAAACCCCAACAATCACAACCAAACCCCAGAGCTCAAAATGCCCAAGCCGGCACCCCTAGGAGAACGGACGACGAGCGAGCCTCAACATCGAAAGCCGCCGCAAGAGCCACCTCCTCCCAACAGTCTCAAGACAAAAACCCGGTTTCTTCACTCTTCTCGAGTAATCATGGAACCACCCTACTACCCACAGCAATAGTATCAGTATACTTTGCTGGCGAATTTCATAAAATTCGTGCCCTAATAGACCAAGGTTCACAAAAAACTTTTGTATCATCCCGTATACAAAAGGTTCTTGGTCTACCCACGAAAGAGTCTCTCCACCAGATATCTGGAATGGGTGGAACGGTTGTGAAAAATGCCAGTAAAGTCTGCCAGATAACATCTGTTCAGCAGACTTAACCCAAATGATAGACGCACAAGCAATAATTTTGCCTAAACTAACTAAGTTCTTGCCCACAGTCAGAGTTTCAAGCATCGATCTCGAAGAACTGTCCCATTTACCGTTAGCCGATCCACAGTATTCGATACCATCGAAAAACGATGTGGTAATCGGCAGCGATATCACCCCGCAAATCCTCACCGAAGGGCTCGTACGAAATGTGAGTGGAACAATACTTGCCCAAAACACAATATTCGGATGGATATTAAGCGGCCCTGTAGCTGAAAAGGTATCAATCTTCAGCACTCATGTCACGGAATGCACCGATGACCCCATCAATCAACTTTTGAGACAATTTTGGGAACAGGAAGAAGTTAACCAAACCCAACAACGATCAGCAGATGATGAATACTGCGAAGCACTCTACCGGACAACCACAATTCGTGAGGAAGATGGACGCTACAGAGTCAAATCGGAATTTCCAGCCCATCTGGCACTCGGTCATTCACGACCCGCAGCACAACAGCAGTATATCAGCATCGAACGAACCCTCGAAAGAAAACCCGAACTAAGAGACAAATATTTTGAAGTCCTTAATGAATATTTAACCATGGATCACATGGAACCCGCCTCCCAACAAGAGATAATTAGAGATGGTAAATATCTATCGTTTTATCTACCCCATCATGCTGTCATAAAACCCGACAGCAAAACCACAAAAGTGCGAGTCGTCTTCAACGCATCAAAAATGTCGCATTCTGGCAACTCGTTGAACGACGTGCTTCATACAGGCCCCATTCTACAAAATGACTTAATGCTCGTCATACTTAAATGGCGACTTTATAAGTTTGTTTTCAACGGCGATATTGCGAAAATGTATCGCCAAATACTCATCCATGAAGAAGATAAAGATTTTCATCGAATCGTTTTTCGAAAGCACCCAACTCTGCCGATACAAGATTTTCGACTAAAAACAGTTACCTTTGGTGTAAATTGCGCACCATATTTGGCGATTCAAACCCTACACCAACTCGCCCACGATTGTCAAGACGAATATCGCTAAAAACATTTTATTAAACGAAACATATGTTGACGATATTTTGTCAGGCGGTCATAATATACAGTCCACTTTGAACTCTATGACTCAAGTTATCGAAGCCTTAAAATCGGCAGGGTTCCCTTTGAGGAAGATGTCGGCAAATCACCCTGATATTTTAAAACCCTTTCCCGACCCTGATTTGCTAGACGTCGACTTCCTTAAATTCCATGATTCGAGTTCCACAAAAACCCTTGGAATTCAGTGGAACGCGCTAACCGACACCTTCACCTACACGTATGATCCACCATCAGCAGAAAACACGATTACAAAAAGGCAGATTTTATCAGCAGTTGCAAAACTGTTTGACCCCGCAGGATGGCTTTCACCAATAATGATTCTTGCAAAAATGTTGCTGCAACAACTCTGGATGGAAGGAACGGATTGGGACGAAGACGTGAAGCCGGAGCTCTCCAAAAATGGACCTCAATTTATGAAAATTTACCTCATATCAGAGACATTAAAAACCCTAGGTGGGTACAGGATTCCCCCGATAAAAAAATCCAGCTGCATGGATTCTCAGATGGTTCAGAAAAAGCATTTTGTGCCTGTATATATTTAAGAGTACAAACCCATGAAGATAGTTTTTCATCCCATTTGCTAGCTGCTAAAAGTAAAATAGCACCCCTCCAAACCGTGAGTCTTCCACGGTTGGAACTCTGTGGATCAGTTTTACTCTCCAAGTTAGTGAAACAGCTCCGAAGTGAGCTGAATCTACCCCCACACGAACTCATTCTCTGGTGCGATTCTGCCATCGTACTGGCATGGCTAGAAAAACCACCCCATACCTGGAAAACGTATGTCGCCAACAGGACATCCGAAATTCTTAAGAACGTCGACAACGCCACTTGGAGACACGTTTCCAGTAAGGATAACCCAGCGGATTTGGGCACTCGAGGTTGCAAGCCTCAAGATTTAGTCCAATGTCCGCTATGGTGGGAAGGACCTAATTGGCTAATCAATCCATCAACTTCGTGGCCAAAGGATGCACCTCACCACCCAACTCCACCCGAACAACGACTTGTGGACGTATTCCCCACCCTGCAGGAAGAAAATATAGACATACTCGACCGGTTTTCGTTGTTTTCTCGAGCGCTTAGAGTCGTGGCCTATATGTTGCGGTTTATCAAGAAAGCAAGGAAACTGAAAGTTCCAGCCACGCTCAACCTACCCACGCCGAAGTGAATGATGCCAAAATCAAAATCATCATTCAAACTCAACGGAATCATTACGGAGATACGATAGAGCTGCTTCAAACGTCAGGACCCTTACCCAAAAAGAACACCCTTCTGACATTAAACCCCATGCTAGATGACTCAGGAATCATGCGAGTTTCTGGAAGATTAGCATATGCCACCTATAGCTTTAATGAGCGGCACCCAATTATCATACCCGAAAACTCTCGATTTTGTTCTATTCTGTTAGACTTCCTTCATTCGAACCTGCTGCAGGCCGACAAACAGCTGATGATCCGAATGGTGCAGCAACAGTAATACATTCCACGTTTGAAGCAAAAGGTCAAAAAGCTCGTCTTCCACTGCAAAACCTGCACCATCTATAAACAGCAGATGAAAACGCAGATAATGGCAGCGTTGCCACCCGAGAGGTCAACATATTTTCTACCCTTTCATATAACAGTAGTCGACTTTGCTGGACCATTTATGGTAAAAACTTCTCTCGCAGAGCTTCGTATTGAAAGCTTACGTTTGTGTGTTCGTCTTTTTTTCCACAAAGGCTGTTCATTTAGAAGTGTGTTCTGACCTCACCACCAACGCCTTCAACGCAGCCTTTGCCTGATTCACTGACCGCCGTGGCCTACCCCATCAGATATTTTCTGACAACGGAAAGACGTTCGTCGGCGCACAATGCGTATTTCAAAGGGAATTCACCACATTTCTCAAGGAAGTCGCTACAGACGTCGCAGAAAAATATGCAACTCACGGATTCTCATGGAAATTCATCCCACCATACGCTCCACACATGGGTGGTCTATGGGAAGCGGCCGTGAAAAGTTTCAAGATACACTTCACGAAAGTAGCAGGAAACCAGAAGTTTTCCTTCGAAGAGCTCACCACCCTCTTAGTACGCATAGAGGCGGTCCTCAACTCCCGACCGCTCTCTCCAATGTCCGAAGATCCAATGGATCCCCTAGTTCTAACCCCAGGGCATTTCCTACGAGGCGCGCCACTCTTGTCGTTACCGGAGCCAACTGCAGAGCATCTCACCTTGGTCAACAAATGGCAGAAACTGAAAATGCTTCACCACCAATTCAGCACACGATGGAAGAGCGAGTATCTCAAGGAGCTGCATAAGCGGTACAAATGGAAATGCCCTCAACGCAATATTCAAGTTGGAGATTTAGTCGTGGTAAAGGATGATTTACTACCCCCGAACGAATGGCGTTTGGGACGGGTAATCACTTTACACACTGGATCGGATAACCTTGTTCGAGTTGTGGAACTCAAAACCCAAAATGGACTAATGACCCGTAATATTGCCAAACTGTGCGTGATACCAACGGCCTAGTAGTGCCAACCCTACCTCTGGTACCCTCTGTTTCATGCCCCTAGCAATCTGAAAAAGATATATAAGCTACCCTCACCCATGCCCGCAAATACGAATATTTTTCTTTTCTTGTCTTTACAGGACCCGCAGAACAACCGAGGGACCAAAGTGTCGCCTCTGTGGTCAACGGAATGTGTTAAGACAGTGCCGGGCCTTTTTAGCGATGCAACCGGAGGAACGATATCAGTGTGCGAAAACCCACCGGCACTGCCTCAACTGCCTCGCAATTTCACACTCCACCGGGGCGTGCGACTCCCCAAGCAGCTGCCGAAAATGCTCCCTCGGTCACCACACTTTGCTCCACCGGGCTCGACCGAACAACCATGCTGGACGCCAGGACAGCGACAGCCGACGAAGAGACAGGGCAACCCCACGAGCCCGCACGGAAAACCGCCAGAGCGCGGTACAAAGCCGATCGGCTCGTCACAAGGACGAACAACTTCGTAAATTGGTCGAAAAGGCACGGGCGGCCCTTGATAGGGTTGATTCCGCCCTTAACCCATCAACCCGTCGGGCGGGGGGGGGGGGAGCATATTGAAGACATGATCCAGTTTTCGGACTAAGTCCGCCCCCTCCTTCTGGCTACACCCGGCCAGTGCGGCCAAGCGCAGGCAGTGCAGCTCAGCTGTGGCTTGCCAACCACCACCGCGCTCACTCTCAATTTTTTTTAGTAGTCATCAAACTACCCGCATATACGCACGTATACTACCATCATCGTTCCCGCAAATCAGAGTATTTTCGCCCGCCCGCCATCGCTCAATTTCTAAATTTGTATATACATATTTAGTGAATTTAAATTATTTAAATAAAAATAGTAATTCAAAAATAAATAACAAGTCGTCCCTCCCCTTTTTATAAACACATATAGTGCTGTATTAGTGAAAAAGTTTATACACTGTGGAAATTGAAGCCTATTATGTTGGAATCATATATTTGCTTAAAGAGATGTATATGCCTAAAATTTCGGTAAACAAACCGGATGATGTGGATTTGCCAAGAAGGAAAAATCCTTCCGCTCCCAGATTGTTCAAACCGTTGAAAAAGAGTCCGAATGTAATACAAATGCCCTGTTGTTGTTGTTGTTGTTGTTGTAGCGATAAGGTTGCTCCCCGAAGGCTTTGGGGAGTGTTATCGATGTGATGGTCCTTTGCCGGATACAGATCCGGTACGCTCCGGTACCACAGCACCATGAAGGTACTAGCCCGACCATCTCGGGAACGATTTATGTGGCCACATTAAACCTTCAGGCCATCCCTCCCTCCCCACCCCAAGTTCCATGAGGAGCTTGGGGTCGCCAGAGCCTCGTCTGTTAGTGAAACAGGATTCGCCGCGGATAGGTGAGGTTGACAATTGGGTTTGGAGAAGCTATATATTGCGCTGGCAACCTGAAGGGTTGCGCTACACACCCCTTGAATCTGGTATTTTAGTCGCCTCTTACGACAGGCATACCTACCGCGGGTATATTCTAACCCCCTTACCCGCTGGGGGAATTCATTGTATTTTAATGAAAATGAAATAAAATACATATGCCCTCGTCGCTTTCTGCATACAATAAATTTCCTAGTCAGATTGATCCCCGGCGGCAAAGTGGGATTTATAATACTGAAAAATTTGTAAATCCACGCCCACGGCCTGAAACTGTTCATACAACTCCAAATATGCTCATAAATGAATGCCTACAACGTCCTGTGGTATCAATCGCTTATGACTACGATGAAGATACAAATAAATCAAACGATTCCTGTTTTGGTGCATGCTATTAATAATTTCCAGCAAATCCGTTTGGAAGGTCCATACGATGGTTTTTGGTATTTTCAAACTTTAGTGCGCGGTTGAACTTTTGGAAATTAGGGAAATCCTCGGACTTTTCGTAGACGTTAATGGTGTAATATCCGAAAAGAAGAGTATATCTAGTTTTGCTGGTCGGTCGTATGGTTGTTCCGCGGTTGTGAATGTCACATATAGTTTTACAACCGGTAGAACCATCAACTGCTGCAGTCCAACACCAACAGATGTGTTTGTTTACCGCGCCACAACAGCACTGTACCTCAGCTGCGCATACAACATTCCCAGCATCACAAACACCATTCATACGTTGTTACATTGATTCGCCACAATTGGCCATAGAGAAACCGTTACAATTTCAACAACTATAGCAACCGCAAAAGCAACAATACAACCAAAATCAGTATAAGCCACGACCCGATTTTCATCATCAGGTCTACGACGTCATTGTGGAGTCAAAGTGCCTCATTCATATTGTGAGCCTCGGAAACGCTCTTCAGATTCGCCGCCGTTCCGTTTCACCAGTACGACAACAGCCACGAGGTTCTGACTCTGAAGGGGAATCTTGGGACTAAACCCATTCACGTCATCGAATCATGTATATACATTTCATTTAATTGTGGATTATCATTTAGGGCTTATAAAAAGCATTACCCATTTAAAATATAAATATTATACATACACAGTATGAATGTATCGCTATTTATAAAAACATTGAATTTGCCTGTTTATTACGGATGTCTTTTTTAGATTTATGTTATGTTTCTATCTTGTGTTCGTTTTTACCTGAAGGAGATTCCAGCTGTATAGCGTATATGATTTGTTCACGTTGTGTTTTGTACTGAAGACAATTTTACTTTAATGTGAGTATACCACAAAAGAAAATCAAACAATTCGTAACATAAATTGGCACCTATAAAAATCACGCAAATTTTTTGTATAGATAAAAAATTATTTGACATTCGACTTTAAAAGTACTATATTACTACATTTGTGAGTCTTTAGGTATTTGCCGTTTTGGAAGTGTATACAATTTTTCTCTGGATATCACTAGCGATTTAACGTATTTCAAGATTTTGCAATACTAAAAAGAATTAAAAGGTTGAAAAATCAAAATTTATTTTGCTTTATAAACAAGAAGCTTCCCATCAACAAAGTAAATTTATCACAATTACCACTTTTTGATGCCCTCCTGATTATCTGCGCAAGATTTAATGCAGGTGTCACTATATCCTCTTCAGGCAGCAAAATGGTCACCGCCCCACGTAAGTCATTGGCAAATGCACCATAATCTACAACCTTTCAAGTTAATAATAATAATATTTTTTTTAGGAATTATTACAAATTAGCAGACTCGTGGCGAGCTGTAGTGACATCAAATTGAACGAAAAAGTTGTACGCCAGGCCACGCCGTAGTAAAAAGAATGAAGCAACGGAAAATCTTTCGATTAGTCCCGTTTGTTTCAATTCAGAGGAATTTACATTCTATACACGGGTGTGTATGAATGTGCGAAATTTTTTTGTCTTTGCTGCTGGTAAATATCTACCAGTGCACGGACTTTTTTAAAAGCAAAATGTTGGTAGACGAAAAATGGTAGTAGAAGTTTCAAGAAAACAATAACTACAGTTTATATTTGTACCAAAAAATTCTCAATTTATTGTAAAACAAACAAATCACCAGATAAATCACATACCAAAACGTCTAACTACCACAATAATTTTCCAATGAACCAAAAATTTTGCCACAAAATAACTTATTTCGGCATGTTATTCGGCAAAGTATTCACACAAACAAAAAGATGACAATAGCGCCGAAAATTATTTGCGTGCTCAGTTACTACATTTATTTCATAAACAAATTTATTTCCGTTTTGAATTTGTGCACAACTTTGTTCAAATTTCATTGGGGTGGTTAGTGTAATCGCCTAATATTAGTTGGTTGTGCTCAGCAATTAAATACGTTTACAAACTGATGACAGTATTTGTTCTCAATGCGAAAATACTGAAATATTGGTAGATTTTGGGCCTCGGTGGTAGTAGTAGTAGAAAATGAAAATGGGTCAGAAAAGTAAGTAAATCTACCAATGCGGTAAGGTCCGTGCACTGACTGTCAATATACTTATACCAACGTATGTACATATATATGCCGAGTTTTTAAATGTACATTATATTAGGGATACATAAAAGGACAAACGGGTACCCGAAAACCCGTTTCTGACAAATCGGTGTCGGAGCCAAATACACTTCGGGAACCGTGTCATTTGATAAAGGCCGTCAATTAAACTGGAGAAAATTTGAACAAATAATCGAAGGGCAATACAAAAAATAAAAAATTATATGCTTTATAAATTTCTCCCCTCTTCCAAAACAAACATTTTTATTGTTTTCTTTTTTCTTTATATGGCATAAAATTTTGCAGTCCAAACATTTTTGCGGCGGGCAGGAAAGTTGTTGGTTTTTAGCACCAACAACACAAATAACAGCGACTAAAAAGAACCCACGTTATACACTCTCTACCCGGTTCGGTACCAAAATGTGAGTACCGAATAACGTAAATGCTCATTTTTCGGCAGCACTAATAGGCCGGGCTAGCTAAAACGCTACCGGGTGACACAAAATAATGAAAATAGGGCACTAAAGACCCAGGCACATAACGCGCATTGAAAGAGCCCATGCACATAACATGCGCGAGCTATGAATATCGTCTTAGGCAGCTACCGAGGTTCACCCTACCCATATGCAAAATTTAATTAACAAGGTTAGGGCTTACTCGCCACCGAACGCGTGACATAGTCATGATGCAATCAACAAAGTTTCCGTTTATTTTTGTTCTACACTCTCTGAATAGAATGATTCGTTACGCTTCGTTACGCAGGAGGACTGAGCACCAGGCCGCTCGCTACCCAAAGCCGGGCCATCTATGTAAAGCGCAGCATCCGATCAGGTCGTGTCCGGTATATCGCGCAAAGTCTCCGTTGCAACGACTGCGCGAGATTATAAAAGTCAATTATTGCCGGAACTGTCTGTCGATGGTACATCGTGCCCGAGACTGCACGAGTCAGGGCAGGTGCCGAAGATGTGGTAGCAACCATCATACCACGCTGCACCTGTCGATGGAGGACTTGTCGTCCGAGCCAGAGCCGCCGAAGGGCTGGAACCAGCTGGTCATGGAAGAAGAGGGAGAAAGGTATTAGCGGATGCCTACGATGCAAGAGGTGAAAGACGAGGCGATGGATGAAGCGCTGTCTCTCCACGCGTCCGAGTCGGCCTTTACCGACGAGCAGCAATTACCAGCCGGGAGTGGAGCGGGCTCCCATATAGTCCGTTCTGACACTAGGGGACCCGAACCACGGTCGTTCCGACCCCTACTCGCTCACGAAAAAAGACAGGAAAGTGGAGCGGAACCACGGCCTTTCCGCCCACCCACGCAACGACGCACGCGAGCACCGCCGGAAAAGAATCTTTTTAGGACGGTCATACTCTTGTTAGTGTGTTTCGTGTAAGGGATGGTTGCATCGGACAGGTTGTTCTGGGCTAGACCCCAAAACCAGACGTCCACGTAAATTTTATAAATCTTTTGTGGCTCTTTGCTGTTCACGTTCTAGGACGTCCCGCAGTCTGCCCCTCAGCGACGTCTCCCCCTATGCACTTCAGAATTCTGAAGTTAAACTGTAATGGATTAACTGGGAAGATCACGGAGATAGTCGACTTCATGAAGCGGCACAACATCCGCATTTCTGCGATTCAAGAGACTAAACTCACAGCAAGATCTGCATTGCAGACCTGTTCTGGGTATAATGTCCACAGAAGAGATCGCGAGGGCGGAAATGGAGGCGGCCTCGCGTTTATCATACACCACTCAGTGCAATTTCATATATTTGATCCCGACATCGAGCGCAGGGACAGTGTCTTAGAACGTCAAGGATTATCTCTCCAGTCAGGCGATGCAAATCTAGAAATAATCAACATCTACATCCCTCCTGTCACCTGTGGCCCCAGTGGATACCGCCCTGATATCAGCGGCGTACTCACTGGAAACAATCGCATTATCTTAGGCGATTTCAATGTCCATCACGATCTATGGCATTCAAACTTGCGGGTGGACAGTAGGGGTGAGATGTTAGCGGATCAAATAGAAGAAACGACGTTCTGCACTATAAACGGAGACGCCCCCACACGTATGGTAGGAAGCTGTCACAGTTCGCCGGATATTTCAATCGTCAGCGCAGAACTCGTAAACTGCGTCAACTGGCAGCCGATGGTAACATTGGCATCCGACCACCTGCCTATACTTATTTCGCTCGAGCGGCCCGCCGACTTCATCGTAGCAGAAAAACGCACTTTCATTAACTTTAAAAATGGAAAGTGGGACGAATACAAATCCTTTACAGACAGCCGCGTTGCTGCCCTCCCTATCCCAACTGATGCCCGCCAAGGGGAGCGTGCTTTCCGCAAGGTCCATTGAATCCGCCTCGGCTCGTTTCATTCCCGCCGGTAGAATTCCCGAAATTTGGCCTCACATCCCGGCGGAGGCCGCAAGTTTAGCGAGAGAACGTGACCTTCTAAGACAGCTCGATCCCGGCGATCCCCAAATAAGGGATATAAACCAACGCATTAGATTGCTTGTGGATGAACACAAGCGGGCGCAATGGGAGGAGCACCTAAGCGGTTTCAACCTCTCTGCCGGTGTAGGTAACCTTCGGTCCACTGTAAAGTCCTATCGAATCCGTCTAGGCACAATGGCAAAGTTTTCATCGCCTTTGGCGACAAAGTGCTGTCGGATGCGAAAAAATGCGCGAGCGCTTTCTGCCGACAATACATAATGCATTCTACGGTCGACAAAAATAGACGGAGGGCCAACAGACACGCACGTAAACATAAGTTCAGCGCGTCACCAATTACCCTCACCGCCAAAGAGGTTGAGGATGCCATCGGTCATGCTAAAACATCCAAAGCTGTGGGCCCAGACGGCATAGCCATGGCGCTGCTTAAAAGCCTAGGGAAAGAGAGTTTCAAATATTTAGCACATGTCTTCAACCTTTCTCTTTCCACCTATGTCATACCCAAAAAATGGAAAATGGCCAAGGTGGTACCGCTACTAAAGCCTGGGAAACCAGCTAACATAGGAGAGTCATATCGCCCGATATCTCTCCTATCGCCAGTAGCTAAGACGCTTGAAGCCATTTGGCTCCCCCACTTCAAAGCAAATTTGCTGCTAGCCTGTCATCAGCATGGCTTTAGAAAACTCCATAGCACAACCACCGCGCTGAATGCCATTAGCACCCAGATAAATTGTGGTTTAAATCAGAAGCCACACCATAGAACAGTAATCGTAGCGCTAGACCTATCAAAAGCTTTTGATATGGTCAACCATGGCACGTTACTGCAAGACTTGGAAGGGTCTACCCTTCCCTCATGTCTTAAAACCGCAAATTATCTGTGTGGTCGGCAGGCATCGGTGCAATTCAGAAACGAAATATCAAAACAAAGAAGAATTAAACAAGGTTTGCCTCAGGGTGGTGTCCTATCCCCACTTTTGTTTAATTTTTACATATCAAAACTACCTTCGCCACCATAAGGAGTTACTATCGTTTCTTACGCCGATGACTGCACAATAATGGCCACAGGCCCGGGTCCAAAGATCGATGAGCTTTGCAACAAAATAAAGGGCTACCTCCCTGATTTCTCCAGTTTTTCGCCTCGCGAAACCTGGCATTGGCACCGTCTAAATCATCCGCGACCCTATTTACAACTTGCACATCCCAAATGTCAACAATTTTGAACATCCACGTCGATGGCACTACGCTACCGACTGTCCTACACCCCAAAATCTTGGGTGTGACGTTTGAACAGGATCTACAATTTGGTGAGCATGTAGCCGCAATTGTTCCGAAAATCCAGAGCCGTAATAAAATCCTCAAATCTCTTGCTGGAAGTACTTGGGGAAAAGACAAAGAAACGCTCATTACCACATACAAAGCAATTGGCCAGCCGTTTTCGTGCTACGCGTCTCCTATATGGTCGCCAAGCCTAAAAACTACCCACTGGAAGAAGCTACAGGCCTGCCTGAATACTGCGCTCAGAACCGCTACGGGCTGTCTTCTTATGTCCCCAGAACACCATCTACATAATGAGGCGAGAATACTCCCCATTAGGGAGAGAAATGAGATGCTAACCAAACAGTTCCTGTTGAATACCAAGAAACCTGAGCATACCAACAGCCATCTGATTTATGAGCCAGCACCGCCTAGGGACTTAAGGATTCATCTCCGTAAGCATTTTGAGGAAATACGGCACCTGAGAACTCAGCCGTATGAAGCAAAAAAATTCAAGCAAGTCCTTGGTGAACTCCACAAACAGGCGTCGGAACTTTATGCCGGGAATTGCCCGGTAAATCCAGTACTCGGGGAACAGTACCCAAAACCTGCGGAAGAAAAAACGCATACTCACCAGGGAAACGCGAGTCACTCTGGCTCAACTTCGTTCTGGATACTGTAACAGGTTAAACTCTTACATATCCAGAATCAAAATGTATGCCCCGCTTGCAATGTGTCCCCACATGACACCAATCATCTCTTTAATTGTAATGTTGAACCAACGCCTCTAACACCCCTTTCATTATGGTCCACCCCTGTCGAAACAGCAAGTTTCCTTGGACTCCCGTTAGTGGATGTTGATGACAATTTGTATTTGTGATCGGTCGCAGTAATTAGGTTTAGCGAAACATTGCTACAACAACAACAACAACAACAGCACCACGAAGAACGCGCGAGCGTAGACTGGCCTCTCGGCCGCGCCAGCTACGCACTACCCGAAACCAGCAGCTCGATCACAGGGACGGTAGACTGGCCACTCGGCCGCGCCAGCTACTTCACAACAGTTCCTTCCGGAACGGAGTCATTCCGGCCCGTACTACAGCCGGCCCAAGCCTTCGCCCAATGGCTACTCTGGCGCCAACTGCAGTCCTGAAGGTGGAAGCCGGGGTGCGGTTGCACCTCATTCGTGCACTCCTCGATGCATGTTCCCCCCGCACAACGATCGACCGTAGGCTGGCGCGAGAGTTAGCACTGCCGACGACCCACGCCGCCGGTGAATCCGGCTGTTTTATTCGATTTCGGGGCAAACATGGACAAACGAAAACGGTTAAGACTCACGCAGTTTAGGTCCATGGGTTTAGACGCATCAGCCCCACGTACAATGTCGACCCCACCGTCGCGGCTCCGTACCAGCACATGCGCCTGGCGGATCCACAATTTTATGCGTCCACACCAATCCGCCTCGTTCTTTGCGGCGACGTTTACGCCGAAATTATTACGCCTGTCACGCTACCACCATCCTTCGGATCGCTGCTCGCGCAAAGCACGATCTTCGGGTGGGTACTTTCGGGGACCTACCCGATCTAGTATACCTTAATGGTTATTCAGTTCATTGTTTAAGTTTATACATGTAAATAGTACTTTTTGAAATAAATGCAGTTTTTATTTGAATGGCAAGAAATATATACCATGCAGGTTCCGTTAATTTTTTCTTATCATCCTAGCTCTAGGTCACGGCGAAGGCAAGGAGGATGCCGCCGCGCCATCCGGCGCGCACCGCTTAGCTTTAGAATTTAGTTTTAAGACAAATCGGGATCGGGGACGCTCGGGCGGAGTCTGGGCTGTTGCGTATCGCAAGGGGCCGGCATGTTTAGGCCCGAAGCCTAAATTCTTATTAACTTGCGCCACCCTAATAGCACCACTTTATCGACCACTAGTTCGCCCACATGCATGTATATTTGTACATAGGTAGGGTTATGTTGTCCGTATATACATACATACATCCGGTACAACCGTGTGGGGAAGCTTCGCCTTAAAACCGGAGACTTTTCCGCCGTTCAACGGTTGTCCTCGACAAGGCAACCGTCTACTTTTCCAGCGATCGTTGAGCGAACCACAGCTAACACCGTCCGAGGAGCCCCGCCACACTTTTATTATACAAGGTAAATTATTTTGTTCTATGCAATTATTGCCACTTTAAAATAAAGCATTATTTATAACGAGAAATATCTCTCGCCTTTCTTTATTTTATTTATTTCAAACCTAACCAAACACAATTGTGGTGCCTCCACTCCTCCGAGTCTGCGAAACACCACAATTGTACAGTTACCCTCATCCACGTTTTGGCCTATATCTCTAGACCCTAGTCACCAATAGATATGAAAACTACCCTCTACTAAGACACCCATCAACAGCTTCTATTTGATACCCATAATGTAAAAACACTATCTAGGCGTTCACGGGCCCACATTTTGGCCTATATTTCGAGACCCTAGTCACCCAGCGATGTAGAGCTTACTCTGTACTAAAGCACTCATCAACAGCTTCAATTCGATACCCATAATGTAAAAAAACATTCTAGGGGTACCCGTTTTGGCCCATATCTCGAGACCCTGTGCGTCGATCCTGAATTTTCTTTGCTATAAGCCTCACGGTGCCCGGGACCTTTCCAACGAATAAATAACCGTGGAAATTGGTTTGTGCGTTCAGAAGTTATAGCGTCAGGAAGGAAAACCCGACTTATTTTTATATTATAGATTCTAGGGGTACCCAGGTCCACGTTTTGGCCTATATCTCGAGACCCTAGTCACCAATAGGTATGAAAACTATGCTGTACTAAAGCACTCATCAGCAGCTTTCATTTGATATCCATATTGTTTAAACACATTCTAGGGGTAACCGGGTCCACGTTTTGGCCCATATCTCGAGACCCTAGTCACCGATAGGTATGAAAACTACGCTGTACTAAAGCACTCATCAGCAGCTTTCATTTGATATCCATATTGTATAAACACATTCTAGGGGTACCCGGGTCCACGTTTTTATCTCAAGACCCTAGGCACGTAGCGAAAAAAAAGGTAGACGTTGGCCAATTCTCAGACCTACCCAATATGCTCACAAAATTTCATGGGAATCGGATCAGCCGTTTCGGAGGAGTTAGCCTCTAATCCCGTGACACAAGAATTTTATATATTGGATATATTTTTATAATTACGTAGATATATGGAGCAACGAACTTTTCGAGTATATAGAACCGGGCAATGAAATTTTCCGTTGATACGGAAATAAAAATTAATTTATTAACTGTGGGGGTATATATTGGTACTTATTCAGACATTTTTTATTCGAAATGTGTTACTTGGGTGTTGTGCTTTAGCCTTTGTTGTATTGTGCTCCTCGTTGTTGTTGTGTTGTTAATGTTGCTTTGATGTATGTATTTTGTTTCCAATTATTGTTTTCAAACTTTTTTTCCAAATGTATTTTTTCCTTTTTTCTCAAAATTGTTTGTAAAAAACGTTATGTAATTAAATTCTTGCTCTTTTTTTTTTAATTTTTCTCAAATATAGTTTTTCCAAATAAACTTTTTTCCAAAACTTAATTTTGTTTGTAAATAAATCATGCTTTTTTGTTTAATAAAATTCTATTTTTGCATTTCTTCCTTTATGTTGGATTTCGGTTTTCGCAAGACAATTTCTATTGCCATTTTGTTTTCGATTTGTTTCGAATTTCTTCAATCGAACACAATTTGAATTATTTCAATTTAAAAATTGCAGTGCGTTTTATTTCACAGGTCTAGCGCTGTATGTAGTTTTTTTTCCTTTTTTTCGTATTTCAGATTTTGTGTTGTATTTGTATATAAAATGTTTTTGTTTTTTTTTTTAATTTTTTGATTTCTCAATTTATATTTTTTTTTGCACACCTAAATGTTAATTTTTTATTTTTCTTTTGTGTTTTTTTGTACACAGGTTTTTATGTATGTATGTTTGTAGGTATTTTTATTTAAAGCACTTTGTATAATTTAGCAATTTTATGGTTTTTTGTGTCCGTACCGACCGCGTTTTTATTTGTTTATTATTTATGTAAATATAGCTTTTACTTTTTGTCCAAAAAATTCGTGTTGTTTTTTGTTTATTTTTCCTTTTTTGTGTTTGCTTAGATTACGTATTTTTTTTCCACAAACTATTTTTTGGTCGCTGGTGAACCTTGGCCTCGAAAATTGCACTATGCACCTTTAAAAATAACAAGAGTTCACGGGATTAAATGAAATACAGTTTATTTATTTTCACCTTGAAAAGATACTGACAAACTTGCGAAAGGAGATTGACTAATAATATTAAAATTGCGCGACGGCGGGCGGGCGATTAAAGACGGCGAACGTTGCTGCACGATCGGAGCGTAAAGGCGGGCAGTTTTAAGTAAACTAAACTTAGCGTATGCGCGATGGTGGTCGGCAAGCACAGCTGAGCTGCACTTGCGCTTGGCTGCACTGGCTGGTGTTGCCAGACGGGGGGGAACCGACTTAGTCCGAAAATTTTATCATGTCTTCAACAACCTCTATAGTTCTGGATACTAGACCTACTACCTTTTTTGTGCAAAGGTGTAATAAATTATTTCTTCCAAATCAAAGTGGGAGATTCCATAGATAATTGGAATAATTTATATATCGGGTCAGATAAATTAACTGCACAGTATTTGAGCACACAACTAGGAACACCATCTGGACCCGGAGAAAAAAGTCGGTGTCAAACCTAGAAGGCTCGAAGAACAGTATTCTTATCAATTACTGAATTAGGAATGCAATTGAAACTTTTCAAGTTGTACGAGTATTGACCGAGTTGAAAACGTTTGGATGAGTAGGTCGACTTGAAGAATTCTGCAAATAATTCCGCAATGTCATTATCAGAACTGACATTCTTACAACCAAAATAAAAGGTAGCTGGAAAACCAGTTGTTTTTGTCTTAGCATTAATAAAACAGTAAAATCTTTTCGGATTGTTGAAAAATTGAAATTTACAACCGCTTAAGTACAACTTATAACATTGTTGGTTTAGACAATGAAATTTGCAACGGGCAACTGAATATTTAGAGAAATCCGAAGAAGATCCTGATCTCTTGAAATGTTTATAAAGCCTAGATTTAATATTATTGAGTCTTATAAGTTGTCTTGTGAATCAAGGTGGTTTACTTGTTCCAGCACTAACACATCGAAGGGGTACACCGCTTTCAAAGAAGCCATCAAGAATGCAGTAGAATAATGAAGTCGCTGAGTCGACGTCTTTACACGAATAAAGATCCGACCAGTCGTGAGTAGCAATCAATTGGTTGAGCTTTATGAAGTCTGCTTTATAAAAACATCTTGTTTTATAAAAAAATTTTGTAAAGCACAGCACCTTAGGAGGCTGAACAATACCAATTGCTATTTAAAGCGTAGGATGTAAAGGATCTTCCGGGAAAGATAAAGGAGAAATACGATTGAGAGTATAACCCACTGATTCATCCACAAATACCAGGTCAAGAATCTTGTTTTTACAATTTAAAATATTATTGATCTGTGAAAGCGATGTATCTAAAATATTGTTAAAAAAATCATGCTAACAGGAGGGAATCAAAGTGTTTAAATCGCTCAAGCTAATCCAATTTACCGAGGCAAATTGAAATTGAATTAAATGATCCTAATGTTCATGGCTTAAAGGTAAGTATAACGGTTTGACAACAGGTGAGTATTGAGTAATTAATTAGAAGTTATTACAAATTCAATTAATCACTTACTTACTTAATTGGCGCTTAACCGTTTAAAAGGTTATGTTCGTCCAACAAGGTGCGCCAATCGCTCCTTCGCTCTGTCAACCCGCGCCAATTGGTTACACCAAGGGAGTTTAAGTCGTTTCCCACCTGGCCTTCCAAAGGAGTGGGGGCCGCCCTCTACCTCTGCTTCATAAGCGGGTTCCGATAGAAACACTTTCTTGGCCGGAGCATCATCTTTCATTCGCATAACATGGCCTAGCCAGCGCAGCCGCTGCGTTTTAATTCGCTGGACTATGTTGATGGCTGCGTACAGCTCGTACAGCTCATCGCTAAATCTTCTTCGGTACTCGCCATCGCCAACGCGTAGAGGTCCATAAATCTTTCGAAGAACTTTTCTCTCGAACACTCCCAGAGCCGCTTCATCTGCTGTTGTCATGGTCCATGCTTCTGCACCATATAGCAGGACGGGTACGATAAGTGACTTGTAGAGTATGGTTTTCGTTTGCTGAGAGAGGATTTTACTTTTCAATTGCCTACCTAGTCCAAAGTAGCATTTATTGGCAAGAGTGATTCTTTGCTGGATTTCAGAGCTGATGTTGCTGATAGGGTTGATGCTGGTTCCCAAATAAACGAAGTATTTTACTATTTCGAAATTATGGCTGCCAACAGTAGCGTGATTGCCAATACGTATATGCGCTGACTCTTTGCTCGATGATAGCATGTACTTCGTTTTGTCCTCATTCACCATCAAACCCATCTTTACCGCTTCTTTTTCCAGTTTGGAGTAAGCAGAACTAACGCTTTTATAGAATATTATTCCAGAGCGGTTAAGTTCTGCAGCTAGTACAATTTTCTCCAGCATCAAATTAAAGAAATCGCACGTTAGGGGGTCACCCTGTCTGAAACCTCGTTTAATTTCGAACGGCTCGGAGAGGTCCTTCCCAATTCTGACTAAGCTGACGGTGTTGCTCAACGTCATTTTTCACAGCCGTATAAGTTTTGCGGGGACACCAAATTAAGACATAGCGGCACATAGGCAGCTCCTTTTCGTGCTGTCGAAGGCGGCTTTAAAATCGACGAAGGGGTGATGTGTGTCGATTCTTTTTTCGCGGGTTTTTTCCAAGATTTGGCGCATTGTGAAAATATGGTCGATGGTAGATTTACCAGATCTGAAGCCGCACTGATAAGGTCCAATCAGTTGATTCACGGTGGGCTTGACAGGACTTTATATGCGATATTAGGAAGGCTGATTCCGCGATAGTTGGTGCAGTTTGCCGTATTGCCTTTCTTGTGGACTGGGCAAAGAACACTTAGATTCCATTCGTCGGGCATGCACTCTTCCGCCCATATTTTGCGAAGAAGCTTATGCATGCGCCTTACCAACTCCTCGCCGCCGTATTTGTATAGCTCCGCGGGGAATCGTTCAGCGCCAGTGGCCTGAAAAATTCAATTAACATTACATTATTTAGGTATGTATAAACCTAGGAAGATGGTTCTATTGTAATTTAAAAAAAAAATTATTTTCATTAGGATGTTCTGCTTCTTCCCTTTTTTGATAGTGGTATAATTATTTGAAGTGAAGTTAAGTATTAATAAATATTTGCTTACTTTATTTAAAAGGTTCATAAGGGTAAGCATTAAGCTAAAATTGTGAAAGTAGGTATTATGGAAAATTCATTTGTTTGTGCTTAGGTATGTTTTCTATAATTATTCAGACTAAAAGGTAAATCTAAAGGTAAGTATAAATTCATGTTTTCAGGAGACGAATATTCAGGAACTAAAGGTAAGTTTAGTAGTGAGTATTAATTGAAGATGTTCAATGCAGGTTAAGGCAAGTTAAGTATGCGCATGTACCTATACATGCAACTGGAATCAAAATCTTTTTTTTCTTTTTACATTATAATGCAGGCCCTTTAACTCTGGTCTCTAGTGATTCCGATCTGAAGTGGAAAACCGCCTTTTTCACTATCGGGTAAAACCGCGCTGGTTTTAAATTTAACTTTTACATGTTTAGGGTTTCCAATTATAAAAGTTAAAACTCTTTTAAAAATTCATATTCGAAAATGCTGGGACTTTTCGAAGTCAGGCGTATTATTTCGGTTAGTTAAAACACACTACAACTTTATAGAACCACACTTAAAAAAACTTGAAATTTTAACTATAGTTGATTGATGTGTTCGTCAAGGAAGTTCTTCAGGAAAAAAACGCTCTTAAGCCCGGATATGAGGTCGAAGCCCATATGGTACTTATGCGAAATAGATTTTCGAAACATTTTGTTTTCAAAAATCATATGTTAACAGTGACAGACTGACGGAAGTTGCATTTAGACTAGTGTTAGATAGTACAGAGTGTAGCAACATAATGAAAAATTGCATATAAGCGGAAATGCAAGAAATTAAAAAAAGCATATGAAAACTATGTGTATGGCTGACTTATGCATGTACCCACGGTACAAATGGCTGCAGGGACAGACCTTCAGAAACAAGAAGGCGCAAGGTTAAAGGTGGTAGATAGAGCCCACCAAAGGCCAAGGTTTGGATACCCTGAGCGGTGAAGGCTGACACGCTTGACATGCTGTAGCGGCAGAGCCCGAATTTACCAACACGCGATGGGAAGGTACTTCATGTATCCCGAGGCTGTGGGAGTCCGGTACTACATACTGCAAATAAGTAAGGAATCGGAAGATATGTTGCAGTGACAGTTTTGGAAAATGTCCTGGGGGCAGCTAGTATTTTTTGCGCCTTAAAAAGGGGAGTCCTTAATAACCTTAATACGCTAAAACAGGGGAGGTAGCAAAGGGTCTCGAGAACCTGAAAGTTGCGGCAAATGACGGGGCAAAGATGCAGTGTACAAGCAAATCCGAGATGCTGAGAACCTTAAGAAAAACCACAATATGATAAAGGTAGGAAAGGACCTTCGGGGCCTGGAAGTAGCAGAAAAATACAGGGGTATTGTGCGGCTCATCAAGTGCTGCGAGTCTAACAAACACGCTTTGAGCAGGAGTGAGAGAAACGGAACTCCAGACTCTAAAAACAGTGGAAAAAATCCATTGGGTGAGGGCAGAGGTGGACAATTTGGATATAGACAAACAGCTCAATGGCGCTGCGAGTCTTACAGATAAACCTCAAACACAGTAAAGTGACATCGAGTGAGCTCGTGCTGACTCTTTAGGAGGGATAGTTTAATGTGGCGCTGATACAGGAGCCATGCCTCATATCTGGAGGAAAGGTTTCTGGACTCAGCGCTCGCGAATTCAGCATTTATTACGCAAAGACGGAAGGGAGAGCTAGAGCTGCAGTCATGGTAAGGAAATATGTTATCTAACTACAGCACCTAAAACCTAGCGGTAGTCGCAATAGAGGGAGGAAAGAACCGTTCCTTATCTTGGCACCCTGCTAACTGGTCCATTACGTGGACTCCCCACCAGAGGAGTTAAGAAGGCTAGTGGATCAAGAAGCGTGCAAGGGCGACTTATCAAAGGCGCAGATGCAAAGGCGCATCACAGCGTATGGGGAGGGGACGATTTTAATGATAGATGGGAGTCCCTTTTCTTTTATATACTACAGAGTACTCTACAGGTGACCAGAGGGTCCACGCATATATCAGCTCCAGAGTCCCCCTGAAGGAGGTAGAGAATGAACCCTTTTAGAAACCCTAGGCCAACAAACAGGTACACATTTCAGAAGGAAGTCTGTGGCAGCCTAGGTTTCTACCGTAGAGGAGTTGCTTATCTACTGCGTACAACAAAGCTTGTTCTCTGAGAATATTCAAGGGGCCGACATAGAATGCTCCACCGAAACGGCGAGACTGAGGAAAGTCATATCGAAAGCAGATGCAATCCAGGGACTGACAAAAATGGACGACGGGGAAGGGTCACACAGTACTGAAGAGTCCCTAGAGGCACTACTTAACACACGCTTCCCATCAGGAGATGATGCGGAAGAGTTATATGACCAAGTCTACAATCCTAATCGCCAATGTGGAGATTGAAACCACTTTTATATTTAGATATATTTAATAATAATATTAATTAAATAATACACCTAAATGTATGTGTATACCATATTTTATTTAATTTTTCAACATGAATTAAATTTTTTGTTATTGAAAAATCAAAATAATTAAAATAAAATTATTGAATAAACTAATGAAATTACAAAGTATATAAAGTTAAAGTAAAATTTATAATGTACTAAAAGGAACCCTACAACAAATACCAAACTAGAATGGAGAATAAAAACTTTTGCCAAGTTTAAATCGCCCGGTCCAGGTGGGATATTCCCTGCTGCAGATGGACGGAGGAACGATTATAGAATGGCTACGAATAATTTCTCAGGGTTGCAGAGAACTGAGCCACGATCCGCAATCTTGTAGAACGGCTCGAGTAGTCTTCAAACCGAAAGCGGGAAAAGTCATGAACGAGGAATTATTCTCTTCAGCACAACATGCTTACACCAAAGGCAAGTCAGTCGATACTGCATTCATAGGATGGTCATGAATATAGAGATAGCCCTGGAACGCCAGGAATATGCCTTAGGCCGAAGCTTTTACAATGTCTCGAAAAAAGCAATCATGGACCGTCTCAACTCGATTGAAGTTCATCCAGCTTTAACTAACTGGATCACATCGCAATGGGTCTATGCGATGCAACAAGATCTGGAAACAGAGGAATGCTACAGGGTGAGTTTCTATCACCAATGCTGTGGACGCTGTCTTTAAACCAATTGCTTAGGCAGTTCGACAGAGGACATTTAAAACCTGTCAAACTTACGGCATATGCAGATGACGTTTCAGTCATCATAAGTGGCAGATGCCTAAGAACAATTAGCTCCCTGATGGATCAGTCACTTCAAGTTGCAAATACCTGGGCATCTGGTGTCGGGCTATCCGTCAACGTGAAAAAAACCGATCTACTATTATTTACTAGGAAATATAAGGTCCCTAAATGGACTAAGCCTAAGCTGCAAGAAAAATATAGCACAGAGTATGTTGTTGTTGTAGCGATAAGGTTACTCCCCGAAGGCTTTGGGGAGTGTTATCGATGTGATGGTCCTTTGCCGTACACAAAACCGGTACGCTCCGGTAACACAGCACCATTAAGGTGCTAGCCCGACATCTCGGGAACGATTTATGTGGCCTCATTAAACCTTCAGGCCACCCCTCCATTCCCACCCCAAGTGCCATGAGAAGCTTGGGCCAGAGCCTCTTCTGTTAGTGAAACGGGACTCGCCACGGATAGGTGAGGTTGACAATTGGGTTTGGAGAAGCTGTATATTGCGCTGGCAACCTGAAAGGGTTGCGCTACACAGCCCCTTGAATCTGGTATTATAGTTGCCTCTTACGACAGTCATACCTACCCTGGGTATATTCTGATCCCCTAACCCGCTGGGGTTAGCACAGAGTATCGGCGAGTTATGCTAGATAGTAAGTTGTCGTAGAAACTCCATTTGGAAAAGAGAGCGAAGTAAGCCTCCTCGGCACTGTATGCATGCAAGAAAATGATATGATGCACTTGGCGCCTATCACCCAAACTCTCTCGTTGGTATTTACGGCAATTGTGAAACCAATACTTTACTCTGAAGCTCCTGTTTGATGGACAGACACACAAAAAAGTACGTATACCAAAAAACTTGAGCGGGTATGCAGAGTGTCAATGACTAGCATAACAGGAGCCCCAACAGCTACCCCGACAGCAGCATTGCGCGCAATTATAGACATCCCGCCTGCATACCTAATAGCGAGAAACATCCCGTTAGCAACTGCAGCAAGGTTTAAGGCCCTCGGGGAGCTTGAGTGTAGGCCATATGGCCATAGCAGTATAGCGCCATCTAGTATCGGGCAAACGGAATATATGGTCCCGTGCCTGCACTTCGAAAGAGATCGTGGGGTCACAATTGAGCCGGAGGGTTGGTGCCCATGTGTAGAAATTACCGGAAATACATGTGTATATGAACAGTTCCAAATTAATGGAAGCTGTCGAGTCTGCTGTTTACTGCGTCGATCCAGAAATAAGCAGATCCTATAGGGTGGCAGATTACTGCACCGTCTTTCTGGCAGAAATTATAGCCGTGAAAAAATAAGCAGACATTCTAGAGAAAGTGTGCTTAGGCTGCAGTTACGTCAATATATATATTGATAGTCAGGCGGCGATCAAGGTAATAATCGCAAACATTACTTCAACAAGAAGTGTTCTGGAATGCAAAGAAACATTGGAAAACCTTTGCTCAGGCCGGACCATACATATAAGTTAAGCTTCACAGCAGGCGAGGCGATAAAAAATTAAAGTTGCGGTGAACTGTCCGTTCACCGAATTAAAATAAACACGAGAAATATGTTAACGTTATAAAATTTATTCTGTGCTCTTGCACGATCCAAATTGAACTAACTCGAACAAAGTAATTTACCTAGCAGCTAAGTTCTTGTGTTAAAGTAATTATGCTATGCTAACCAATTATTGTATAAAAAATAGTTTACTTAACTAAAACTAGATTATGCTGTTCAATCGCAATTGCTGCAACTACACCAATCGTTGTCCCAATTAACTTCCGCTTATTCTTGGCGTGTGCTGCGTCAGCGAAACTTCAACATGCAACATAGCGCGGTCACATGCTCAGCAACGGGAGTAAATGGGTCAACCGCTGGATACTGCTGTTATAACTCCTCCCCCTTTAAAGATCTGCATCCCGCAGATCGAAGCATGAAAAATGTGAAGTGGATATATCTTTTATAGAGTCGATCTGGTTACTTGGCGTAATGTTGATTCTGACTGGCTTGACTGGTGCGCTGTCGTCCAGGTTACGGATTTCATGGGCAGATTGGCCCTTGAAGATCTTCGTGTTTGTGGCCCATTGCGTCGGAATTTGAACTGGTGGAATATCTAGCTTCCTAGTGTACCATTTCCATAGCATGGTGACGATGAGGGCTATTGCGAATATCGAGGCAGCTTCCGTGACTAACGAGAAGTTAGTTTTCCCGTTTACATACCCTAGATATCTAACGTTTTCCATCGTGATATCATGAACGTACTCCAGATTGATCTTTGTAGTGTGGTTTTTGACGTTTGCTAGTACGGCTGGCAAGGCTTGAGCTGTGATTGCTTCGTTGCTGGAGAACACTTGGTTGCCAATTGTTATCGTTTCGTTACTTAACTGGATAACGTAGGTGCCATTTATATTACTAGTATCGTTATTACTTTCCACTACACCTTGGTAGTTTGAGATAAAAATTGTGTTATCGTTTATCAATTCGATTATCGTTCCATTGCGCCTGATGAATTGGCAGCTAGCGCCACCTCCTTTCAGCAACCGAGGTAGGCAGGTATTCTCTTCCAATTTGCTCAAGGACTCTGATTCACATACCGTAGATAAACTGATTGTCAAGCAATTTTCCTTGAGTCCATATGTTTCTTCTTGGTTGACGAGCATTTTATCGAATGGAAGGTCCAGTTGTTTGCCTTCGTAGATACCGGCGCGAGTAATTAATAGGTTATACTTCTTCTCTGTTACTTTGGGTATTGATAGAACGTATAGGAGCATAGTCCCATTTGTATATATTGATGGTTTTCCGTATTCAATTGCCTCAATTATATTTTGGTAAGGTAGTGTTTCTATTTCTGACAGGATCTGATTAACTTCGTCCATGTCGAGTAGGTTAGCTGACATGCCCGTACTACTTCATTGACCTCTTCTCGGACGAGCACGATATTATGAAGGGCGCTCTGCTCGAATTGTTCTGCCTCAGCTTCCTTCATTACCGAATTGGTGCGGCTTACAATTTCATTAATTTTTTTGAAAATTTCTAAAGTTGCCGTGAATAGATCTTTGTTTACTTTGTATTGGTGATTATTGTTTTCTATGATTTCACCCTGGCTGTAGAGGATATTGTCCCAATCAGTGGCATCGGGTGATCCTGCTAGCCATTTTCATGCAGAGCCTATCCAGTCAATAGATCGGGAGGGTCTGATTCTTTTCGTGTTCCCCGTCAGCTCTTCGAGGCGCTGCAGAGTTTGGTTGATATAGACTTGTGCTAGGAGCTGGTCGTCAGTTCGTTTTAGTAGTTGGTAAGCCAGTTTTTCCATCTTCGTTATAATAGTAGCGTACTGCTGGAGGTTGATAGCATGTATAAGTTTGAAGGATCCGCTGATGATCCACCCATTTCCGCTCTGGATACTAACGATTACATTTCTTTGGTGATTTTTTGTTTTTCTTTTTTGTTCTTTTTTGTTGTAGCAAGTAATAACAAAATTCAGAAATACATTTTTTGGTTTTTCTTTTCTTTTTTGTTGTAGCAAGTAATAGCAAGTACTAACGAAATTCAGAAATATGGTTTTTGTTTTTTCTTTTTGTTTTTTTTTTTTTTTATCATGCTGTTCTCGAACCAGCTATGGGGGATCGTGGGTATCCCTTTTGGGAGTAGCGTAGCCATTTGTCAATTTCGATGGCGCCACAACCTACTAAGGCACGATTGGTCCCACTAATAAGCCCGCTCTTGTAGCTATGATTTCAAAAGGTTTCTATTCATTATGTGCATTGCCGCGTTTCTTTAAATTTTTTATGTGCAATTTATGGTTTTTTTACCACTAAGTGTGGTTACTGTGACTTTGTTTGCTTCGGCAACTATTTCTTTTTTGAAAGGTGGTTTCTGTTTTCCCTTAATCTGTCTATCCTTCACGTATATGACATCGTTTTCGTCATAACGCTCCGGTAGCGATCTTTTCCTGTTATGCCGTTCGATCTGGGCAATTTGCTTTTGGGTTAGCAGTGTTTTCAGGTATTTATTTATTTTCCTACGTTTGTCTAGGAGTTCCTGGTAATTTGAGGCTTTTGCACGATTGAAAAATATCTCACTTGGCTTTCGGTTTGTTACCGAGTGAATGGTATTGTTATAGCGATCTACTGCTATATTTACCAGCTCTTTTGTTTTGAAGGTGGGATTGTCTAATTTTATACACCTAAATATTTCGATAAGGGTGGAATGGAGCCTTTCTACTTGGCCATTCACCTCACTTCTCTGGGGTAGCGTACGATAAAGGCTGATTCCTAACGATTCGAGCAAATTTTGTATTATCGGGCTTATCAATCCTCGTTCATTGTCGGTTACCAAAATTCTAGGGGTCGTAAAATAGTGTAGTAGTTTCACCATTTTCTCTTTAAGGCGCAGAGTGGATTTTTTTCTAATGTGGAAAAGTTTTTGAGAATTTGTCTATGCAGCTTAAAAACTTTTCCCCTTGAATTTCGAATATGTCTATGTGAATGATTTCACAAGGACGTGACGGGATTGGTGTCCTTTGTAGTTCTGGCGTATTTGGGTGCCTATCATACTTGCTAAGTTTACATGTTTCGCACGTTGAAACACATGTTCTAATCTTATTGCTTATTCACGGAAAGTAGTATCGCTCTAGAATTTGCTTTCTATTCTCAGTGGGGTTTCGATCCGCTCTTCTATGCTCCTCCCATATGGCTTCAAGGACTCTATCTGAGTTTCGCAGGTCTTCTACAAGAATTTGAGCTACCCGTATTTTATAGTGTAAAACGTTTTCTAAATATACCTTCTGGAGCAACCCTAAGTAACTTTCTGGCATTTTGATGCCGTTGATTACATTTGGTCTAAGCTTTTCTTTAGGCACAT
Source organism: Eurosta solidaginis (assembly GCF_040869045.1). Lineage (NCBI taxonomy): Eukaryota > Metazoa > Arthropoda > Insecta > Diptera > Tephritidae > Eurosta > Eurosta solidaginis. The sequence goes on from NC_090324.1 coordinate 91,484,480, forward strand.
TAACGAGTTCTTGTTCGCCTATACCCTCTATTCCTACATAGTGTCGCAGGTAACCAGGATGAATTTCCTCGCATATTTGTAACCTACCCCCAAACACAATCTGATTCCTGAACACGTTCAAAGGTACCTCGACGAATGGAATTAAATCTGAGTTATCTCGATCTGCGCTATGAACGGTGTCGCAGGTTGAGCCGCCGTCGTTTGCCGAATACGACGTTGAGCCCATGGTTGCGTTTTCATTGGCATTTTCGGATTCGGACCTCGATGTCAGTTGATTTACCTGAGTTTTTAACCGAGAGAGAGCGTCAGCTACGACGTTCGATTTTCCTGGGTTATAGATGAGTTCGTAATTATACTCCTCTATCCTAGATTTCCATCGCTTGAGCTTGGCGCTATAATTACGGTTGCTTAAAGAAAAGGTTAGCGGTTGATGATCGGTAAAAATTCGAATCTTCCTTGCACCGTACAAATAATTTCGGAGGTTGTCTAAGGCCCAGACTATGGCTAGCATTTCTTTTTCATTTGTTGCGTACCCCTCCTCTGTGGTCGCTAAACTTCCTGATATAAACGCTATAGGCTTGTCTTTGCCATCGTGGTCTTGTGAGAGCACCGCACCGATCGCAAAATCAGACGCATCAGTCGTTAGATTGAAGGCCTTCCCAAAGTTGGGGAATGTCAGGACTTCCGCGGTCTTCAGTATTTCCTTAAGATTACTGAATGCCTTTTGTGCTTCTTCATCCATTATTATTGCTACTTTTCTTGATTGTGTTGCTCTTACTTGTGCGTGTTCGCCCCGTGTTAGGTTGGTTAGTGGTTTGGCGATTTTTGCATAATCCCGGATGAATTTCCTGTAGTAGGAAGTTAATCCTAAAAACTTTTGAGTTCTTTTAAATTGGAGGGATGGAGCATATTTCTTATTGAGACTACTTTTTTTGGGTCTGGTAGTATACCCTCGGATGTCACAATATATCCCAGGTGCCACAATATACCCAGAAACGCTTGTTCTTAAGAATTGTGTTTTTTCTAAGTTGACTTTAAGACCAGCTGTTAAGAGTCTTGCAAGAATTGCTTCGATATCCTTTAGATGAGTGGCTTTATCTTTGCTAAAGATGATGATATCATCAATGTATACGAAGCACATGCGGCCTATAAATACTTTGAGCACGTCGTCTATCATGCGTTGGAAGATAGAGGGTGAATTTTTGAGGCCGAAAGGGAGCCAGAAAAATTCGTATTTTCCATTCATGGTGGAAAATGCGGTTTTTGGGATGTCGCTGTCCTTCATAGGAATTTGGTGGAACCCGGAGGTTAAGTCTAAGGTAGTAAAGTATTTTGCATTTCCCAGGCTTGCGATGGTGCTATTAATGTCTGGTATAGGGTATGTGTCAGGAATGGTTACGGCATTTAGACGTTTAAAATCTATACCCATTCTGTATTTTTTCTCACCATCAGGCTGCGATTTCTTTGGCACAATCCATATGGGCGAGTTGTAGGGGCTTTTCGAAGGACGAATGATGCCTTCTGATAGTGGATCCTTAATTTGTTTTTCTACTTCGCTACGCATGTTGACTGGGTAGGGGTAGCTTTTAGTGTAGATGGGGTTTTCCGTTTCGATTCTTATCTCTGCCCGGACGTTGGTTTCGATCTCCATTCTACGATCGACTGGACCGAACACGTTTTCATATTTGTTGAGTATCTTTCTTAGTCCTTTCCTAATAGAGTCAGAAATACTGGGGTCAAAGGGAATGTCTACGTTGATACTATTGACTTCTTGTACCTTTTGTCGCTTAAGGGGCAGAAAAATATCTGGTTTTAGTATGAGAAGATTTAATTCCCTATCTAACACTGCTTTAATCTCTGTTAGTGTATCGTCACCTATGATACCATCGAAGGATTTGAGTACTGGAAGAACAAAGAATGTGGTATGTAGATCTTTACCAACGAATTTAAAAAAATTTTCGCACACTTTTCTGTCTATTCTTATTTCTCCCCCCGCAGAGAATACATGGAAAGGCTTCTCCACCGGTATGGTATTTTGAGCTATGCGATCGCTAATATAGTTCTTGTTTGCCCCCGTATCCACTAAAAACTTGAGTGTTCCCTGACCTTGCGTGGTGTATTCTAAATACGGTACGCCAGACACGAGGCCCCTACCGTAAAATTTACCTGATCCCCGGTGGGTTGTTCCTTATTGCTTTCTATAGTGCCTTCTACGCCCTCCTCTTCATCTATTGGCACCAAATGGAACAATTTTTGTTGTTTGTTTGCTGAAAACCCTGAAGAACTAGGTCCCCTTTTTAGACTATCGTTTCTTCGGAAATTGGAGCTATTGGATTGCCGGATTTGGGAAGATTGATCAGCATCCATTCTTGTGACGCCTGAGGGGCTGTTATTGCTGCGCCAGCTCTGCGAATATTGATTACTAACGCGAGATTGTCCTGACCCTGGGTGGTATGGGTTTGGTCCTAACTGGCTTGGGACTCTATTTATAAGACTTTTGTTTGTTGGGGCTGTGTACCTATATCTAGATTGGTACTGAGGTGGGTAATCCCTGTTGCTTTGCTGCAAATGACGCGATTGATATACATCAGTGAACATTCTGTTATTTCTGTTGAATGTTTGTGGGACTCTATAAATGGCGTTTCTGCTATCCACGTTCATAAATGCGAGGCATGATGAGTATGCCTCTGGTAAGGATTTTGGTTTCTGTATGACGAGCAGCGTCGGCAAGTCCCCATTTAGACCTCTTATAAAGACGTCGAGTGCCCTTCTTCGGTGCGTCTCCGCCAAAGCCTTAACTGTTTCCTTATGCTCGTATTTTTCCGTATTGATAGTATTTATCATTAGGGATAATTGCTTGTTAATTTGAGCGTAAAATTCGGAGACTTCTCGGCGCCGTTGAGTCATGTGGGTTAGTTGTTGATCGAGCGATTCAATGTCTCTGGCATCGGCATAGTGCAGGGAAAGGATTTCCTTAATGCTTTTCCAATCAGCATCCAGGATACCAGTGCAGCGTCTGCTGCCCCCCTAATCTTATACCTAATATGCCTTAATATAGCCCTATAGACCGGCTTGTGCCGAACAACCTGATAATCCCTAACGATTTGTTCTGCGCTGTGGATCCAAGAGGAATAGTGTTCTCGTGATCCGTCAAATATTTGGAGTTCCTTGACAGAATCTGGGAGTTTTGAAATTTCGTTCAGTTCGCCCTCAGTCCGAGGGCTTACGAGTGGCTCCTCTACTGGTTGTGGGTCGGTGTCCGCAGATTGTCTGCACACATCCTCTAGCTGTTCTTCTAGTCTTACCAAATTTTGGCTGAGTCCCTGTATGGACTCTACATTGCTCTTTGTTTCGACACTTTTTAGGCGTTCCTCGAAGCGGTTTAGTTGCGAGAGAATGTCGCAGATTCATTTCCAAAAGGGATTTTTTCATTTCCTCAGTGTTCATGTTTCTAGGAATATACAGAAAAGAAAAAAAAGGTGTTAACAGTTGCGTTATCTACTCACAAATAGCAAAATTTCATTCGGCCGCTGTTGGTGTTTTGGTTCTTGACACTCTGGTACTTGTTTTTTATGATTTCGCTCTCACTCTGTTTTTCCGGCGTGCTCTATTTACTAATTTATGTTTTCCTTAGTACTTAATATTTTGTTTCACTTTACTTTATTTTTGTATCTGTTTTAAATACTTTTTTCTTTAGTACGTGTTATTTTGTTTCGCTTTACTTTCCCTTTACTTTTTTGTGTTCGATTTAAATACTCTTTTTGCTAATTGGTCCTTTTTTTTTACCAACTTTTGTTTCACTTCACTTTCACTTTCCTTTTTGTGTTCGATTTAAATACTTTTATTAATTGGTCCTTTTTATCAAATTTTATACACTCTGCACCGAGAACTGCTCGGGCGCCAGTTAAGCCTCACAGCAGGCGCGGCGATAAAAAATTTAAGTTGTGGTGAACTGTTCGTTCACCGAATTAAAATAAACACGAGAAATATGTTAACGTTATAAAATTTATTCTGTGCTCTTGCACGATCCAAATTGAACTAACTCGAACAAAGTAATTTACCTAGCAGCTAAGTTCTTGTGTTAAAGTAATTATGCTATGCTAACCAATTATTGTATAAAAAATAGTTTACTTAACTAAAACTAGATTATGCTGTTCAATCACAATTTCTGCAACTACACAAATCGTTGTCCCAATTAACTTCCGCTTATTCTGCGCGTGTGCTGCGTCAGCGAAACTTCAACACGCAACATAGCGCGGTCACATGCTCAGCAACGTGAGTAAATGGGCCAACCGCTGGATACTGCTGTTATAACTTATATATTATAGGTTCCCGGTCATAATGGTATATCTCTGAAGATAGAAGAATTGCGGCTCACGATGGGCATACTTACTGGACACTGCCTTCTTGCGGCGCATGCTTATAAGTTAGGTCTCGTCAGTAACAGCAGGTGTAAGAATTGCGAGCTACAGGAAGAAGCGGTTGAGCATGTTCTGTTTTCGTAATCTGAGTCCCTGGGTCAAGGCTCCATTTATAAGGGGCGGCATATTTGCCAGACTTCGATGCAGCAATTAACCTAGGTCCTAGAAAAATTCAAGTATTTGCCAACAGGACGGAGTTATTCTATAACTTAAATCCTTGTACCTGATTGGGGTTCTTCCATTTGGTCGTCAAACAAATTCTGGTAACACTATCGACTGTTATGTAGTTGAATTTTGGGATAAGGCGAAGGTGGCCTGTGGCATGGTTGCTGGCCCCTCCTATCTCGTCGAATGGGGTGGGCTTCTGCTCACCAGCCTTACCAACAACTACGACAACAAAATTATGAGACTCATGCCTGATAAAATTTATTAAGGAGAGACAAGTCCAAGAGGTAGAAGAAGAGGAAGAAACAGAAGAAGAATCGTTAAAGAAAGGAAGCCCGTCCAAAGTCAGGGGGAGTCTACACACCCTCTTCAGCGTATTGTACGCGAAGCCATGGGCGCTGTGCTGACTCCTCTTATTTTACAGCGCCCCCAAAACCTGACCCAAGTCCGTCCGTCTGAAGGTCCCTCAAGTCATGTCGACAATTGCCAGGTCGTCACCCCTACGTCCCCTCCATTACCCAGGTGCAACACCCTCACCAAAGGCCTACGAAAACTTAGCCTTCCCTCTTTTCAAATGCAAAAATTTTCAGACCCGGAATTTCATCTTTCTAATATGTACAATTTTTATTTATTTATTCAAATTATTAGTATTATCGCTACCCTATTTTCACAAAAATCCAACTGTGATTCTAATCTAACATTTAAATAATTCAATTCCAAATTTGATTCTAATCAATATTTAATTCAATTTTCTTAAACTTAACCGTACAACTAACTATTTCCTATCTTTATTAATTCAATTTCTTAAACAAAATAAAAAAAGGAAACTATAATTCAAACGCAAAAACACTCGCAGGCAAAAAAAGATGATGAACAGGAAGAATGAAAAGACAAAACAAAAAAGAGCGGCCAGCCAAAAGCTGAACAACCTAATGTGTGCGATCCTTTTTCCTTCCTTGTTTTTTTTTTTTTTTTCTTTTCTAGACTCTTGCCCAAGATACGTCTTTTTAAGATAAATTGCGCGCGTTCATATATACTGCCGGGCAAATAAAAATTTATTTGATAATTTTCACACCTCTAATCCCTGACCTAGGTTCATATGTTCTTAATATGTATATGAATGCTAATGTGGATGTAAAAATGGAACACAAAATACCACTAACCTGATCACTTCAGCGTTGCTGGTACCAGCAAGCCGCAGAGAATCTGTGGAGGAGAAACGAAAAAAAGATTCTTACACATACCTACATACTTCGCCCAAGCAGGGTTCAGTGTGATTCAGAGTTGAATGCCGGTCTCATTCACTCGTGATAGCGGGCAACGAGTGAATCATCTACGGCAATTAGCAATAAATACGAAAAGAAATAAAAATAGCAAAAACAAAAAAAGCGGGAAACTACTTCTGACGGCCGTAAATCAGATAAGCGAACAAATTATTATTTTTTATTTTTTTATTTTATCGCACGCTGCCGTTAACAGCTAAAGAAATTACTAATTAACCGATGTAAATGAATCAAAAGTAAACGCGAAGGAAAATTAATAAAACAATAAAATTTGGAGACCAAAAGTAGTGCACCAGGTGCTTAACCAGAAAAACGTAAGCAAAAAAAAAAAAAATAAATAAAGAAGGTAAATAAGGTTCTAAATGTGGTTTTTCATGTGAGTGGTCAACCAAAAAAAGAACAAGCTAATGTGGAAATGAATTTCGAAACTCAGAAATTGTACAATTCGAACCAAAACAAAGGAAAAGTCAAAGTTTTATTTTTTTTTACTCCGGTGGCGGTTAGCGTTGGCCCGCCGCTGAATTGCTGGTTGCGCTGTCAGCGATCCGTCGCTGCCCTGCCGGTGATGTTGACGTTGGCGTAAGCAGCATTTGTATAATACGACGTTGCTGTCGTCGCCGCCGCTCCTGCTTCTCTGCCTCTTTTGGGCACTGACGCTGTCGATGGCGCTAATAGTTGGTTTTGACTTGTCTCGGTGCTCTGGAGCGGTGACCCAATCCCGGTGCGTATCTCTCTCCCTATCTGGTTTTATGTGAACAGAGCTCCCGTCGCTATGTGTTAGCGGTCGTTGCACCTTGAGGTGTATGCTGGTATGTATAGCCAAATTTGAAGTTCTTTAAGGTTTAGGCCTTTTTCTGCGTCCTGCCACTAATAATCTGTAGCAGGACTTACAGCGGCTTCCAGTTGCCTGGGCTTTTCGGTTCATAAACTGCCCACAACAGTTAAAGAAAAAAAATTTTATTAATTTTTTTTTCACAAATAGCGCGCACTTTTCAGATTTTTATTCAGGCGAGACTTAGGTTCACGACCGCACACTTCAACTACTATTTCTGCTGTGAATTTTGGATTCTAGTCAAGTAATGATCACAGTCACATCGAGGGTACCCGTAGATAGCCCTTCACTAATGTTGCGCAACACGAGCGTATACCCCGTTGCGATACATTAAAAAAAAAAGGCTGTTGCCAGCGTACTTGCAGCATGAAGGCTGGCGTAACAGGCTCGCACCCGTCGATAGTGCCTGCACCGTGGAACGTGTGCGTAGAAGAAATTTAGACGCCGCCTTTGGCGTATTCTTTGCCCTTTTTGCACAATGTGTGGCCTCGACCCATGACTCCATGCCGGGCTAATGATCTAGGTCAGGTTAAGTAACGCATGGTTAAGGGATTTGTGTAACTATGTCTCCTACGTACGCATTCATCTACGGACTATGTCACAGTGTCTACTTATACTTTCAAATCCTTCTATTTCATTAAATATCACAGGGTAATTAGAGTAAATAGTCAATAGGTGGAAAAGCCAAATATCACAGGGTTTAAGGTAACAAAATTTAACAATGTATAAAAAAAATGAAAGATATCACAGCAAAATAAGGTATAAATAAGGAAATAAATTAGTAAAATAAACAAATAAATAATTACATACACAAGTATATGGGATTGTCAAGTGATTATATTCCTGGTCAAGTGGGTGCATACGTATCGAGATTCACTGGGTATTAAACTGTAGAAATAGGTCAATATGTGTATAAATAAATACTTAAATAGGTAAATTAAAAATATAAAAAAATTATAGCTAACTAAATAAATGAATAAGTACATAAATAAATTCACTAACACTTAAAAAAAATAGTCAGAATTTGCTACAAACACTAGGTATACATGCCACATTTAACACAAAACAGATATTTTATTTCGCAAAAATGTCTTTAGAGTGCTATACCCCGACCCTTTTTCCCTTTGAATCCCCAAGTTCGTACATGGCGTTCCCAATCGCTTTCAAGACTATACATTTGACTTGTTTGGGGGCCAACTTGGCATTGTAATTTTCAATCTGCGAACTCTGTTAGAAGTTTCGGCGGTATACCACTTGTCCGATTTGAAACCTTACATCTCTACTCCTCGTATCATACACTTTTATACTGCGCTCGTGGGCTGACTTCAGCTCTTTTTAATCTTGTCTCTAAGCAATTGTAACCTGTCACTGCTTGCCTCCACTTCGCAATCAACATCCTTCAGTGAGCCAAACTTCCGGCATAGCTCGTATGATGCTGCATGCAGTATCATAGGCATACCGAAAGTTGCCTGATATGGTGACATGTTGATTGCGGAGTGGACCGCAATTCGAAGAGCGAACGCCGCGTCGCTAATATACCGATCCCAATTCTTTTGATTCTCATTAATAAAAGATCTTATAATTTGCAACACCGATCGGTTTACTCTCTCTGCGGCGTTGCCTTGCGGGGAATAGAAAGCTGTTTTGATATGGGTGGTACCATACTTTTCTAGGAACGTGTTGAAAGTTCCTGAAATGAATTGCCTTCCATTGTCCGAGTGGATGTATTCGGGTACCCCGAATGGAAGACTTCCCGTTCAAGGAACTTTACTACCTCGGCTGATGTCGCTTTGCGCATAGGCTTCAAGAACACAAATTTCGTAAAATGATCTAAACATACAAACACATACACATTTCCATCACTCGTGCGAGGATAAGGACCCATAAAATCTACAAACAGACTCTGAAAAGGTCGTTCGGTTATATGCTGTTTCCCCATAAGGGGTCTGTGAAAAACATTTTGTGTCTTGTTGGCCGAACATACTTCACATTCTTTTATAAAAGCACAAACTTCTGACACCATTCATGGCCAATAATATTTTTCGCGCAACCGAGACAAGGTCTTAGGGACACCGCCGTGACCTTCTGATGGAAAGCTGTGAACAGATTGAGCAAGTCCCGGTCGTAGTTCCGACGGAACCCAAAGATTCCAGGCATGGTCCGCTTGAAGTACATCCCCCCAGTCAAACTGCATCCGTTTGTATACGTATCCGTCAGACACGCATACATCAGGTAATTTTTCTTTATTATCCATCACTGTTTTTACTAATTCTCTGTATTCTTCAGATTTGAAATATGGCGATTCTAAACACACATCAACCATTCTCTCACTTGGTATCAACTCTTCCATATCCATCCTGTGTTCGATATTTAAATCGAAGCTTTGTAGTTTGAGGCTCCATCTCGCGAGTCGTCAAGAAAGGTCCTTTTGATTCATGAGCCACTTCAGGCTCGCGTGATCCGTTATAATGGTGAAGGGCAAACCCTCCACATAAGGTCGAAATCTTTTAACGCTTAGGACTGCCGCGTAGCATTCCAGCTCCGTAATGCTATAATTTTTCTGGGCTTTATTGAGTTTTGCTGACATGTATGCTATCGGTCGTTCGTTGTTGTCCTCGTCTAGTTGGAAAAGCACCCCGCCCACGCCGTCTTTTGATGCGTCACATTGAATGTAAAAGTGTCTGTTAAAGTCGGGGTGTGTCAGTACGGGTGCCGATATCAAGCTTTGCTTAAGTTGGTCGAATGACCTTTTGGCATCGTCAGTCATCGAAAATTTCTTTATCTTTTCCTTAGTAAGACAGTCGTGCAGCGGGGCTGCAATAGTCGCGTAATATTGTATGAAACGTCGGTACCAGCCTGACAAGCCTAAGAACCGTCGCAACTGTTTTGGGGTTTTCGGCTCAGGGAAGTCCCTCACTGCCGCTACCTTGTTCGCGTCTGTTTGGATACAGCCGTCTCCCACAACATACCCGAGATATCGAACCTCGTTGTAGCAAAATTTACTTTTTTCAACATTTATCGTTAGGTTTGCTTCGCGTAGACACCGAGCGACCTTTTCTAACAAACATATATGGGACGAAAAATCTTCAGAACACACTAACAAATAATCAAGGTACACAAACACACATTCACGTAACGAAGCGGGTATAACCTTGTCCATTAACCTACACATTCTCTGTGCCGCGTTGCACAGTCCAAAGGGCATAACTGTAAATTGATACAGGGGTCTTCCTGGCACAGTGAACGCTGTCTTCTCCCTAGACTTCTTTTCTAACGGAATCTGCCAAAAGGCATCTTTCAAGTATATGGCTGATATATAGTGTGTGTTTTGCAGCCGGCTAAGTATTCCGTCAATATGAGGGAGTGGGTAGGCGTCTTTGACAGTTCTCCCGTTTACCTCACGCGCGTCAAGGCAAAGTCGGTTTTTCGTGCCTTTGACTACCAGTGATACTGGTGAATTCCAACTACTGTTGGATTCCTCTATCATACCCATACTCAACATCCTATATAGCTCAGCATATATGAGTTTTTGTATGGCGGGTGAAATAGGGTAGTGTCGCTGTTTAACAGGGAGATTCTCATCGCTCACTTCTATAGTATGTTCTTCTAACCCTGTTCTGCCTAATCCCAAGACAGCGAACGACGGAAACTGTGCTTTTACTTGCTCTAATTCCACGGTCTGGTCGGGGGTCAACGTATGTTGGACTGCGTCGAATGACAGATCACCCTCTGCGGGTACGAGCTCTGCTACGGTCGTGTGGGAGGGACGTGTCATGGGACCTCTGCTCACTACGTTCAAGTTGAACACCTTCCAGAAATCTATCCCGAGGTACACCTCCTCCGAGGTACCAACCCTGGCACTATTAAAAATTCTAGATCCCTACTCATGTCATCCCATTCCACTGGTAATGTTATCACACCTGTTACTGCCGTTTCCCCTCCGTTTGCCGTTCTTATACACTGCTTTTCTATAGGGAGAATCTTTTCTTCCTGCCCTTTCAGGAAATTTTCGCTATTCCTCCCCAGGCAACTCGCTCCTGCGCCTGAGTCCAACAACGCCAAAGCCTCCTTACCTCCTATCCTAGCCTGTGCGAAAAACCTATTATCACCCTTTAAAGTGACTATGGCTGATACAATTTTGTTGTGTATTCTTTTATAGGTTTTTCTCTTTCCCTCATCTTTTAAATTTTTCTAAAATTCCTGCTTCTTCTCCTTTCTGATATTGCCTCGCAAAATATTCTCCTCCTGGCTTCTTCATATTCTAATTTTCTCATATGCAAGCTCTTTAATTCTCGTTTCTTTCTTAAATCTAAATTAATTTTAGCTACATTACTATTGTTTTCCCTCTTCAAAATACTTATGCACTGTTGCCCGGGTGGTCCTTCCCCTGGCTGAGTCCCCCGGTCATCTCTGTCAGATTCCCGTTTCCCTTGAAAACGCAGAAGGACCTACCCCCCCCCCCCCCCCCCCCCCACACGAAAAACAAACCAAGTTGTGGAAACTAGATTTGCATTTTGTTTCCTTATTGGCTTCAGCCGGATTTTTAATGAAATAATCGACCGGCATCCCACACGATAAGCACAACATCAAGTGAAAGGGAGAGGGACAGAAAGAGTTGATGGTGGGTTTTGGGTTGTTTGCAGACGCGGGGACAGGTACCCCACGCGGTGTTACATTCTGTGTCCTGTTGTCAGGGCGTTGGCCACCGTTCAACTTACTCTTAAAAGGATTCCCCATCGCTTCTAGTGGCTTGGCGTTACTCCCATCCTCCGCGAGCGAATAGTCAGGGTAAGCCAGCTCACTTATCCCCCCTTTGGACGTACTCCGGTTTTCCTTAATTACTTTCTCTGCCCGCCGACATTCTGTCTTTAGCTCGGCTAGTGTGTCCCTTTTCGACGAGAAAGTCAGATTTACCAAGTATGGTTTCAGGTTACTCTTTATGATTCCTACCAATTCTTTCTCGGGTATTCTTTGTCGAAGCCTAAAAGTTAAATTATGCACTTCCCCATAGAAATCATCAAATCCCTCCGTCGCCAATTGTTTACGTTCCATTATTTGGCGAATCACCTCATAATCGGACTCTGCGGTTTTGAAGTGGGCTAGCAGTTCCGCCTTCAACTCCGGATATCCGAAGTTGGAGTCTTCGGCGTGGTCCTCCAGCACCTGCCAGTACCACTTCAAAGCCGCACCCGCCACGAGGCAATGAAAATCCGTAAACAGTTGGTGTTGGGAGATTTGATGCTGTACCCTCATCTTCTCGATCCGGAACAAAAAACTTTCTACAGATATTCCCTTATCTGTACCGTCGAATTTGATATGCCACTTTTCGAGGTCCATCTTCTTCCAACGTGGTGGCTCTTGAGTGGCATTACCTCTTCCATCTGAATGTGGTTCCTCGCCATTGGCACCGATCCTTGTTCCGGCTCCACTAACTTGACCCCTGTAATTCGGCGTGGATGCCTGTGCGGAGCGATGATCCAAGGGCTGGGCGCGGGATGTTTCAACTTCCGTTAATCGACCACTCAGGCCGTCCGCTGTCGTCTTTATTTTATTAAACTCGGTTGTAAACAGGGCCATCATATCGTTTTGCTGAGCTACCATTGCCATTAGGCGGCTCAGCGGTTCAACATTAGCATCAGTGATGGCTATTCCGCTTCCGGCAGGTCTTAACGCCTCGGTTGTCGCGGCAGTTGGTCTCGGCCCCGCTGCATGATCACCGCCCCCACAAGCGCACCATCCTCATTGTTTTCTGACATGTCCGATATTGCGTCGATTTTATGGCCAAAACTCAAACTGGCTTCGGACTGTTTTACCACAATCTGAGTTCTGAAGGACACACTAGCGTCGCACGCAGTTCCCTCCCCTAATGAACTGAAAATGTGGGCAGCACAGGGATTGAAGTAGTCCATAGGGACGAAGTCCACCCGGTGCTCAATACCCGTGTCAATCTGGTTGAATAGTGAGCAAACCACCTGATTTTCAAATGCCGGCGCAAAGCCGCGAGTAAGTATCCTATCTGTGGTAAACAAACCCAGATCACCAGCCACTCTTTCTTACCTATCGTCTTCCTCCGACATGTACCCAGGCTCCTACGACCCAGTCACACCTCTCACTCACACGAAGGCAGATTCAAAGTCGGAACGAACTCAGGTGCTTAGACCGTCAGGAATCCACAACCAAAATTCCGTTCCAAGACGATTTAAAAAAATTAAATATAATAAAAAAATTACAAATAAATGAACAAAGTTTCACGTACTTAAGCCTGAATTCAAATTTCAAAAACTTCCGAAAAATAATTGTAAAATTGAAATTAAAAGAAACGGTTATATAAAAAAATTTCATTAACTCTAATTTAAAACTAGCATTCAGTCAAAAAAATTCAAAAAAGTTATGTTGAATCGAATGATGCAAACGTGTATTTATTTTACCGATTTGCGAAGCGGAATTTGGTTCAATTTGCCAACGCAAAATTTGGATAGATGAAATAAAATTTTAAATAATAAAATAATGAAAAGGAGCAATTCAATAAAGTTTTTATTTTTTCTTTTTGTTTTTAGAAGATGGCTAAAAAAAAGGTGAAAGAAATACCAGAACTAGAAATTCATGAAATTAAGTTCAACTCCCGATTTCGAAGAGAAAGATGAACAACGATATCAAAAAAAAACATTTTAAATTTACGGGGTTAAACCTAAACTCAAAACTCGAGTAAACAACTTTTCAACCGTTTTTATAGAATAAAAAAAAGTAATAATAAAAAAATAAAAAAATAATAAAAATGAAATTCGCCAAATCCAATTTCAATCCAAATTTCCACAATAGAATTTACGCAATTTAACTCAATTTCAACTTTCTATGTAAAAATAAAGATCGAAAATTTTCGACATTCAAATTAAATTAATTACTAGTATTAAATATTGAGGAAAATTTCCACTAAATTAACTTTTAATTCAGATTAAAAACAAACAATAAAAATTAAAATTTAATGAAAGGACGCTCCAAAAAAAAATTATGATTTAATGATAATGAAAAAAAAAAACAATAATTAATTATATTTGTTTTAATTCAAATATGATCAAGACCGAGACAAATTCTCCCGTTTAACCCAACCGAAAATATACAGAGATTTAGTTATATATGTATATTTTTGTGTATAGGTATATATATTTAATATAAAATCATGTATATATAGATATGTAGATACAATAAATAGTGGTTTCAAATTTACTAAATTTATGAAGATAAAAAACCTAAACCTCAGTAAACTATTCTTTCCTCAAACTAACAAAATTATTACTTTATATATGTGTATATATTGGTTTGCTTTGGTGTATATAGGGTGTTGTACTTGTAGAGGTCATTGTAGGGGTTTTCAGTCCGTGCGTCCTCTGTCCGACGTTGTGTCATCTAGCTAGTTCCCTGATTTATTAATTTTAAAGTGTACACTTCAGAATTCAGTATCCGATACCGGGACCTGGATGTACCGCCTTAATCCCCACCCTTTTGAAAATTGCCCCCGTGCAAACGCGTGTTGCAAGCCTCACACACGGCTGTTGCTGGAACAACCATGTGGTAGCTTCAACATCCGTATTCGCTAATCAGGAAAAAACAAAGTTTGTGTTGAATAGTATTCAAATTTATCATTGTACCCCTACTATCCCTAAGTGCCGCTTATGCAAACATTGAAGACTGCACAAGGAACCCTAAAGGTGCAGGGATACGACCCTATCAATTTATCATGGTAGCACATATCACTCGCGACTGGTCGCCCGCGATGTTGAAACCATGAAACCTACTTACCCTAACCTGTCCGACTAGTAGTAATAGATAAGATGTAGTAGTGAATTGAGAGGACTGAAAAGACATACGTAGAAGTAGAGGTAAATGAGAAGAAAACTATTCGGGCTATACCGTTGGGCGCCATTGTTATGTAGTTGAATTTTGGGGTAAGGCGTGTGCCATGGTTGCTGCCCCTGCTAGCTCGTCGAATGGGGTGGGCTTTTGCTCACCAGCCTTACCAACAACTACGACAACAAAATTATGAGAGTCATGCCTGATAAAATTTATTAAGGAGAGACAAGTCCAAGAGGTAGAAGAAGAGGAAGAAGCAGAAGAAGAAGCGTTAAAGAAAGGAAGCCCGTCCAAAGTCAGGGGGAGTCTACCCACCCTCTTCAGCGTATTGTACGCGAAGCTATGGGCGCTGTGCTGACTCCTCTTATTTTACAGCGCCCCCAAAACCTGACCCAAGTCCGTCCGTCTGAAGGTCCCTCAAGTCATGTCGACAATTGCCAGGTCGTCACCCCTATGTCCCCTCCATTACCCAGGTTCAACACCCTCACCAAAGGCCTACGAAAACTTAGCCTTCCATCTTTTCAAATCCAAAAATTTTCAAACCCGGAATTTTATCTTTCTAATATGTACAATTTTTATTTATTTATTCAAATTATTAGTATTATCGATACCATATTTTTATAAAAATCCAACTGTGATTCTAATCTAACATTTAAATAATTCAATCCCAAATTTGATTCTAACCTAGTATTTAATTCAATTTTCTTAAACTTAACCGTACAACTAACTATTTCCTATCTTTATTAATTCAATTTCTTAAACAAAATAAAAAAAGGAAACGATAATTCAAACGCAAAAAAACTCGCAGGCAAAAAAAGATAATGAACAGAAAGAATGAAAAGACAAAAAAAAGCGCGGCCAGCCAAAAGCTGAACACCCTAATGTGTGCGGTCCTTTTTCCGTCCTTGTTTTTTTTTTCTTTTCTAGACTCTTGCCCAAGATACGTCTTTTTAAGATAAATTGCTCGCGTTCATATGTACTGCCGGGCAAATAAAAATTTATTTGATATTTTTCACACCTAATCCCTGACCTAGGTTCATATGTTCTTAATGTGTATATGAATGCTAATGTGCATAGGTACATGGAAAAATGGAACACAAAATACCACTCACCTGATTACTTCAGCGTTGTTGGTACCAGCAAGCCGCAGAGAATCTGTGGAGGAGAAACGAAAAAAAGATTCGTACACATACCTACATACTTCGCCCAAGCAGGGTTCAGTGGGATTCAGAGTTGAATGCCGGTCTCATTCACTCGTGATAGCGGGCAGCGAGTGAATCATCCACGGCAATTAGCAATAAATACGAAAAGAAATAAAAATAGCAAAAATAAAAAAAGCGGGAAACTACTTCTGACGGCCGTAAATCAGATAAGCGAACAAATTATTATTTTTTATTTTTTTATTTTATCGCACGCTGCCGTTAACAGCTAAAGAAATTACTAATTAACCGATGTAAATGAATCAAAAGTAAACGCGAAGGAAAATTAATAAAACAATAAAATTTGGAGACCAAAAGTAGTGCACCAGGTGCTTAACCAGAAAAACGTAAGCAAATAAAAAAATATAAAGAAGGTAAATAAGATTCTAAATGTGGTTCTTCATGTGAGTGGTCAAACAAAAAAAAGAAAAAAGCTAATGTGGAAATGAATTTCGAAACTCAAAAATTGTACAATTCGAACCAAAAAAAAGGAAAATTCAAAGATTTATTTTTTTGACTCCGGTGGCGGTTAGCGTTGGCTCGCCGCTGAATTGCTGGTTGCGCTGTCAGCGATCCGTCGCTGCTCTGACGGTGATGTTGACGTTGGCGTAAGCAGCATTTGTTTAATACGACGTTGCTGTCGTCGACGCCGCTCCTGCTGCTCTGACTATTTTGGGCACTGAAGCTGTCGATTGGGCTAATAGTTGGTTTTGACCTGCCTCGGTGCTCTGGAGCGGTGACCCAATCCCGGTGCGTATCTCTCTCCCTCTCTGGTTTTATGTGAACAGAGCTCCCGTCGCTATGTGTTAGCGGTCGTTGCACCTCGAGGTGTATGCTGGTATGTAAAGCCAAATTTAAAGTTCTTTAATGTTTAGGCCTTTTTCTGCGTCCTGCCACTAATAATCTGTAGCAGGACTTACAGCGGCTTCCTTCCAGTTGCTGGGATTTTCGGTTCATAAACTGCCCACAACAGTTAAAGAAAAAAATTATATTAATTTTTTTTTTTTCACAAATAGCGCGCACTTTTCAGATTTTTATTCAGGCGAGACTTAGGTTCACGACCGCACACTTCAACTACTATTTCTGCTGTGAATTTTGGATTCTAGTCAAGTAATGATCGAACCCTGAGTTCGTATCCAAACGGCATTTCCCTACAACTGTCTTACGAATTTACACGCACACAGATGCACCTGGTCTAGTTTGCATCCACACACACAGTCACACCGATGGTACACGTAGATACCCTTTCACTAATGTTGCGCAACACGAGCGTATACCCGGTTGCGATACATTTAAAAAAAAAGGCTGTTGCCAGCGTACTTGCAGCATGAAGGCTGGCGTAACAGGACACACTCTATCTTTTTGAAGTCTTTATTGGCCGCCCAGGTCAACCTAACCTAATATGAATTGTAATTTTCTTCATTATTATAAAAACTCTTTCTGAGGAAGTTATTTTGAGTGGTTATTTCATACTTTACGCATTGGCCATCCATCGCTGCGTTTTTGTTGTAGCGATAAGTACACACCCCGAAGGCCTTGTGGAGTGTTATCGGTGTTGATGGTCCCTTGCCGGATGCAGATCCGGTACGCTCCGGTAACAAGCACCATAGAGGTACTACCCCAACCATCTCGGGAACGATTTGGTATGACATCATGAAACCTTCTAGGCCATACCGCCCTCCCACCCCTAGATCCATTTGGAGTTCTGGGTCGCCAGAGCCTCGGCTGTTAATGAAACAGGATTCGCCATGGAGGTTGACAATTGTGTTGGAGAAACCATTGAATAAATTTGGTATTTCAGCGATGTAGCTTTATGGATATTATTATGATTAAACTTTGTGCTGGATATGACAATATTTCGGGAAATAATATATAAAATCGTCGTGCTCATGTATTTCAATGAACAATTAACATTTATTATCAAAAATCGGTAGACCTTCAGATTGCGGGGATGTATATGTATATTTTTCATTTGTATATTGAAAGTTGGCGTGATAATCAACCGATTTTATGACTTTTGTATATAGCAATTCTTTTTTGAAAAGGAAAGATAGATTACAAATTTCATCCCTATATCTTCAGCGGTCTCGAAGTCGATGCATAGTTTTTTTTTAAATATTCGAGCGGACATACAACGCGCTGCCACCCCCTCTTTTTGATAACACTGGTTTACAGCCAAAATGTACCAGAGACGCCATTATGAAATTCCTATGTAAAATCACCCCCTGATTCCGAAACTCAAGGTTATTTATAATTCTATGGTAACGTTTTTAAGATATTTACGAATAACCGTTTTTTCAAAAAAAAAAAAAAAAAAAAAAAAAAAAAATGGGTCCACTTAATCATATATATCTCAAGAACGACTTGAGCAATTCGAACACGGTTTGAAGCTTTTAAAAGGTAATAAAATTTACATATATAAACAACAACATTTTTTACTAGGCCCTGTAGATTCAAAGATAACGAACAATCATTACGGATTTTTTCAATTTTTTTTGTAAAAAAATATTTAAAAAATTTGTACTTCGCGAGGAAGGATTTCGAAAACTTTTTATTTTTTGCAGATTTTTTTTTTTAAGCTCTGTTTTGTTACAAAAAAATAAGCTTTTATTCAACAAAATCGATGGACTACTACAAAAGTTATAAGCATTCAAGTAAATATATCCATTTAATACTTAAGTACCCTACTGGTACATATATATTAGTATTCGTATATCAGTTAGTTATTTATTACCTTTTAAAGGCTTCAAACCGTTTTGTAATTGCTCAATTCGTTCTTCGTTAGAATTTGTGATCCTGTGTAATTTAATAATAACTTTAAATTATCCCTTCAAAGTTGTTTTCTTGAACTTTTAGTTGTAAAGTGGCACTTTGCTGCCACTTGTTTTTGCATTCAACCACACGCTCACACACACACTCACTGGAAGAAACTATTTTTCCCTTTTTGAATTTATTAGTTTTTATTTTAAATTTCATTTTTCGGTTTTCTGTTTGTACTATAAACTTATGTATATGTTTTAGTTCACATATTGAATTATTTTTAGTTTATATTTGTACAATAAAAATGTTTTACACTTTTTGATTTAAACTTAGTCCTTTTTCTAGTCTTTAACTTTGGTTACAATTTTTCCATTTTTTTGTTTTAATATTTTCCGATTTCGCGTGTAGCGCGGCGGCCGGCTCAATTCAAACTCTGCCCAAAACTGTTCACGCTTCAAAGCAGCCCTGCCGCTATCCCAAAAGTGCATAGCGGTAAAATCGCATGATGCAGTGGCGTGATAGAGTCGAGTAACGGGAGATTCAGCCAATCAGAATTCTCTCCGTCATTCGACTCTTTCACCCAGTAATGCCAAGTGCATGTGGGGTGATGCCAGCTATTTTAGTTTTCAGTTTTATTTTTAGTTTTTAGTTGGCTGGCGCTACATGACACTACATAGTTTTAGCTTAATAAATTAATATCCTTTAACCTTCATGTGCCGGGGCTATAAAACTAACCTGGGCTTCGGTAATTCATCGTAGTTTTATTGATTACTAGCTTTACCCGGCGTACGTTGTAACGCCCGAAGTCGAATGAATGTTGCGTTATTTTTTCTGTTTTGTTTGTTGATAATTTAATTTATTGTTCTGTAAATAAAATTGAATTTTGTATGCATATTTGGTGAAATTTTCTGTTAAGGCATTTTATTCTTGTATCTTATTGTAATGCATGTGGGTACACAATAGTTTTGGTTTATTCGTTCGGTGCAAAGAAAAACCAAATTTTTTGGTGTTTCAACTCTAGAGCAAGCAACATATAGCTGGTCATGGGAAAAGCACGGAATCTCTAAATTTAAGCCTGCAAGAGTAAGGCTTTGGCCTTGTGCCTTGTTGATTGTAATTGCATAAGCAAGGCGTACAGGAAACTGTAAGCGCTTAAAATTGAATAGCAAATCTGTAGGAATCTTTGGAATCCGTGGTATGAGCACATCTTCACCTTTGCTTTTGCCGCTGATGATTGTTGCTTCGATTACATTCGGCATTAATTTCTAAACGCAAATTCTGGTTCCATTGCACAATTTTGGTGGGTTTAAATTCCGGAAAAGCATGATTGGGGAGCCAATTTTCAAAGTTGATATATGCGCAGGCATTCCTTTTGGTTCTAAGGAGTTTAGAAATTCAATTGGATAATTCACAATTTTATCTTCATATGTAACTGTGTCGGTCGATTTATATTTCATCACTTCACCAGGAAATTGGTTTTGAATGCGATCATATCCAAAAAACAAAAACATTTAAATATAAAATTCCTACAGTCAAAATTTGGTGATGATTGAAGTGTGGGAAATACGTTTCCATAGGTAATACATACACAGAATTTGATTTTTATATATATAGATTTGTATGGGAGGTGCCACGCCCCCGTTTTTCCGATTCCACATTTTCTTGGTGGTGTTAGGGATTGACCTCATATAACTCCTTACTGAATTTCAATGTCCTGGCATGTATACCCTCAGAGTTATGCAGTACCAAAGATTTCATTTGTATGGGAGGTGCCACGGCCCTTTTATAAATCCAAATTATTTTTAGCCGAAAACCTTCCCGTTGATCGAAGGAACCTATAGCCAAAATTTGGTGGTGATTGAAGTGTGGGAAATACGTTTCCGTAGGTAATACACACACAGAATTTGATTTTGTATCGTTCTCCTTGCTTGCGCTTCTTAAAGAATATTTCATACAGGTTCGTTTGTCAGCAATTCGGTATTTATTGTATAATTGTATCAAAAAAACGGAATACGTTTACACGAGTGGTTATTGTATAAAAAAAACACATGCATACAATCACCTTCGAATTTGTTTCAATGTGAAGAAGTGTCCGAAGCAATATTGGACGAGAACCTCACTTGGCGCAAGCTCGAAGCCGATTAAATTTTATGATGATGAGCAAAAATTTATCAAGCCACAATACTTAACTAATATAACAGTATTGCATTTACATATGTACAATGGGTTTGCTAATTAACCTGAATAGTACGTTTTACAGATATGTTACATATAGTATTGATACAAAGTATTAACTGCAAGGTAAGGTTGTTACAGCCTCCCCCTAGGATGCTGAAATCGAGGGATCCTACTATGTGTTCTTTCGGGGCCGACCTCGACGTCTGATCATGTTGACTAGATCCTCGGATACAGAAGTGGCACTTCTATATGGAGTTAGCGATGATGCATGATAAGTGCCCAACGGTTGCTGTATATTGTCTTCATGCGCTATTACGTAAGCCGTAGCACCTTGTTTTTCCATATTGGCTTACGGGCCATCCCTTTTAGGAATGAATTTGGATGTTACACCTTTCGCAGCGTTGCTTAGGACGTGAGTGGTAACCAGTACCTTTGACCCAATCTCTAAACCCTTTTGGTTACGTCGCACAGTGTTTCGTTTAGAACAAGCTAGCTGGACAAAAACAAAGTTCTTATTCCAAGAAAAGTGTAACGAGAAATGAAAGAAAACAAACAAAATAACGGGAGTTTTCCTTTTTTTTGATATTTTTTCTCATATATATTGAGTAATTGAAGTAAGAAGGCAGGAGTGGCCGTAAAATGCATTGATTAATTTGCAAAATTCTTGTTAAATATTAAGCTTCATATTTCTTTTAAGTGAACACTTTTATATAATTTTTTTGATGGATTCTAAGCTAGAAGGTAAGTAAAATTTTTTAATAGTAATTCTTTCACAATTAGAGTATTTTCAATATATCTAACATTCCGTTATTAAGAAGAAAAGGTATTTTTTCTCTATATTTTTAAATTTAGGGACAAAAAAGATACATACATCCGCCGACATCCGGGCTAAATTTTACATATGTTATAGTCGCAAGTATTCTCTAATAGTCCAAAGAAAAAACCATTGCGAATTCTTTGCACATCTATTTTTAATTTTTTTTTGTAAATTTAGTTATCTCTACATATAAAATAGGATGTATGTACGTACCAGCTCCGACGAGATATTTGAACCTTTAAAGCTGATCTACAAACGGCAAAACCAATCCCGAGGTACAGGGAACAAACACGTAGCCATAAAACACACAAAAATAAATGCGCAAGATCAACAAGGGCACACCAAAAGTAAAAAGGCGAAGATCACTGACTTCAACCTACCACAACCTACCGCACCAGTCACCAAGGCATAAAAACAGGTACATACAAAGCAATCCTAATGCAGGTATAACCACACAGGAACGCTACACAAAACAACCCCATTTGGTAGCATCTACGCCAATACTTGAATGTAATATAAATACTGCGCAACTGATAACAAATCAGAACGATCAACGACACTTAAGATGGCAGCACAACAATCATCAACTATTCACCCTGTCGGAAAATCAAAAACACAAAGCAGTTTAGTTATAACCGTACCAAGAACGGAGTTTTTTGACATTTGGGTTCAACATTCGAAGGAAACCAGATATAAAGAATTATTGAGTTTTGTTGTACTTAAGTACGATTTAAGCGAAGCAGCCGAGTATTCGATAAAAAGTTTAAGCATACAAATATCGGCATATTCGTCGAAGCTGGATTCAAAGTGGAACACTTCTGGAAGACATAAGGAGCGATTTTTGAATAAAAACTCGAAGTGGCTTTCGGGTCCAGACTTCACATTTACAATAACGGTGGATTCAAAGTTTCCATCAGACCAACCAACCACTTCTTCAGGTAACCCCGGCCCAGGAAGACGAATGAAGGACTTTGTTAGCTGCAGTGAAAAAACCAAACGGCGTCGAGTGGATGACCTCTTGCAATCTAGAAGTCCTGGGGGTTACTTTATGCGGCAGAAGTATCAACGCGTATGTCCGGCAACAGAAATGTTGCTAACATTATACAAAAATCACAGGAAACCACTCAAATATCCGGCAAAAAGATGACATGTGAGCCAGATGCAAGATGCTTGAGCAATGTAGAAGCTTTAGCATACTACGTAGATAGCAAGTCGACGACTCATGGGTACAAAACGACTCGGAAGTGGAGCATCAAGGCAGGCCATAAGGTTTATCCATCATTTTATAGTCTAAGAAAAGCTAAGGAAGAATGGTATCCAAATGAAATTGATGTGGGCGAAACACGTGCGGAAATTAAAGTCCAGTCCGTATTAGATAAAACAGTTGAGCGTTTAGTTTTAGCAAATCAAAAAGTTTTTGTTAGTTTATTACCTACAAACTTGACGTATACTTTAATCAGCAAGTGGGGTTGCGATGGAAGCTCTGGCCATAGCACATATAACCAAAAGTTTACATGCAGTTCTGACACTGATGAATTTTTGTTTATATTTTCCTTCGTTCCTCTTCAATTACAGGATGAAAAAGGTAACATTGTTTGGCAGAATCTTCGACCTTCTTCTAACATGGAAACAAAAGATATGAATAATGAGTTACGGGACTTTACGCCTAACCGAGATAATCTTGATTTTGGTTTGTCTACTCTCCATGCATGGATAAGATGTTTTGAATGCTTGCTTCATATAAGTTAAAAGTGTAAGTAAAAAAGTGGCAGCTTAGGAATGAGGCAGATAAAGAGAGTGTAAAGCTACGTTCCAACGAAATCCAGAATAAATTTAAAAGTATACTTGGATTGATAGTAGATAAACCAAAACCAAGTTTCGGCAACACCAATGACGGCAACACTGCTCGTAGGTTTTTCGAAAATTCTGAGGCTAGTGCTGAGATTACGGGATTGGATGTAACGCTCATCAAAAGATTCGACACTCTCCTTCGCGCATTAGCATCTGGGTACAATATAAATATCCAAAGATTTGAAAAATTTGCGGTCGAGATAAAAAACTATACATAGATCTCTATCCATGGTTTAATATGCCTGTTACAGTTCATAAAATCATAGTGGATAGTACTGATATTATAAAATCAGCAATTTTACATATTGGTCAACTTTCTGAGGAAGCACAGGAAGCCCGTAACAAAGATTTGAGACGATTCAGGGATGATAACACACAAAAGCAGTCACGTGAAGCCACGAATAGAGATCTTATGAATATGTTGCTTATAACATCGGATCGGACAATAAAATTTGGAGACCAAAAGTAGTGCACCAGGTGCTTAACCAGAAAAACGTAAGCAAATAAAAAAAATATAAAAAGGTAAATAAGATTCTAAATGTGGTTCTTCATGTGAGTGGTCAAACAAAAAAAAGAAACAAGCTAATGTGGAAATGAATTTCGAAACTCAAAAATTGTACAATTCGAACCAAAAAAAAGGAAAATTCAAAGTTTTATTTTTTTGACTCCGGTGGCGGTTAGCGTTGGCTCGCCGCTGAATTGCTGGTTGCGCTGTCAGCGATCCGTCGCTGCTCTGCCGGTGATGTTGGCGTTGGCGTAAGCAGCATTTGTTTAATACGACGTTGCTGTCGTCGACGCCGCTCCTGCTGCTCTGACTCTTTTGGGCACTGACGCTGTCGATGGCGCTAATAGTTGGTTTTGACCTGCCTCGGTGCTCTGGAGCGGTGACCCAATCCCGGTGCGTATCTCTCTCCCTCTCTGGTTTTATGTGAACAGAGCTCCCGTCGCTATGTGTTAGCGGTCGTTGCACCTTGAGGTGTATGCTGGTATGTATAGCCAAATTTGAAGTTCTTTAATGTTTAGGCCTTTTTCTGCGTCCTGCCACTAATAACCTGTAGCAGGACTTACAGCGGCTTCCTTCCAGTTGCTGGGCTTTTCGGTTCATAAACTGCCCACAACAGTTAAAGAAAAAAATTACATTAATTTTTTTTTTCACAAATAGCGCGCACTTTTCAGATTTTTATTCAGGCGAGACTTAGGTTCACGACCGCACACTTCAACTACTATTTCTGCTGTGAATTTTGGATTCTAGTCAAGTAATGATCGAACCCTGAGTTCGTATCCAAACGGCATTTCCCTACAACTGTCTTACGAATTTACACGCACACAGATGCACCTGGTCTAGTTTGCATCCACACACACAGTCACACCGAGGGTACACGTAGATACCCTTTCACTAATGTTGCGCAACACGAGCGTATACACGGTTGCGATACATTTAAAAAAAAAAAGGCTGTTGCCAGCGTACTTGCAGCATGAAGGCTGGCGTAACAGGACACACTCTATCTTTTTGAAGTCTTTATTGGCCGCCCAGGTCAACCTAACCTAATATGAATTGTAATTTTCTTCATTATTATAAAAACTCTTTCTGAGGAAGTTATTTTGAGTGGTTATTTCATACTTTACGCATTGGCCATCCATCGCTGCGTTTTTGTTGTAGCGATAAGGACACACCCCGAAGGCCTTGGGGAGTGTTATCGGTGTTGATGGTCCCTTGCCGGATGCAGATCCGGTACGCTCCGGTAACAAGCACCATAGAGGTACTACCCCAACCATCTCGGGAACGATTTGGTATGACATCATGAAACCTTCTAGGCCATACCGCCCTCCCACCCCTAGATCCATTTGGAGTTCTGGGTCGCCAGAGCCTCGGCTGTTAATGAAACAGGATTCGCCATGGAGGTTGACAATTGTGTTGGAGAAACCATTGAATAAATTTGGTATTTCAGCGATGTAGCTTTATGGATATTATTATGATTAAACTTTGTGCTGGATATGACAATATTTCGGGAAATAATATATAAAATCGTCGTGCTCATGTATTTCAATGAACAATTAACATTTATTATCAAAAATCGGTAGACCTTCAGATTGCGGGGATGTATATGTATATTTTTCAATTGTATATTGAAAGTTGGCGTGATAATCAACCGATTTTATGACTTTTGTATATAGCAATTCTTTTTTGAAAAGGAAAGATAGATTACAAATTTCATCCCTATATCTTCAGCGGTCGAAGTCGATGCATAGTTTTTTTTTAAATATTCGAGCGGACATACAAGGCGCTGCCACCCCCTCTTTACTGGTTTACAGCCAAAATGCACCAGAGACGCCATTATGAAATTCCTATGTAAAATCACCCCCTGATTCCGAAACTCAAGGTTATTTATAATTCGATGGTAACGTTTTTGAGATATTTACGAATAACCGTTTTTTCAAAAAAAAAAAAAAAAAAAAAAAAAAAAAAATGGGTCCACTTAATCATATATATCTCAAGAACGAGAAAGTTGGCGTGATAATCAACCGATTTTATGACTTTTGTATATAGCAATTCTTTTTTGAAAAGGAAAGATAGATTACAAATTTCATCCCTATATCTTCAGCGGTCGAAGTCGATGCATAGTTTTTTTTTAAATATTCGAGCGGACATACAAGGCGCTGCCACCCCCTCTTTTTGATAACACTGGTTTACAGCCAAAATGCACCAGAGACGCCATTATGAAATTCCTATGTAAAATCACCCCCTGATTCCGAAACTCAAGGTTATTTATAATTCGATGGTAACGTTTTTGAGATATTTACGAATAACCGTTTTTTCAAAAAAAAAAAAAAAAAAAAAAAAAAAAAAATGGGTCCACTTAATCATATATATCTCAAGAACGACTTGAGCAATTCGAAAACGGTTTGAAGCTTTTAAAAGGTAATAAAATTTACATATATAAACAACAACATTTTTTACTAGGCCCTGTAGATTCAAAGATAACGAACAATCATTACGGATTTTTTCAATTTTTTTTGTAAAAAAATATTTAAAAAATTTGTACTTCGCGGGGAAGGATCTCGAAAACTTTTTATTTTTTGCAGACTTTTTTTTTTAAGCTCTGTTTTGTTACAAAAAAATAATCATTCAACAAAATCGATGGACTAATACAAAAGTTATAAGCATTCAAGTAAATATATCCATTTAATACTTAAGTACCCTATTGGTACATATATGTTAGTATTCGTATATCAGTTAGGTATTTATTACCTTTTAAAGGCTTCAAACCGTTTTGGAATTGCTCAATTCGTTCTTGGGACATATATGATTAAGTGGACCCATTTTTTTGTTTTTTTTTTTTTGTAAAACGGTAATTCGTAAATATCTCAAAAACGTTACCATTGAATTAAAAATAACCTTGGTTTTTGGAATCAGGGTGTGATTTTACATAGGAAATTCATAATGGCGTCTCTGGTGCAGAAAAAAAGTTAGAATTTGTGATCCTCTGTAATTTAATAATAACTTTAAATTATCCCTTCAAAGTTGTTTTCTTGAACTTTTAGTTGTAAAGTGGCACTTTGCTGCCACTTGTTTTTGCATGCAACCACACGCTCACACACGCACTCACTGGAAGAAACTATTTTTCCCTTTTTGAATATATTAGTTTTTATTTTAACTTTCATTTTTCGGTTTTCTGTTTGTACTATAAACGTATGTATATGTTTTAGTTCACATATTGAATTATTTTTAGTTTATATTTGTACAATAAAAATGTTTTACACTTTTTGATTTAAACTTAGTCCTATTTCTAGTCTTTAACTTTGGTTACAATTTTTCCATTTTTTTGTTTTAATATTTTCCGATTTCGCGTGTAGCGCGGCGGCCGGCTCAATTCAAACTCTGCCCCAAACTGAAAAAACTGTTCACGCTTCAAAGCAGCCCTGCCGCTATCCCAAAAGTGCATAGCGGCAAAATCGCATGATGCAGTGGCGTGATAGAGTCGAGTAACGGGAGATTTAGCCAATCAGAATTCTCTCCGTCATTCGACTCTTTCACCCAGTAATACCAAGTGCATACATGCATGGTTGCATGTGGGGGTGATGCCAGCTATTTTAGTTTTTAGTTTTATTTTTAGTTTTTAGTTGGCTGGCACTACATGACACTACATCATCCCCCTTTAGAAAAGAAGAATTTGGCAAGGTGATAAGTCTTGCCACATTCTTCCTTAGGCTTTACTAGGATTAAGATTTGAATTTATAAGAAAATGAAATATGTAAAAAATAATGCTTTTAGTTTGAAGTGAGCCGTTACTATTTTTAAAAAATGTATGCTTACTATTAAATTGAGTAAATATTGTATATTTATTAAGTATTTCAATTTAACATATAAAGTTTGTACATTAGGCCGTACTAAAAATTAACATTAATAGTTTGTTTAGTTTGGCCTTCATTGGCATGTTCTTAAAGTAGGTTTATATTTAAGGATTATTTTCGGCTGTCAATATAATTAATTTTTTGTATGCGATTTTTGTGTACAGTTTTTTCAATTTTATTAATTTCATCAAACATGTTTACATTTGGTCCATCGGTATTCTTTATTATGTAGGGACCTTGATATATATTTCTATGTTTATTTCTCGGTTCTGTTTCTACTAAAACCCTATCATAAATTTTAATTTCTAAAGGCTTAGCCATTCTAATTGTTTAATATTGTGATTGTCGGCTGCTTTTTCCAGCCTCGAAAATAACTCATCTAAATTCGCTATTTCGTTAACAGTCACGAGATTAATAAATTATATTTTTTATGTTTTAAATGCGCATAAATTTGTAAATTGGAGATCTCCTTATTTTTAGTATATTGTATATTTGATTTTACTCGCGGTATCTTTTTTGAAAAGCACTTTGCTGCCACTTGTTTTTGCATACAACCACACGCTCACACACGCACTCACTGGAAGAAATTATTTTTCCCTTTTTGATTTTATTAGTTTTTATTAACAATTTTTGCGATATTAGTTTTTATTTTAAATTTCATTTTTCGGTTTTCTGTTTGTACTATAATCTTATGTATATGTTTTAGTTCACATATTGAATTATTTTTAGTTTATATTTGTACAATAAAAATGTTTTACACTTTTTTAGTCTTTAACTTTCGTTAAAATTTTAAAATTTTTTTGTTTTAATATTTTCCGATTTCACGTGTAGCGCGGCGGCCGGCTCAATTCAAACTCTGCCCAAAACTGTTCACGCTTCAAAGCAGCCCTGCCGCTATCCCAAAAGTGCATAGCGGTAAAATCGCATGATGCAGTGGCGTGATAGAGTCGAGTAACGGGAGATTCAGCCAATCAGAATTCTCTCCGTCATTCGACTCTTTCACCCAGTAATGCCAAGTGCATGTGGGGTGATGCCAGCTATTTTAGTTTTCAGTTTTATTTTTAGTTTTTAGTTGGCTGGCGCTACATGACACTACATAGTTTTAGCTTAATAAATTAATATCCTTTAACCTTCATGTGCCGGGGCTATAAAACTAACCTGGGCTTCGGTAATTCATCGTAGTTTTATTGATTACTAGCTTTACCCGGCCTACGTTGTAACGCCCGAAGTCGAATGAATGTTGCGTTATTTTTTCTGTTTTGTTTGTTGATAATTTAATTTATTGTTCTGTAAATAAAATTGAATTTTGTACGCATATTTGGTGAAATTTTCTGTTAAGGCATTTTATTCTTGTATCTTATTGTAATGCATGTGGGTACACAATAGTTTTGGTTTATTCGTTCGGTGCAAAAAAAAACAAAATTTTTTGGTGTTCCAACTCCAGAGCAACCAACATATAGCTGGTCATGGGAAAAGCACGGAATCTCTAAATTTAAGCCTGCAAGAGTAAGGCTTTGGCCTTGTGCCTTGTTGATTGTAATTGCAAAAGCAAGGCGTACAGGAAACTGTAAGCGCTTAAAATTGAATAGCAAATCTATAGGAATATTTGGAATCCGTGGTATGAGCACATCTTCACCTTTGCTTTTGCCGCTGATGATTGTTGCTTCGATTACATTCGGCATTAATTTCTAAACGCAAATTCTGGTTCCATTGCACAATTTTGGTGGGTTTAAATTCCGGAGAAGCATGATTGGGGAGCCAATTTTCAAAGTTGATATATGCGCAGGCATTCCTTTTGGTTCTAAGGAGTTTAGAAAGTCAATTGGATAATTCACAATTTTATCTTCATATGTAACTGTGTCGGTCGATTTATATTTCATCACTTCACCAGGAAATTGGTTTTGAATGCGATCATATCCAAAAAACAAAAACATTTAAATATAAAATTCCTACAGTCAAAATTTGGTGATGATTGAAGTGTGGGAAATACGTTTCCATAGGTAATACATACACAGAATTTGATTTATATATATATAGATTTGTATGGGAGGTGCCACGCCCCCGTTTTTCCGATTCCACATTTTCTTGGTGGTGTTAGGGATTGACCTCATATAACTCCTTACTGAATTTCAATGTTCTGGCATGTATACCTTCAGAGTTATGCAGTACCAAAGATTTCATTTGTATGGGAGGTGCCACGCCCCTTTTATATATCCAAATTATTTTTAGCCGAAAACCTTCCCGTTGATCGAAGGAACCTATAGCCAAAATTTGGTGGTGATTGAAGTGTGGGAAATACGTTTCCGTAGGTAATACACACACAGAATTTGATTTTGTATCGTTCTCCTTGCTTGCGCTTCTTAAAGAATATTTCATACAGGTTCGTTTGTGAGCAATTCGGTATTTATTGTATAATTGTATCAAAAAAACGGAATACGTTTACACGAGTGGTTATTGTATAAAAAAAACACATGCATACAATCACCTTCGAATTTGTTTCAATGTGAAGAAGTGTCCGAAGCAATATTGGACGAGAACCTCACTTGGCGCAAGCTCGAAGCCGATTAAATTTTATGATGATTAGCAAAAATTTATCAAGCCACAATACTTAACTAATATAACAGTATTGCATTTACATATGTACAATGGGTTTGCTAATTAACCTGAATAGTACGTTTTACAGATATGTTACAAATAGTATTGATACAAAGTATTAACTGCAAGGTAAGATTGTTACAGCCTCCCCCTAGGATGCTGAAATCGAGGCATCCTACTATGTGTTCTTTCGGGGCCGACCTCGACGTCTGATCATGTTGACTAGATCCTCGGATACAGAAGTGGCACTTCTATATGGAGTTAGCGATGATGCATGGTAAGTGCCCAACGGTTGCTGTATATTGTCTTCATGTGCTATTACGTAAGCCGTAGCACCTTGTTTTTCCATATTGACTTACGGGCCATCCCTTGTAGGAATGAATTTGGATGTTACACCTTTCGCAGTGTTGCTTAGGACGTGAGTGGTAACCAGTACCTTTGACCCAATCTCTAAACCCTTTTGGTTACGTCGCACAGTGTTTCGTTTAGAACAAGCTAGCTGGACAAAAACAAAGTTCTTATTCCAAGAAAAGTGTAACGAGAAATGAAAGAAAACAAACAAAATAACGGGATTTTTCCTTTTTTTTGATATTTTTTCTCATATATATTGAGTAATTGAAGTAAGAAGGCAGGAGTGGCCGTAAAATGCATTGATTAATTTGCAAAATTCTTGTTGAATATTAAGCTTCATATTTCTTTTAAGTGAACACTTTTATATAATTTTTTTAATGGATTCTAAGCTAGAAGGTAAATAAAATTTTTTAATAGTAATTCTTTCGCAATTAGAGTATTTTCAATATATCTAACATTCCGTTATTAAGAAGAAAAGGTATTTTTTCTCTATATTTTTAAATTTAGGGACAAAAAAGTGACATACATCCGCCGACATCCGGGCTAAATTTTACATATGTTATAGTCGCAAGTATTCTCTAATAGTCCAAAGAAAAAACCATTGCGAATTCTTTACACATCTATTTTAAATTTTTTTTTTGTAAATTTAGTTATCTCTACATATAAAATAGGATGTATGTACGTACCAGCTCCGACGAGATATTTGAACCTTTAAAGCTGATCTACAAACGGCAAAACCAATCCCGAGGTACAGGGAACAAACACGTAGCCATAAAACACACAAAAATAAATGCACAAGGTCAACAAGAGCATACCAAAAGTAAAAAGGCGAAGATCACTGACTTCAACCTGCCACAACCTACCGCACCAGTCACCAAGGCATAAAAACAGGTACATACAAAGCAATCCTAATGCAGGTATAACCACACAGGAACGCTACACAAAACAACCACATTTGGTAGCATCTACGCCAATACTTGAATGTAATATAAATACTGCGCAACTGATAACAAATCAGAACGATAAACGACACTTAAGATGGCAGCACAACAATCATCAACTATTCACCCTGTCGGAAAATCAAAAACACAAAGCAGTTTAGTTATAACCGTACCAAGAACGGAGTTTTTTGACATTTGGGTTCAACATTCGAAGGAAACCAGATATAAAGAATTATTGAGTTTTGTTGTACTTAAGTACGATTTAAGCGAAGCCGCCGAGTATTCGATAAAAAGTTTAAGCTTACAAATATCGGCATATTCGTCGAAGCTGGATCAAAAGTGGAACACTTCTGGAAGACATAAGGAGCGATTTTTGAATAAAAACTTGAAGTGGCTTTCGGGTCCAGACTTCACATTTACAATAAAGGTGGATTCAAAATTGCCATCAGACCAACCAACCACTTCTTCAGGTAACCCCGGCCCAGGAAGACGAATGAAGGACTTTGTTAGCTGCAGTGAAAAAACCAAACGGCGTCGAGTGGATGACCTCTTGCAATCTAGAAGTCCTGGTGGGTTACTTTATGCGGCAGAAGTATCAACGCGTATGTTCGGCAACAGAAATGTTGCTAACATTATACAAAAATCACAGGAAACCACTCAAATATCCGGCAAAAAGATGACATGTGAGCCAGATGCAAGATGCTTGAGCAATGTAGAAGCTTTAGCATACTACGTAGATAGCAAGTCGACGACTCATGGGTACAAAACGACTCGGAAGTGGAGCATCAAGGCAGGCCATAAGGTTTATCCATCATTTTATAGTCTAAGAAAAGCTAAGGAAGAATGGTATCCAAATGAAATTGATGTGGGCGAAACACGTGCGGAAATTAAAGTCCAGTCCGTATTAGATAAAACTGTTGAGCGTTTAGTTTTAGCAAATCAAAAAGTTTTTGTTAGTTTATTACCTACAAACTTGACGTATACTTTAATCAGCAAGTGGGGTTGCGATGGAAGCTCTGGCCATAGCACATATAAGCAAAAGTTTACATGCAGTTCTGACACTCATGAATTTTTGTTTATATTTTCCTTCGTTCCTCTTCAATTACAGGATGAAAAAGGTAACATTGTTTGGCAGAATCTTCCACCTTCTTCTAACATGGAAACAAAAGATATGAATAATGAGTTACGGGACTTTACGCCTAACCGAGATAATCTTGATTTTGGTTTGTCTACTCTCCATGCATGGATAAGATGTTTTGAATGCTTGCTTCATATAAGTTAAAAGTGTAAGTAAAAAAGTGGCAGCTTAGGAATGAGGCAGATAAAGAGAGTGTAAAGCTACGTTCCAACGAAATCCAGAATAAATTTAAAAGTATACTTGGATTGATAGTAGATAAACCAAAACCAGGTTTCGGCAATACCAATGACGGCAACACTGCTCGTAGGTTTTTCGAAAATTCTGAGGCTAGTGCTGAGATTACGGGATTGGATGTAACGCTCATCAAAAGATTCGACACTCTCCTTCGCGCATTAGCATCTGGGTACAATATAAATATCCAAAGATTTGAAAAATTTGCGGTCGAGATAAAAAACTATACATAGATCTCTATCCATGGTTTAATATGCCTGTTACAGTTCATAAAATCATAGTGGATAGTACTGATATTATAAAATCAGCAATTTTACCTATTGGTCAACTTTCTGAGGAAGCACAGGAAGCCCGTAACAAAGATTTGAGACGATTCAGGGATGATAACACACAAAAGCAGTCGCGTGAAGCCACGAATAGAGATCTTATGAATA
Source organism: Eurosta solidaginis (assembly GCF_040869045.1). Lineage (NCBI taxonomy): Eukaryota > Metazoa > Arthropoda > Insecta > Diptera > Tephritidae > Eurosta > Eurosta solidaginis. Next base: position 91,517,877 of record NC_090324.1, read on the forward strand.
TGGTGCTTATAACATCGGATCCTTTAGTTAACAGTTTTAGGGAGATACCTAAGAAAAAATTTAAAAATCTGACTTCAGAAGTCTTAAATTTACTGTCCCCCGATAATGTTGAGGAGTCAATAAATACCCCAGTTGTTTCAAGCTTTCACAGTAGTGTTGCTGACGTTCATGACTATTCCAAGTGACTCATCCAATGAAAGTGATGATAGCGAATAATAACGTAATTATAAAAGATAACCTACCCTATAATTTTTTGTTGGATCAGGTTTTATTTAATTTAAATCTATTGTCTTTTCTACTTTGTATGATACTTTACTTTTAAGTTTTTGCAATAAGTAATTTTCACATAATTAATTTAATTATTTACATTGTTGTTATTATTATTGTAATTCACCTTTACATTCCTCACTGGTACCATAAAATAATTTTGTAAAAATTGTAGTGCCAGGGTAAATACTCAAATCAATACAAAATATGTATTTACATATGTTCAGTCACTCACATAAATAAGTAGACACCCCTTTTTGGACAATTCTTACAATCTTCGCTTTCATAAATTTATTTTAACTAATATCCCATAAGAAAATTTTTCACGATCTATAACAAAAACTAAATTATATTTAAAAAATGGTTGAAAAATTCGACGAATTTTCATAAAAAATTTTAATTTTTTTTTCGGAATTTTTTCAGAGTATTGAGATTTGTAGTCCATTCAATTAAAGTACAATAAAGTAATATTCTTAAGTCCTTTAAATTAATTGGGTCTATGTCACTTATTCACATTAGTTACTGTATATGAAATAAGCAAATGTATGCATATGAAGTAAAATTTTGGAAAAAAATAAAAAAAAGAACATATGCCTGAAAAAAATGACGTAGTTGTAATAAATGACTGCATATGAAACGGAAAATCTCATAAAATAATTTTGTCCAGCTAGCTTGTTCTACACGAAACACTGTGCGTCGTCGTGGATTAGCTCTTATTAGCATCTTTTTGTCTCTGCTCGCAATCACGAGCAGATGCGAACACATCAGCGAGTATGCTCAAGTATGGAGTAATTTCAGCAATGAAATTTTCAGCGTGTACGATGGATCTCAAATCATTTTGGACATCATCGATGGTCCTCAACTCTCGCCCAAATGTAAGGTAAGCCGAAGTAAAGCCAGTGCTTTGACAGCGTGTGGTATTCATGGCGAAACGTATAGCTGGTATTCTTTCTGCCCAATTGCGGTGCCGTCTCCCAACTAGTATGGCCAATTGTGTCTTCAAGTCGCGGTTCTTCCTCTCAACAGGATTCGCCTGTGGGTGATATACGGGCGTAAATACTTGCTGTATGTTAAGGCAAAATGCAACCTTCTGCATCACTCCGGACACAAACTGGACCCCGTTGTCACTAATAACCTTCCTTGGGATTCCGTATCTCAAGAATACTTCGTCGATCAAAACTTTAGCACAATTTTCGGCGCTTGCTTCAGCCAGAGTAAAAAGTTCGACCCAACGACTAGCAATATCTTCTACGATGAAAATCCATTGAAACCCTTTTTCGTCGATAAGCAATGGTCCAAATAAATCGATAGCGATTGCTTCAAATCGCTGGTTACTAGATATCGTTTGATACAGCCCCATTGGCTTAAGATTAGTCGCTTTATACCGTTGACAGTTGATACAATTCTTAACGTGTGTTTCTATATCTTTTCGAATGCCAGGCCAGTAATAGCGAGAAGTGATTTTATAGGAGGTTCGGTCGATTCCGTAATGACCGGTTGTATCTTTGTTATGATGTTGCTCTAATATCGCCGTTCGTTCCTTCTTAGGGATAACTAACTGCGCGCCCCCATTCTCTTCTTCATGATAGCAGTAGAGTACACCATCATTCATCGTGTACCCTCTCTTAACCCAATGAACGGCATCGTCAGTGTTCTTTTCAAAGCAGTCAATAATACTTTTTAGTTCAGGGTCATCCAGTTGACCTTCTCTAATATCTTTCGCTCCTCTTCGGGGGAGTTCCACATCCAACGAACATATATGACAAATTTATTCTGATCCATTTTCTTCTCCGCAAGGCGGCCTTGATAGCATATCAGCCACCACATTAGTTTTTCCCGTTTTATAGTCGATACTTAGATTATACGGTTGTAAGATTAAGGCCCAACGTGCTAGGTGTCCAGAAGGAGACTTCAGGCTCATTAGCCATTTAAGTGGTTGATGATCCGTAATGAGGGTTACCTCGGATCCATCTATATACCCGCGGTACTTCTGTACGGCCCAAACGATTGCTAAGGCCTCTCTTTCGATCGTTGAATAATTTCTTTCAGTTTTTGACAGTAGTCTACTCGCGTATTCGATAGGATGCTCATCTGCTCCCTCTTCCTGGAGTAATACCGCCCCTAATGCATACCCACTTGCATCGGTCTTTAAAATATATGGTCGGTTTTCGTCGGCTTGTTTCAAAATGGGTGATGTCGTCAATAATCTTTTCAACTCTTCGAACGCCGATTATTGCTTATTCGTCCATGACCAGACAGCATTTTTCTTTATTAATTGTGATAATGGCTTTGCGATGTCTGCAAACTGGGGAACAAAACGCCTGTACCAAGAGCAAGTCTGAAGAAATGACAGCAACTCTTTAGCATTCTTCGGAGCTTTTCGTAGTACTATCGCTTCAACTTTCTGTGGGTCAACAATTATACCATTTGGAGTCAATATGTGCCCCAAATACTTAACTTCGTGGCACGCAAAACAACACTTATCGAAGTTTGCCTTCAGGCCAAATTGTCGTAAACGGCCGAAAAGTTGTTTCAGCTGTGCCAAGTGTTCATTGAAACTATTTGAGCACAAAATAATGTCATCTAAGTACGCAAGAAGAACTTGACTGTTTAACGATATTTTAAGTCGGTCTATTAGACGCTGGAACGTAGCTGGTACCTTACGTAAACTAAAAGGCATACGTGTAAATTTGTACATGCCTAATGGTGCGACGAATGCCGTTTTATATTGATCACTCTCCTCAACTCCAATCTGCCAATAACCAGACTGTAAATCTAATGTTGACATGAAATTAGTCGTTTTCGCTACTTGCACTAAGTCATCAATACGGGGCAGGGGATACCGACTGCCTTCGTCATGGCATTTAGTTCCTACAGTCAATACAGATACGTATCACCCCTATCTTCTTCGGTACAATTACTACAGGAGCAGCCCATGGTGATTCGCACTCAATAATCACTCCTGTCTCCAACATCTTAGATATTTCATGTTTTAGTTTTTCTTTACGTTGTGGCGATATACGATATGGTGGCAAAGCGACTGGAGGATGTTCGCCCGTGTCGATCCGATGTGTGATCATCGGCGTTTCCGAAGTTGGTTATCCAAATATGTCGGCGTTAGCATGAAGCAATGCATCCAGCTCTACTTTCTGTTCGTTTGGTAAGCTACATCTTCGTTTTTCTTGGAGGAAGTTTTCAGCGATATATTTATCGTAATCCTCTAAGGGTTCCTTAATTTTGATAGGTGGTGCAAACAAACGCGATGTATTCTCGGGAGTTATCTCCCCAATAGGCAACTAACTTCTAAAAATATCTTGCACCACGCCTGGTGAATAGTCATTTTGGGGTGGCCACTTTCTTTTTATGAGTGGTCCATAATTCGTCTCTGGGCAATTTTCAGGCGGATTGTCATCGCTTGACTTTTTTGTACACTTGTCAATATATTGCAGAAAGTTAGAGCATTCGTTAAGAGCTTTTGAAGTCGACTCGCAATGGTTCGTCACCACATGTGCTCCAGCGATGTCCATTGCGAATATTTGACTGTTATCTGGTTTAACAAAATCGTATTTCACCTTTGGTTCTTCATCAAAATACCAAAATCGCTGTGGGAGATTAAGGACGATTCCTGAGTGCTCCATAAAGTAAGCTCCGATCAACGTACGATTTTTCATAGCATTTGGCAGTGATATGAGCCGAATTTTTCTCACCCTATTGCCAATGGTTATGTCACAAATAGTGGATTGCACCCTTTGAGTAGTTGTGGTGCCGTCTGCTAAGGAGACGTCAGCCATTACCTCTTGGAATATACACCCCTTACTACTAAGAATTTTCTTTAAATTTGCACTAGCAACGCTCGTTTTTGCACCCGTGTCAAATATAGCTTCCCCTTTTAGTCCCATCATCTCAACATGGTAGGACGGGATTGATCTGTCAATAACAGTGGTATATACAGAGTTAAACGACAAATATTTCGGGCTTTCCTTGCTACGCCCAGACCATTTCGGGCAGTTTGCGCGGTACACCCCCGGTGCGCCACAGCCATAGCATGCAAAAGTGGCTTCGCGTTTAGCATGAGGCAGTGCTACACTTGAACTTTGTGTAGATTCTTGTTGTTGTTGGGCCTGCTGCGACTGTTGCCCTCTTTTCTTTTTAAAGCAAACATCTACAGTATGGCCACGCAATCTGCAGAACGAGCACCTCTTCGGCACCCCAGCGGGTTAGGGGATCAGAATATACCCGCGGTAGGTATGCCTGTCGTAAGAGGCGACTAAAATACCAGATTCAAAGGGCCGTGTAGCGCAACCTTTTAGGTTGCCAGCGCAATATATAGCTTCTCCAAACCAATTGTCAACCTCACCTATCCGCGGCGAATCCTGTTTCACTAACAGACGAGGCTCTGGCGACCCCAAGCTCCTCATGGAACTTGGGGGTAGGGAGGGAGGGAATGGCCTGAAGGTTTAATGTGGCCACATAAATCGTTCCCGAGATGGTCGGGCTAGCACCTTAATGGTGCTATGGTACCGGAGCGTACCGGATTTGTATCCGGCAAAGGACCATCACATCGATAACACTCCCCAAAGCCTTCGGGGAGCAACCTTATCGCTACAACAACAACAACAACAGCACCTCTTCGGCTCATCACCAGTTTCACCTTTTTCATTTGATGCTGTTGTGACATGCTTTGTTTCGGCTAAAAACATTTCTGCATCTCTACAATGCAATATTAGTTCGTCAAACGTCGAAGCTTTATCGCGACGCACTCGTTCTCTTATCCTAACAGACAGTGGACCGTAAATCATACTCAGTTGTACTGCTTCGCTGATGGTATCGCTCAACTGCGAAAACAGTAATCGTTTCTTACAGATAAAACTGTCTGTTGGTTCACGCATTTGTTGTTTATGCTCAAATATGTTTAAAAAAATTTTCTAATCAGGCAGTGGGGGAGAGAATGTAGTGCTAATAAGTTCAATAACGTCGTTGAAATTTGCCACAGTGTCTTTTACACCAATCCACAAGGTCGCCGCATAATCTTCCAGTAGAAGTGGCATACCGCGTAGAGCATCTGCGTCAGAAATTTTCTCTATGTCTTTATAAACTGTGATCGCTGCAATAAACTCCTCCACTGATGATGGGTCTCGTTGTCCACGGAAACGGGCAGTGCATTGTGTAAATGACCCACATTTATTGCCGCTTGTAATTGCTAGTAATATTTGCGAAAACTGTTCCGGAGAAAACGTTGCCATTTTGTTACGTTCGACCTCTGCTGTTACTTCGCCTTCGTAACTAACATAACAGTATTGCATTTACATATGTGCAATGGGGTTGTTAATTAACATGAATAGTACGTTTTACAGATATGTTACAAATAGTACTGATATAAAGTATTAATTGCAAGGTAGGGTTGTTACAATTTTTATATTTATATATTTATTATTTTTTATTTTGTTAATTGTTGTTAAACGCAGACAAACAAACAGTTTATCAAAGTTAAATGTCGCTGTGAAAGTGTGTTTTGTGGAAGGAAAATAAGTCATAGGACAATTCATTTGGTGACTGATATTAAATAATAACAATCAAAAAACCTTTGTAGTTTTGAGAAAATATGTTTTTGCTGAAACCCTATCATGCCGTGTGTTTCTCGGCAGAGATTCAATTCGTTCACCTCCTCCTCAGGCCATCTCAGAGCCATACGCTGTTGCTGGGGAAGCCGCTGCTTATATTTCAGTCTCCACTAGTGCGAATTCAACGACTATTTTTGATCGCACCGAAGATGCGAACCCGAATGAATTAACTTGTCTTTTTTAAATGAACACAAAGAGCATGATTATCTTACCAAAACCACTGATAGCATATATTCTTATCTTCAGCGTCCTCGAAGTCGATGCAAAGCTTTTTGAAAAAATACAACCGGACATACAAGTCGCTGCCACCGCCTGTTTTTGATAATTTAACAATTGCTGAGCTACGCAAAAAAGAACAACCGGTTCTCGATGATTGAATACGAGAGTGAATAACTTTATTGTACACTTTGCTTATTTATATATAGCGGAAAAAGGTTTACATAAATATGTATGTTGGTACTTCATTGTTTCTTGCATACTATATGAAAAGCAACGTTATTAGAAGAATGAGTAATTAAGAAAAAGTCATCTAAAGAGACGAGGAGAATAAGCTGATGAAATAAACAGTAAGCGACCAAAACATTAGTACGCTTAACACTTCCACTTTTATTAATCAGGTTATTCTCATTTTCACTTAATATTTAAAAGTAATGTTAGCTTATCAAAGTTCTGCCTTTTAAGAGGTTTTGTAAATATATCTGCCAGCTTTTCGTTTGTTGATACATACTTCAAAGTAAAAGCCGCCGCCCTCGTATACCTCTCGTATAAAGTGTACTTTGACCTCAATATGCTTGGTTCGCTTGTGATATTGTGGATTATTTACCAAGTTAATGGCACTCTGATTGTCCAAATATAAATTCGGTGTTGTGGAGTAGTCGCATAACTCACTCAACAGACGTCGTACCCAAATTAGTTCCTTTACACTTTCGCATGCTGCCATGTACTGGGCTTCGGTTATTGAAAACGCTACTGTTGGTTGAATTTTCGAAGACCATGAGATCGGTCCACCGCAGAACATTATGACATAACCTCCGGTTGAGCGTCTAGTACAAACATCTCCAGCAAAGTCCGAGTCACTATAACAATTTAAAGATAAATTAACAGTTTGTGTAAAACATATACCTTTATCAATTGTGCCTCGTAAATATTTAAAGATTCGTTTAAGAGCGGCAATGTGTTCGCCATGATAGGTATCCAAGAATCGGCTAACATAGGATAGTGCAAACGCGAGGTCTGGTCTTGTGAGCAAAGATAAATACTTTAAGGATCCCACTGCTTCGCGGTATGGATAATTTGAATGGATGCTCGCTTCCGCATTTTGGAGTATACCTTCTATAGGAGTACTAACTGGCTTAGCATCCAACATGTTAAATCGCTGTAACACTTTTCTAGCAAAGGCCCCTTGTTTGATGAAAATCTGGTCTTTACCAAGCGTTATCTGCATACCTAGATAAAATATTGAGTCGAAAATTTTAATATCGAACTCGCCTTTTAAATAATTAATCAAGTCGTCGTTGGCGGCCACCGTGGTGTGATGGGTAGCGTGCTCCGCCTATCACACCGTATGCCCTGGGTTCAACTCCCGGGCAAAGCAACATCAAAATTTTAGAAATAAGATTTTTCAATTAGAAGAAAATTTTTCTAAGCGGGGTCGCCCCTCGGCAGTGTTTGGCAAGCACTCCGGGTGTATTTCTGCCATGAAAAGCTCTCAGTGAAAACTCGTCTGCTTTGCAGATGCCGTTCGGAGTCGGCATAAAACATGTAGGTCGCGTCCGGCCAATTTGTAGGGAAAATCAAGAGGAGCACGACGCAAATTGGAAGAGAAGCTCGGCCTTAGATCTCTTCGGAGGTTATCGCGCCTTACATTTATTTATTTATTTTATCAAGTCGTCAAATGCGGTACTGCACTTAGCCGCAATTAATCCATCATCAATATAGATTGCAAGGATGAGCTTTGAGTTACCAATTTCGCCTACAAATACGCATGGATCAGCCTCTGTAGATTTCAGGTTATATGCTTCTAACATTTGTGTAAATTTCTTGTTCCACAACTGGAAGCTTGCTTCAAACTTTTCTTAGTTTTTCGAAAGCTAACTCACATGCCGTATCCCAATTAAATTCAACCTTTTTTCTACTCAAACGATTCAATGGGGCTGCTAAAGAAGCGAAATTTGGAATAAATCTCCTATAATAATTTACAAGTGCCACGAATCTTCGGACAGCATCTTTATCGCATGGATTAGGATACCTTTTAATTGCTTCAATTTTTGAATCGTCTGGTAGCAAACCATTTGCTGAGCATTTATGCCCTAAGAAAGTTACTTCGGGCCTAAAAAAAATTACACTTTTTTGGGTTAAGTCGCAAGTTGAACTTCCTACAGGTTTCGAAAATTTTTTTAGATTATTGAGATGATGTGCTTCGCTACATCCAACTGCTATTATATCGTCTACATACATAAAGGCTTGGTTGGGTGAAATACCAGAAAATGCAATTGACATCATTCTTGAAAATGAATTTGGAGCTACGTTTAGGCCTGTCGTAACTTGCATTAAAGCCGATGAGAGATTTCTCTTATATACATACAACGGTTTCTATGCGCTATGTACACACTGTAGACTGCAGCTTCAATGCACTGTCACTGTACTCAAGTTTTCAGTCGTTCATTCTCCCTCGCCTTGTCGGTACCTGTTTGCTTAAATAAATACAATCCACTACATAACGCGTGTTTTAATTATAACATCTGGCGACGATACAAAACAGGCGATGTCGATATTTGGAAGTGTACCGAAATTTGATTTTAAACAAAATATATGGAATGTTTTCCATAGTCAACTTGACCAATTTTTCATTGCTAACAATATTGAAGAGGGGAAGCAGAGAAAAGCAATTTTCCTGAATGCCCTGTCGGAAAAAACTTACGTGCTGCTAAAAAATCTGCTGAATCCACATAGTCTTGATGGTGCAGCAACTACGTATGAACAGTGTATCCTAGCTATGTCGGCTCATTTTAAACCAGCCGCGTCCGAATTTCCAGAGCGATTTAAGTTTTATCAGGCCAATAAAACGGCAACTGAATCAATAAACGACTGGGCGGCAAGAGTTCGATCATTAGCGGTAGGATGTTCTTTCGGCCCACACTTTGATATGGCGATTCGCGATAAATTCATTATGGGTTTGGAGGCTGGCCCAGAAAAAGACAAAATATTCCTAGAAAATGAAAGCACCCTCACATTGGAAAAGGCAATAAGCATCGCTAATGCATCACATATTATTCGGCAGCAGTATGAGGGCAAAAGGGAAGTTGAAGATAGCAGTGAACAGCTACATTATAACCAAAGTCAAATGAAGGTCAGGCGGAGAAGTGAAGACTCGAAAAAGCAGCAAAAAGAAGACAGCGGCAACGTAAAACGCAGTGGCGCTCGAAGTCAACAGCAGCGGAGGCGGCAGAACAATGACCATCAGTGCAGTGTGTGTGGGAGCGTGGGCCATAGCGCTAGTGTGTGTAAGTTTAAAAGTTACAAGTGTCATAAATGTCAGCGAAGAGGGCATATTAAGAAAATGTGCAAAGCAGGCAGAATACATTTTTTGACAGAGTCGGAAGAAGAGTTACCTCTCTTTAATATATCATGCAATAAGCAGGGGCCAATTTGTTTTGATGTGCTTTTAAATAATGTTCGCTTAAACATGCAATTGGACACTGGCTCAGAATATAGCGTGATTTCTTTCGCAACTTTTCGTAAATATTTTAATGCCGCAGAACTTAAAAAGACAAATATTATTTTTAAATCGTATAATGGTACGCGGATTGTTCCTAAGGGAGTATGTGATATGCTGGTGAAATTTAATGGCTCGTGTAAATGGCTACCAGTTGTTGTTATTGAGAATGGTGGCCCGCCCTTGTTGGGAAAAAATTTTGTGAATCAGTTCGGCATAAGTATTCAAAACGTTAACTTTTTATCCAAACAGAACAATATTGCCGATTATGTATTCAAAAAGTTTCACTCTTTGTTCGATGGCACATTAGGGTGTTTCGAAAAACAACAGGTAGAGCTTGTACTAGAAAAAAGTGCAACTCCTAAGTTTTGTAAACCTCGCCCCGTCCCTATAGCAATAAGGGAAAAAGTGGACAGGGAAATCGCAAAGCTGGTTAAGCTTGATGTGTTAGAACCTGTAGAGTATTGTGAATGGGGCACGCCTATTGTGCCAGTATTGAAAAAGTCAGGCGATGTAAGGATTTGTGGCGATTTTAAGGTCACCCTCAACCCCTACCTTAAGGTTGAAAAATACCCTCTACCCCGAATCGAGGATTTGTTTTCAAAGCTGCATGGGGGAAAAGAATTCACAAAGCTTGACTTGTCCATGGCGTACCAACAAATAAAGCTGAAGCCATCTGCGAGACCGTTGACAACAATTTCCACTAGTAAGGGGTTATACCAATATAAGCGATTAATATATGGACTTGCATCAGCACCAGCGTTGTTCCAAAGAATTATGAAAACCCTTTTATCAGGGCTAGAAGGTGTAGTGGTATTTTTAGATGATATATTGATTACCGCCCCTAGTAGGACTCTCCATCTACAACGGCTAGAAAAGGTGTTAACTATTTTGCAGGAGTCGGGTTTCAAGCTGGCAAAAGGCAAATGTTCATTTTTAAATTCTTCATTGTGTTATTTGGGCCATATTATCGACCAAAACGGTTTACACACGAACCCTGAAAAGGTTAAGGCTATTGACGGTATGGGCAATCCGTCCAACGTCAAAGAAATCCAAGCGTTTTTGGGAGTAGTAAACTTCTATAGGAAATTTATCCCTAATATGTCAGCTGTAGCTAGCCCATTGTACGAGCTGCTTAAAAATAACAAAAAGTTTATTTGGACAACAGAATGCTCAAAATCGATTAGTGCGCTTAAGGAAGCCTTAAAGTCCGACAGGTGCTTAGGTCATTTTAGTCCGGAATTGAAGACAAGGCTAACCGTAGATGCAAGTCCGATTGGATTAGGAGCAGTTTTGTCGCAAATCCATCCTAGTGGAATTGAACGGCCGATCGAATATGCGTCTAGGAAGTTGTCAAACGCGGAACAGAAGTATTCGCAGTTGGACAAGAAAGCGGCAGCAATTTTGTTTGGGGTGAAAAAATTTCACCATTATTTGTACGGTAGATCCTTCGATCTGGTGACGGATAATAAACCCTTACACTATATTTTGGGGCCAAAAAAAGGTATTCCGCAGACTGCGGCCAATAGGTTGCAAAGGATAGCGCTGACATTGTCAGCATACGATTTTAATATTAGTTGTGTTAAATCTGAGGAAAACGTTGCTGATTTCTTTTCAAGGTACCCTAGTGAAACTGTTTGCGAAAATTTTATGTTGCAAGAAATGCAAAACGGTGTTTACATGAATTATGTCTCTGAACGAGGTATTCCGGTATTAGACTTTAACATCATCCAGAAAGAGACTATGTCGGATCCAATCTTAAAAAGAGTTAAAGAATACATCAATTCGCAATGGCCAAATAAATGCAGTGAGGTAGAGTTAAATCCATATTTCCTTCGTAGGTTCGAGCTCTCAGAGGAAAATGGGTGTTTGTATTGGGGTTATAGAATTATAGTTCCTCATTCGCTACAAAGTAAAATAGTAAAGTATTTGCATAGTTCTCACATGGGTATAAGTAAAACCAAGTCAATAGCCAGAGAGTGTTGTTGGTGGCCTTGCCAAACTGTCGACATTGAAAAAGAAATTAAATCTTGCACCAGTTGCCTAATGACACGTTCAAACCCCCCGAAGCAAAAGTTGATTCCCTGGGACTGGCCAGAAAAACCCTGGGATAGAATCCATATAGACTTTTTTGGGCCAATGATGAGTCGTTGGTGTTTGGTAGTGGTGGATAGTCACAGCAAGTGGGTCGAGTGTGTAGATATGGGCACAAACACAACTAGTAGCAACACAATAACAAAATTGCGAGATATTTTTGCTCGCTTCGGTCTTCCACGAACGGTTGTCTCGGATAACGGCACAGCGTTTTTGTCCAGAGAATTTCAAGATTTTTTAACGAATAATGGTATTAAGCATGTCACAACCCCTGTAGGCTATCCGGATACCAATGGACAGGCGGAAAATATTGTGAAAAGTATAAAAAATGCGCTAAGGAGAATTTTGTTTGGAAAAAGTTGCGTACGATTCAATGAAGCATTAGCACGATATCTTTTTGACTACCGCAATACAAAGCACATCACAACGGGTTCGTCACCTGCTGAATTAATGTTTGGTAGGCAGCTACGAAATAGATTTGACCTAATTAATCCCAAGAAGAAGACTTGTAAAATAGAGTTAAGACAAATAGATAAAAAGGTAAAGAAACAACAGAAAGATCAGCAGCACTATTACAAGGGGAAAAAGAATTATGATTTTGAGCTAAACGAAGTAGTGTTAACAAACGACTACTCAGTCGCTGGGCGCGTTTGTTGGGTGAGAGCGAAAGTAGTAAAAAAAATTGGTAAACAAACGTACTATGTTCAGTTAGAAGAAAAAAATAAAACGTGGAAACGGCATGCCAATCAAATGTTAAAAATTGTTGATAGAACTAATGAAGAGTTTGAAGAGGAGGGATACGTTCCAACTACATTAAAGAACACAGAAAGATTAAAATTCTCAAATGAAAATGAAATTGCCGCAGAGCCTGAAATTGTAGAGAATAATGAGAATAGGCAAAAGGAAAATTCTGTAACTAACGATGACACTAGAACACATAGCTATAATTTAAGAAGCAACCCTAATAGAACTAAGTCATAAATTTTGTAAAGATTAAACGACTAAAAACTAAGAGGGGGATAGTTGTGGTAACTTGCATTAAAGCCGATGAGAGATTTCTCTTATATACATACAACGGTTTCTATGCGCTATGTACACACTGTAGACTGCAGCTTCAATGCACTGTCACTGTACTCAAGTTTTCAGTCGTTCATTCTCCTTCGCCTTGTCGGTACCTGTTTGCTTAAATAAATACAATCCACTACATAACGCGTGTTTTAATTATAACAAGGCCAAATGGTAACACCTTCCATCGAAAAGCTCCGCGGTCAGTACTAAAAGATGTTATGTCTCTTGAATCTTTGTGAAGTGGGATTTGGTGAAAACCCGAAAAAAGATCTAAAGTAGAAAAGAATTTCGCACGGCCAAGGTTATCCAAAATATCGTCTACACGTGCCAAAGGAAATTTATCGGCAATTAACTTTTTATTCACAGCCCTAAAGTCAACGCACATTCTATATGATTTTTGGCCATTTAGGTCTTTTTCGGTACCAAAATCAAGGGACTGTTATAATTCGAACAACTTTTTTCGATCAGATCGTTTTACAATAATTTATTAACTTGTTTATTTATTTCTTCGCGTTGAGAATACGGTAGGCGATAATTTTTAATGTATACTGGCGTTGTATCGTTTAGTCTTAGTTTTTATTCATAAAAATTGTTTATTGTCATTTTATCATTGTCTAGCGCAAAAATATCGGAATATTGTAAACATAAGTTAATAAGCTTATTTTCAGCATAATTAGGTATTTGTTTTTCTAAAATGCTTTTAAGTTCTTTGATACGACAATCTTGCTTTACTGGGTTATTGATTTTATAAACGTTATAATTAGAAAGTTATTCGGTTTGAATGTTGTGGTTGTTTACGTATTTTACGCTATTTGTGGTATTTATTACCTTAATGATCGGATTACTAGTATCAAAATACATTTCGCTGTGAAAACACCGTCAGAAATCTCTTGAGAATCCACAAAAAGTGGTTCTGAGTCTTTTTGCAAGGCGAAAATTCTATAAACTTCGCAACGAGGTGGAATAACAAATGTATCGCTTTCCATTCCGTGAAGGATGGGAAGTGCGATCTTTTCATTGCCTATCCAGAAGGAAATGCAATTTGTTGCATAGCTGATATCGCATTTATTTGTCTTTAGGAAATCCTTACCAAGTATTCCATCTGATGGAATGTTGAAATCATTGTCTACCACGTGCAACGTATGTTTGATATAAAAATTTGAAAAGGGTAAGTTAGTTGTAAAAGTACCTAATGTAGAGACTGTATCTGTAGTTACTCCAGTAATATTAATTGTATCATTGCTATTAATTGACAAATTTTTATTAAGAGAAGAAATTTTAATTAACGAAATGTCGGATTGTGTATCGACTAGAAATGTACAAAATTTGTTAGAGCCAGTAATATTTATTTGTATAAAATCGGAATAATTTAAGTTAAGACAATAAACGGTTTTAGAAGAAAAATTGTGAGCTGAATCAGTTAGTAATTTGTCTCGTCCTCCCTCAGTGTTCGCTCCTGGGGGGCTTCCCTGTTTAAAGCCCGGACGCTTGCATTTCTACCTCTATTATTGGAAGTGTTAGAACCGTTATTATTGCTAGTACGACTATTGTTGCTATGATTATTATTATTAGGCTGATTCCGATTTCCGCCGCCGGAACGGAAATTTTGCCTTTGATTGCTGCGATTGAAGTTGTTGCCATAGTTACTGTTACTAAAAGATGGTCTATTTTGGCTATAATTGTTAAAGTTACGACTTTGATTTTGAAAATTTCGACCTCGGTTATTACTTTGAAAATTTCTAAAATTGTTATTGTTCCGCGCCCTAAATGCTAAAACTTGACGTTCTTTTATTTCATTTGATTGCTCTACAATCAGTTTAGTTGAAGCGAGGATTGATTTGACTAAACTGGTTTTTGCGTTCAATCGGCAAACGTTAACTGTTTGCTCGATGGCCATTTCATGGGCTTTGTCCTTAGTAATCCTTTCGATAATGAGCGAACGCTCTAAAGCATCAGACAATTCCTCGACGCGTTTTGCAAAATCGGTTTAATTATTGTTATTAACTTGCAAAGCTGCAATTTTTCCGGCCACAACTTTGGAGTTGTCGGGTTCTATACTGTTACGTAGTGCTATTTTTATATCGTTAACTGAAAGTACTTGAGTTGGTATCGCTTCTCGAGCTTTACCATCGAGTTTGGATTTAATATATGAAATACAAATGTTAGTTAAATTTTCGTCGAAAAATTGTTCGATTAACTCAATTTTAGTAATAAAAGATTCGAGACCTAGGGGCTCACCGCTATAATTTTCACGCATAATACCAGCACATATGCCGATAAACGTCCTTTTTTCTTCAGGAGTCGGGCAATTCCTCAAATCCGTGAAATTCTCCGGACAAAGAAGGTCTAACAACAAGGTTTTTGATTGTACTGGGCGAATATGTGGTTGAGCCTTCAGAAACTGGGCTTTTAAAATCAAGATTATCGGAATCGGAACTTTCGGAATTAAAATTTTTGGAATTGGAATCTGAATTTTTGGAATTTTAGGAATCTGAGTCTTGTTCTGAAATTCTGGGAACTACTTTTTGATTTCTAAGGAACATATGTTGTAGGAAGCAAAGAAGAAATATTTAACCAGATTAAAGTCGAATTTGTAGAAATTGCTTACGAAAATTTAACAGAAATTTAAATTGAATTGAATGTTGATGTGAAATTGAAAGAATTATCCGGCAATTTAATAAAAGACTGAATATTTAATGATAAATTGAATGTATATTGAAGTAATTTAGTTTAAATTGATTTCAAAGGAAAAATATTTTATTTTGGTAAAAGGACTTGGCTGTTGATAACGGATGCACCGCTTTATTAAAAAGATCTCAATGTGTTTGTGCTTTTACGGACGCACCGTTTTTATTAAAATTGTATGGTTTTATTTTTATAGATACGGGCGCACCGCATCTTTTCAAATTTGTAATACGAATATCCTCGGACGCACTGGGATTAAAAAAATTCCATTGGTTTTGTACGGAACCACCGTTTACGCAAAAAAATCTTTTTGGTTAATTACGGAACCACCGCTTTATGCAAACAAATTATTTTCCATGTTATTATTTTTTGTATTGTTTTTGATGAAGCCCACTGTAGGGCAGAGTGGGACTAAAACTAGAAAAAAAAAAACGTTTATTGAGTTTTGGCAATTGTTTTAATAATCACAACGTTGAAGCAATGCAATTATGGATAAAAAAATTTTTTTCTGTTTTTGTCCGACCCTGTCCCAAAGTGCCTACCTTTAATCCTACACATATAAAAATATGTATGAATATAATACAAGAAACAATTTTTTTTTTTTTTGTAATAAGTATTGTGAGTAATTTAATTTAATTAATTTAATTTTTATTTGTATTTTGCAATGAGTTTGCAAAAATAATATTTGAAAATTTAAGAGAAAAAAAGATATGAGTTTAATATAAAATATGTTACGTTTTAATGAGTATGAAGAATTAGTGTCAAAAATGAAATTGTGAATATAATATAAAATGCGTTTTCATTTTATTAAAGAAAATTGAAAAATATTACGCTAATTTTAATAATGGAAAATGCACACCATACCCGTTACTGCTTGGCTCGATTTACCGCTTGCTGTACCTGTTGTTCTACTGCTGCGCTTTGAGTTCTGCTACTTCGTGTACTGTACTGCTTATGCTGCTGCTTTTGGGTGGCGTCACTTATTATTTCCGCTATTCAGGTCGTACGGTGGTTTGCCGTTATTGATGTGGCGTGGCTAGTGCCGTTTGTTTTTTCACCAAGAATTTGGTACAGTTTTACAGAACTTTAGTTTTTGTTGTTTTAAGTGTAAATGTTAAATTATGTATTATTTCTGCTGCCGTTTAGTTTCTTTTATTATTAGTAAAAACAATTTCTTATTATTTCCGTTTTTTAATTAGTTTTTGTATTATACGTGTCTATATGTTCGTTACATGTCTTTTAAATTATGATAATTTTTCA
The DNA here is from genome assembly GCF_040869045.1 of Eurosta solidaginis. Taxonomy (NCBI): domain Eukaryota; kingdom Metazoa; phylum Arthropoda; class Insecta; order Diptera; family Tephritidae; genus Eurosta; species Eurosta solidaginis. Next base: position 91,534,587 of record NC_090324.1, read on the forward strand.
CTAGCCACTGCCATACACCACCAACACTGCCTTTCCTTGTAAATTTTAATAATTTTTCGTTGTTGATTTAAATGTTCGTATTTTTTTTGTATTTTTTTTCTTTGATTTTGTGTTTTTTTGTAAAGATTTTTTTTTTAAATGTTTTGTAATTTTTTTGTAATGGTTTTTCAAATTTTTGTATTTTTTGCAATTTCTAAAGTTTCCGAAAGAACGTTTTTTTGTAAAGGTTTTTCAAATATTTGTATTTTTTGTAATTTTTATAGTGTTTGAAAGAACATCTTTTATGTATTTTGTAGAATTTAAAGATTTTTTTTTTTAAATTTTTCTGAATTTTATAATTTTTTTTTGCAATTTTTTTTTAAACGTTTTTGATTTTATTTGTAATTTTCCCCATATTTGTAGGGTTTTTCTTAGTTTTTGTAAATTATTTCGTAGATTTTACAGTTTTGTTTCTAAAGAACATTTTTTTTGTGTAGTTTTTAGTTTTTAAATTTTTTTTGTAGGGTTTTTGCATTTTTATATATTTTTTTGTAGGGTTTTTATAAGTTTTATATTTTTTTTTTGTTTTTTGTTTTTTTTTTTTGTGGTTTTGTAAATTAGATTTTAATTCAAGAAAAAATTTTTGTAATATTGATACTTTCTTTTTTTTTATTTTTGTTTGTTTAATTCATTTTTGATAAAATTTTTTTTTTTGGGATTTTAAATTTTTAGGTTTTTTTTCCTTTTTGATTTTTCATGCCTCTTCGCCACTATGGCCGCCATGCCGAGGCCCGGCGTCACGGTCGCCATTTAAGGTTGGCCTTTTATTTCCAACCATTTTCGGTGTGGGATATACTCACGCTTGGTCGTGGGTATGCAGCCCACTCTGCACACACAAACCCTTCTTAAGTTTTTCCAAATAATTTACTAAATTTCGTTTACAGTTTATTTCACAGTTTATTTAACGAATTTCTTACCACTTTCAGTTTGATATATATATGTTCATACTTATCACTTTTTAGTTCTATTTAAATATATGTACAATTTTTAACAAACACCCTTTTGGTTTTTTATACTCAGTTGAGCAGAGCTCACAGAGTATATTAAGTTTGATTGGATAACGGTTGGTTGTACATATATAAAGGAATCGAGATAGATATAGACTTCCATATATCAAAATAATCAGGATCGAAAAAAAATTTGATTGAGCAATGTCCGTCCGTCCGTTAACACGATAACTTGAGTAAATTTTGAGGTATCCTGATGAAATTTGGTATGTAGGTTCCTGAGCACTCATCTCAGATCGCTATTTAAAATGAACGATATCGGACTATAACCACGCCCACTTTTTCGATATCGAAAATTTCGAAAAACCGAAAAAGTGCGATAATTCATTACAAAAGACAGCTAAAGCGACGAAACTTGGTAGATGAGTTGAACTTATGACGCAGGATAGAAAATTAGTAAAATTTTGGACAATGGGCGTGGCACCGCCCACTTTTAAAAGAAGGTAATTTAGAAGTTCTGCAAGCTGTAATTTGGCAGTCGTTGAAGATATCATGATGAAATTTGGCAGGAACGTTACACCTATTACTATATGTACGCTTAATAAAAATTAGCAAAATCGGAGAAGGACCACGCCCACTTAAAAAAAAATTTTTTTGAAAGTCAAATTTTAACAAAAAATTTAATATCTTTATATAAGTAAATTATGTCAACATTCAACTCCAGTAATGATATGGTGCAACAAAATACAAAAATAAAAGAAAATTTCAAAATGGGCGTGGCTCCGCCCTTTTTCATTTAATTTGATACTTTTAACGCCATAAGTCGAACAAAAATTAACCAATCCTTTTGAAATTTGGTAGGGGCATAGATTGTATGACGTTAACTGTTTTCTGTGAAAATGGGCGAAATCGGTTGATGCCACGCCCAGTTTTTATACACAGTCGTCCGTCTGTCCTTCCGCATGGCCGTTAACACGATAACTTGAGCAAAAATCGACATATCTTCAATGAACTTAGTTCACGTGCTTACTTGAACTCACTTTATCTTGGTATGAAAAACGAACGAAACCCGACTATGACCACGCCCACTTTTTCGATATCGAAAATTACGAAAAATGAAAAAAATGCCATAATTCTATACCAAATACGAAAAAAGGGATGAAACATGGTAAGGTAATTGGATTGTTTTATTGACGCGAAATATAACTTTAGAAAAACTTTATAAAATGGTTGTAACACCTACCATATTAAGTAGAAGAAAATGAAAAAAGTTCTGCAGGGCGAAATAAAAAACCCTTAAAATCTTGGCAGGTATTACATATATAAATAAATTAGCGGTATCCAACAGATGATGTTCTGGGTCACCCTGGTCCACATTTTGGTCGATTTCTGGAAAACGCCTTCACACCACTCCCTTTTAAAACTCTCATTAATACCTTTAATTTGATACCCATATCGTACAAACTCATTCTAGAGTCACCCCTGCTCCACCTTTATGGCGATATCTCGAAAAGGCGAACACCTATAGAACGAAGGCCCACTCCCTTTTAAAAATACTCATTAGCACCTTTCATTTGATACCCATATCGTACAAACAAAGTCCACCTTTATTGCGATATCTCGAAAAGGCGTCCACCTATAGAACTAAGGCCCACTTCCTTTTAAAATACTCATTAACTCCTTTCGTTTGATACCCATATTGCACAAACGAATTCTAGAGTCACCCCTGGCCCACCTTTATGGCGATATCTCGAAACGGCGTCCACTTATGGAACTATGGATTACTCCCTTTTAAAATACTCATTAACACCTTTATTTTGATACTTATATTGTACAAACAAATTCTAGGGCCACCCCTGCTCCACCTTTATGGCGATATCTCGAAACGGCGTCCACCTATACAATAACCACCACTCCCTTTTAAAACCCTCATTAATACCTTTAATTTGATACCCATATCGTACAAACACATTCTAGAGTCACCCCTGGTCCACCTTTATGGCGATATTTCGAAACGGCGTCCACCTATACAACTAAGGCCCACTCCCTTTTAAAATACTCATTAACACCTTTCGTTTGATGCCCATATTGTACAAACAAATTCTAGGGTCACCCCTGGTCCACCTTTATGGCGATATCTCGAAAATGCGACCACCTATACAACAACCACCACTCCCTTTTAAAACCCTCATTAATACCTTTAATTTGATACCCATATCGTACAAACACATTCTAGAGTCACCCCTGGTCCACCTTTATGGCGATATTTCGAAACGGCGTCCACCTATACAACTAAGGCCCACTCCCTTTTAAAATACTCATTAACACCTTTCGTTTGATGCCCATATTGTACAAACAAATTCTAGGGTCACCCCTGGTCCACCTTTATGGCGATATCTCGAAAATGCGACCACCTATACAACAACCACCACTCCCTTTTAAAACCCTCATTAATACCTTTAATTTGATACCCATATCGTACAAACACATTCTAGAGTCACCCCTGGTCCACCTTTATGGCGATATTTCGAAACGGCGTCCACCTATAGAACTAAGGCCCACTCCCTTTTAAAATACTCATTAACACCTTTCGTTTGATGCCCATATTGTACAAACAAATTCTAGGGCCACCCCTGCTCCACCTTTATGGCGATATCTCGAAACGGCGTCCACCTATGGAACTAAGGATTACTCACTTTTAAAATACTCATTAACACCTTTCTTTTGATACCCATATTGTACAAAGAAATTCTAGGGTCACCCCTGGCCCACCTTTATGGCGATATCTCGAAAAGGCGACCACCTATACAACAACCACCACTCCCTTTTAAAACCCTCATTAATACCTTTAATTTGATACCCATATCGTACAAACACATTCTAGGGTCAATACTGGTCCACCTTTATGGCGATATTTCGAAACGGCATCCACCTATAGAACTAAGGCCCACTCCCTTTTAAAATACTCATTAACACCATTCGTTTGATGCCCATATTGTACAAACAAATTCTAGGGTCACCCCTGGTCCACCTTTGTGGCGATATCTCGAAACGGCGTCCACCTATGGAACTAAGGATTACTCCCTTTTAAAATACTCATTAACACCTTTCATTTGATACCCATAACGTACAAACGCATTCTAGAGTCAACCCTGATCCACCTTTACGGCTATATCCCTAAATGGCGTCCACCTATAGAACTATGGCCCACTCCCTCATAAAATACTCTTTAATGCCTTTCATTTGATACACATGTCATACAAACACTTTCCAGGGTTTCCCTCGGTTCATTTTCCTACATGGTTATTTTCCCTTATGTTGTCACCATAGCTCTCAACGAGTATGTAATGTTCGGTTACACCCGAACTTAACCTTCCTTACTTGTTTCTATATTTTCTTCTTTAGTTTGGGTATATCCACGACCGGTAACTTGAGTGTGCAAAAACGAAATCAATCGGGTTCGTTTTCTCACCGACGCTCAGCGGCCATAATTTTTACAGCTGAATCAAATTGCCACTGCTGAGTGAAATTGGCATTGCTGTTCAGCAACAGCTGACGGCGATGCCACTTGCACGCAGGGGTGTATTTTGTTGCGTAAAGCGGGTAACGCAGTGCGGTTATAATGTGCACAAATGCATCAGAACCAAAAACTCGAAAATTCAGAATGTCTGGTGGATGGCCGAACCATAGGTCGTACGGTGTCATTTGTTCAGTTTTGGTTTTGCATGTTCGGTTAAGAGTATATGTAACATTTTGGACCGCTTCGCCCCAAAATTTCAGACTTAAACCTTTCGCATATATCATTGACCTTGCCGCTTCTATAATAGTTCGCATGTCTCTTTCTGCTCTACCATTGTGCTCTGTAGTATACGGTGTAGACTTTTGATGCACAACTCGATACTCATTAAGAATTTTTGTCACATCCTTATTCACAAACTCCAACCCATTATCAGAACTTATTTATCTTACCTTTTTCTGGATCTCAGATTCAACGCGGTCTAAAAATAGTTTCAACTTGCTCGCAACATCTGATTTGGATTTAATGCAATAAACGTAACGATAGTTTGAGTAATCATCGCGAAACAAGAGCATGTAGCGAGCACCTCCATACGACATTTCCTGCATTGGTCCACATAAGTCGGTATGAACCAGTTCTCCTGCTACACTCGCGCTATTCTTGCTTTGGTCAAACGGAAGCCGATGCTGCTTTCCCATAATAAATGCCTCACAAAAGAAATCACTTCCACTGAAAAGCATAATTTGCTTCTTAAGAACTTTCTTTACATGGTCTTTGTTTTGATGGCACAATCGCTAATGCCATAGTTGAAGAGATTCACATTTCACTGCCACATTTGCTTCTGCTTCTGCATTGCTTACCTTTAATAATAGTTTAAAAGGCTTCGCGCTTTTACGCGTATCTTGCAGACACACTTTCGCGTCCTTTTCGAAACTACAATCATTTCCATGATCGCGTAACACGTATCCTTTTTCCAAGCAAGCATTACAGCAAAATAGATTCAGCTTAATATCTGGAACATACATTACTTCCACTAAACGTTTGATGTTCCAATCATTTCCAATCAAATGCTTTCACTTCTTTCTTTCGGAATTTCTAGCTTGATGTAGGTTTGAAACCATTCCTTACGGTACGTCATATGCTCGCTTGCACCGGAGTCCATATACTAAGTATTTTCTTCCGATATGTTTGACTTTACAAACATAACTTCACCTATAAATGCATCGCCACTTGATGACTTCTCCGCTTTTCTTTTGTTTGGACAATCACGCTTCCAGTGCCCATACTTTTTGCAAATAAAGCACTTGCCCTGTGGTTTTTTGCTGTTTGATTTGTTTAAACGCTTTGCTACAAAAGCTTCAGGTTTGTTAGAATTCACATCTAAACGAGATTCCTCCATACATAGTCGGGAGGTCAGAGTTTTTAAGGTTCTTTCTTCACGCGATGTCGCTTCCCAAGAAGCAAAGAAGTGAGTATATTGCTCCGGCAATGTCATTAAAACTTTTGTAATTAGCATATTTTCAGAAATTTTCTCGCCCAGATCTTCGAGCTGTCTCGCAATTTTCTGCAGCTTAGCGATATGCATGGCAATGCTGTCTTCTGGAATTTTCGCATACTGGAAAAATTGTTCTTGCAAAAGGTGAATGGAAGTCTCCGACTTCTGCTCATACACACTTTCTAGCGTTGAGTACATCTCAGCCGCTGTCTCACAATTGATCAAGCGTATTAGGGGCTCCTCTCCCATCGAGACCACCAGAATCTTTTGCGCCTTGGCATCATTTGCCTTCCACTTCGTTAAGTCACTACCTTCAGTTCCATTTGCAATATCCCAAATTCCGCTTGCTTTGAGTAAAACCTTGGTCTGGAACTTCCACAGTGTCCAGCCCTCATCTCCTACGAGCTTAGCAATTTTTATTTCCTCCATAGCGCAAAAAATTAAAAAAATTAAACTGTGTACTTTTACTTAGATATTACCGCACTGGGCCCATAACCTGTTGAGCTACGCAAAAAAGAAAGATTGAATACGAGAGTGAATAGTTTTATTGTACAGTTTGCTTATTTATATGTAGCGGAAAAAGGTTTACATAAATATGTATGTATGTTGGTACTTCATTGTTTCTTACATACTTTATGAAAAGCAACGTTATTAGAAAAATGAGTAATTAAGAAAAAGTCATCTAAAGAGGCGAAGAGAATAAGCTGATGAAATAAACAGTGAGCGACCAAAACATTAGTACGCTTAACAATAATAACTTTAAATTATCCCTACAAAGTTGTTTTCTTGAAATTTCTGTTGTAGCTTAATAAATTAGTATCCTTTAACCTTCATATGCCTGGGCTATTAAACTAAACTGGGCTTCGGTAAGTCGTCGTCGCTCAGAAAGCGGGGTAGCAACATCGGATGGGACATATTGCGAGCGCTCTCCTTGTGTGTAATTTTTATTGGTTGCTGTTAGTTATTTATTTTGTTAATTGTTGTTAAACGAAGACAAACAAACAGTTAATCTCAGTTAAATATTGCTGTGAAAGTGTGTTTTGTGAAAGGAAAATAAGTCATAGGACACTTCATTTGGTGACTGATATTAAATAATAACAATCGAAAAACCTTTTTTTTTTTGGTTATTCCGGTCAATTTTAATAAATTTTAATATTTTGTGGTTAGGCTATTTGACCTATTGTGGGTTCTAGTAGGAAATAAAAGGGTGGTGATTATTCCACTGTTGCGGCCCTACGTTTCGCTAGCCGTCCTAGCTTCTTCACAGGCGAAGTCTATTTATTTTCAACAATGAAACATAAGAAATAATTACATTAGTTTTGTCACAATTTCGAAATTATTTACATTAACAACAATGAGATGTCACAAAACAACAATTTTAGCTAAGCTAATACTAATATAAGGTACAAAAAGGGCTCACATACATATATACACGTAAACAAAACATCACTCATATAACATTTTTTCTTAACTCTAAAAAATTGATACCACTTGCAATGGGTAGCATAGTCATACTAAACATAAAAAATATTATAAACATAAAAGATAGCTTGCTGCAATCACCACCTTTTTATTTCATACTGGAACCCACAATAGGTCAAATAGCCTAACAACAAAATATTAAAAAACCTTTGAAGTTTTGAGAACATTTGTTTTAGCTGAAACCCTCTCATGCCGGATGTTTGTGGGCAGAGATTCAATTCGTCCACCTCCCCCTCGGACCATCTCAGAGCCATACGATGTTGCTGGGGAAGCCGCTGCTTATACTTCAGTCTCCCCTAGTGCGAATTCAACGACTATTTTTGATCGCACCTAAGATGCGAACCCGAATGAATTAACTTGTCTTTTTTAAATGACGGCCACCGTGGTGTTATGGTAGTGTGCTTCGCCTACCACACCGTATGCCCTGTGTTCGAACCCCGGGCAAAGCAACATCAAAATTTTAGAAATAAGGTTTTTCAATTAAAAGAAAATTTTTCTAAGCGGGGTCGCCCCTCGGCAGTGTTTGGCAAGCGCTCCGGGTGTATTTGTGCCATGAAAAGCTCTCAGTGAAAACTCATCTGCCTTGCAGATGCCGTTCGGAGTCGGCATAAAACATGTAGGTCCCGTCCGGCCAATTTGTAGGGAAAATCAGGAGGAGCACGACGCAAATTGGAAGAGAAGCTCGGCCTTAGATCTCTTCGGAGGTTATCGCGCCTTACATTTATTTATTTTTTTTTTTTAATGCACACAAAGAGCATGATTTTCTTACCAAAACAGCTGTTAGCATATATTCAGAACTGTGCTATTTGCAAAATAAGCTGTATGATAAAGAGTGCTCTATTTCGTCTGAAGAGGTCAAAAACCTTCGTACTAATTTGTGTGATTACCATGATACAGTTCAGAAAGAGAAAATTAAGAAAAATAAGACTATTCGTGCTGATGCTTCTGCTGGCGTTCATAAAAAGAATAGTGAGATCAATAAAACTATTTGTGTTGATGCTTCTTCTGGCGTCAATGATGCCGTTGCTAGTCCTATTGAAGTATCTGTCAATACGCCGACGCATGTTAATGTTAATAATAATAACTTAAATCTTGCCGACTCTGTTCAGGCAGTGACTACTGTTAGTGACGCAACGAATAATACGGATTATGGCTAACATTCAGGCTGGGTGCACACAAATAAAAACAAAAATAAAAGGAAATCTAGACGTAAGCATGATGATAGGTTAGGTTGAACTGGCCGGTCAATAAAGACCTCAGATAGACTGAATGTGTCCATAGTGTTACCATAATTTGTTTGACGACCAAACAGAAGAACTCCAATCAGGTGCCCGAACATATATAATAGAATGCTTCCGTCCTCTTCGCAAACACTTGAAGTTTTCTAGGATCCAGCATAATTTCTGCCTCAAAATCTGGCAGCTCTGCCGCCCCTAATAGATGCAGTCTTGACCTGGCGAGCGCAGGACATGAGCACAGAACGTGATCAACCATTTCTTCCTGCAGCTCAAATTCCCTGCACTTGCTGTACTAAACTCTTCAGAGATATGAGCCAGTTTGTGAGTCTAATATCGTAGACTTTGCTCATGATCTTAAAAATTTGCAGCCCCGCGCTTTTGTCCACGCCTTTCCTGCTTGATGGATCATATGCAACTCCTGTCTCCTTCTGATTCTCCCAAATGAATTGGGACGTCTATCGACAACTCAGCGAGTCTTACATCCTCCTTTGCCAACTCACAGTGGCGTAGTGAGGTTTTCTTGCGCCCGGCGCAAAATATTTTTTCCGAAAAAAAAAAAAATTTTAAAGAACGAAACAAGTTCAAACTAAGAAAATTCGTTGACAAAAGTCTGTTAAGTACGTTTTTTCTTAACTTATGACCGATGGCCTCAAAGCACACCGTTCATGTTTTATGACCAGTTTGGTATTGATGTGTGAAACTTATGTGGTCATTTCAAGCACTATTTGTGCTTGATTTAATATTTTTAGTTCTCACGCTTAGAGAACGATTTATGGTCGATTTATCAATTTTCGTTCTCAATTCAAGAACGGTTTGTGCTTGATTATTGGTGGGAGTGGAAAGGTAATTTTTTTAATAGGCACCCGTTTTTTAATAATAATAAATATGAAGTTCAGAAACATGTCCTAGTAACCATCGCCATTTGTAAACTTTGCAATTTTTCTCTTATATCAATAACAAAAACCACTGTATGGAGCAATATGAACCAGTCTCGCTAATTAAATACATATAATAACATTGATATAATAGTAACAACGGAAGGCGATACATGTGTACACAGATGGTTCCAAAGTAGTAGAAGGAGTAGGGTCTGCGGTATACTATGCTGATCCGGAAATAAGCAGATCCTACATGCTTCCGGTTTACTGTAGCCTTTTACAAGCGGAAATATTAGCCGTAACCAAAGCAGTAGAAACCCTGGAAGAGAGTAGCTTAAGCTGCGACCGTATTAACTTTTATATTGACAATGAAGCAGCAAATAAGACAATAACCTCGCATAGCACAGCATCTAAATGCGTATTAGAGTGTAAGCAGTCTCTGGAGAGATACGGGACAGGGAGAAGCATTGGGCGAGATTAAGCGAAGGCGAGAGGTGCACATGATCGACCAAGCGGGAAAGGCGTGGATTCAAGACCGGCGTGGGTTCAGCCGTAAAGTGTCGAAGATTATGTGTAGGTCTTACAACCTTAGACTAACAAAGTTGCTTCTATCATTAAAAAGAGAGGACTGTAGATTCATGACGTGTATTCTGACTGGACTCTCCTGGCTTCACATGCCTTTAAATGAGGCTTGGTCAGTGATAGCAGATGTAGGAAGTGCGGGTTGGTGGAGGAATCGATCGAGCACGTTCTGTGCTGTTGTTGTTGTTGTTGTTGTAGCAGTGCCTCGCCCCATCCAATAGGTGCGACCGATTACAAATTGTCATCAGTGTAACCTCACGTTCTGTGCTCGTGCCCTGCGCTTGCTAGGCTAAGAATCCAGCTATTAGGTGTGATACAGCTGTCAGATCTAGAAGCAGCTAGTGGCTTAAGTCCTAGGAAGCTTCTAGTATTTGCCAAGAGGACGGAGTTATTTTATAACATAGGTCCTGGTTTTTGATAGGGTTTTTCAGTTTGGTCGTTAAAACATATTTCTGGTAACACTACGGACTCATTAAGTCTATGTGAGGTCGTCACGGACCGGCTAGTTCAACATAACCTAACAGCGGAAGTATTAAAAATAGATACTGTAAAAATCCAAACAAATGTTACTAAGCTTTCAAAGTGCGCCTAAAACATTCTACATAATTAGGATTAATTCACATACTGAGTGTATTATTAGGTACATACAAAAATATATAAAATGAATAAAAAAAAAAGGAATAGCAACAAAAAGACAATTCTTAGAGACCAATTGCAAAGCGATCAGCGGGGCATTTAAATGGCTGAGTGTTTAAAGGCATCTACCTTTAAACCAGTATGAAGTATGAATGTTGGAGATTCGAGTTCAATACTCAGCTCCCGAGAAGCTAGCTGATGAAAAAGTGAAATTCAGAAACATGTCCTAGTAACCATCGCCGTTTGTAAACTTTGCAATTTGTCTCTAATATCAATAACAAAAACCATTGTATAAAGCAATATGAGCAAGTATAGCTAATTAAATACACATGATAACATTGATATAATAGTAACCGCGGAAGTATTAAAAATAAATACTGTAAAAATCCAAACGAACGTTACTAAGCTTTCAAAGTGCACTTAAAACATTCTACACAATTAGCATTAAATCACATATAGAGTGTATGTACCTAATAGTGAATAAAAAAAAAAATAATGGCAACAAACATACCGCCATTTTATACAGGGTAAAAGTGTAACGCTTTTGCGTTGCGAACAGGCAAAAATTTTCACAAAAGAACGAAATACCCCGTAAAGGCGTTGCCTGTTTTTTATAATAGAACAACAACCCTTGCGCGGCGTACGAAAAGCGTAACACATTAGCCAGAAAAGAAAACGCTATTTGAGACCAATTGCAAAGCGAGTAGCGGGCCATTCATATGGCTGAGTGGTTAAAGGCACCAGTATGAAGTATGAAGTATGAATGTTGCAGATTCGAGTTCAATACTCAGCTCCCGAGAAGCTAGCTGATGAAGAAATGAAATTCAGAAACATTTGGAATTTTTCTCTAATATCAACAACAAAAACCATTGTATAAAGCAATATGAGCAAGTCTCCCTAATTAAATACATATGAAAACAAATTATTACTAAAATCCAAAAGTCAAAGATAAAAAACTAATATGCTTTTTCTCATAAATTTCTCTCATTCAGAAATTCTTCTTATTTGGTGATATAATCTGCATGTACGAGTATAATTAAAACATTTCATAAAAAGTTTGAGAATTACCTGTAAATATAAGAGCTAAAAAAATAGGAAATAAAAAAATTGTTTTAAAATATTTCAGGGTACGATATCGATTGAACTCTCGCCACGCAATCCAAAACGCAACATCAAAACCGCTGGGCCACTACGACTGCTTGATAACTTATGCCAAATATTTTATTTAGCATTGTAGTGTACACGAATTGTACCGTTCCTTTTTCTTTAATCTAATTTAAGAACATTCTTCTCATTAATAAAACATCTGTTCATATTTTAAGACCAACCGTTCTCTTTTCAAGAATATGGTGTCAGTTCAAGCATAAGGTTGTTGTTTTAAGAAACGGTCGTTCGGTTTTCAAGAAAAAAGTAAGAACATGAAAAGATGGAATTGAGTTCGGTGGTGCTGGATTTTATAACGGCGTTTTTGTCTGAGTGTACCCTAAATGGAACCAATGTGTCTATTTGTCAGCCTATTTGTCCGTGGGGTCATCATCATACGTGTTTTTTTGTAATAGCTGTCATTTACAGAAATGTAATGTAATGAAATTCAACACACTACTTCTTCTGACCGCGACTAATACTCCATTAAAAAATAAACGTTTATTATGGTATCGCATCTACAATGGAAGCAGCAAGGAAGGCAGTCGGCATGATGTAGTGGCTAGTCATGTCGGCTGGGTTGGGTTCTTGCCAACCTTGCTGTCCTGCGCCATAACAGGAAAAAAGATCATATCATGCCTTTAAAACAAACTGACAAAAAAGCGCAGAGACGACTCAAAACGCTTGAAATTCAAAATAAAACAACATCCGATCGAACCGGATGTCACGGACAGACCGTTAAACATTCAAAATTTAAAATTCAAAAAGGAAATTCAAAAAAAAAAAAAATATAAGGCAGAAAAAAAATTAACCGAACCGGCAATGACCGGTTACCATTCATGAAAAATCAAAAAAAAAAATAGCTGAAAATTACAAAAACAAAGAAACAGGCCGAATATATATGGGGCGCCGCGGGTGTTTTTGCGAGGCCCGGTACTTGACCCACCTTCAAATCCATGGCCACCGACGCACCCAAATTTTGGTGGCTCCTTTCCTGAATTACCTAGTGCCTTCTAAATCAAAAAGAATGCCAGCATTCCCATTTTATATAACATTTATTTATAATCCATTTTTAGTTTTAACCTATTATTATTTCTACCCTACTCTTATTTCGACCTATCTTATTATTATTAGGTGCATGGAAAAAAATACCTTTTTTTTTGTAGTCTTTGTATGAAAAAAATGGGATTTGTATTGCCGGCCTGCTCACATTCAAGTTTATTACTATTTCTAAATAATTCCCATCAAGGAAAAAAAAACGACAATGCAAACGCTCGACTGCCTGCCAATTATTTTGGTTGGATATTAGGTACTGTATAGAAAAAAAAGAAATTCGGACATATGTACATAGTACAAATACATATATAGTACATAAAGTTTTTTTAGGCAGGCCGAACAACTAAATATGTATGCATACTTAGCATAACTTTTGAAAAATATTAGATAATCTTTTGTGTATTTGTTATAATGCAAATTTGTGCAAAGCCTGCTTATATAGACTTGGCCGTGTATAAATAATAAGACATTTATTTTTTTTTTTTTTGGAGAAGGATTTCGAAAACGAAAATCCTTGCTTCTGAAATTTTCTATCTAGCACAAAAATTGTATTTCAAAAATGCATCGATCTTTAGGTTGGCCTTATTGGGATAAGACAACCAAAAAATACCGCCCCCAAAGTGATATATATTGTTTTTTCCGGTATTGAATGGTAAAAATATTTTAATTAATACTGATGTCCATAATTTGTTCTGTGTTATATCTTTTCTGTGTATCTATGCTTGCCTCCTTTTTTTTGTTTTCATACACTAATATCGAATGTAACGTAAACTTTTACTTTTTGTATACATACATAAATATATATTTACGTACAACAAGCACATAACTAATTTAAACTTATACTCATGCCGCAATATGACCATTCTCGTTCGTTCAGTACCGTGTGTCATACACTTCACCTTTAATCAAGTATATCTTTGATTATTTACAGAAGAGCAAATGTTATTGCTACTGAAATTAAGTTTTCAGACCTTTAAGCTGCATATTTGTATGCGCGTTTATCTTTTAATCTACACTAAAATACCAATACGGCGGGCATTCGTTTTATCAAAAAAAACTATATATAAAGAAGTGTATATTCATAGACCTGAGTTTTATCTAAATCGTTTTTCTTCAAAATAAGTCGTATGCATTAAGTTATAGAGACAAGGGTGACAAACGCTTGTTTCAAATGCTATAAGGAATAAATTTGAGAAAAATAATTGTAAATATGTATGTATATAATTAAAGTGTCACACCTCTAACACGAAAGAGAACTAGCCAACGGTATTATTTCCTTAGAATATATACAACTCCATTGCAAGAATATTACTTCAACCTCTGCTAATAATTTAATGCAAAAACTTGGTTGAATGTATGTACAAAAAAAAAAACAAAAACGCTAATAGAACATTCAATGCGCGCGAAAGGTCTTACACGTTAAATTATGCCATTTGCGAAATGGTTTTCAAAAGTTGAAATTTAGAGACTAGGTTCGTACATCCAACTTTTAAGCAATGGTTCAAGTAATTTTAAACTTTTTAAAATTATGGTTGAAAATCTGAAATCAATTTCGAGAGGAAAAAAATGTTCATTTCCCTTTTGAAGCTTGAACTATAAAAATGGAACTAATAATAAAAGTATACTATTCCTAACTTGTCCATGTCACGGAACGAACTCACAATGTTTCAACGGTCGTCGTTGTTGTAGGCAGTGTTGCAGCAGGCCTATGTTTGGCGGCCCAGCTAATGTTGTTGTTAAAGCTGGTGCTGTTGCAGCAGGCCTATGTTCGACGGCCCTGCTGTTGTTGTTGTTAAAGCTGGTGCTGTTGCAGCAGGCCTAAGTTCGGCGGCCCTGCTGTTGTTGTTGTTACAGCTGATGCTGTTGCAACAGGCCTATATTCGGTGGCCCTGCTGTTGTTGTTGTTAAAGTAGGTGGTGTTGCAGCAGGCCTATGTTCGGCGGCCCTGCTGTTGTTGTTGTTAAAGTAGGTGGTGTTGCAGCAGGCCTATGTTCGGCGGCGCTGCTGGTGTTTTTGTAGCTAGTGTTGCTGCAGCAGGCCTATGTTTAGCGGCCCTGCTGGTGTTGTTGTAGCTAATGGTAGTGGTAAGCCTGGTGTTTGTTGTGCGTTTGGTAGGCGCTGCCGATGGGGTTGCGGTTGTGGTTGTGCGGTCGAAGCGGTTGTTGCACGCAGTAATGGTGACAGCGCGCGGTTTCGTTGGCGCTATTGGTGGTGGTTGCGCGTTGAAGCGGTTGTTATGGGCACTGGCGATGGTGGTTGGCGCAGTTGGTGGTGGTTGCGCTAAGCATACTTAAAGATAAAAAATTTTTTTTTACGCGCCGTCGTCCAGTTATTGCATCTACTGCCGAGATGAATGAGCGCTCGTTGTTAGTTTGAAACTCTCTATAGTATTGTTATGGCCGACAATTAGTTTGAAGGCAACTGTAGCTTTATTGCAGACCAAGAGAAAAACGTGCAATTTTCTCATATACACAGCCGCCCCCTTTCATGAGAAATGAAAAATAAATGCTTATTTAAAGCATAGCAGACACATTTAAGATTTTAGCACGATTCCTTTGTTTTTCAATAAAAACTTGAACCCTTCACCAAACTGCTGTGATTTAGTTTTCTATAACGCATTAGCGGCATCTCCTTACACAAGTGAATTGCAGTTATTTTTCCACACAATTCTAACGCCAATATGCGAAAACTGTGCCGCTGTTGTCGCACTGTCTTATTTTATATCAGTTTCTTTATTTATTTAATTCTTTTCTGCTAAAGAAGCTTTTGCAAAGCGCAGCGCCCAATTTACGCAACCGAACTACACGCAAAATTTCTAAGAAAATGCCAAATAAGGCAACAAAACTAATGAATTACTCGCTACAGCCGAGTTTTCCACCATCTTACGCACAAAAATAGCCACACACGCCATGGTATTGTGGCAAAAAAAAAATGCATTCCATTTTTGCGACTTCGCAGTGGAATGGCGCCGTTAAATCGCATGATATAACATGGTAGAACCATACAAGGTGGTAGTCGCGGTGACAATCCTGCAGCCATCATTAAAAGTTCGATATATTTCGTTTTGGTGAACCGATGGGCTTATGTCAAAGTCGTACTGCGCTGAAGGTTAATGTATCAATTCGTATGAAACTAAAAGTCAGCTGTCACCTTGTATGGTTACGCCATGGTGGTTTCCGTTATTGGGAATTTTTCTACACCATTGCATTCTTTCGCGATGCCACCTGGGCGAAATTAACAAAAAGTTGTTTTAACCACCCCAGGCAGACATGAGTGAGGGTGAATCCTAATTTTCCTATCACTAGCCAACTGGTACGTTCCAAGGGTGACTCTCCCAAGTGGACCATAACAAACCTGCTTCGCTTTGAAGACCTGACGATGAAGCGAACAGGAAACCGGTTCATCTGTGGGAATCCACTACCAGGAACCTTCGATGCCAAGCAACGTGGGGCCCGACTCACCCCTAAGATAAGAGTCTCAAAGTCCTACTGCGAAGCTAGCCGGGCAACAAAAGGTCCACCAAAAAAACTCAATTCAAATAGTAAATCAATTTGCTTTCTTAGTTAAAAGGCTTTGCGGCGATTAGACCTTTGTTACGGAGAACTCGCCAAATCTCCGTATGGTTCTAGTGGTTATCGCCCCCACAGAAAGGCAAAAAAAAAAATATGGGTGTGCAGACATTTTGATAAAAGAGAACTCGTCCAAACTCTGTAAGGCTAGTCCAACCCAAGTTTGGACTGCCAGGCTGTTCACGGTTCTCGGTGAGTACACGTGTGAACAACCTATGATATCATTGCTCGGGGAGAATACTGGGCGAGATGTCCCCGACCGCCAAAAGGTCCAGACAGGGTAAAAAAAGTCCAATTGATAGGTTTTAAAAAAAAAGATCAATTTGTAATTTAGCAAAACGTTCTTGAGGGTTTGTTGTGGACGAATATCCGAAGCATGGAAGCGACCTATCAATTTCCCGTTCAGGTCCTCGAGATCATACAATACATTGCCTATTTTTTGGAGCCCTCGACACTTAAGATATTTCGGCAAGAATTTGGCGTTAATACCCTGTTTGAAGTTACTCAAAGCAAAGTTTTTCCGGAAAACTTTCATACCTTCTCTGTAGTTGACTTGCCTAGAGCGCTTGTTATAGGTGGTTATTCCTTTATCTTTTGCCTGATCTAAATTCCTACGAATTTGCTCGCGAATATTAGTGAACTTGTCGGCTCTATTTGCTATTGTAACCTGATCTTCCCTTAGGCTGCCGAGTTTCTCTAAAATATTGTACGTTGAGGCATGCTGAACCATGTTCTGGCCGTATAATGCAAAGTATGGAGAGCACTTAATCGTCGTATGAAAATCACTTCTCAAAACTGACAAAATCTCGGGTATATGTTTATCCCAATCGGTATGGTCTGCTTTATTCTTCAGGAAAATTCTAATCTTGGAAACAATTTCTCTATTAACGCATTCGGATGCGTTCGCTTGAGGAGAATATAACCCCGTCCTCACGTGCGTCACCCCGTAATTTTCGAAAAATTTGATAATTTCCTTCGAGATAAACTATTTACCATGGTCACTGTGAATAAACTAAGGGACCCCTACAGCTGGGGAAATTTCTGGTGCGAAGAAATTTGTACCGCTAACAGTTGTGGCTCTCTGCATGGGCTTTAGCCAAACGTATTTTGAAAGATGGTCCATTACTATAAAAAGAAATTGATTTCGCCGCTTAGATCTCGGATAAGACCCTAGAAAATCGCAATATAATCGCTGAAATGGCCTTTCGGATGCAAAGGTACTCCCTATGGGTGGTATAGACTGTTGATTAGTGGGTCTTACTGCTTTGCAAGTGTCACAAAGCTGGCCGTAGTCCCTGACGTCCTTAGCCTGCTGTGGCCAGAAATACTTTTGCCTAACACGTTCTAAGGTTTTCTGCCACCCTCCATGGTAACTCCGGTTGGCGTCATGTGCTAATCTCACTGCTTCCTCAGTCAACCCTTTCGGCAACCACAAACGCCATAGCGAGTCTTCTTCCCTTTCCACCCCCTTACGAAATTTAATTCTCTTGAAAATTACACCATCCACCACTCGTAAATCCGAAAGAGACTCCTCGTTTTCGGCGATTGTCCTAATCAAATCTAGATATTCATTACTGCTGAATTCGGGAGAGACTAAATTTATTTCCCCGGGTATGGTAGTGAAAGTCAACTCATCGGCATCAAACCGCGAAAGCGCATCGGGTACTACATTCAGGGTGCCTTTGCGATGTTCCATTCTAAAGTCGTATCTTTGCAGCAGGAGCGACCACCTCGCCAACCTCCCGCTCAAGTCCTTTTGCGTCATCAACCACTTGAGAGTGGAGTGGTCCGTGATAATCCGAAACGGTAATCCTTCAATATATGGTCGGAAGCGCTTCACGCTGACTATGGCGGCGAGACATTCCAGCTCGGTTACTGTATAATTGCGTTGAGCATTATTCAGCTTTTTCGAAACAAATGCGATTGGATGCTCAGCGCCCTTGTCATCGACCTGGAACAACTCTCCACCAACATCTATTTTGGAAGCGTCGCATTGGATTACAAACTCTTTGGAAAAATCGGGTTGGGCCAAGACAGGCGCGGAACTCAAGGCTACTTTCAGTTTTTCGAAGGCCTCTATGGCTTCAGGGGTAAGTTGGAAAGGGCCTGATGACTTACGGCGGCAGTCGGTCAAGTGACCTGCCAAGCCAGCAAAATTGGTAATAAATGCCCTGTACCAATTTGCCATGCCCACAAACCTACGCAACTGCCGAGGGGATTTAGGCATCGGGAAGTTTTGCATCGCTTCTATTTTCCCTGGATCCACTTTCAAGCACCCGCTGCCTTTCAAGTACCCTAAATATCGAATTTCCTTCTGACAAAATTTGCTTTTGTTTACGTTTATTGTCAGACTTGCGTCGGTCAAACATTTTGCCACTCCCGCCAGCAACTTCAGGTGGTCCTCAAAGTTCGTACTGCATACCATCAAGTCGTGCAGGTAGACGAAGACATTCTCTCGCAGACGCGAAGGGATTGCGTTGTCCATCAGCCTACTCATAGTCTGCGGTCCATTGCACAGACCAAAGGGCATTACCTTGAAGTGGTACAGAGGCCTCCCCGGAACCGCGAATGCTGTTTTTTCCTTGGAGGACACCGTCAATTTGATCTGAAAGAACGCGTCTTTCAGATCAATGCCACTACTAAAGTGCGTATCTTTCAGTCTGCTCAATAAGCCGTTAATATGAGGCAGGGGGTATGAGTCTTTCTTAGTTACCGCGTTGACCTTCCTGGAATCTATGCACAACCTAACTTTACCTGGTTTCCGGACCAGTACCACAGGACTACACCACGGAGAGTTCGATTCTTCTATAACTCCCTATTTCGCTAAAAGCTTCGACTTACCTCGGTGGCGAAAGAGGGAAATGTTTGCTTTTTATAGGAACAGCATCACCGGTGTCAATGTGATGCTCCACTAACTTTGTTTGCCCCAGACCTAGCTTCTCGAATTAAGGAAACGTCTCTATGACCTTTTGTAAATCTCTTCCCCGGGTTGGTGAAAAATCATGGAGATTAAGTTCTTCGTCCTTTTCATTGCTAACCTCTAGGCACTCTACGCTTGGGAATATTTCGGAAGCTAACGCAAATGCTCTCCAAAAATCCACCCCGAAGTAAGCTTCTTGGAGAAGTGAAGGAACAAGGTAAACACGAATAATCTTTGTGGTATTCTTGAAGGTGACCGGCAACGATATCGATCCTAAGATTTTTTGCTTGTTGCCACCCGCGGTGTATATGAACGCATGTAGTGGTTGATAATTGAAGCCGTTATCTTTTAGGAATTCTACGCCATTCTTCTCCAAGATGGAGACGTTGGCTCGCGAGTCCAACAACCCTACAATAAAACTATCTTTTATTTTTGCATTCACCAGAGGCCTTTCATCCTCCGTAAGCATTAACGTGGTGGTTTGCAGAAATCTACGCTTCTGTATTCTCCTGTGATATCTTTTCCTGCACTTCAAAATATTTTCTGATACCGGTTGTTGTTCAAAAATTGCATGTCTTATTTGTTCATACCTATGTTCCCTTTTTCTAGATTAAGTGGAGAATGCATCTGGCAAGCGGCATATCTATGCTGGCGTTGCAGAATTCTGGTCGGTTCGCCCATCGCGGATGAGGACGTTTGACTATCGGATTCAGAACTATTGGAATTATCCGTACTGTCAGGGAAAGTTACTATTACATTTGGGTATTCCTTTGCAACGGTACTACTACTCCTCGGAAGCTCACCACCTCCATGCAACCCTGTACCTGCGAGAGACCCACCCTCTGGTTCAGCGCACGGGACGACGCCTCGAGCACTGGCTGGTATGGGGGCTATGACACCGAATGAGGTTTCCCCGCCTTCTCGCTCGGGTACTGGTTTCCCTGCCTGCGATGGTCTCTAGCGCATTTAGGAGTAAGTACTCCCTTATACCCACATTTAAAACAAAACGAATTCCAAATGGGTTCCTCACAGTAAATATAGGAATACCCCATAGCCTGATAATTCCAACATTGGATTCCTGAATAGTCTGGTTTCCTATTACGTCGATACTCCAACGCCTCTATCTGTGGGTCAGCTTCGCAGTCCTCGCTTTCCAACCTCATGTCCGGGGTTATCGTGCGGGCCTCGTACACGTCCCGTTCTGGGTAAGTGGCTCCCAACAACTTGCTTTCTTTCAGCACTTGTTCTCCTCTGCGTGCTACATCGCGTAGATCATGGAGGGTCCTCACTTCCGCGTTGAAGAGCATCAGCTTAAGGCTACTGTTGACGTTCCTTTTTATGATGTCAATCAGTAAGACCTTTGACATGGGTTCTCTTAAGCGCGCATTCAAGGAATAAGGAATAGCACAAAAAGGCATATGTCGCGTTTGGGTTTTGTTTCGTAAACAACCAGTACCACTCTTCGGCCCGACCAGAAAGGAATAGGTGGAAACTAGCCATTATTTGGTCGTCAGCACATTGTGTACGCTCACACAGGGTGTTTAGCTTAAAAAGGAAGTCCGAAACGCTTTCAGTACCGTCGAACGATATTTTCCACTCCGGGGGTTTTACTACTATGCTGCTCGGAGCAGGGTTCATCGGGGTTACTACCGCTGGAAGTGGGTTACGTTCCGTTCTAATCGCGTTCCTGTTCAAATTGGAGGCAGGAATTTGGCGTTAATACACTGTTTGAAGTAACTCAAAGCAAAGTTTTTCCGGAAAACTTCCTGACCTTCTCTGTAGTTGACTTGCCTAGAGCGCTTTTTATAGGTGGTTATTCCTTTATATTTTGCCTGATCTAAATTCCTACGAATTTGCTCGCAACCACCTGGTCTTCCCTAAGGCTGCCGAGTTTCTCTAAAATATTGTACGTTGAGGCATGCTGAACCATGTCCTGGCCGTATAATGCAAAGTATGGAGAGCACTGAATCGCCGTATGAAAATCACTTCTCAAAACTGATAAAATCTCGGGTATATGTTTATCCCAATCGGTATGGTCTGGTTTATCCTTCAGGAAAATTCTAATCTTGGAAACAATTTCTCTATTAACGCGTTCGGATGCGTTCGCTTGAGGAGAATATAACCCCGTCCTCACGTGCGTCACCCCGTAATTTTCTAAAAATTGGTTAATTTCCTTCGAGATAAACTGTTTACCATTGCCACTATGAATAAACTAAGGGACCCCTACAGCTGGGAAAATTTCTGATGCGAAGTAATTTGTAACGTTAACAGTTGTGGCTCTCTGCATGGGCTTTAGCCAAACGTATTTTGAAAGATGGTCCAATACTATAAAAAGAAATTGATTTCGCCGCTTAGATCTCGGATAAGGCCCTAGAAAATCGCAATATAATCGCTGAAATGGCCTTTCGGATGCAAAGGTACTCCCTATGGGTGGTATAGACTGTTGATTAGTGGGTCTTACTGCTTTGCAAGTGTCACAAAGCTGGCCGTAGTCCCTGACGTCCTTAGCCTGCTGTGGCCAGAAATACTTTTGCCTAACACGTTCTAAGGTTTTCTGCCACCCTCCATGGTAACTCCGGTTGGCGTCATGTGCTAATCTCACTGCTTCCTCAGTCAACCCTTTCGGCAACCACAAACGCCATAGCGAGTCTTCTTCCCTTTCCACCCCCTTACGAAATTTAATTCTCTTGAAAATTACACCATCCACCACTCGTAAATCCGGAAGAGACTCCTCGTTTTCGGTGATTGTCCTAATCAAATCTAGATATTCATTACTGCTGAATTCGGGAGAGACTAAATTTATTTCCCCGGGTATGGTAGTGAAAGTCAACTCATCGGCATCAAACCGCGAAAGCGCATCGGGTACTACATTCAGGGTGCCTTTGCGATGTTCCATTCTAAATTCGTACCTTTGCAGCAGGAGCGACCACCTCGCCAACCTCCCGCTCAAGTCCTTTTGCGTCATCAACCACTTGAGACTGGAGTGGTCCGTGATAATCCGAAACGGTAATCCTTCAATATATGGTCGGAAGCGCTTCACGCTGACTATGGCGGCGAGACATTCCAGCTCGGTTACTGTATAATTGCGTTGAGCATTATTCAGCTTTTTCGAAACGAATGCGATTGGATGCTCAGCGCCCTTGTCATCGACCTGGAACAACACTCCGCCAACACCTATTTTGGAAGCGTCGCATTGGATTACAAACTCTTTGGAAAAATCGGGTTGGGCCAAGATAGGCGCGGAACTCAAGGCTACTTTCAGTTTTTCGAAGGCCTCTATGGCTTCAGGGGTAATTTTGAAAGGGCCTGATGACTTACGGAGGCAGTCGGTCAAGGGACCTGCCAAGCCAGCAAAATTGGTAATAAATGCCCTGTACCAATTTGCCATGCCCACAAACCTACGCACCTGCCGAGGGGATTTAGGGATCGGGAAGTTTTGCATCGCCTCTATTTTCCCTGGATCCACTTTCAAACACCCGCTGCCTTTCAAGTGCCCTAAATATGAATTTCCTTCTGACAAAATTTGCTTTTGTTTACGTATATTTTCAAATTTGCGTCGGTCAAACACTTTGCCACTCCCGCGAGCAAGTTCAGGTGATCCTCAAAGTTCGTACTGCATAACATCAAGTCGTCCAGGTGGACGAAGACATTCTCTCGCAGACGCGAAGGGATTGCCTTGTTCATCAGCCTACTCATAGTCTGCGGTCCATTGCACAGACCAAAGGGCATTACCTTGAAGTGGTACAGAGGCCTCCCCGGAACCGCGAATGCTGTTTTTTCCTTTGAGGACACCGTCAATTTGATCTGAAAGAACGAGTCTTTCAGATCAATGCAACTACTAAAGTGCGTATCTTTCAGTCTGCTCAATAAGCCGTTAATATGAGGCAGGGGGTATGAGTCTTTCTTAGTTACCGCGTTGACCTTCCTGGAATCTATGCACAACCTAACTTTACCTGGTTTCCGGACCAGTACCACAGGACTACACCACGGAGAGTTAGATTCTTCTATAAGTCCCAATTCGAGTAGCCTGTCTATTTCGCTAAAAGCTTCGGCTTGCTTCGGTGGCGAAAGAGGGAAATGTTTGCTTTTTATAGGAACAGCATCACCGATGTCAATGTGATGCTCCAATAACTTTGTTTGCCCCAGACCTAGCTTTTCGACTGAAGGAAACGTCTCTATGACCTTTTGTAAATTTCTTCTCCGGGTTGGTAACAAATTATGGAGATTAAGTTCTTCGTCCTTTTCATTGCTAACCTCTAGGCACTCTACGCTTGGGAATATTTCGGGAGCTAACGCAAATGCTCTCCAAAAATCAACCCCGAAGCAAGCTACTTGGAGAAGTGAAGGAACAATGTAAACACGAATAATCTTTGTGGCAACGATATCGAGCGTAAGATTTTTTGCTTGTTGCCACCCGCGGTGTATATGAACGCATGTAGGTGTTGATAATTGAAGCCGTTATCTTTTAGGAATTCTACACCATTCTTCCCCAAGATGGACGTTGGCTCCCGAGTCCAATAACCCTACAATAAAATTATCTTTTATTTTTGCCTTCACGAGAGGCCTTTCATCTTCCGTAAGCATTAACTTTCTTTCAGCACTTGTTCTCCTCTGCGTGCTACATCGCTTAGATCATGGAGGGTCCCCACTTCCGCGTTGAAGAGCATCAGCTTAAGGCTACTGTTGACGTTCCTTTTTATGATGTCAATCAGTAAGACCTCTGACATGGGTTCTCTTAAGCGCGCATTCAAGGAATAAGGAATAGCACAAAAAGCATATGTCGCGTTTGGGTATTGTTTCGTAAACAACCAGTACCACTCTTCGACCCGACCAGAAAGGAATAGGTGGAAACTACCCATTATTTGGTCTTCAGAACATTGTGCACGCTCACACAGGGTGTTTAGCTTAAATAGGAAGTCGGCAACGCTTTCAGTACCGTCGAACGATATTTTCCACTCCTGGGGTTTCACTACTATGCTGCTCGGAGCAGGGTTCATCGAGGTTACTACCGCTGGAAGTGGGTTACGTTCCGTTCTAATCGCGTTCCTGTTCAAATTCATGGCTTGTTGGGCAGACTCGAGAGCTGCGTTGAGTTGGTCCATGTTGTTCCGAATTGTCGCGTTTCTTCCTGCGAGGTCCGGAAATGCTGGTGTAGCACTTCCACCCACGAGTCTCCACGAGGAGCTTCGATAGGGATCCCTGGGGTGTGCGCCCTATCGCTTGCAGCTTCTCCAAAATTTCCATGATTTAGTGGTAAAGCGCTAGCTCCGTCCAGTGCGTATGTCGACACATTGGTCATTAGCCCCGAGATATTATGCGCGTTCATCAGGGGCGCGTTCGGGTTACTGGTGCATCCCGGTCTATCCATTTTTTGGTACTGGGCATTTAGATCCGAGCCTGCATTCGTCCCCGCGGGATCTCCATATTGCCTACCTACTGGCGTATGCATCACCAGGGGACGCTTAGTCTTCGAAAAAGCCCCCCTATTATTGCCCCCCGGTGCTGGTTCCGTCTAAAGTTTCCCGCACTCCCGAACGGAGTTTTCCAGCCCGTTTGCCCAAATGACTGGTCACGCGACATTATAATCAGGAAAAAAAATTTGTAAAGTGTAAAGCTTGAGTCGTGGTATATCAAAAAAAAAAATTCTATTTAAAGCAAAACGTATGGCAGTTAGGGGTTAAGGATAAAGGTCAGAATTCACCCCCCTTCATCCTATATTCTAGACGATGATTGGTTTAAAACAAAATTTATATATAAGTTACATGCATAGGTACCATAATACGGCACACCCTACGATCACGTTGCTAAGCATGTGACTTATTTAGTTCAATAAGATAAAGTCGCTGACGCGGCGCACGCGCAACCATCGATCAGGTCACCTTACATTAGTTATGGGAATCGCACGCTAAGCAATTCCTGTCTACACGCGCGAGCAGTTCTGGGTAAAGCATGGGAACTGCAATGTAAATATTTTAGTTAAGCTAAGAGTAAGTTACAACGTATGTTTAGGGCAGTAGTTAATTAGCGTGCAAGTGGCACGAATAAAGAAGTTGTGATGTTAATCTGAAATCGTTCCTTGTTTCATTTCACAAGTATCGGAGGACAGTGAGTTCCTCCGCAACTTTAATTTTTTTACATCTCCCTCGAGACCGGAGATAACTGGCGCCCGAGCTTCGGAGTACAGGGTTCGCGTCGCGTGTGTTAGGTGGAAAGTGAACGAAAAAGAGAGAAAATTGAAAATTCTCCAATCTAACTGTGAAAAGTGCAAGAAAAATAGAGAAAATTGAAAATTCCCCAATCTAACAGGGAAAAGTGAAAGAGAAAGAGAGAAAATTGAAAATTCTCCAATCTAACAATGAAAAGTGCAAGAAAAATAGAGAAAATTGAAAATTCCCCAATCTAACAGGGAAAAGTGAAAGAGAAAGAGAGAAAATTAAAAATTCTCCAATCTAACAGTGAAAAGTGCAAGAAAAATAGAGAAAATTGAAAATTCCCCAATCTAACAGGGAAAAGTGAAAGAGAAAGAGAGAAAATTGAAAATTCTCCAATCTAACAATGAAAAGTGCAAGAAAAATAGAGATAATTGAAAAGACAAGAATCCTCAAATGAGACATTGGATTGTGTAGGTCACACGTATATTTTCTTACAGTTCTTATCTTTCAGCGTACCTAATCATGAACGCCGACGAAATGAAGAAGTCGCTGACTGAAATGAATGGCGCCGTGAACGCCATCCTCGCTCAGCTGAGGAAATTCGAGGAACGCCTCAAAAGCGTAGAATCTACAAACGCTGACGAGTCCATACAAGGACTTAGCCAAACCCTAGAGATACTAGAAAGTAGGGTAGAAGAGGTTCGTCGGCAATCTGTCGATAGCGAGGCAACACCAGTAGAAGAGCCTCTTGTGACTCCTCAGACGGAAGGGGATCTCAGCGTAGAATCGACAAACGCTGACGAGTCCATACAAGGACTTAGCCAAACCCTAGAGAGACTAGAAAGTATGGTAGAAGAGGTTCGTCGGCAATCTGTCGATAGCGACGCAACACCAGTAGAAGAGCCTCTTGTGACTCCTCAGACGGAAGGGGATCTCAAAGAAATAGCAAGGTTACCAGATTGCGTGAAAAAACTTCAAGTGTTTGATGGATCTCGGGAGCACTATACCTCCTGGATCCATAGTGTAGAACAAGTTTTAAGTGATTATAAGCCCGTTCGGCAAAAGCCAATATATAGGGCAATTTTAAGGCACATAAGATGCAAGACTAGGGGAGCGGCAGATGCCGCTTTGGTGTCTCACAATATTCTAGATTCGGATTGGAAGAAAATCAAGGAGGTTCTCTCCTTGCATTATGCGGACGTTAGGGATATCGAAACCCTTGATCAGCAACTAACTCTCATGACACAGGGGCGGCAAAAGTTGTCCGAATTCTATGCCCAAATAAACAAGCAATTGTCACTCATGATAAATACGATAAGCACTGATAAATATGTGCACACAGAAACGGTGAAGGCATTGGCCGAGGCACATAGACGAAGAGCCTTGGATGTCTTCATCAGGGGGCTAAACGGCGACTTGCCGACCTTGCTTCTTATGCAGAAGCCAAAATCCTTACCTGAGGCATATTCGTCTTGCCTCACGTTCATGAACGTGGATCGGCGAAACGCTATTTACCGCCCCCCACAGGCATTAAATAGAAGTGGCCGAATGTTCGGCGATTCGTACCAAACTCCATCACAGCGATATTTTCCTCGCGGCAGCACAGACTACTCTGGCACACCGCAGAATCCAGCCCCGAACCATTCAAGGTACAATAATGCAACCCACTCCAATGGGAGCTTTGTAGACCGACATTAAAATCAGAGGGGATTCAACTCCCCATACGCCAGGTCAGGGCAAACCAGGAATAGCCACCAATCTGCGCAAAGCTGGCGCAACAACAGTGACCCCCCCTCGGCTTTAAGAGTGGATGCCGGTGCATCCTCTCAAACCCGCCAGACAGGAAATTCCAGGTTCTCTAGGCACTACGGGCCAAGGAGAAGTCAGTTTCCAACAAAATTTTCAAATAACGAAACAAACAAGAAACAAAAATTGTTTCATCTAGTGGCCGTAGACGAAGAGGAGGGAGAAGATGCCTCCAGTGAACAAAAATATTCAACAGTTGACCAACTAAATTTTACAATGGGAGCCTCGTGTCCGGCGTACCATATTTAGAGTGCGTCACTCAGAGTCAAGGTATATTAGAGTTCTTAGTTGACACCGGCGCAAACAAGAATTACATTAGCGAGCGCGTAGCTTTAAACACTATCCCAGTGGAAAAACCATTCCACGTAATCTCGGAGGGGGAAGGATTAAAATCGTCAAGAAAGTCTGCGGAAACTTTTTTCAGTTTGTTGGTAGGGATCTGCCGACTACATTCTTTGTCCTTCCCGGTCTAGAATCATTTGACGGGATAATAGGGGATGATACTCTCTCAGAAATTAAAGCGGTGTTAGATAGGGAGCTCAATGCCCTCATCCTTAAACCAGACATCCTTCTGCCTCTTAAGCGAAAGACTGCGCAACAGGTTAACTCCATTAATATAGACATCCCCCTTGACAACTATGTCACCGAACGTAGGAAAAGCAAGCTATATGGGATACTAGAAAAGTACGAAACTTTATTCGGTCCAGTCGACCAATCCACGGAAATTCAAACCAACCTCCAAGCTGAGACAAAAACAGTAACCGAAAACCCCATTTACACCAAAAGCTATCCCTACCCCGTCAATATGCGTGGAGAGGTCGAAAGACAAATTCATGAACTGCTTTCACAAGGCATCATCCGTCCGTCAAAGAGTCCCTATAACTCCCCCCTATGGATTGTCCAAAGAAATCTGGCTCGGATGAAGAAAAGAAATACCGGATGATCATTGATTTTAAAAGGTTAAACGCTGTAACGATTCCCGATACATATCCCATCCCGGACATCAACGGGACTATTGCCAGCCTTGGCGAAGCCAAATATTTTACCACACTGGATTTAACGTCAGGATTCCATCAAATCCCAATGAAAAAGTGTGACATCACTAAAACGGCATTTTCCACCATGAATGGAAAATATGAATTCCTGCGACTTCCTTTCGGGCTAAAGAATGCGCCCTCTATCTTCCAAAGAATGATAGACGATGTCCTCAAAGAATTTATAGGCCCAATTTGTTTTGTATATATCGACGATATAATTATCTTCAGCAAGGACGAAGCCACCCATTTGGAGGACATCGAAACTATTCTTTTTAGACTACTAGACGCGGGACTCAAAGTTAACCTCAAAAAAACAAAGTTTTTAAAAAGAAGCGTTGAATTTCTGGGTTATATTATAACCTCCGAAGGAATCCTGCCAGATTTCAGAAAATAAATTCGATAAGAAATCTGTTGCCACCCTCAAATCTAAAAGAGCTCAAACGTTTTTTAGGTTTAACTTCTTATTATAGGAAATTTATTCGGGACTACGCTAAAATTGCGAAACCGCTCACTAACCTCACAAGGGGCGAACACGTACAAGTTAAGGCTACGCAGTCCAAAAAGTGCGAATATCACTAAATAGGGACGCCCTTAGGGCATTCGATGACCTCAAGGAAATGTTGACAACCTCAGAAGTCTTATCACTTCCCAACTTCGAAAAAACCTTTAACTTAACAACAGACGCCTCAGACTACGCTATTGGCGCGGTATTGTCGCAGGACTATGATGGTAAAGACAAGCCAATTGCGTTTATATCAAGAAGCTTAACAACCACGGAGGAAGGGTACGCTACAAACGAAAAAGAGATGCTCGCCATCGTATGGGCGTTAGACAATCTGCGAAATTACTTGTATGGCGCCAAGAAAATACGTATATTTACCGACCACCAACCACTAACTTTCTCCCTCAGCAATCGCAACTACAATGCTAAGCTGAAGCGATGGAAAGCCCGGATCGAAGAGTACAATTATGAACTCATCTACAAACCCGGAAAATCTAACGTCGTGGCTGATGCCCTTTCTCGTCTAAAAACCCAAGTAAACCAACTGACGGATTCAATGCCGCCCACATTCGAGGTCGATAGTCAGAATGCAACCATGGGATCAGATTCCGATACAGTACATAGCGCAGAACAGGATAACACAGACCTGATCCCCTTCGTGGAAGTACCACTAAATGTTTTCAGAAACCAAATTGTGTTCGGGGGCAGACTTCAAATCTACGAAGAACCGCACCCTGGACACTCACGTAGGGATAGAAAAAATTAGTAAAAACGAACTAATTAGCACTTTGAAAGAAAAACTGAACCCAAATGTCATCAATGGTATTAAAATACCGGAAGATCAGTAAGGCCTACTACAGAGAGTTTATTTAGACCATTTTACCAACTATAAGGTACGAATAGCGCAACCCATTGTGGAGGACTTAAGAAATCCAGATAGTGTGTGTGAGGCAATAACAAAGGAGCACAGGAGGGCTCACCGTAATGCCACGGAGAATAGGAAACAACTTCTTGAGCGTTGCTATTTTCCCAAGATGAGCAGTCAAATTAGGAAATATGTACTGGCTTGTGAGACGTGTAAACTCAGTAAGTACGACAGGCACCCCCATAGGCCAGAATTACAGGCTACACCAATCCCATCGCGACCATGCGAGATCATTCACCTAGATATATTCGAAATTCAGGGGGAACAATTTTTGAGTTGCATCGATAAATTTTCTAAATTCGCAAAGCTTTTTCACATCAGAAACAAAGGAACCCTGCACCTTAGGCAAAAAATAGTGAAACTTCTGCACTATTTCACCACCCCTAGAATTTTAGTCACTGATAACGAACGCGGATTGATTAGCCCTGTTATACAAAGCTTGTTAGAATCTCTAGGAATTCAGCTTTACCGCACTCCAACTCAGAGGAGTGAGGTGAACGGCCAAATCGAGAGATTTCACGCTACGTTACTTGAAATTTTTAGATGCCTAAAGGCGGAGAATGAAGCCCTCAGGACCAAGGAACTTGTTATCATAGCTGTAGATCGCTATAATAATTCAGTCCACTCGGTAACGAACAAAAGACCAACAGACATTTTTTTTAATCGCTCACAAACCTCCAACTTTCAAGAACTCCTTGACCAGAGCAAAAAAATGAATATCCAAATTAAAGCACTATTGAGGGAAAAGCAAATGGCTCAGATAAAAAGACACAATAAAAAAAGGATGCTACCGGAGCGTTATGACAAAAATTACGTCATATACGTGAAGGATAAGCAAATAAAGGGGAAGCAAAAACCTCTATACAAGAAAGAAATCGTTTCAAAAGACAATAAAGTTTCAGTCACCACACTTAGTGGGAAAAATATTCATAAACTCCACATTAAAAATATAAAAAGAAGGGGACAAACTACCCCCACACAATAAAACAAACACACATACAAAAAACATGAAAAGAAACTATAAAAGATCTGGCACCAAGAGGGAGTTTATCTAACAAGAGCGGGCTTGTAAGTGGTACAAATCGTGCCTTAGTAGGCTCGTAGTGCCATCGAATTTGACAAATGGCTATACTACTTCCAAACGGGATTCTGGCGATCTCCCCATAGCTGGTTCGATAAATGTTAACACCTCTGGTCCAGGAGAAAAAAGGAAAATTTGAGCTTATGCGCCTAATCCGCTAAGGAAATATTTATTTAATTCTTTGCGCCTAATCCGTAGATGAAAAAAAAAGAAAAATTTGAGCTTATGCGCCTAATCCGCTAAGCAAATATTTATTTAATTCTCTGCGCCTAATCCGTAGATGAAAAAGAAACAAACAGAAAAATTTGAGCTTATGCACCTAATCCGCTAAGCAAATATTTATTTAATTCTCTGCGCCTAATCCGTAGATGAAAAAGAAAAAAATAAAAATTTGAGCTTATGCGCCTAATCCGCTAAGCAAATGCATATTTAATTCTCTGCGCCTAATCCGTAGATGACAAAAAAAAAAAAAAAAAACTTAAGCTTATGCGCCTAATCCGATAAGCAAAAATAAAACAAACATTTTTTTAACAAAAACAAATAAACAAATAAAAATTAAATTAAAATATTAATCCAAGGAAAGAGAAAAAACGAAAAAATTGTTAACAATAAAAAGACAAAAAAAAAGAAAACCAAAATTTTTCACCTTTTTAATTTTCCCAATTTTTTGTCCCTTTTTATTTTTGAAACCCTTTGTAATAACAGTATAAAGTAAAATTTTTAAATTTTATTTTAATCTTCCTCACTAACCATAATTTGTAAACCACTAACACACTAACAAATTAACATCGTTAGAAAGGCGAAAATCCTAAACAAAACAGTAACGCTAGTTTAATGATAACCAATCTAATTTTAAGAATTCCGCTTACTAATAATACC
This sequence comes from Eurosta solidaginis, assembly GCF_040869045.1. Lineage (NCBI taxonomy): Eukaryota > Metazoa > Arthropoda > Insecta > Diptera > Tephritidae > Eurosta > Eurosta solidaginis. The sequence continues at coordinate 91,566,471 of NC_090324.1, forward strand.
TTCCTACTACCAATAATATTTTTCCTCTTTATTAAATAGATAACCGTAACTTACCTAGAACATAACAAATACTAACTAAATTAAATTAGAATTAACATCTTGCGTTGCAGATTCCCACTGCTGGCATCAGCCATCAGCTCATTACACATATTTAACTACAAGGCCCCAATAATAACCATCCCGAGCGGGGATGGGTGGATCATAGGGGGCTCATTCAAACTCATACACGTCATCGACCTAAAAAAATATACCACGATGGTGACTCAAATGGATAAATTAGCAAGCCATCTAATCAAACGAACCGACAAGCAGCTCTTAGCCCAACACTACATCAACCAAACACTCGAACGACTCGGAGAGTTGTTGGGAAGCACAAGCAAGACTAGAGTCACCCGATCCATTGACTGGATTGGGTCGGCATGGAAATGGCTGGCAGGATCGCCTGCCGCAACAGATTGGAATAACATCCTCCACAGCCAAAACCAGATAATAGCGAACAACAACCATCAATATAAGGTCAATAGAAAGCTATTCACAACCACCGAAGAAGTATTGAAACGAATTGAAGAAGTGGTGAACTGCACCAACTACGTAGTAAAGGAAACAGAAGGAATCGAATTCGAGCAAAGCGCACTTCGCAACATCGTCCTCGTTCGCGAAGAGGTCAATGAATTTGTGCGAGCATGTCAATTGGCAAAGCGAGGAATTGTTAATACCAACTTGTTAGACATAGACGAGGTGAACCAAATCCTATCCGAAACAGAAACCCTCCCATACCAGAATGTAATTGAGGCAATCGAATATGGCCAACCATCGGTCCTCACAAACGGGACACTTCTACTCTACGTCCTATCGATGCCGAAAATGACGGCCAGCAAATACAATCTTCTGATTACCCGCGCTAGAATCTACGCTGGTAAACAAGTGGACCTACCGTTCGACAGAATGCTGGTCAATCAAGAGGAGACATACGGGTTGACGAAGGATTGCATGGTTATCGGCTCATACACAGTATGCAGCTCCGAGTCCTTGATTGCGCTGGAAGAAAACAGCTGCCTGCCACGACTTTGAAAAGGTGGGGCTGCTAGTTGTCAATTTATTAGACGAAACGGATCCCATATAGAGCTGGTACACGAAAACACCATTTTCATTTCAAATTACCAGGGCATAATAAGGAGCAACAATGCCACAAATACTATTAATGGCACATACGTAATTCAATTCAACAACGAGACAAACAAGATTGGCGATCAGGAATTTTCCAGAAATGAAGATGTTACCGTACACGCCCTTCCAGCCCTACTTTCTAACAAAAAAAAAAACATACCATGAAAGTCAACTTGGAGTACATCCACGACATCACAATGGAGAATGTTAAGTATCTAGGTTTTGTCAATGAAAAAATCAATTTTTCTATCGTTACAGAGGATATCTCGATTTGCGCAATAACCCTTATTGCCGGAACGCTGTGGAGATGTTACACAAAGAAACTAGACCTTCCAGCGGTTCAAATTCCTACGCATTGGACAGGAAACATTAGCATAAATAGGATCCCCAAAGGCAAATCTGCACCTGAATTTTATCGCTCAGATTCTAGCCTGCCAGTCACAAGCGTCAGTACTAAATCATCACCAGAAGGTCGCAATCACTCCATACAAAATTTCTCCCCCTCACGCTTTTCGACATTTGATCTACGAGACGCAGATCTTTAAAGGGGGAGGAGTTACACGCATAGGTACCATAATACGGCACACCCTACGATCACGTTGCTAAGCATGTGACTTATTTAGTTCAATAAGATAAAGTCGCTGACGCGGCACAGGCGCAACCATCGATCAGGTCACCTTACATTAGTTATGGGAATCGCACGCTAAGCAATTCCTGTCTACACGCGCGAGCAGTTCTGGGTAAAGCATGGGAACTGCAATGTAAACATTTTAGTTAAGCTAAGAAGTTATTTAAGTAAGTTACAACGTATGTTTAGGGCAGTAGTTAATTAGCGTGCAAGTGGCACGAATAAAGAAGTTGTGACGTTAATCTGAAATCGTTCCTTGTTTCATTTAACAATTATCGGAGGACAGTGAGTTCCTCCGCACCTTTAATTTTTTACATCTCCCAAGAGACGGGAGATAACTTATACATATACAAAAATTGCGCGAGGGAATAAAAAAAATTCGCTAGAATAAATACTAATAATATTTGTTCGAAAATCGTATAGAAAAAAAAAATTCGAAAGCTGATTACTTAAATATATAATACAGGTGGTGATGGGAATGCTGACATCCCATCATTAGAAGGCACTTAGGGGTATTAGGAAAAAAGAAAATTTTTTGCTACAAAAAAATTCACTCATACTGGTCCCTAGTGCTCCCTACCGCAATCAAGGGGGTCTTAAAAGCCCACCTCTGAGACTGGTTGGGGCCACTAGGGTCAGCCCCAGACACACACAGTTTTGTACCAACACACCCAACCGCATCGCAGAGGCGGTCTCCAGGGGTTCGCTAGTGGGACTGGCTGGGGGTGTTGAGGCCTCCCGTCCATTCACCCTGGACACCCCTCCTGTCTCCCCGGCTATGGGTGGAGCGGCTTCATTGCCCGCTCCCCAGACTGGTGGGACAGGAAAGGGTGCCGCTTTGAATCCCAGCTCAACCCTTCACAATCCAGGTAGTATTCTAGGGTACCACCTGAGACGTGGGATGAGCTGGGGTCCTTATAATTCATACATACACGCACTCATACTGAACAACACAAAACAATACAAATTCGGCAAAAGAGAATTGATATATAAACATTTTTACGTTACAAAAAAAAAAAAAATTATAAGAATCCCAATTAGCAGACAGATATATACCAAGCCGACTAACGGCCAACATCCGGGAAAACAAAACACCGATTCTACATAAAAAAAACTAAGTGCGTGCAGCACTGCCTCACCGGGTGAAATACAAAATCCGGAGGACACGACGTTAAGTCACATGGCTCCTTCAGCTACTGCCCCCGATGACCATTCCGGACAACCTGATCCGTCCAACCATCCCACCGCAACGCAGGTGGCTGCTCCTGCGGCTGCTCACCTCGGATTTTTGGGATGGTCACCTTCACACGTTGTCCTGGGATGACCCTCGCAACCAGCGCTTGAGGTGCACGTTGGGCGCCATTTGTTATGGTATCGCATCTGCAATGGAAGCAGCAAGGAAGGCAGTCGGCATGATGTAGTGGTGCACAGTGGCTAGTCATGTCGGCTGGGTTGGGTTCTTGCCAACCTTGCTTTCCTGCGCCATAACAGGCAAAAAGGTCATATCATGCCTTTAAAACAAACTGACAAAAAAGCGCAGAGACGACTCAAAACGTTTGAAATTCAAAATAAAACAACATCCGATCGAAATTACAAAAAGAAAGAAACAGGCTGAATATACATGGGGGGCGAAGCGGGTGTTGTTGCGTTTTATATAACATTTATTTATAATCCATTTTTATTTTTAACCTATTATTATTTCTACCCTACTCTTATTTCGACCTATCTTATTATTATTAGGTGCATGGAAAAAAAAACCATTTTTTTTGTAGTGGTTGTATGAAAAGAATGGGATTTGTGTTGCAGGCCTGCTCACATTCAAGTTTATTACTATTTCTAAATAATTCCCAGCAAGGAAAAAAAAACGACAATGCAAACGCTCGACTGCCTGCCAATTATTTTGGTTGGATATTAGGTATTGTATAGAAAAAAAGAAATTTGGACCTATGTACATAGTACAAATACATACATATATAGTAAGTAAAGTTTATTTAGGCAGGCTGAACAACTAAATATGTATGCATACTTAGCATAACTTTTGAAAAATATTAGATAATCTTTTGTGTATTTGTTATAATGAAAATGTGTGCAAAGCCTGCTTATATAGACTTGGCCGCGTATAAATAATAAGACATTTACTTTTTTTTTGGAGAAGGATTTCGAAAAATAAAATCCTTGCTTCTGAAATTTTCTATCTAGCACAAAAATTGTATTTCAAAAATTCATCGATCTTTAGGTTGCCCTTATTGGGATAAGACAAACAAAAAATGCCGCCCCTAAAGTGATATTTATAGTTTTTTCCGGTATTGAATGGTAAAAATATTTTAATTGGGGTAGCAAGGTGTACACGCTTTATATTCATAGGTACATACACTTTTATATATAAATACTGATGTCCATAATTTGTTCTGTGTTATATCTTTTCTGTGTATCTATGCTTGCCTCCTTTTTTGGTTTTTCATACACTAATATCGAATGTAACGTAAGCATTTACTTTTTGTATACATACATAGATATATATTTACGTACAACAAGCACATAACTAATTTAAACTAATACTCGTGCCGCAATACCATTCTCTTTCGTTCAGTACCGTGTATCATACACTTCACCTTTAATCAAGTATATCTTTGATTATTTACAGAAGAGCAAATGTTATTGCTACTGAAATTAAGTTTTCAGACCTTTAAGCTGCATATTTGTATGCGCGTTTACCTTTTAATCTACACTAAAATACCAATACGGCGGGCTTTCGTTTTATCAAAAAAAACTATATATAAAGAAGTGTATATTCATAGACCTGAGTTTTATCTAAATCGGTTTTCTTCAAAATAAGTCGTATGCATTAAGTTATGGAGAAAAGGGTGACAAACGCTTGTTTCAAATGTTATAAGGAATAAATTCGGGAAAAATAATTGTAAATATTTATGTATATAATTAAAGTGTTACACCTATAACACGAAAGAGAACTAGCCAACGGTATTATTTCCTTAGAATATATACTACTCCATTACAAGAATATTACTTCAACCTCTGCTAATAAGTTAATGCAAAAACTTGGTTGGATGTATGTACAAAAAAAAAAAAAAAACGCTAATAGAACATTCAATGCGCGCGAAAGGTATTACATTTTAAATTATGCCATTTGCAATTTTGAAATGGGTTTCAAAAGTAGAACTTAAGAGACTAGGTTCGTACATTCAAGTTTTAAGCAATGGTTCAAGTAATTTTAAGCTTCTTAAAATTATGGTTGAAAATTTGAAATCAATTTCGAGAGCAAAAAAAATGTTCATTTCCCTTTTGAAGGCTTACGGCCGTATTAAGTAAACTATAAAAATGGAAATAATAATAAAAGTATACTATTCCTAACTTGTGCGTGTCACGGAATAAACTCACCATGCTTCAACGGTCGTTGTTGTTGTAGGTAGTGTTGCAGCAGGCCTATATTCGGTGGCCCTGCTGTTGTTGTTTTTAAAGCTGGTGCTGTTGCAGCAGGCCTAAGTTTGGCGGCCCTGCTGGCGTTGTTGTTAAAGCTGGTGCTGTTGCAGCAGGCCTATATTCGGCGGCCCTCCTGTTGTTGTTGTTAAAGTAGGTGGTGTTGCAGCAGGCCAATGTTCGGCGGCCCTGATGATGTTGTTGTTAAAGTAGGTGTTGTTGCAGCAGGCCTATGTTCGGCGGCCCTGCTGGTGTTGTTGTAGCTAGTGTTGCTTCAGCAGGCCTATGTTTAGCGGCCCTGCTGGTGTTGTTGTAGCTAGTGGTAGTGGTAGCCTGGTGGTTGTTGTGCGTTTGGTAGGCGCTGCCGATGGGGTTGCGGTTGTGGTTGTGCGGTCGAAGCGGTTGTTGCACGCAGTAAAGGTGGCAGCGCGCGGTTTCGTTGGCGCTATTGGTGGTGGTTGCGCGTCGAAGCGGTTGTTATGGGCACTGGCGATGTTGGTTGGCGCAGTTGGTGGTAAATATTTATGTATATAATTAAAGTGTTACACCTATAACACGAAAGAGAACTAGCCAACGGTATTATTTCCTTAGAATATATACTACTCCATTAAAAGAATATTACTTCAACCTCTGCTAATAAGTTAATGCAAAAACTTGGTTGAATGTATATACAAAAAAAAATGCTAATAGCCCATTCAATGCGCGCGAAAGGTCTTACACTTTAAATTATGCCATTTGCAATTTCGAAATGGTTTTCAAAAGTTGAACTTTAGAGACTAGGTAGGTACATTCAAGTTTTAAGCAATGGTTCAAGTAATTTTAAACTTCTTAAAATTATGGTTGAAAATTTGAAATCAATTTCGAGAGCAAAAAAAATGTTCATTTCCCTTTTGAAGGCTTACGGCCGTTTAAGTAAACTATAAAAATGGAAATAATAATAAAAGTATACTATTCCTAACTTGTCCGTGTCCCGAAAGGACGAACTAACCATGTCTCAACGGTCGTTGTTGTTGTAGGTAGTGTTTTAGCAGGCCTATATTCGGTGGCCCTGCTGTTGTTGTTGTTAAAGCTAGTGCTGTTGCAGCAGGCCTATGTTTGGCGGCCCTGCTGGTGTTGTTGGTAAAGCTGCAATGGTTCAAGTAATTTTAAACTTCTTAAAATTATGGTTGAAAATTTGAAATCGATTTCGAAAGCAAAAAAAATGTTCATTTCCCTTTTGAAGGCTTACGGCCGTACTAAGTAAACTATAAAAATGGAACTAATAATGAAAGTATACAATTCCTAACATGTCCGTGTCACGAAACGAACACACAATGTTTCAACGGTCGTTGTTGTTGTAGGTAGTGTTGCAGCAGGCCTATATTCGGTGGCCCTGCTGTTGTTGTTGTTAAAGCTGGTGCTGTTGCAGCAGGCCTATGTTTGGCGGCCCTGCTGGTGTTGTTGTTAAAGCTGGTGCTGTTGCAGCAGGCGTATGTTCGGCGGCCCTGCTGTTATTGTTGCTAAAGCTGGTGCTGTTGGAGCAAGCATATGTTCGGTGGCCCTGCTGTTGTTGTTGTTAAAGCTGGTGCTATTGCAGCAGGCGTATGTTCGGCGGCCCTGCTGTTGTTGTTGTTAAAGCTGGTGCTGTTGCAGCAGGCCTATGTTTGGCGGCCCTGCTGGTGTTGTTGTTAAAGCTGGTGCTGTTGCAGCAGGCCTATGTTCGGCGGCCCTGCTGTTGTTGTTGTTAAAGCTGGTGCTGTTGCAGCATGCCTATGTTCGGCGGCCCTGCTGTTGTTGTTGTTAAAGCTGGTCCTGTTGCAGCAGGCTTATATTCGGCGGCCCTGCTGTTGTTGTTGTTAAAGTAGGTGGTGTTGCAGCAGGCCTATGTTTAGCGGCCCTGCGGGTGTTGTTGTAGCTAGTGGTAGTGGTAAGCCTGGTGGTTGTTGTGCGTTTTGTAGGCGCTGCCGATGGGATTGCGGTTGTGGTTGCGCGGTCGAAGCGGTTGTTGCACGCAGTAATGGCGGTAGCGCGCGGTTTCGTTGGCGCTATTGGTGGTGGTTGCGCATCGAAGCGGTTGTTATGGGCACTGGCGATGGTGGTTGGCGCAGTTGGTGGTGGTTGCGCTAAGCACACTTAAAGAGCGTGCTTGATGATGCGCGGTTCCTAAAAAAATTGTTTTTTTTTACGCGCCGTCGTCCAGCCATTGCATCTACTGCCGAGATGAATGAGTGCTCGTTGTTAGTTTGAAACTCTCTGTAGTATTGTTATGGCCGACAATTAGTTTGAAGGCAACTGTAGCTTTATTGCAGACCAAGAGAAAAACGTGCAATTTTCTCATATACACAGCGGCCCCCTTTCATGAGCAATGAAAACTAAATGCTTATTTAAAGCATAGCAGGCATATTTAAGATTTTAGCACGATTCCTTTGTTTTTCAATAAAAACTTGCACCATTCACCATACTGCTGTGATTTAGTTTTCTATAACGCATTAGCGGCATCTCCTTACACAAGTGAATTGCGGTTATTTTTCCACACAATTTTAACGCCAATATGCGAAAAGTGTGCCGCTGTTGTCGCACTGTCTTATTTTATATCAGTTTCTTTATTTATTTCATTCTTTTCTGCTAAAGAAGCTTTTGCAAAGCGCAGCGCCCAATTTACGCAACCATACTACACGCAAAATTTCTAAGAGAATGTCAAATAACGCAACAAAACTAATGAATTACTCGCCACGGACGAGTTTTCCGCCATCTTACGCGCAAAAATGGCCACACACGCCATGGTATTGTGGAAAAAAAAAATTCATTCCATTCTTGCGACTGCGCAGTGGAATGGCGCCGTTAAATCGCATGATTTAACTGTGGTTGCCATGGTAGAACCATACAAGGTGGTAGTCGCGGTGACAATCCTGCAGCCATCATTAAAAGTTCGATATACTTCGTTTTGGTGAACCGATGGGCTTATGTCAAAGTCGCACTGTGCTGAAGGTTAATGTGTCAATTCGTATGAAACTAAAAGGCTGTCACCTTGTATAGTTACGCCATGGTGGTTGCCGTTATTGGGAATTTTTCTACACCATTGGATTCTTTCGCGATGCCACCTGCGCGAAATTAACAAACAATTGTTTTAACCACCCCAGGCAGACATGAGTGAGGGTGAATCCTACCTTTTTCCTATCACTAGCCAACTGGTACGTTCCAAAGGTGACTATCCCAAGTAGACCATAACAAACCTGCTTCGCTTTGAAGACCTGACGATGAAGCGAACAGGAAACCGGTTCATCTGTGGGAAGCCACTACGAGGAACCTTCGATTCCAAGCAACGTGGGGCCCGACTCACCCCTAAGATAAGAGTCTCAAAGTCCTACTGCGAAGCTAGCCGGGCAACAAAAGGTCCACCAAAAAAAATGAAGTCAAATAGTAAATCAATTTTGTTTCTTAATTAAAAGGCCTTGCGGCGATTAGAACTTTGTTACGGAGAACTCGTCAAAACTCCGTATGGTTCTAGTGGTTATCGCCCCCACAGAAAGGCCAAAAAAAAATATGGGTGTGCAGACATTTTGATAAAGGAGAACTCGTCCAAACTCCGTAAGGCTAGTCCAACCCAAGTTTGGATTGCCAGGCTGTTCACGGTTCTCGGTGAGTACGCGTGTGAACAACCTATGATATCATTGCTCGGGGAGAATACTGGGCGAGATGTCCCCGACCGCCAAAACGCCCAGACAGGGTATAAAAAGTCCAATTGATAGGTTTATAAAAAAAAAATTCAATTTGTAATTTAGCAAAACGTTCTTGAGGGTTTATTGTGGACGAATATCCGAAGCATGGAAGCGACCTATCAATTTCCCGTTCAGGTCCTCGAGATCATACAATACATTGCCTATTTTTTGGAGCCCTCGACACTTAAGATATTTCGGCAAGAATTTGGCGTTAATACCCTGTTTGAAGTTACTCAAAGCAAAGTTTTTCCGGAAAACTTTCTGACCTTCTCTGTAGTTGACTTGCCTAGAGCGCTTGTTATAGGTGGTTATTCCTTTATCTTTTGCCTGATCTAAATTCCTACGAATTTGCTCGCGAATATTAGTGAACTTGTCGGCTCTATTTGCTATCGTAACCTGATCTTCCCTAAGGCCGCCGAGTTTCTCTAAAATATTGTACGTTGAGGCATGCTGAACCATGTTCTGGCCGTATAATGCAAAGTATGGAGAGCACTTAATCGCCGTATGAAAATCACTTCTCAAAACTGATAAAATCTCGGGTATATGTTTATCCCAATCGGTATGGTCTGCTTTATTCTTCAGGAAAATTCTAATCTTGGAAACAATTTCTCTATTAACGCGTTCGGATGCGTTCGCTTGAGGAGAATATAACCCCGTCCTCACGTGCGTCACCCCGTAATTTTCGAAAAATTTGTTAATTTCCTTCGAGATAAACTGTTTACCATGGTCACTGTGAATAAACTAAGGGACTCCTACAGCTGGGGAAATTTCTGATGCGAAGAAATTTGTACCGCTAACAGTTGTGGCTCTCTGCATGGGCTTTAGCCAAATGTATTTTGAAAGATGGTCCAATACTATAAAAAGAAATTGATTTCGCCGCTTAGATCTCAGGTAAGACCCTAGAAAATCGCAATATAATCGCTGAAATGGCCTTTCGGATGCAAAGGTACTCCCTATGGGTGGTATAGACTGTTGATTAGTGGGTTTTACTGCTTTGCAAGTGTCACAAAGCTGGCCGTTGTCCCTGACGTTCTTAGCCTGCTGTGGCCAGAAATGCTTTTGCCTAACACGTTCTAAGGTTGTCTGCCATCCTCCATGGTAACTCCGGTTGGCGTCATGTGCTAATCTCACTGCTTCCTCAGTCAACCCTTTCGGCAACCACAAACGCCATAGCGAGTCTTCTTCCCTTTCCACACCCTTACGAAATTTAATTCTCTTGAAAATTACACCATCCACCACTCGTAAATCCGGAAGAGACTCCTCGTTTTCGGTGATGGTCCTAATCAAATCTAGATATTCATTACTGCTGAATTCGGGAGAGACTAAATTTATTTCCCCGGGTATGGTAGTGAAAGTCAACTCATCGGCATCAAACCGCGAAAGCGCATCGGGTACTACATTCAGGGTGCCTTTGCGATGTTCCATTCTAAAGTCGTATCTTTGCAGCAGAAGCGACGACCTCGCCAACCTCCTGCTCAAATGCTTTTGCGTCATCAACCACTTGAGACTGGAGTGGTCCGTGATAATCCGAAACGTTAATCCTTCAATATATGGTCGGAAGCGCTTCACGCTGACTATGGCGGCGAGACATTCCAGCTCGGTTACTGTATAATTGCCTTGAGCATTATTCAGCTTTTTCGAAACGAACGCGATTGGATGCTCAGCGTCTTTGTCATCGACCTGGAACAACACTCTGCCAACACCTAGGTTGGAAGCGTCGCATTGGATTACAAACTCTTTGGAAAAATCGGGTTGGGCCAAGACAGGCGCGGAACTCAAGGCTACTTTCAGTTTTTTGAAGGCTTCTATGGCTTCAGGGGTAAGATTGAAAGGGCCTGATGACTTACGGAGGCAGTCGGTCAAGGGACCTGCCAAGTCAGCAAAATTGGTAATAAATGCCCTGTACCAATTTGCCATGCCCACAAACCTACGCCCCTGCCGAGGGGATTTAGGGATCAGGAAGTTTTGCATCGCTTCTATTTTCCCTGGATCCACTTTCAAGCACCCGCTGCCTTTCAAGTACCCTAAATATCGAATTTCCTTCTGACAAAATTTGCTTTTGTTTACGTTTATTGTCAGACCTGCGTCGGTCAAACACTTTGCCACTTCCGCCAGCAACTTCAGGTGGTCCTCAAAGTTCGTACTGCATACCATCAGGTCGTCCAGGTAGACGAAGACATTCTCTCGCGTTGACCTTCCTGGAATCTATGCACAACCTAACTTTACCTGGTTTCCGGACCAGTACCACAGGACTACACCACGGAGAGTTCGATTTTTCTATAACTCCCAATTCGAGTAGCCTGTCTATTTCGCTAAAAGCTTCAGCTTGCCCGGTGGCGAAAGAGGGAAATGTTTGCTTTTTATAGGAACAGCATCACCGGTGTCAATGTGATGCTCCACTAACTTTGTTTGCCCCAGACCTAGCTTTTCGAATGAAGGAAACGTCTCTATGACCTTTTGTAAATCTCTTCTCCGGGTTGGTGACAAATCATGGAGATTAAGTTCTTCGTCCTTTTCAATGCTAACCTCTAGGCACTCTACGCTTGGGAATATTTCGGGAGCTAACGCAAATGCTCTCCAAAAATCAACCCTGAAGTAAGCTTCTTGGAGAAGTGAAGGACCAAGGTAAAAACGAATAATCTTTTGTGGTATTCTTGAAGGTGACCGGCAACGATATCGCGCCTAAAATTGTTTGCTTGTTGCCACCCGCGGTGTATATGAACGCATGTAGGGGTTGATAATTGAAGCCGTTATCTTTTAGGAATTCTACACCATTCTTCCCCAAGATGGAGACGTTGGCTGCCTGCCTTTCCTGCACTTCAAAATATTTTCTGATACGGGTTGTTGTTCAAAAATTGCATGTCTTATTTGTTCATACCTATGTTCCCTTTCTTATAGATTAAGTGGAGAATGCGTCTGGCAAGCGGCATCCCTCTGCTGGCATTGCAGAATTCTGGTCGGTTCACCCATCGCGGATGAGGACGTTTGACTATCGGATTCAGAACTATTGGAATTATCCGTACTGTCAGGGAAAGTTACTATTACATTTGGGTATTCATTTGCCACGGTACTACTACTCCTTGGAAGCTCACCACCTCCATGCAACCCTGTACCTGCGAGAGACCCACCCTCTGGTTCAGCGCACGGGACGACGCCTCGAGCATTGGCTGGTATGGGGGCTATGATATCGAACGAGGTTGCCCCGCCTTCTCGCTCGGGTACTGGTTTCCCTGCCTGCGATGGTCTCTAGGGCATTTAGGAGTAAGTACTCCCTTATACCCACATTTAAAACAAAACGAATTCCTAATGGGTTCCTCACAGTAAATATAGGAATACCCCATAGCCTGAAAATTCCAACATTGGATTCCTGAATAGTCTGGTTTCCTGTTACGTCGATACTCCAAGGCCTCTCTCTGTGGGTCAGCTTCGCAGTCCTCGCTTTCCATCCTCATGTCCGGGGTTATCGTGCGGGCCTCGTTCACGTGCCGTCCTGGATAAGTGGCTCCCAACAACTTGCTTTCTTTCAGCACTTGTTCTCCTCTGCGTGCTACATCGCGTGGATCACGGAGGGTCCTCAATTCCGCGTTGAAGAGCATCAGCTTAAGGCTACTGTTGACGTTCCTTTTTATGATGACAATCAGTAAGACCTCTGACATGGGTTCTCTTAAGCGCGCATTCAAGTAGATTATGTCCGTGTGGAACACGTCATAGTACTCACTTAGCTTCTGCTTGCGCATGGAGATCTCCATCATGATCTCGTGGTCACTTTTTAGAGTACCGAAATCTCTCTTTAAGGAATAGCACAAAAAGGCATACGTCGCGTTTGGGTTTTGTTTCGTAAACAACCAGTACCACTCTTCGGCCCGCCCAGAAAGGAATAGCCGGAAACTAGCCATCATTTGGTCGTCAGAACATTGTGTACGCTCACACAGGGTGTTTAGCTTAAATAGGAAGTCCGCAACGCTTCCAGTACCGTCGAACGATATTTTCCACTACTGGGGTTTCACTACTATGCTGCTCGGAGCAGGGTTTATCGGGGTTACTATCGCTAGAAGTGGGTTACGTTCCGTTCTAATCGCGTTCCTGTTCAAATTCTTGGTTTGTTGGGCAGACTCGAGAGCTGCGTTGAGTTGGTCCATGTTGTTTCGAATCGTCCCCATCTCCCTCCGCATTTCTTCCTGCGAGGTCAGGAGAAGCTGGTGTAACACTTCCACCCACGAGCCTCCGCGAGGAGCTTCGGTAGGGATCCCCGGGGTGTGCGCCCTATCGCTTGCGGCTTCTCCAAAATTTCCATGATTTAGTGGTAAAGCACTAGCTCCGTCCAGTGCGTATGTCGACACATTGGTTATTAGCCCCGAGATATTGTGCGCGATCATCAGGGGAGCGTTCGGGTTGCTGGTGCTTCTCGGTCTATCCATTTTTTCGTGCTGGTCATTTAGGTCCGAGCCTGCATTCGTCCCCGCGAGATCTCCATATTGCCTACCTACTGGCGTATGCATCACCAGGGGCGCTTAGTCTTTGAAAAACCCCCCCTATTATTGCCACCCCGGTGCTGGTTCCCTCTAAAGTTTCCAGCACTCCCGAACGGAGTTTCTGGCTCGTTTGCCCAAATGACTGATCACGCGACATTATAATCAGGCAAAGAAAATGTGTAAAGTGTAAAGCTTGAGTATTGGTATATCAAAAAAAAACGTCTATTTAAAGCAAAACGTAAGGCAATTAGGGGTTATGGAAAAAAGTCAGAATTCACTCCCCTTCTCCCTATATTCTAGACGATGATTGGTTTAAAAAAAAATATATATGTATATATACAAAAATTGCGCGATGGAATAAAAAAAATCCGCTAAAATAAATACTAATAATATTTGTTCGATAATCGTATCGAAAAGAAGATTTGAAAGCTGGAAGGAAAGTGATTAGTTAAATATATAACACAGTGGGTGATGGGAATGCTGACACCCCATCATTAGAAGGCACTTAGGGGTATTATGTAAAAAAAAATTTTTTTTGCTACAAAAAAATTCACTCATACTGGTCCCTAGTGCTCCCAACCGCAATCAAGGGGGTCTTAAAGGCTCACCTCTGAGACTGGTTGGGGCCACTAGGGTTAGCCCCAGACACACACAGTTTGGTCCCAACACACCCAGCCGCAACGCAGAGGCGATCTCCAGGGGCTCGCTAGTGGGACTGGCTGGGGGTGTTGAGGCCTCCCGTCCATTCACCCTGGACACCCCTCCTGCCTCCCCCGCTATGGGTGGAGCAGCTTCATGGCCCGCTCCCCAGACTGGTGGGACAGAAGAGGGTGCCGCTTTGAATCCCAGCTCAACCCGTTACAATCCAGGTGGTATTCTAGGGTACCACCTGAGACGTGGGATGAGCTGGGTTCCTTACAATTCATACATACACGCACTCATACTGAACAACACAAAACAATACAAATTCGGCAAAAGAGAATTGATATATAAAAATGTTTACGTTACAAAAAAAAAATTATAAGAATCCCAATTAGCGGACAGATATATACCAAGCCGACTAACGGACAACATCCGGGAAAACAAAAACCCAGATTCTACAAAAAAAAATCTAAGTGCGTACAGCACTGCCTCACCGGGTGAAATACAAAATCCGGACGCGACGTTAAGTCACATGGCTCAGTTCCTGCCCCCGATGACCGTTCCTGACAACATGATCCGTCCAACCATCCCACCGCAACGCAGGTGGCTGCTCCTGCGGCTGCTCACCTCGGACTGGTGGGATGGTCAACTTCACACGTTGACCCGGGATGACCCTCGCAACCAGCGCTTCAGGTGCCACGTTGGGCGCCATCTGTTATGGTATCGCATCTACAGTGGAAGCAGCAAGGAAGGCAGTCGGCATGATGTAGTGGTGCACAGTGGCTAGTCATGTCAGCTGGGTTGGAAAAAAGGTCATATCATGCCTTTAAAACAAACTGACAAAAAAGCGCAGAGACGACTCAAAACGCTTGAAATTCAAAATAAAACAACATCCGATCGAACCGGATGCCACGGACAGACCGCTAAACATTCAAAATTTAAAATTCAAAAAGGAAATTAAAAAAAAAAATAAAGCAGAAAAAAAAATTAACCGAACCGGCAATGACCGGCTACCATTCATGAAAAATCAAAAAAAAAAAATAGCTGAGAATTACAAAAAGAAATAAACAGGCCGAATATACATGGGGGCGCCACGGGTGTTGTTGCGACGCAAGGTGCTTGACCCACCCTAAAATCCATGGCCATCGGCGCACCCAAATTTCGGTGGCCGCTTACCTGAATTACCTAGTGCCTTCTAAATCAAAAAGAATGCCAGCATTCCCATTTTATATAACATTTATTTATAATCCATTTTTAGTTTTAACCTATTATTATTTTTACCCTACTCTTATTTCGACCTATCTTATTATTATTAGGTGCATGGAAAAGAATACCTTTTTTTTTTGTAGTGTTTGTATGAAAAAAAAATGGGATTTGTGTTGCAGGCCTGCTCACATTCAAGTTTATTACTATTTCTAAATAATACCCAGCAAGGAAAAAAAACGATAATGCAAACGCTCGACTGCCTGCCAATTATTTTGGTTGGATATTAGGTACTGTATAGAAATTCGGACATATGTACATAGTACAAATACATATATAGTAAGTAAAGTTTATTTAGACAGGCTGAACAACTAAATATGTATGCATACTTAGCATAACTTTTGAAAGATATTAGATAATCTTTTGTGTATTTGTTATAATGCAAATTTGTACAAAGCCTGCTTATATAGACTTGGCCGCGTATAAATAATAAGACATTTATTTTTTTTTTGGAGAAGGATTTCGAAAACAAAAATCCTTGCTTCTGAAATGTTCTATCTAGCACAAAAATTGTATTTCAAAAATTCATCGATCTTTAGGTTGCCCTTATTGGGATAAGACAAACAAAAAATGCCGCCCCTAAAGTGATATTTATTGTTTTTTCCGGTATCGAATGGTAAAAATATTTTAATTGGGGTTGCAAGGTGTACACGCTTTATATACATATGTACATACACTTTTATATATAAATACTGATGTCCATAATTTGTTCTGTGTTATATCTTTTCTGTGTATCTATGCTTGCCTCCTTTTTTTGTTTTTCATACACTAATATCGAATGTAACGTAAACGTTTACTTTTTGTATGCACACATAGATATATATTTACGTACAACAAGCACATAACTAATTTATGCTAATAATGGTTTTGCTGCATTTGCCAGAAAAGAATCTTTTTAGGACGGTCATACTCTGTTCAGTGTGTCTCGTGCAAGGGATGGTTGCATCGGACAGGTTGTTCTGGGCTTGATCCCGAAACCCGACGTCCACGCAACTTTTATAAATCTTTTGTGGCTCCTTGCTGCTCACGCCCAAGGGCGTCCCGTAGTCTACGCATAAGCGCCCCTCCACTACCTTCCAGCAGCCTCGCTGCTCAGCAAGCCACAACAAGTACCCGCTGCTGCTCGCGCCCCACGGCGCCAACAACTCAAACAGCTGATACCACTCATAACTACTACCTTCGTAGTAGAGGTGGTAGCAATGCTGAGCATCAGCCCCTGCCCCCGTCTTCTTCTCCCCCCCTCTTTTCTGGCAGCAATCGTGCAGGTCAGGGAAACAGACTCTTAGTCCCTACCTCCGTTTGCACCGTCTGCCAGCACAGAATATATAGGCTTGCGACATCCGCTCAATGCAGCTCTTGCCTTGGGTGGTGCCACTTTCCTAGATGTTCTGGTCTCCGCGACGGCAACCCCTCGACGGGTTTCATCGCGCCATGTTGCCAGGTCGCAAACCCAAATCATCCGGGTACCCCAATGCTTGCCCAAGGGCGCCCAGTCCCAAGGCCACAACAGCAATTGCGTCCTGGCCTTCCATAACCTAGGCGTAGTCACCCGTCACTTACCCCTAGAGTGGCGGCGTCACCCCTCATGCACTTCAGAATTCTGCAGTTAAACTGTAATGGACTAACTGCGAAGATTACGGAGATAGTCGATTTCATGAAGCGGCACAACATCCGCATTGCTGCGATTCAAGAGACTAAACTCACAGCAAGATCTGCGTTGCAGACCTGCTCTGGGTATAATGTCCACAGGAAGGACCGCGAGAGCGGAAATGGAGGCGGCCTCGCGTTTATTATACACCACTCTGTGCAATATCATATATTTGATCCTGGCATCGACCGCAGGGACAATGTCTTAGAACGTCAAGGCCTATCTGTCAGGTCAGGCGATGCAAATCTAGAAATCATCAACATCTACATCCCTCCTGTCACCTGTTGCCCCAGTGGATACCGCCCTAAAATCGAGGCCTTACTCACTGGCAACAATCGCATTATCTTAGGCGATTTCAATGCCCATCACGACCTATGGCATTCAAACTTGCGGGCGGACAGTAGGGGTGAAATGCTGGCGGATCAAATAGAAGAAACGACGTTCTGCACAATAAACGGAGACGCCCCCACACGTATGATAGGAAGCTGTCATAGCTCGCCAGATATCTCAATCGTGAGCGCAGAACTCGTAAACTGCGTCAACTGGCAGCCGATGGTAACATTGGCATCCGACCACCTGCCCATACTTATTTCGTTCGAGCGTACCGCCGACTTCATCGTCACCGAAAAACGTACTTTCATAAACTTCAAAAAGGAAAGTGGGAAGAATATAAATCTGCAACAGACAGCAGCTTTGCTGCCCTCCCTATCCCGACTGATGCCCGCCAAGGGGAGCGTGCCTTCCGTAAGGTCATTGAATCCGCCTCGGCACATTTCATTCCCGCCGGGAGAATTCCCGAAATCCGGCCCCACTTCCCGGCGGAGGCCGCGAGCTTAGCGAGGGAACGCGACCTTATAAGACAGCTTGATCCAGGTGACCCCCAAATAAGGGATATAAACCAACGCATCAGATTGCTTGTGGACGAACACAAGCGGGCGAAATGGGAAGAGCACCTAAGAGGTTGTAACCTCTCTACCGGTGTAGGTAAACTTTGGTCCACCGTAAAGTCCCTATCGAATCCGACTAAGCACAAAGACAAAGTTTTCATCGCCTTTGGCGATAAGGTGCTGTCGGATGCGGAAAAATGCGCGAGCGCTTTCTGCCGACAATATATAATGCATCCTACGGTCGACAAAGATAGACGGAGAGCCAATAGACACGCACATAAACACAAATTCAGCGCGTCACCAATCACCGTCACCGCTAGAGAGGTTGAGGACGCCATTGGTCGCGCTAAACCATCCAAAGCAGTGGGCCCAGACGACATAGCCATGCTGATGCTTAAAAACCTAGGGAAAGAGGGTTTCAAATATTTAGCGCATGTCTTCAACCTGTCTCTCTCCACCTTTGCCATACCCGAGAAATGGAAAATGGCCAAGGTGGTCCCGCTACTAAAGCCTGGGAAACCAGCTAACGTAGGTGAGTCATATCGTCCGATATCTCTCCTATCGCCAGTGGCAAAGACGCTTGAAGCCATTTTGCTCCCTTATTTCCAAGAACATTTGCAGCTAGCCCCTCATCAGCATGGCTTCAGAAAACTCTATAGCACTACCTCCGCGCTAAATGTCATTAGCACCCAGATAAATTGCGGTTTGAATCAATACCCCCACCATAGAACAGTACTCGTACTCAAAAGCCTTTGATACGGTCAACCATGGCTCATTACTGCAAGACCTGGAAGGGTCTACCCTTCCCCCATGTCTTAAAAGGTGGACCGCAAATTACCTGGGTGGTAGGCAGGCATCGGTGCAATTCAGAAACGAAACATCAAAACCAAGGAGAATTAAACAAGGGGTGCCACAGGGTGGTGTCCTATCCCCACTTTTGTTTAATTTCTACATATCTAAGCTACCTTCACCACCGGAAGGAGTTACAATCGTTTCCTACGCCGATGACTGCACAATAATGGCCACAGGCCCAGGCCCAGAGATCGATGAGCTATGCAATAAAATAAGCGGCTATCTCCCTGACCTCTCCAGTTTTTTCGCCTCGCGAAACCTAGCATTGTCACCGACTAAATCTTCCGCGACCTTATTTACAACATGGACGCCCCAAATGTCGACCATATTGAACATCCACGTCGATGGCACTACGCTACCGACTGCCCTACACCCCAAAATCTTGGGTGTGACGTTTGATCAGGATCTACATTTTGGTGCGCACGCAACCGCAATTGTTCCGAGAATTCAGAGCCGTAATAAAATCCTCAAATCCCTTGCTGGCAGTACCTGGGGAAAAGATAAAGAAACGCTCATGACCACATACAAAGCAATTAGCCAGCCGATTACGTGCTACGCGTCACCCATATGGTCGCCAAGCCTAAAAACTACCCACTGGAAGAAACTACAGGCCTGCCAAATTACTGCTCTCAGAATCGCCACGGGCTGTCTTCTTATGTCCCCAGAACACCATCTGCATAATGAGGCGAGAATACTCCCCATCAGGGAGAGAAATGAGATGCTGACCAAACAGTTTCTGTTGAATACCCAGAAACCCGGGCATCCCAACAGACATCTGATTGACGAACCAGCACCGCCTAGGGGCCTAAGGAGTCGTCTCCGTAAGCATTTTGAAGAAATATGGCACCTGAGAACCAAGCCGTATGAAGCGAAAAAACACAAGCAGGTCCTTGGTGAACTCCATAGACAGGCGTCGGACCTTTATGTCGGGAATTGCCCGGTGAATCCAGTACTTGAAGAAAAATATCCAGAACTCGCGGAAGAGGAACGCATACTCCCCAGGGAAACGCGTGTCACTCTTGCTCAACTTCGTTCTGGATACTGTAACAGGTTAAACTCTTACCTATCCAGAATCAACCCCGACATACAAAATGTATGCCCCGCTTGCAATGTGTCCCCACATGACACCAACCATCTCTTTAATTGTAATGTGGAACCAACGCCTCTAGCACCCCTTTCCTTATGGCAAGTTTCCTTGGACTCCCGTTAGAGGATATTGATGACAATTTGTGATCGGTCGCGGCTATTAGGTGGGGCGAGCATTGCTACAACAACAACAACAACAACTAATACTTATGCCGCAATATCACCATTCTCTTTCGTTCAGTACCGTGTGTCATACACTTCACTTTTAATCAAGTATATCTTTGACTATATACAGAAGAGCAAACGTTATTGCTACTGAAATTGAGTTTTCAGACCTTTAAGCTGCATATTTGTATGCGCGTTTATCTTTTAATCTACACTGAAATACCAATACGGCGGGCATTCGTTTTATCAAAAAAAAAACTATATATAAAGAAGTGTAAATTCATAGACCTGAGTTTTATCTAAATCGGTTTTCTTCAAAATAATGTAAAAATGCATACGACATTAAGTTATAGAGACAAGGGTGACAAAAGCTTGTTTCAAATGTTATAAGGAATAAATTCGGGAAAAAATAATTGTAAATATTTATCTATATATTTAAAGTGTTACACCTATAACACGAAAGAGAACTAGCCAACGGTATTATTTCCTTAGAATATATACAACTCCATTACAAGAATATTACTTCAACCTCTGCTAATAAGTTAATGCAAAAACTTGGTTGAATGAATGTACAAAAAAAAAAAACGCTAATAGAACATTCAATGCGCGCGAAAGGTCTTAAACTTTAAATTATGCCATTTGCAATTTCGAAATGGTTTTCAAAAGTTGAACTTTAGAGACTAGGTTCGTACATTCAAGTTTTAAGCAATGGTTCAAGTAATTTTAAACTTCTTAAAATTATGGTTGAAATTTTGAAATCAATTTCGAGAAAAAAAAATGTGCATTTCCCTTTTGAAGGCTTACGGTCGTATTAAGTAAACTATAAAAATTGAACTAATAATAAAAGTATACTATTCCTAACTTGTCCATGTCACGGAACGAACTCACCAAGTTTCAACGGTCGTTGTTGTTGTAGGTAGTGTTGCAGCAGGCCTATATTCGGTGGCCCTGCTGTTGTTGTTGTTAAAGCTGGTGCTGTTGCAGCAGGCCTATGTTTGGCGGCCCTGCTGGTGTTGTTGTTAAAGCTGGTGCTGTTGCAGCAGGCGTATGTTCGGCGGCCCTGCTGTTATTGTTGCTAAAGCTGGTGCTGTTGCAGCAAGCATATGTTCGGTGGCCCTGCTGTTGTTGTTGTTAAAGCTGGTGCTATTGCAGCAGGCGTATGTTCGGCGGCGCTGCTGTTGTTGTTGATAAAGCTGGTGATGTTGCAGCAGGCCTATGTTTGGCGGCCCTGCTGGTGTTGTTGTTAAAGCTGGTGCTGTTGAAGCAGGCCCATTTTCGGCGGCCCTGCTGTTGTTGTTGTTAAAGTAGGTGGTGTTTCAGCAAGCCTATGTTCGGCGGCCCCGCTGTTGTTGTTGTTAAAGATGGTGCTGTTGAAGCAGGCCCATTTTCGGCGGCCCTGCTGTTGTTGTTGTTAAAGTAGGTGGTGTTTCAGCAAGCCTATGTTCGGCGGCCCTGCTGTTGTTGTTGTTAAAGTAGGTGGCGTTGCAGCAGGCCTATGTTCGGCGGCCCTGCTGGTGTTGTTGTAGCTAGTATTGCTGCAGCAGGCCTATGTTTAGCGGCCCTGCTGGTGTTGTTGTGGCTAGTGGTAGTGGTAAGCCTGGTAGTTGTTGTGGGTTTGGTAGGCGCTGCCGATGGGGTTGCGGTTGTGGTTGCGCGGTCAAAGCGGTTGTTGCACGCAGTAATGGTTGCAGCGCGCGGTTTGGTTTGCGCTATTGGTGGTGGTTGCGCGTCGAAGCGGTTGTTATGGGCACTGGCGATGGTGGTTGGCGCAGTTAGTGGTGATTACGCTAAGCACACTTAAAGAGTGTGCTTTTTTTTTACGCGCCGTCGTCCAGTTATTGCATCTACTGCCGAGATGAATGAGTGCTCATTGTTAGTTTGAAACTCTCTGTAGTATTGTTATGGCCGACAATTAGTTTGAAGGCAACTGTAGCTTTATTGCAGACCAAGAGAAAACCGTGCAATTTTCTCATATACACAGCCGCCCCCTTTCACGATCAATGAAAAATAAATGCTTATTTAATTCATAGCAGACACATTTAAGATTTTAGCACGATTTCTTTGTTTTTCAATAAAAACTTGCACCCTTCACCAAACTGCTGTGATTTAGTGTTCTATAACGCATTAGCGGCATCTCCCTACACAAGTGAATTGCAGTTATTTTTCCACACAGTTCTAACGCCAATATGCGAAAACTGTGCCGCTTTTGTCGCACTGTCTTATTTTATATCAGTTTCTTTATTTATTTAACTCTTTTCAGCTAAAGAAGCTTTTGCAAAGCGCAGCGCCCAATTTACGCAACCGAACTACACGCAAAATTTCTAAGAAAATGCCAAATAATGCAACAAAACTAATGAATTACTCGCTACGGCCGAGTTTTCCACCATCTTACGCGCAAAAATGGCCACACACGCCATGGTATTGTGGAAAAAAAATTGTATTCCATTCTTGCGACTGCGCAGTGGAACGGCGCCGTTAAATCGCATAATTTAACTGTGGTTGCCATGGTAGAACCATACAAGGTGGTACTCGCGGTGCCAATCCTGCAGCCATCATTAAAGGTCCAATATATTCCGTTTTGGTGAACCGATGGGCCAATGTCAAAGTCGTACTGCGCTGAAGGCTAATGTGTCAATTCGTATGAAACTACAAGTCAGCTGTCACTTTGTATAGTTATGCCATGGTGGTTGCCGTTACTGGGAATTTTTCTACACCATTGGATTCTTTCGCGATGCCACCTGCGCGAAATTAACAAAAAATTGTTTTAACCACCCCAGGCAGACATGAGTGAGGGTGAATCCTACCTTTTTCCTATCATTAGACAACTGGTAATTTCCAAGGGTGGCACTCCCAAGTGGACCATAACACGTTATTTAAAAATGAAATATAATTCTGTGATAATTCCATACTTTACGAAATATTTGATCCACTATAAAGCTACACTGCTGCAATTTTATATGATCAACTTCGTAAGGTTGACTTAAAGAGTGCATTTGGCTATCTTGAAAAAAAAAACGAGTGGGGATGCCTACTAAAGCCCCTCTTTGCGTTGACTTCAAAACGGTTGAAGATGTTGTGATATTATTTATAACCATCCTGCCTGCCATCCAAACTGCTCTTGAAATCTTTGTATATATGTGTGAAAAATCACAAAAAGCATTCTTTTTTAAGGGCACCAGTCAGTCTACTGAAACTTCAGCAAAGCTGTTAATATTAAAATAAAACAATTAAGGAAG
The DNA here is from genome assembly GCF_040869045.1 of Eurosta solidaginis. Taxonomy (NCBI): domain Eukaryota; kingdom Metazoa; phylum Arthropoda; class Insecta; order Diptera; family Tephritidae; genus Eurosta; species Eurosta solidaginis. The sequence goes on from NC_090324.1 coordinate 91,589,650, forward strand.
GCTAAGTTCAGGTGTAACCGAACATTACATACTCAGCTGAGAGCTACGGAGACAAAATAAGGGGAAATCACCATGTAGTAAAATGAACCTGGGGTAACCCTGGAATGTGTTTGTATGACATGTGTATCAAATGGAAGGTATTAAAGAGTATTTTAAGAGGGAGTGGGCCATAGTTATATAGGTGGACGACATTTAGGGATATCGCCATAAAGGTGGACCAGGTTTGACTCTAGAATGCGTTTGTACAATATGGGTATCAAACGAAAGGTGATAATGAGTATTTTAAAATTGAGTGGGCCTTAGTTCTATAGGTGGACGCCTTTTCCAGATATCGCCATAAAGGTGGACCGGGGGTGACTCTATAATGTGTTTGTACGATATGGGTATCAAATCAAAGGTATTAATGAGGGTTTTAAAAGGGAGTCGTCGTAGTTGTATATGTGAAGGCGTTTTCGAGATATCGACCAAAATGTGGACCAGGGTAACCCAGGACATCATCTGTCGGGTACCGCTAATTTATTTATATATGTAATACCACGAACAGTATTCCTGCCATGATTCCAAAAGCTTTTGATGTCGCCCTGCAGAACTTTTTCATTTTGTTCTACTTAATATGGTAGGTGTCACACCCATTTTACAAAGTTTTTTTCTAAAGTTATATTTTGCGTCAATAAACCAATCCAATTCCCATGTTTCATCCGTTTTTTCGTATTTTTATAGAATTATGGCATTTTTTGAATTTTTCGTAATTTTCGAAATCGAAAAAGTGGGCGTGGTCTTAGTCGGATTTCGGCCATTTTTTACATCAATACAAAGTGAGTTCAGATAAGTACCTGAACTGAGTTTAGTAAAGATATATCGATTTTTGCTCAAGTTATCGTGTTAACGGCCGAGCGGAAGAACAGACGGTCGACTGTGTATAAAAACTGGGCGTGGCTTCGACCTATTCCGCCCTTTTTCACAGAAAACAGTTATCGTCCTAGAATCTAAGCCCCTACCAAATTTCACAAGGATTGGTAAATTTTTGTTCGAATTATGGCATCAAAAGTATCCTAGACAAATTAAAAGAAATGGGCGGAGCCACGCCCATTTTGAAATTTTCTCTTATTTTTGTATTTTGTTGCACCATATCATTACTGGAATTGAATATTGAAATAATTTACTTATATACTGTAAAGATATTAAATTTTTTGTTAAAATTTTACTTTACAAAAAAAATTTTTTAAGTGGGCGTGGTCGTTCTCCGATTTTACTAATTTTTATTAAGCATACATATAGTAATAGGAGTAACGTTCCTGCCAAATTTCATCATAATATCTTCAACGACTGCCAAATTACAGCTTGCAAAACTTTTAAATTACGTTCTTTTAAAAGTGGGCGGTGCCACGCCCATTTTACTAATTTTCTATTCTGTGTCATAAGTTCAACTCACCTATCAAGTTTCATCGCTTTATCCGTCTTTGGTAATGAATTATCGCACTTTTTGTGTGTTTTCGAAATTTTCGATATCGAAAAAGTGGGCGTGGTTATAGTCCGATTTCGTTCATTTTAAATAGCGATCTGAGATGAGTGCCCAGGAACCTACATACCAAATTTCATTAAGATACCTCAAAATTTACTCAAGTTATCGTGTTAACGGACGGACGGACGGACGGACATGGCTCAATCAAATTTTTTTTCGATACTGATGATTTTGGTGTATGGAAGTCTATATCTATCTCGATTCCTTTATACCTGTACAACCAACCGTTATCCAATCAAAGTTATTATACTCTGTGAGCTCTGCTCAACTGGTTAGTTAAAATAACAAACACAATTTAAATACGTTTGTTAGAAAGAAAAAAAATTGTGTTGAAAAATAAATTATTTTTACGGGACACGTGTACAAATTTCGATATCCCCCATAATATATATCGTAGTGTGCTCCGGCTCCTACAAAAATCATGGCTTCAAGCCCCGGGAAAAGAAACTTCAGAAATTTGGAAACAAGTTTTCTCAATTGGAAAACTTGGTTTAGGCGGAGTCACCCCTCGGCAGTGATTTCGAGAAATACGTTACGGTACAAGCGGTTGTGGCTACTAACGTGCCAAATATGAAATAAACACTCAAAAAAACTTGCCCAGAAAGTAAATTACAGCTGCAGCTGGCAGAACTGCCTTTAGCAGATCGATTACCAATATTTCGCGGCGCTGAAGGGATAAGCAATATCAGTTAACAGGTAACGAAGAAAATAGCTTTGGGGCTTTATGTAATATTTTTTCGTCACAGCCTATCGAACATACAGAAGCTGCACCCACACAGGGTGAAGCTATCGAGATAAAGGATAATTTGTTAGCTACAGCACAGGTGCGGCTTCTAACCCGCAGTGGAACAAGTGTTAGGATCAGTGTTGCCAGAACTTTTTTAGTAAAGGCTAAAATAAAAAGAAAAAAGGCATTAAGCATTAATTCTTTTTTTCGTAAGATACATAATCTAATAAAAATTTTTAATTAATTTTGACTCCAATTTCATAAAAAATATAACAGTTAACAGATGCTATCGTTGTTTTAATTTAAAAGGGATACATGATAAATAAAACTCCAATATAATCTATAAGTTTTCGTAATATGTTTGAGGTAAATAGTTTTTTATTTGCAAAACAAGAACGCCGATAAAACCATTTTCATTAAGGGAATCTACGTACTGTCCTTTTAAAACACTCATAAAAGATGTAAACTCTATATTCCAAAAAGTCTGAGAACTTCTTTTACAAGATTTTGGTATGCGTTCTACACCGACTGCATATCTGGCAAGTAATTTTTTGAAGGGAATAATTTCATGACACTTTCTGGGCTGGCCGAACCACTGCCGATGATTGACCACCGGATAAACATAGTTTTGAAATAGGTTATTATGAATATGAATAAAGAAATTTGTAGTAGATAGTGTCTTGTTATAAGTCAAAGCAATTTTATATGTGCAAGAAAACTTATAATAAGGTTATACTACACCAATCGCTATTCAACATCGTTATTATAACAGCTTATGTAAGCCTGATTTTGGGTGGGCTATATATAAGCCTTATATGAATGGTCTTAATACAGCAAGTAGCAAGGCCTTATGTAAGTAAGCATTATTTTTGTTAGTCCGTAATCCTTATAATAAAGTTATTATATTCTACCTTATGGCTTATAGTAACTCCTTACGTTAGTTTTACGTTATATGTACGCTGACCATCCGTCCTTTATTTCAAAGGACAGCCCTTTATTTTACGCTTCTGTTTACCAAAATAAAGGACAGTTTTTGTCCTTTATATTAGAAACTGTCCTTTAAATTATCTAAAAATTGCCTTTAAAATAGTTAAAGATATCCAAAGGTGAATTGCAATGTGCTTGTAAATACGTTCCTATCGCCGTCACATGAACGCGTATGCAGCGCGGGACTTTAAAAACAACTCTGTACACCTCAGTTTCGAACAGCTATTTACTCACACAAGTAATAAGTGTGTTCTTTTGCAACCCGTTTTCAGCGCTTTAATGACCATAAGAACGAACTATTTTTACAATTGACTATAAGCAACCTAACAGAAAGAACATATTCGCGCGACTTCGGTCTACGATCAACCTCATTTGGGAAAAAAGACACACTAAAACATTTATCTTTGGAAATCAGCTTTTAACAACACATTCCGAAAAGTAAGTTTATATTTAATGCATACATACATAAATTGATGTAAACTAGCAACTATGCTTGGGTAAAATTTTATAATACAATCAAAAATGATTTCTGAAACTAACAATTGTTTTATTTAGGAACATGCCACCAAAGAGAAAGTGTCACTTCAATAGCGAGCTTGAGAAGGAATTTCCTTTTATTAAAAGCTTAGCTACTACAAATGACTTGCGGTGTCTTAAATGCTCTTCCATTTTTTTCATTACAAATAGTGGAAAATCGGCTATTAATCAGCACCTTCAGACTGCAAAACATAAACGTGCTGATGTTTCTGCATCCTCCAGCCACTCCTTAAATCTTGTGACGAATATTAGCAACACTAAGGGATACTATCATCTCTAAGCCGATACTAAGCAGTCACTGGTATGTAGATAAACAAATCAATCGTTATGTTTACACATATGTACACAAAAGCAGCGGAGAGATACGCACAAACACATGCATGTATCTGAGATACTCACTAAAGTATGCAATCATCGGTGGAAGTATTACTCACATATACAAGCGCATATTGCTATGCGAGAAGCTATAAACGTGCATCTGTAGTTTACTAAGTAGTAAATTCTAGAGGAAGAAACGGCTAGAAGTATGCGAACGAGACAGCAGAGAGTAAAAAAGGAACGAAAGCTGAGTAATCAGCAATCAGCTTGATTTAAGCACGATATCAGTTGCGAAGTGAAGTTTAATTGCGAAGTACTTTCAAATTAGTCTAATAAAGGCAATTTTGTAATACAGAATATTGGAGTGTTTTATTCAACAATTTAGCGATACGAAAGTAAGCAGAAGGTTGCAAATAGGCGGAATTTCACTAAATTCGTTACAATATGTTTGTATGGAGTACACATTTCTACTCTAAGGGGAGGCAGAATGCGTTACACGAGGGAACTTGGGACTATCATTCCATTCAGCACAATCACGCACATAGATCCAATGATTGCACTACGAAATTAATAAAAGCTTGCTTTGATCAGGGTTATGTATGTGCTAGAATAAATGCGAGGCTGTTGTGTGCAATATCTTTGCACAATGTCGCTGAGAAAAATTAAATCTGAGTTGTCGGACGTGCGCTGTTGTTCAATTTATTCAGATTGTTCAAACCACGGAAACATTAAACTTTGTACAATTTTAATGAGATACTTCTTAGAACGACAGGGCATGCAAGTTAAAATATTGGAAATTGATAAACTTCCTGGAGAAACATCTGATATTTTGTCGAACTGTTCATTGTCATACAGAGTTTTGAATTACGCGATAAGGTAGTTGTAAATTGTGCTGACACCAATAATACTAATTTTGGTGGTGCGTTAAGGCGAGGCAAAAACAGTGTTTTCAATAAGATCCAAGAACGTCTTAATAAAAGCCTAATTGGCGTTAACTGCGCTACTCATATTTTGATCAATTTTATTCAAACTACCATGGAATGCCTACCAATCGATATTGAAGTTATTATTGTAAAAATATACTCCTTTTTTTATATTTATACGGTTCCTTTGGAGCAATTGAAAGAGATTTGTAATTTTGCAGATGCAGAATACCATAGGTTGTTAGGGTACAGAAAAACTCGATGGCTTACATTGATGCCCCAGCATTAGAAAGAAAACTTAAACTATTTATACCACTTCAGACGTTCTTTCTTGGGCAAAATCAGTGCGCAACAATTTTGTTTAACTTTTTTTCTGATCCCTTTCCTGAAACATGGCTATTTTTCGCACATGGTCAAGCTGCATTATTTCATTTTTCTATAACACAGATCGAAAAGCAACATACTTCAATGCCTGAAGTTTCATATATAATAAAAGATTTACTTCTCAAGTTGAACGACAGAAGAGAAACTTTAATACCGATAGCTTCGAAACATTTATTAATCGAACTAAATAATGGAAGAGATATTAGTGGAACAAACTTCTTAGTGTGTGCTAACAAATTCTATGAAAGATGTGAACAATATATTTTCCAATGGAATTCTGCAGTAGAATGTAAATACCAGTTCCAGCTCAAATGGTGAAAGGAATGTGAAAGGAAAAGTATATACAAACCGACACACATATATATACAGCAAAAGAATTTCGTTGCCTACTTTTAGGAACATACGTTTTTTCGGTTTGTGTTCCGTTCTTCCGGTTTGCGTTCTGGCTGATCTCCCGGTTTGTGTTCTGGCTGATGTATAAGAAAAAGCTTAGAGCTTTTTGCCTTTAGCAGAGCTTAGCAGTTCAGGAGAGGATCGTTAAATGGGGGCCCTACATTTTTAAATGTCCCATAATATTTCTAATGAGTCCTAGACTTCACCCGTGCGTTTTTAAAGAGTCCCATAGATTTCTAATCGAGCGACTGCTCCCCAATAAATATTTTTTAGATTTTTAACTAAAGAACGTCTTTATAATGAACTTGTGATTTCATTACCACAAAGTTTTGTATTTTAGTAAAACGTTGATTACAACCATTTGGAGGAGCCCATGTTCCATGTAAATTATAGGTCTGCATATAAATTATAAAATTTTTTAAATATGAAGACTGGACATTTAATTTGTCTTTTTATTAGGGTATAAGTTTGTATGTACATACTTACACATATGTATCTACGTGAGGATTTCATGAAACGGTAAATAAATATGAAGGCTGAACATTTTGTTCGCCTTTCTTTTAGGTTATAAGTTTATATTTAAATAGTAACATATAGGTTATAACAGCAGTATCCAGCGGTTGACCCATTTACTCACGTTGCTGAGCATGTGACCGCGCTATGTTGCGTGTTAAAGTTTCGCTGACGCAGCACACGCGCAGAATAAGCGGAAGTTAATTGGGACAACGATTGGTGTAGTTGCAGAAATTGTGATTGAACAGCATAATCTAGTTTTAGTTAAGTGTTCTATAACCAACCATAAAGCTTAAAATTTCCTGTAGGGTATACATAAGCTGTTATACTGCCTGCCTATGTAACGATGCATTTTGATTTCTCATCAATACATAGCTGCATAGATATGTATGTAATTTATGTATTTAGTCTCTCTTAGCAAATAACCACAGTTATGAATATAAATATCCGCACATAGAGGGTCACCTGATGTCTTCATTTTTCTTTGTTCCCTCCAAATTAGATTCGCTTCAGCATAACATGTAAAATAATAAACCGTACATAAAAATAAAATACCGTTCGTACAAAAAATCTATAATCAAGCGTTTTTAAATACAGTCCGCTGGTTTAGTATCAAACATTTTTTGGTCCATCGTACCGGATTAGGCGCGAACGAAGAAATAATTAATTTTACTGTTTCGGTTTTGCACAAAGTTAGCAGAGTGAAAAGTAAAATGCAGAAGTTAAAGGCGAAACGATCCCTGCTAAAAGGAGCAGTCACACGCATCTTAAGTTTCATTAGCAGTGGAGGCGATTCTCCAGTTTCCGACTGGGAGTGCCGCTTGGAGCGTCTTGAGGAGGTATGGAGTGAGTACCGGGACATAGTTCGAGCTATGGTAGAAAAGAGCGATGGCGAGGAGGAACCGATGGAGGAGATTCAGGCTGATGCGGAGGAATTTGAAGAGCGCGTGCTGACCACAAAAGGTAAACTTAGAGCACATATCACTGCGAAATCGCACGCCACCGGTGCATCAAATGAGAGTACTCGTGGAGACTGTTCGGTTGCCGAAATTTTGTCATCGCAAACGGAAGTTTTGGGTAATTTGGCCAAGCAAGTGTCTGGGCCAAACTTAAGTTTCATGCCGAAATTGAAAATCAAATCTTTCTCTGGGGAGTTAACTGAGTGGAAATCTTTTCACGATTCGTATGTCACTTCGATTCATAACAACTCGGTATACTCATCGTGTCAAAAGTTTCAGTTGCTGAAGAGTTACTTGACGGAAGCAGCATATGATTTAATTGGACATATACCTGCGACCAACGATAACTACCCAGAGGCCTGGAGTAAATTATGTGCCCGCTATAATAAACTTGGGGTTATAGCCCATACGCAAATATCAAAGTTTCTTAATCTCACGGCTGTGAGCAACCAATCGGCTTCTTCCTTACGTAAACTATATGATGGAGCTGATGAGGTTGTTCGTGGATTACGCGCACTTGGCGATCAAGCAACGAAAAGGGACATTTGGCTAATTCACATTATACTTGGTAAGCTCGATTCGACAACTGCAAGAGAATGGACGAAGCTCACGAAATCAGACGACGATTTTCCAACATTCGATGAATTCTTGACATTTTTGGACAAAACTTGCATCATGTTGGAAGCTGTGACACCTGCAACCGCATCGCGTACTGAAAGCCGTACAGTAGCAGTTAGGTCACATCAAACCACAATAGAAAAGAATATGAAATGCTCAAAATGTAGTGATTTACATGAGTTGCATCAGTGCACTGAATTTCTCAATATGGATGTTAAATCTCGCAGAGAATTTGTGACCTCTAAACGCATATGTTACAACTGCCTCAGACTAGGGCATATATCAAATAATTGCCGCTCGAAATTTTCATGTCGTAATTGTCGAAAACGACACCACAGCCTCTTACACGAAGAGGAGCAACAAACTGACAAGTTAGAGTCATTCGTGGACTCTGCAGTTAGTGTCAACTTTCACGCGTTGCCTGCAATAAACACTCTTCTGCCGACAGCGGTTTGTCAGGTACGTGACAGTTATGGATGTAAACAGAAGTGTCGATTGTTGTTAGACAGCGGCTCTGAGAAGACTATTATATCAGAGAGTGCCGTCAGTCGCTTAGGGTTACATCGTAAGCATGCCAGAATACCGGTACATGGTTTGGACAACTCAGCTACTGGAATCTCGCGCGGCTGGGTTTCACTCCAAATAACTTCCAGTGACAACAATAATACGTTCACAGTGGATGCCCTAATTATGCCAACAATCGCATCGTTTATGCCAGCGAACGAACTAAATAAAGAGCAATACACTTCATTTTTGTCTTTAGACTTGGCGGATCCATTGTTCTATATGCCTGCGCCAATAGACGTTCTTCTGGGGAACGACAAATTTTTTGATATTTTGAGGGGCGAAAAGATTAGCGTAAAGCAACAAAATTTATGTGCGCTTTCAACATCACTGGGGTGGGTCGTAGGTGGCGATTTAAACAAAAATACTAGCGATAGAAGCGTGGGAGTATTTCTTAGTAACGTAGATATCGACCAGACACTTACACGCTTTTGGGAGACCGAAGAAGTCGAATACAACAACAAATTTACAGACGACGAGTTGAAGGCGGAACAATCATTTTCACGTACTTATACGAGATCAAACGACGGCAAGTTTAACGTTGAACTTCCATTTAAAACTAATATTAACAATTTCGGGAACTCTTTCGAGTGCGCACTCAAACGACTGCAAGCAACAGAACGCAGGTTGGCAAGTAACCCGGATATAAAATTACAATATTTGAACTTTATGGCAGATTACCTAACGCTAGATCATATGGAAAAGGTTCCACATGAAGAAATCAGTAAATCATTTAACGAATGCTACTATTTGCCTCACCATCCCGTTTTTAAAACTGATAGCACAACAACGAAGCTGCGCGTGGTGTTCGATGGATCTGCTCGCAGTGGCAGTCACCCTTCGCTGAACGATACACTTCTCATTGGGCCACCACTTTTAAGAGAGATTTTCGATATTTTGCTGCGGTTCCGTCGGCATCGCTATATAATGTCTGGTGATGTCGAAAAGATGTATCGCATGATATGGGTGCATGATTACCATCGAGATTTCCAACGCATTTTGTGGCGAAGTTCACCAGAGCAGCCAGTAGATCACTACAGGTTAAAAACTGTAACTTACGGCACTGCCTGTGCACCATTTCTTGCAGTGAGAGTATTGGAGGAGCTTGCACAAAAAAATCAAGACATGCATCCTTTGGCTTCACAGGTAATTCTTAATGAATTTTATATGGACGATGTAATGACAGGCGCAGAGACGTCAGATGAACTACTTAAAATCCATAGAGAGCTAGTTGCTCTTCTAGAAAGTGCAGGTATGAATTTGCGTAAGTGGAGTAGCAACTGTAATGAGTTACTTACATCGCTTCCTGAAAGTATGCGGGAGATGTCGCCTATTAACCTAGAACCAACTAAAACCCTAAAATTACTTGGAATGAAATGGAATCCATTTAATGACGTTTTCTCGTTTTGCCTTTCATACTCTTCCTCAACAGTTGTAACAAAACAGTCAATATTGTCAGAAGCCTCACGTATATATGACCCTTTAGGTTTTCTGACACCATGCACAATTTTGATAAAAATATTTTTCCAAGAACTGTGGCTTCTCAAAATAGGTTGGAAAGATGAAGTTCCAACTAACGTTTCTGCACATTGGTTACGGCTCAGAGACACACTCCCAATATTAAACTCGTTAAAAATTCCAAGAAGAGCATTGTTCGCACTAGGGCATAATGAATTGCACGGCTTTTGCGATGCTTCGCAAAATGCTTACGCAGCCGTAATCTATTGTCGCTCTGAGTATCAAGGTAAAATAACAACTCACCTGGTAGCTGCAAAGAGTCGGGTCGCTCCGCTCAAGCAAATATCCTTACCTCGTCTTGAGTTATGCGGTGCTGTTCTCCTCTGTCGACTGATGAATCGTGTCGTAAAAACTTTGCAGTATGATAGAATGGAAGCTCAAATGTGGACGGACTCATCGATTGTTATTCATTGGTTATTGGCAGTGCCGCGGCGCTGGTCCGTTTACATAGCAAACCGGACATCCGAGATATTGACTAGTTATAAGAGCACACAATGGCGGCATATTCGTTCGTCATATAATCCAGCTGATCCCGGGTCTAGGGGTGTGTGGCCTGTGGAATTACACACATTAAACATATGGTGGTATGGTCCCTCTTGGCTTAACAAACCAAAGGAGTTCTGGCCACAGTCGAGCGCGCCATCAGATATTCGTCATAGTGATCTAGAAGAACGTAAGACTCAACCCAAATATCACACTAATCTGTTCTTTCTATCTACAGACAATCATGCAATCCTTGGTCCACTGTCATTGCGCATTTCCAACTGGTCTAGGCTGGTGCGCTCGGTGTCATATTGTCTACGATTTATTGGTTGCTTACGCAAACAAAAATATGAAAGGTTTTTGTCATCAAATGAAATCAAATATGCTACAATTTTTATCATTCGCGCAGTTCAGGAAGAACTGTTCTCAGCTGACATTGCTGCCTTAAAGAAACAAAGCGCCGTTGCAAATAAAAGCAAGCTTTTGTCACTAACGCCATTCTTAGACGGCAATGGGGTGCTTAGGGTAGGAGGAAGAATCAGTAATTCATCAGCGTCATTCGACATCAGGCACCCAATCATTTTAGCTTCGAAACATAAGATGGTCGAAATGATAGTTAAATATACACATATTTCACATTTGCACGTTGGAGTAACACAGCTTATATTTATTTTGAGACAGCAGTACTGGATTTTGGGCTCACGTAACCTAGCGAGGAAACTAGTCCATAAATGCTTAACGTGCTTCAAGCTACGGAAAACCACTCAGACGCAAATAATGAGCGACCTGCCTATAGAGAGGGTGAGATTCCAGCGACCATTTTCAAAGGTTGGCTGCGATTATGCTGGTCCTTTTTTACTAAAGGTTGAGATAGGAAAACTGCCACGTAAGGTAAAATGCTACATTTCTCTCTTTGTGTGCTTTGTAACAAAGGCTATACACTTAGAGTTAGTTGGTGATTTAACTACCGAAGCATTTATTGGTGCGTTGGACAGATTCATTTCAAGGCGTGGAAATCCTGAAGAAATTTGGTCCGATAATGCGACAAATTTTGTTGGGGCCAGACGTAAACTTCACGAAATGCACCAGATTTTGGAAGCTCAACAACGCAGCTCGGAAGTAGCAGACTTTCTTTCAGTGCATGGCATCACTTGGCGTTTCATACCCCCCTCCTCTCCACATTTTGGGGGTCTGTGGGAAAGCGGTGTAAAATCGGTAAAAACGCATTTAAAACGAGTAATCGGCGAAACAACTTTAACGTACGAACGCTTTTATACGCTTTTGACTCGTATAGAGGCGCTGCTAAATTCCCGCCCACTGTGCCCTAGCAATGATGGAGAAATCGATGCACTTACGCCTGCTCATTTTTTGATTGGACAACCACTTACTGCACGAGCAGAACCTACCGTCGACAAGGCTGTAAATATACATCCGTTAAAGCAATGGGAAAAGGTAAAACATATGGCACAAGGTTTCTGGAATAGGTGGCATGCCGAGTATCTCACAAGCCTTCAACACCGTAAGAAGTGGCAAAACGAGAAAAGGAATATACAACTAAATGACATTGTCATCGTTCGCGAGTCGAATGTACCTCAGTCGCAGTGGATGCTTGCAAAGGTTGTGAAACTTTTTCCAAGCGCTGATGGCAAGGTGAGAGTAGTCGGAATAAAAACCGCAAAGGGCGAGTACGTACGACCGGTAACCAAACTCGCATTACTGCCTTCTTCTGCAGGACTTGAATCCTTCAGCGGCGCGGAGGATGTTCTATAACCAACCATAAAGCTTAAAATTTCCTGTAGGGTATACATAAGCTGTTATACTGCCTGCCTATGTAACGATGCATTTTGATTTCTCATCAATACATAGCTGCATAGATATGTATGTAATTTATGTATTTAGTCTCTCTTAGCAAATAACCACAGTTATGAATATAAATATCCGCACATAGAGGGTCACCTGATGTCTTCATTTTTCTTTGTTCCCTCCAAATTAGATTCGCTTCAGCATAACATGTAAAATAATAAACCGTACATAAAAATAAAATACCGTTCGTACAAAAAATCTATAATCAAGCGTTTTTAAATACAGTCCGCTGGTTTAGTATCAAACAGTTAAGTAAACTATTTTTTATACAATAATTGGTTAGCATAGCATAATTACTTTAACACAAGAACTTAGCTGCTAGGTAAATTACTTTGTTCGAGTTAGTTCAATTTGGATAGTTCAATTGTATAACGTTAACATATTTCTAGTGTTTATTTTAATTCGCTGAACGGACAGTTCACCGCAACTTTAATTTTTTATCGCCTCGCCTGCTGTGAGGCTTAACTGGCGCCCGAGCAGTTCTCGGTGCAGAGTGTATAAAATTTGATAAAAAGGACCAATTAATAAAAGTATTTAAATCGAACACAAAAAAGTAAAGTGAAAGTGAAGTGAAACAAAAGTTGGTAAAAAAAAGGACCAATTAGCAAAAAGAGTATTTAAATCGAACACAAAACAGTAAAGAGAAAGTAGAGCGAAACAAAATAAAACGTACTAAAGAAAAAAGTTTTTAAAACAGACACAAAAATAAAGTAAAGTGAAACAAAATAATAAGTACTAAGGAGAACATAAATTAGTAAATCGAGCACGCAGGAAAAACAGAGTGAGGGCGAAATCATAAAAAAGAAGTACCAGAGTGTCAAGAACCAAAACACCAACAGCGGCCGAATGAGGTTTTGCTATTTGTGAGTAGATAGCCCAACTGTTAACACCTTTTTTTCTTTTCTGTATATTCCTAGAAACATGAACACTGAGGAAATGAAAAAATCCCTTTTGGAAATTAATGGCGCAGTAAACGCCATTCTCTCGCAACTAAGCCGCTTCGAGGAACGCCTAAAACGTGTCGAAACAAAGAGCAATGTAGAGTCCATACAGGGACTCAGCCAAAATTTGGTAAGTCTAGAAGAACAGCTAGAGGCTGTGCGCAGACAATCTGCGGACACCGACCCACAACCAGTAGAGGAGCCACTGGTAAGTCCTCGGACTGAGGGCGAACTGAACGAAATTTCAAAACTCCCAGATTCTGTCAAGGACCTCCAAGTATTTGACGGATCACGAGAACACTATTCCTCTTGGATCCACAGCGCAGAACAAATCGTTAGGGATTATCAGGTTGTTCGGCACAAGCCGATCTATAGGGCCATATTAAGGCATATTAGGTATAAGATTAGGGGGGCAGCAGACGCTGCACTGGTATCCCACAATATCCTGGATGCTGATTGGAAAAGCATGAAGGAAATCCTTTCCCTGCACTATGCCGATGCCAGAGACATTGAAACGCTCGATCAACAACTAACCCACATGACTCAAGGACGCCAAGAAGTCTCCGAATTTTACGCTCAAATTAACAAGAAATTATCCCTAATGATAAATACTATCAATACGGAAAAATACGAGCATAAGGAAACAGTTAAGGCTTTGGCGGAGACGCACCGAAGAAGGGCACTCGACGTCTTTATAAGAGGTCTTAATGGGGACTTGCCGACGCTGCTCGTCATACAGAAACCAAAATCCTTACCAGAGGCATACTCATCATGCCTCGCATTTATGAACGTGGATAGCAGAAACGCCATTTATAGAGCCCCACAAACATTCAACAGAAATCAAAGAATGTTCACTGATGTATATCAATCGCGTCATTTGCAGCAAGGCAACAGGGATTACCCACCTCAGTACCAATCTAGATATAGGTACACAGCCCCAACAAACAAAAGTCTTATAAATAGAGTCCCAAGCCAGTTAGGACCAAACCCATACCACCCAGGGTCAGGACAATCTCGCGTTAGTAATCAATATTCGCAGAGCTGGCGCAGCAATAACAGCCCCTCAGGCGTCACAAGAATGGATGCTGATCAATCTTCCCAAATCCGGCAATCCAATAGCTCCAATTTCCGAAGAAACGATAGTCTAAAAAGGGGACCTAGTTCTTCAGGGTTTTCAGCAAACAAACAACAAAAATTGTTCTATTTGGTGCCAATAGATGAAGAGGAGGGCGTAGAAGGCACTATAGAAAGCAATAAGGAACAACCCATCGGGGATCAGGTAAATTTTACGGTAGGGGCCTCGTGTCCGGCGTACCGTATTTAGAATACACCACGCAAGGTCAGGGAACACTCAAGTTTTTAGTGGATACGGGTAGCTCAAATTCTTGTAGAAGACCTACAAAACCCAGATAGAGTCCTTGAAGTCATATGGGAGGAGCATAGAAGAGCGCATCGAAACCTCACTGAGAATAGAAAGCAAATCCTAGAGCGATACTACTTTCCGGGAATGAGCAATAAGATTAGAACATGTGTTTCATCGTGCGAAACATGTAAACTTAGCAAGTATGATAGGCACCCATATACGCCAGAACTACAAAGGACACCAATCCCATCACGTCCTTGTGAAATCATTTACATAGACATATTCGAAATTCAAGGGGAAAAGTTTTTAAGCTGCATAGACAAATTCTCAAAATTTGCTAAACTTTTCCACATTAGAAACAAATCCACTCTGCACCTTAAATAGAAAATGGTGAAACTACTACACTATTTTACGACCCCTACAATTTTGGTAACCGACAATGAACGCGGATTGATAAGCCCGATAATACAAAATTTACTCGAATCGTTAGGAATCAGCCTTTATCGTACGCCATCCCAGAGAAGTGAGGTGAATGGCAAAGGCTCCATTCCACCCTTATTGAAATATTTAGGTGTTTAAAATTAGACAATCCCACTTTCAAGACAAAAGAGCTGGTAAATATAGCAGTAGATCACTATAACAATACCATTCACTCGGTAACAAATCGAAAGCCAAGTGAGATATTTTTCAATCGTTCAAAAGCCTCTAATTACCAGGCACTCCTAGACAAAAGTAGGAAAATAAATAAATACCTGAAAACACTGCTAACCCAAAAGCAAATTACCCAGATCGAACGGCATAACAGGAAAAGATCGCTACCGGAGCGTTATGACGAAAACGATGTCATATACGTGAAGGATAGACAGATTAAGGGAAAACAGAAACCACCTTTCAAAAAAGAAATAGTTGCCGAAGCAAACAAAGTCACAGTAACCACACTTAGTGGTAAAAAAATCCATAAATTGCACATAAAAAATTTAAAGAAACGCGGCAATGCACATAATGAATAGAAACCTTTTGAAATCATAGCTACAAGAGCGGGCTTATTAGTGAGACCAATCGTGCCTTAGTAGGTTGTGGCGCCATCGAAATTGACAAATGGCTACGCTACTCCCAAAAGGGATACCCACGACCCCCCATAGCTGGTTCGAGAACAGCATGATAAAAAAAAAAAAAAAACAAAAAGAAAAAAAACAAAAAACCATATTTCTGAATTTCGTTAGTACTTGCTATTACTTGCTACAACAAAAAAGAAAAGAAAAACAAAAAATGTATTTCTGAATTTTGTTATTACTTGCTACAACAAAAAAGAACAAAAAAGAAAAACAAAAAATCACCAAAGAAATGTAATCGTTAGTATCCAGAGCGGAAATGGGTGGATCATCAGCGGATCCTTCAAACTTATACATGCTATCAACCTCCAGCAGTACGCTACTATCATATCGAAGATGGAAAAACTGGCCTACCAACTACTAAAACGAAGTGACGACCAGCTCCTAGCACAAATCTATATCAACCAAACTCTGCAGCGCCTCGAAGAGCTGACGGGGAACACGAAAAGAATCAGACCCTCCCGATCTATTGACTGGATAGGCTCTGCGTGGAAATGGCTAGCAGGATAACCCGATGCCACTGATTGGGACAATATCCTCCACAGCCAGGGTGAAATCATAGAAAACAATAATCACCAATACAAAGTAAACAAAGATCTATTCACGGCAACTTTAGAAATTTCCAAAAAAATTAATGAAATTGTAAGCCGCACCAATTCTGTAATGAAGGAAGCTGAGGCAGAACAATTCGAGCAGAGCGCCCTTCATAATATCGTGCTCGTCCGAGAAGAGGTCAATGAAGTAGTACGGGCATGTCAACTAGCTAAACGTGGAATTATTAACACTAACCTACTCGAAATGGACGAAGTTAATCAGATCCTGTCAGAAATAGAAACACTACCTTACCAAAATATAATTGAGGCAATTGAATACGGAAAACCATCAATACATACAAATGGGACTATGCTCCTATAATTTCTATCAATGCCCAAAGTAACAGAGAAGAAGTATAACCTATTAATTACTCGCGCCGGTATCTACGAAGGCAAACAACTGGAACTTCCATTCGATAAAATGCTCGTCAACCAGGAAGAAACATATGGACTCAAGGAAAATTGCTTGACAATCAGTTCATCTACGGTATGTGAATCAGAGTCCTTGAGCAAATTGGAAGAGAATACCTGCCTACCTCGGTTGCTGAAAGGAGGTGACGCTAGCTGCCAATTCATTAGGCGCAATGGAACGATAATCGAATTGATAAATGATAACACAATTTTTATCTCAAACTACCAAGGTGTAGTGGAAAGTAATAACGATACTAGCAATATAAATGGCACCTACCTTATCCAGTTAAGTAAGGAAACGATAAAAGTTGGCAACCAAGTGTTCTCCAGCAACGAAGCAATCACAGCTCAAGCCTTGCCAGCCGTACTAGCAAACGTCAAAAACCACACTACAAAGATCAATCTGGAGTGCGTTCATGATATCACGATGGAAAAATTTAGACATCTAGGGTATGTAAACGGGAAAACTAACTTCTCGTTAGTCACGGAAGCTGCCTCGATATTCGCAATAGCCCTCATCGTCGCCATGCTATGGAAATGGTACACTAGGAAGCTAGATATTCCACCAGTTCAAATTCCGATGCAATGGGCTACAACCACGAAGATCTTCAAGGGCCAATCTGCCCATGAAATCCGTAGCCTGGACGACAGCGCACCAGTCAAGCCAGTCAGAATCAACATTACACCAAATAACCAGATCGACTCTATAAAAAATATATCCACTTCACATTTTTCATGCTTCGATCTGCGGGACGCAGATCTTTAAAGGGGGAGGAGTTATAACAGCAGTATCCAGCGGTTGACCCATTTATTCACGTTGCTGAGCATGTGACCGCGCTATGTTGCGTGTTAAAGTTTCGCTGACGCAGCACATGCGCAGAATAAGCGGAAGTTAATTGGGACAACGATTGGTGTAGTTGCAGAAATTGTGATTGAACAGCATAATCTAGTTTTAGTTAAGTAAACTATTTTTTATACAATAATTGGTTAGCATAGCATAATTACTTTAACACAAGAACTTAGCTTCTAGGTAAATTACTTTGTTCGAGTTAGTTCAATTTGGATCGTGCAAGAGCACAGAATAAATTTTATAACGTTAACATATTTCTCGTGTTTATTTTAATTCGGTGAACGGACAGTTCACCGCAACAATAATTTTTTATCGCCTCGCCTGCTGTGAGGCTTAACTTATATGTATGTACAAAAGAAAAAATCAAAACATGCTTATAAGAAACCTTAACTGTTCAACATTGAAGCATATTTACAAATATATATATATATACTAGAAGGCCCGCAGACGTTGTCCTGCCCTAAATTTGGCCTATCTGCATACATTTTAATAAGCTTTTCCGTCTGACTCTGCCCTCCCCCCATCTTCACTTTTTCTTAATCATTTTATTCACTCCTCCCTCCTTCTTTTTCGCTTCTTCTATCTCCATCTTCGTCTTATTCTATCTCTTTCTCAATCTCCTTCTCTCTTTTCTCTTCTCTCAATTTCTTCTCATTCTTCTGAATCCCTTATTGACTGTCCCAGAGGGTGGTATGTATTTTATTCCAGTTCCAGTCCCACTCCGAGTCTCAGTCCCAGTCCTAGTCCTAATCCCAGTCCCAGTCCGTCTCTGGATAATATATTGCTCTGTACTAAAGCACTCATCAACAGCTTCCATTTGTTATCCATATTGTATAAACACTGTCTAGACATTCACTGACCCCCGTTTTGGCCTATATCTCGAGACCCTAGTCACCCAGGGGTATGAAAATTACCCTCTGCTAAAGCACTCATCAACAGCTTTCATTTGATATCAATATTCTATAAACAAATTTTAGGGGTACCCGGGTCCACGTTTTGGCCTATATCTCGAGACCCTAGTCACCCAGGGGTATGAAAATTACCCTCTACTAAAGCATTCATCAACAGCTTTCATTTGATATCCATATTCTATAAACACATTTTACGGGTACCCGGTTCCACGTTTTGGCCTATATATCGAGACACTAGTCACACAGTCACCTATCCTATATTTTAAGTTAGATCAAACTGCACACGGGGTGCAAAACAAATTCAAAATCGGTTCAGCAGGTTAGAAGTCCATTGGCCTCAAACATAGTGACACGTGTTTTTTTATATATTAAGATAAGTAAATAAAACCACATGTCGTATTTCATTAGATTGTAAGTTTGTATGCTTACATTTAGGCGCATACGTTCTGGCTGATCTATAAGAAAAAGCTTAGAGCTTTTTGTTTTGTATTCTGCCTGCAAGAAAAAAAAGAGCTTAGACGTTTATCAATATAGGAGAGTATCAGGCTCAGATTTTAAATGAGGGGCCCCAAATTTTTAAAGGGCCCCTAATTTTTAAATGCCCCTTTATTACTTTACTGTAATACATTTAAGAAAAAGCAAAATTTATATTTTATATATTTTATTTTTATTAAATAAAAATTCTAAACATAATTGACCACATATTACTGTTTTGTATTTTTGTTTCTGATCATAATTGTAATGTATTGGTGGCTTCAGATAATTAGTCAGTTAAATCGGTGGCTGCAAATTTCCAAAACTGTCAAAATATTCTTTATAATTTTTGTTTTAAACACGCTTTTATTAGCTTGGCCTGTATGTAACGGAATCTTTGAGCTTAATTTTCACCGGTTTCTATAAGTCTGATTAATTTGAAAGTTTTCATACGTATCAAGGACCGATGAAAATGCATTAATGTGATGGTGTGGTGACATAAGGTCAACGGCCATAAGGTCAATTGGCCTTATTACCACTTTGAAGGGCCATAAGTTTGATTGAAACTTTGCACGCGTATCAAGGACCGATGAAAATGCATTAATGTGATGGTGTGGTGACATAAGGTCAACGGCCATAAGGTCAGTTTGCCTTATTACCACTTTGAATGGCCATAAGTTTGATTGAAATTTTGCACACGTATCAAGGCTCGATGACAATGCAATAATGTGATGGTGGGGTGACATAAGGTTACAGGACAAAAGGTCAATTGAACTTATGACCACCCCAAATGGCCTTAGATTTGAAAGCTTGAACATAATGCGAAAAACGCATAACTTTATTAACACGCTTTTATTAGCTTGGCCTGTATGTAACGGAATCTTTGAGCTTAACTTTCACCGGTTTCTAGAAGTCTGATTAATTTGAAAGTTTTCATACGTATCAAGGACCGATGGAAATGCATTAATGTGATGGTGTGGTGACATAAGGTCAACGGCCATAAGGTCAATTGGCCTTATTACCACTTTGCATGGCCATAAGTGTGTTTGAAACTTTGCACACGTATCACGGCTCGATGACAATGCATTAATGTGCTGGTGTGGTAACATAAGGTCAACGCCCATAAGGTCAATTGGCTTTATTACCACTTTGAATGGCCATAAGTTTGATTGAAACTTTGCATACGTATCACGGCTCGATGACAATACATTAGTCCATAAGTTTGATAGAAACTTTGCACACATATCAAGGCTGGATGACAATGCATTAATGTGATGTTGTGGTGACATAAGGTCAACGGCCAGAAGGTCAATTGGCCTTATTACCACTTTGAATGGCAATAAGTTTGATTGAAACTTTGCACACGTATCAAGGGTGGATGACAATGCATTAATGTTATTGTGTGCTGACATAAGGTCAACGGCCATAAGGTCAATTGGCCTTATTACCACTTTGCATGGCCATAAGTTTGTTTGAAACTTTGCACACGTATCAAGGCTCGATGACAATGCAATAATGTGATGGTAGGGTGACATAAGGTAACAGGACATAAGGTCAATTGAACTTATGACCACCCCAAATGGCCTTAGATTTGAAACCTTGCACATAATGCGAAAAATGCATAACTTTATTAACACGCTTTTATTAGCTTGGCCTGTATGTAACGGAATTTTTGAGCTTAATTTTCACCGGTTTTTAGAAGTCTTATTAATTTGAAACTTTGCATACGTATCAAGGACCGATGACAAGGCGTGGCATGGCACATCTACGAAAGAGCATACTGGAGACCTTTTTTAACACGCTTTTATTAGCTTAGCCTGTATCTATGTAACGGAATCTTTGAGCTTAATTTTCACCAGTTTCTAGAAGTCTCATTAATTTGAAACTTTGCATACGTATCAAGGGCTGATGACAATGCATTAATGTGATGGTGAGGTGACATACGATCAACGGCCATAAGGTCAATCGGCCTTATTACCACTTTGAATGGCCATAAGTTTGATTGAAACTTTGCACACGTATCACGGCTCGATGACAATGCATTAATGTGATGGTGAGGTGACATACGATCAACGGCCATAAGGTCAATCGGCCTTATTACCACTTTGAATGGCCATAAGTTTGATTGAAACTTTGCACACGTATCAAGGCTCGATCACAATGCAATAATGTGATGGTGGGGTGACATAAGGTAACAGGACATAAGGTCAATTGAACTTATGACCACCCCAAATGGCCTTAGATTTGAAACCTTGCACATAATGCGAAAAACGCAGGTCAACGGCCATAAGGTCAATTGGCCTTATTACCACTTTGAATGGCCATACGTTTGATTGAAACTTTGCACACGTATCAAGCCTCGATGACAATGCAATAATGTGATGGTGGGGTAACATAAGGTTAAACGACATTAGGTCAATTGAACTTATGACCACCCCAAATGGCCGTAGATTTGAAACCTTGCACATAATGCGAAAAACGTATTCTTTTATTAATGATAGTAGTGGATGCATGGCACATCTACGAAAGAGCATATTGGAGCCCTTTTTTAACGCGCTTTTATTAGCTTGGCCTGTATCTATGTAACGGAATCTTTGAGCTTAATTTTCACCGGTTTCTAGAAGTCTGATTAATTTGAAACTTTGCACACGTATCAAGGACCTATGAAAATGCATTAGTGTGATGGTGTGATGACATAAGGTCAATTGCCTTATTACCTCTTTGAATGGCCATAAGTTTGTTTGAAACTTTGCATACGTATCAAGGCTCGATTTCAAAGCATTAATGTGATGGTGTGGTGACATAAGGTCAACGGCCATAAGGTCAGTTAGCCTTATTACCACTTTGAATGGCCACAAGTTTCATTAAAATTTTGCACACGTATCAAGGCTCGATGACAATGCATTAATGTGATGGTGTGGTCACATAAGGTCAACGGCCATAAGGTCAATTGGCCTTATTACCACTTTGAATGGCCATAAGTTTGATTGAAACTTTGCACACGTATCAAGGCTCGATGACAATGCAATCATGTGATGGTGGGGTCACATAAGGTTAACGGACATAAGGTCAATTGAACTTGTGACCATCCCAAATGGCCACAGATTTGAAACCTTGCACATAATGCGAAAAACGCATTCATGTATTAACAAGCTTTTATTAGCTTGACCTGTATGTAACGGAATCTTTGAGCTTAATTTTCACCGGTTTCAGGAAGCCTGATTCATTTGAAACTTTGCGTACGTTTCAAGAACCGATGACAATGCATTAATGTGCTGGTGTGGTGTCATAAGGTCAACGGCACAAGGTCAGTTGGCCCTATTACCATTTTGAATGGCCATAAGTTTGATAGAAAATCTGCACACATATCAAGGCTCGATAACAATGCATTAATGTAATGGTGTGTTGACATAAGGTCAACGGCCATAAGGTCAATTGGCCTTATTACCACTTTGAATGGCCATAAGTTTGATTGAAACTTTGCACACGTATCAAAGGTCGATGACAATGCATTAATGTGATGGTGTGGTGACATAAGGTCAACTGCCACAAGGTCAATTGGCCTTATTACCACTTTGAATGGCCATAAGTTTGATTGAAACTTCGAACACGTATCAAGGCTCGATGACAATGCAATAATGTGATGGTGGGGTGAAATAAAGTTAACGCACATAAGGTCAATTGAACTTATGATATGCACATAATGCGAAAACAGCATTCCTTTATTAATGATATAAGTGAATGCATGGCACATCTACGAAAGAGCATACTGGAGCCCTTTTTTAACACGCTTTTATTAGCTTGGCCTGTATCTATGTAACGGAATCTTTGAGCTTAATTTTCACCGGTTGCTAGAAGTCTGATGAATTTGAAACTTTGCGTACGTATCAAGGACCGCTGACAATGCATTAATGTGATGGTGTGGTGACATAAGGTCGACGGCCATAAGGTCAGGTGGCCTTATTACCACCTTGAATGGCCATAAGTTTGATTGAAACTTTGCACACGTATCACGGCTCGATGACAATGCATTATTGTGATGGTGTGGCGACATAAGGTCAACGGCCGTAAGGTCAACTGGCCTTATTACCACTTTGAATGGCCATAAGTTTGATTGAAACTTTGCACACGTATCAAAGCTCGATGACAATGCATTAATGTGATGGTGTTGTGACATAAGGTCAACGGCCATAAGGTCAATTGGCTTTATTACCACTTGGAATGGCCATAAGTTTGATTAAAACTTTGCGCACGTGTCAAAGCTCGATGGCAATACATTAATGTGATGGCGTGGTGACATAAGGTCAACGGCCATAAGGTCAATTGGCCTTATTACCACTTTTAATGGCCATAGGTTTGATTGAAACTTTGCACACGTATCAAGGCTCGATGACAATGCAATAATGTGATGGTGGGATCACAAAAGGTTAACGGGCATAAGGTCAATTGAACTTGTGACTACCCCAAATGGCCATAAATTTGAAACCTTGCACATAATGCGAAAAACGCATTCCTTTATTAATGATAGAAGTGGATGCATGGCACATCTACGAAAGAGCATACTGGTGCCCTTTTTAACACGCTTTTATTAGCTTGGCCTTTATCTCTCTATGTATGTATGTATCCATGTATGTATGTAACGGAATCTGGAGTGGAGCCGAGAGCCTCGGTAATGCAGAGCTCCGAACTCCGTTGCACTTTTTGAAGCATTTTAAGATAGGTACTTTTAGCTAGTGCAGGCCACCAGACCAAGGCACCGTAAAGAATAATCAGGCGCACAATTGCTGTGTAAATACAGTAGGTCACCTTAGGAGAGAATCCACAGGAGGTGCCAATTGCCCTCTTGCAGGTGAACAGCTCTGCTGCTGCCTTCTTCGATTGCTCCACTATATGATCACTCCATAATAGCTTCCTATCCAGAATGACTCCCAAATACTTGACTTGATCGCTAAACGCTAAGAACTTACCCCCAATTCTTGGCGATGTAAGATTTGGTACTTTGTACCTCCTTGTGAAGAGAACAAGCTCGGTCTTATCCGGGTTGTATTCCAAACCTGTGGCGGGATGTACACCTGGAGCAGCTCCAGGATGTCAGCTGGGTCCGTTAGCGTCCCTGGAACTCAGGCTATATCCCTTGGTCGTGAGGGGATATCACGCGCCTCCACTACTTTCAGGCGCGCGCCCGGATATAGCAACCCTATCAGCGTGACGGCGGCCCTATAGAGGTTTACCGACCTGGCGTTGTCACAGGCAATCAGATTGATATTGCCCGGGAACCACCCTGCATCGGTGTAAGATGGCGGTGGACCCGGGTTGTCTTTGTAACCTTAACGGCCACCTTAGCGAGCGTGGCCTCGATCCACTTCCACTGTTGTTTCGGGATCCTGCCATCTTCGCTGCTCTCGTCTATAATGCCAATGATCTGCCGTCCCTAGGCAATTTCGGCGAAAGACCGCGTCCAGCCTCTCTGCGTCTTGGCCCTTTTCGGTGCCGTGGGGTTGGATTCCTCCATGGACCGCTGGCGTTTCGATGTTTCATTACTCTCGACTAAAACTTTTAAAATTACTTGAACTAAAAAACTAAAAATAAATAATAGTTTAGAAAAGCTAAAAAACACGCTTTTATAGCAAACCGAACTAAAAAATAGAAAATAATTTCCAATTAAAAAGAGTTTACATAACAGTAGTAGAAGGTCAAACAATCGTTTATAGTTCATCACCTCAAAATAAAATTATAATAAAATGTATGTTATTAACAGAATAATTTAATTCACAGTAAAAAGCGTGGGGTGCTTGATATTGAATGTTACAATCATTTTATTGGCAACTATCTGAGAGGAAAGATATGAAATGTAGTCAAATGCACCCCACACTTTTTACTCTGAATTAAATTATTCTGTTAATAACTTAAATTTTATTATAATTTTATTTTGAGGTGATTAACTATAAACGATTGCTTGACCTTCTACTACTGTTATATAAACTCTTTTTAATTGAAAATTATTTTCTATTTTTTAGTTCGGTTTGCTATAAAAGCGTGTTTTTTTTTAGTTTTTTTAAACTATTATTTATTATAGTATGCTACCCAATGAGTGTCAGGACCATCAGCATCGTCTAAATTAAAAATTCCACATTCTTGAGCATTTGGTTAATTCGATAAGGAATTTCGCATAAAAATTCCTCTGAAATGTTTAAGTTGTTTGCAATATTTCATTAAATCTATGTCTGTTAACGGTCTTTTGGGTAGGCTTTTTATTCGTTGGATAGGGTCGTAAAAATAAACCATATCCCCTTCTATACGGTTTGAGGAATAGTCCCTTCCCATTAGCGATTAATTCCATATATCTATTATGACGGCTAGCATCAGCCAATTGCTCCTTTCCATTCCTGATATCATTCAAAACTTTTGCTATAACTGATCCACCAGCTGCTATACCACCAAGTGCACCCAACGCTGTTAAAATTGGAAGTAGTGGTAAAATTCCACCAATTTTTGGGACTCGAATTATTCTCGGTATATTAATTTCTTTATTTTTAAAGCTAGACTCTATAGCATTCTTAGAAATGTTATAGGCCTCATCAAATAACTGCGGCTTCTTTTTGTTAAGTATGTTGCTACCTTTTTAACTGCCATCAAAAAAATTTTATTAGATGATACTTTACGAGTTTTCATCTTTTTCCGTTTTTTACATTTAGATGTATTTCTTTTCTTATTTTTTAAACCCATTCCCAATTTGAGTTTTGCTTTCATTGCATTTGTAACGAACCAAGCGTTTGCTCGTTCTCTGAAATCACTATCCTTATATGTTACACGTTGCCAGGCTTTCTCAGATAAAACTTTATCAGCTTGGTGTCTGTTATTTATATCTCTCGTTTGGGAATTCATGAAATATCATGCTCTCTACAGGCTTCATCTAAAGGATTTATACCCTTATCTCCTCTTTCTATCGGTTGTCGGAGTTTCGTTCCAGGACCACAAAATTGATATTCAGGTAAATGAAGCTCAATAGGTAAAGAATTAATCAAACTATTTACAAAACCCTGGCCAGCCTTTTTACGTATTCGTTCCATTAAGTGTTTGTTTTCTTCTTATCCTTAATAATAATGAGAGTGAGTGTGGGTGAGTTATAATTAAATGATGATTTTATTATAAAAGCGATGATTTATATTACTATAAATCTAGTAAACAAATTGAAAGTTGTTAAACAATGTCTCCAACTTAAGGTTAATAATGCCGACAATTGTATAAATGTTAAAAATGTTATCAGACATAGTCCCCTTTTAGCAAATTAAATACGAGCGTTGATTGTGGGACCGTCAAATGGTGGAAAAGCTAATGTTATGCTCAGTTTAATTGAAAGCCCAACCGGGCTTAATATCCGAAATATGTACATTTATTCAAAATCATTATATCAACCAAAATATATCTATCTAAAAAGGTGTATTGAGCCGATAAAAGGAATAAATCTTTATACATTTAGTGAAAATGTTGATGTCATCAAACCCGCTGAAGCTAAACCAGACTCAATTTGTATATTCGATGATGTAATATGTGGAAAACAAAGTACAATACGAGATTATTTTTGTATGGGTCGTCTTAAGAACATTGATTCTTTCTATTTATGTCAAACTTATACAAAAATTTCTAAACACTTAATTCGTGATAATGCAAACATGATTATTGTGTTCAAACAATATGAAATGAATCTTAAGCATATCTATAATGATCATGTTATCGAAGATATGCCATACAAAACATTTTTAAAAATTTGTATAGAGTCTTGGAGAAATGAATACGGTTTTGTTGTTATAAGTAAAGATGATCCTATAAATAAAGGTCGATATCGAAAGAGTTTCGATAATTTTATATAACTATAAAACATCTATAAAAGACATATCCCACACCAGATTCTTGTCAGATACAAAGCTGATAGTTAACAGATTTACCAGATTCTTATCAGATACACAGCCAAATTACCAAAATCATGTCAAATAATCATATGACTGTATTAGCAAATCTTGTTAAGATAAGGAAAGTATTAAAAGAAAAACTTAAAAGAATGAAATGGGGAGAATTCGATAGAATCAACTTGTTGGAGGATACATTTAAACTCATTTCGAAACCATTAAATGAATTAGTTGATAATTTGAAAAACTCTAATAATAAAAATAATGTTACCAATTATAATGGTGATGATGATGATGAAATTTGGCAGGCAACAGTGCAAAAGAAAGTAAAGACATGGAAGTTGATACATTGCCTACCGTTGAAAATTATGTGAATGATAATGATCTTGATAGTAATACAAACATTTATTCGAACTATGCAGATTTAGAATATTCTACAGATAGTTCTCGGAAAGAAAATTTTGAGAGGCAAGCGATGAAGAAACCTAAAAAAAAGGATCGAATGTCTATTGATCATATTAATGAGAATTGTTTTAATAAAAAACAAAAACCAGATAAGTTTGTTAGCGTTAGACGAAAAATAAATTTTATGAACGACTGCGAAAGACCAGCTTCGTATATTCCAAGTAAACCTCATGATGATGAATTAATAAAAAGAGCTGTACAAAGCAATGTAATGAAAACTGAATCAGATATCGATAAAAACTTGAAAAGCGAAAATCTGGTGATATCATTAATGAGCAATGTTTTGATAAAGCCCAAAAATTGGACAGTGTTAAGGGTGTTAAAAAAAAAATTATATGAATAATTGTGAACGACCAGCCGCGCATATTCCCAGTAAACTAAATGATGAAAAATTACTAAACAAGGCTGTATAAAGTCAAAATCAAGCTGAAACTTTAAATGATAATACTACTCTAATTGAATAGGATATTTTGAGAAGAATCGAAGAAGATCCTGATATGCGGGAAAGACATAAACCTGTTAAACGTCAGAATAAAAATCAATTAAATGAAGATTATAAACGGGTTAAGCTTACTCACTAAATTTGGACATTCCTCATTTGGTAATAGTAGATCGAAAACGAAAACAATGCTAGACCGAAATAAAAACCTTAATTTAAACAAGAAAAGAATAATTTACCTAGCTGCTCCTATAGAAGACGATGATGCTCTTTCGAAAGTATTCTTTTTCGAAGAGTTAAATAAGATACTAAATTAGAACATCAAATCAGAGAAATAAATATAATCCTGAATAATAGTATTGAAAATGATGTATCGATTCTTGAGGATTTAATAGATTGGCGAATAAAAGGTGAATGTGGGGAGGAATTAAGTAATATAAACAACTATTTATCTATTATTGAGGATTATTTGATGCGTTGCGTTGTGTTGAAACAACATCCCACGGAAAAAGATGTTGAAGTGCTAAAAATAAAGTTCCCTACAATAAAAGCATTAACAAAATGAATAACAAACAAGCTATTGTAGAAGAATTACATAAACAAGCTAGAAAAAATTTTAAACGAAGACGTGCTATTGTTAAAGGAATCGATGATTTATGGCAAGCTGACTTAGCGGTAATGACTCAGTACTCAAATAGTAATAATCGTTATAAATATCTATTAACTGTAATCGATACATTTTCCAAAAAAGCTTGGGCTGAAGCGGTTAAAGATAAAACTAAAGAAAATGTGGCAAATGAAATGGCTAAGATTTTAAATTCAAGTAACCGAATACCGAAAAGCCTGCAAACAGATGACGGAAAGGAATTTTACAATACTAACTTTAAGAGATTATTATAAACAAAAATATAAATCATTATTCAACATTTTCATCATTAAAAGCATCTATAATAGAGCGATTCAATAGAACATTAAAAGCAATGGTGTGGAAAGAATTTAGTTTTCGGGGAACTTATAAATGGATTGCTATCTATAAAAATTTAGTCAATGATTATAATAATACTATTCACAGGACCATCAAAAAGACTCCAAATGAGGTAAATTCCTCGAATGAACAATATTTATTGGACACTACATACAACAATTTAAAAGTTTTTCATAGACCAAAATTTTAAATTAATGATGAGGTTAGAATAAGTAAATATAAAAATGTATTTGAAAAAGGGTATACACCAAATTGGACAACAGAAGTTTTTAAAATAAAGTCAATTAAAAACACAAACTCTACAACATATATACTTGAAGACTATCAAGGTAATGCTAATAAGGGAGGATTTTATGAATATGAACTTTTGAAAACTAAACTCCCTCATGTATATTTAATTGAAAAAGTTTTGAGACGTCGAAACAAAAGAGTTTATGTTAAATGGTTAGGATTCTCTTCTGAACACAATTCCTGGGAGGATGTTAATTATTTAAATGAATAAAGTAAATAAATGAACAAATAAATAGAAAAGTGTTTTAATAATTATTTCAGTTAAGTATTTAATGATAGCCTATCAACATGTCGATTACATTAACAATAAGTGGTAATTCATCTATACTGATTGCAATTTATTTCCCTCCCATAGAACTCAAACAAGATTATGCCTGTGGATTAATCAGTTTTGACTCATATCATACAATTCCAAATGTGGACAAAGAAAACAATTTGTCTCACATTGGATCGAATGTTATTGAGATACCTGTTGGAACACATGAAATGGATGATATAGTTGAGACAATTACTAAAATATATGACCCTTCAAATCAAGGATATATTGATATAAGCGCTAACTGAAATTATGAGCTTTAAGGAAGAAGTAAATTTTGATAAAGAATGCTCAATTGGTCCATTACTAGGTTTCAGTAGAAGAGTACTGAAGCCATGGATATAGTACGACAATCCAGTGGATATAACAAAAATAAACACGATGTCTCAGAAACACCCGATAATGTTATATATTTACCGGTTAATACACGGCAAATAAGCACTCTAGTTCTTAGAGTTGTTGATAAAACTGGTAGCTTGGTTAATTTTCGTGGAGAGAACATATCAATAAGACTGCATTTAAAACCTATCAAAAAAATGATAATTTTTAATAAAAAGCCACCATATACTGATTTCTTAATTAGTTTTCAATCAGCCTCACAAGTATTGGCTACAAAAACAAAAAATCTACACTCTAAAAAAGTAAAATCTCCTGTTCAACATAAAATTTATTTAACCCCCGCGAATAAGGAATTCCTAATAAGTCTAGGATTCAGTTTAAAAAATGAGTGATATAATAAATGATTTGTCCAAACCCATATTTGATAATAGTATAATAAAAAAGGATTACCATAGCTACACACCATATCTGCAATTGTTTCAAAACAATGATGAGATTCGGATTCCTATACAAAATCAAGAACTGTATGTGTTACCTAGTGAGAGTATTTTATACATGAGGGATTCATATCAAATAGTAATTCGCAAGTTTCAAAAACTGTGCAGCTGCTTAATAATTGTATGGCGTATTTATTCGAGGAGATTCGACATGAAATTAATGGAATAGAAATTGATCGCACAAGAAAGTTGGGTGTTGCAACAGCAATGAAAAATTATGTGTCACTTAACGAATTTGAGAGTAAGAATCTAAGAAATGCATGGTGGTGTCCATTTGAAAATATTTACCTAAAGACTGGACATTTTAATTTTTTTATACCGTTGAAAAACCTGCTTGGATTCGGTGAAGATTTTGATAAAATTATTGTTAATTGTAATGAGTTAATCTTAATACGAGCCAAAGAAGATGATGCTGTTATGACGTCAACTACACCATCAGAAAAGCTTTTATTAAAACTTTTAAATATTACATGGAAAGTGCCACATGCTCAACTTTCAGACTCGTATCGGTTAACTATGTTGAGAACAATTAATAGCAAACAACCACTAAACATTTCGTTTAGAAGTTGGGATGTTTACCATAACCCGCCTCTACAGGAAAGCACTAATATCTTATGGAATGTCAAACAGTTTGGTGAAAATGAAAGACCTGGCTATATTATTTTGGGATTTCAAAATGAAAATAAATTTACACATTGTGACTTATTGGATGTTAAAGTTCACCTCAACTCCACTACATATCCATATGATAATCTTATTATTAAATTTGATCGAAATCGGTATGCTCTATTATATGACATGTATTTGAAATTTCAACACTTTTATCACCTGGTCAATTTGTTCAACATGCTCCAATAATTGTTTTAGAATTTATAAAGAGCGGTCCCATCGATATTCGGATTGAGCTAAAATTTCAGAAGGCCGTATCTGCCAACACCGCTGCTTATTGTATACTCCATGATAAAATGTATGAATATATTCCATTTACAAATGTTGTCAAAAAGATTATTTAGAAAAATAGTAGTAATTTTATGAAACTACATACACGCACAAGTATATTACGCATGGCTAACCACGCCAAAATATGGAGAAAAATATAAATTAAAAAATTTTTAATAAAAATTGTTTTTATTTATTTGAAAAAGGTTTATTTGAAAAAAAGTAAGCATTTACATTGGAACAAGTTTCCCATGGA
Organism: Eurosta solidaginis; assembly: GCF_040869045.1. Lineage (NCBI taxonomy): Eukaryota > Metazoa > Arthropoda > Insecta > Diptera > Tephritidae > Eurosta > Eurosta solidaginis. Next base: position 91,621,048 of record NC_090324.1, read on the forward strand.
TGGATGTGGCCATCGGCATGTATTTTGTGGTTTGTTGATATTCTCACATGCATATATATATAGGAACAGCATGTACACACACAAACTTACTTATTTACTTACTTAATTGGCGCTTAACCGTCTAAACGGTTATGGCCGTCCAACAAGGCGCGCCAGTCGGTCCTTCGGTCCGCCAACCGGCGCCAATAGGTCACACCAAGGGAGTTTAAATCGTTTTCCACCTGGTCCTTCCAACGGAGTGGGGGCCGTCCTCTACCTCTGCTTCCATAGGCGGGTTCCGATAGAAACACTTTCTTGGCCGGAGCATCATCTTTCATTCGCATAACATGGCCTAGCCAGCGCAGCCGTTGCCTTTTAATTCGCTGGACTATGTTGATGTCTGCGTATAGCTCGTACAGCTCATCATTAAATCTTCTTCGGTACTCGACATCGCTAACGCGTATAGGTCCATAAATCTTTCGAAGAACTTGTCTCTCGAACACTCCCAAATCCGCTTCATCTGCTGTTGTCATGGTCCATGCTTCTGCCCCATATAGCAGGACGGGTACGATAAGTGACTTGTAGATTATGATTTTCGTTCGCCGTGAGAGGACTTTACTTTTCAATTGCCTAATTAGTCCAAAGTAGCATTTATTGGCAAGATTGGTTCTTCGCTGGATTTCAGTGCTGATGTTGTTGCTAGTGTTGATGCTGGTTCCCAAATAAACGAAGTCTTTTACTATTTCGAAATTATGGCTGCCAACAGTAGCGTGGTTGCCAAGGCGCGTATGCGCTGACTCTTTGCTCGATGACAGCAGGTACTTCGTTTTGTCCTCATTCACACACAAACTTACAATCCAATAAAATGTCAAACAAAATGTTCAATAATGGAAAATCATAAGTTCAATATTAAGATAACCTTTAGTTAATTATGAAATTCTCACATGCATATATATATATATATATATATATATATATATATATATATATATATATATATATATATATATATATATATATATATATATATATGCATATATATATGGGCCAGCATGTTTTGCAGACGAGAAAAAAAGGGGGAGGGGCGGTACTACAAGTGCCCATCGACTCCTTTTTGTAGACGAGAAAAAAGGGGGTTGGGGTTGGGATTGGCCGGTACTACAGGTTTTCAACTGCTACTTTTTGTATACGAGAAAAAAGAGGGAGGTGGGGGGATTGGGGAGCAGTCGCTCGATTAGAAATTTATGGGACTCTTTAAAAACGCTCGGGTGAAGTCTAGGACTCATTGCTGTTATATATGTGTGTCGGTGTGTATATACTTTTCCTTTCTCCATTTGGTCTAGAACTGCTATTTACATACTACTTTCTGCATTTATAGAAATAGAAATTTTAGGGTGGGTTTTACTTCGTGAAACACCAATTTGGTCAAATGTTGAAAGCAGCTTGATATTCATTAACCAGAAAACTCCGAGTGCAAATATTTATAATAGCGAGCTTTTCAATGAGCTGTCTTACCTTAAACACTATTTAACTGCAGAAAAAATAAATGAATGGCAAGCTTGTTCCAAGCCAGTTTACCAGAGATGGGTTGAAATTTACGCGCACTTTATTGCTAAATATGTTTCTTATAAAAATTTGCTAATAATAGTTAATTTCTGTTTGTGTTTGCCAGGCAGTAATGCTCCAACTGAAGGATTTTTTTCATTAATTAATAATATGTGGACAAAGGATAAATCGCAAATGAATGTTAGTACAGTAAAGGGAGTTATTGTAACGAAATTTAATACTAATAAAACATGCCAAGAATTTAAGGACTTTCTTAATGAGAATGAATATATTTTAAATAGTATTAATTCTTCTCAAAAATATCAAACACAGGATTAAAATTTTCTAATTATTACTCTCTGTAACAAAATATTTTTATTACTACATAGGGTCGTTTGTACCATCTTCAGTTCAATTAGCAATGGAGATATTCTAAATAGTATTAATTCTTCTCAAAAATATCAAACGCAGGATTAAAATTTTTTAATTATTACTCTCTGTAACAAAATATTTTCATTATTACATAGGGTCAGTTAAAGCCTGCATTATCATCCCTAAACCTCACCTGGATAGGTCACTGCAAGCACTCGTTGCGTTTCTTTTCCTTTTTTGCACTTTGCTCTACTAAAAACGGTTCCGGTAAGTGGCATTAGTTCCTTAGGGCCTATAAAAGGGACGAACAGCTATAGGCTCTTATTCTTTTACCAGCGACCGCCAGGTGAGTGTTTTACCATACCATTTATTTTGCCATTACTTTGTGATTTACTAAATTTTGAATAAAGGCCTTTGCGACAGGCTAGCATATATATATATGAAATTCTGGATATATATATATACCTACATCGTTGCGTAGTTAATTTGCATCTTTCATTTGTTGTTGGAGAGCTAGGTTTAGCTGGTAAGTTTCGCATTATCCCGAGTTTTAAGAACCGGCTCCCCATAGGTTCCCCGTTTCTGGAATTCACGAGGAATTCCGGCCTCATTTGTCCCCGCTCGAACATGATCCTTCGATCCGGATCTTGAAACCCTTTTCATTTTTTTTGATAATAAAACGAGCTGCAATTGGTTTGTCTTTTTTGCCTTCATGCGTCCAACAACAAATACATATCCCCCTTCTTTTCCAACAATGTGGTTTTTTAAAACCTGTCCACCAATAATCGCCAAGTCCCATTGGAAACCAAACAAACACACCATACCAAAATCCATTGTGAATAAGCAGTGCAAGTAAGAAGCTGCTTGTTTACATTTGGTTTTTGACATTTAGAAATTAGCCATTGGGAAAAACGATTTTGGTAATTTGGCTGGAGAAAACACAGGAAATTCGTGTTTTTATTGGACATTTGGTGGCCGCGATCATCCAGAATTTCACCCGGACGGAAAAGGAAGCACCCCGGAGCAAAAGCAATGTGTTGAAGGCACAACGACCGGACATACAGGAAGGTAACTGGTTCTGAACGAAAGGTAAAGTTATTGTGATTTACGTGTATATATTAACACCAAACCATAAACGGCATACGCTGCTCGTGAGTTGCTTATTTCCCTTTCCAGCCTTTCATCCACAGCATATCACCCGTCTAATCTACCGGGAAGGAGGCCAGCGACAAGGAAACGCAATAAATAGGTGGGCGTCAACCAGTTTTCGCTCCGACTCACCGAAAGATTGTGGCCAGGACCACAATCAGAATACCGGTGCGATAAGGCTGTTAAGCGAACAGTCCCCACCGGTGGCCAGTGAATAAAAAGCCTTAGTAGTGAAAGTGATTCAAAGTCCCTGAGTAGCAGGGCAGTAAAGTGAAAGGTGACGAAACAAAAGCCGCTGAGAAGAGGGCAAGCCCCCAATACTATAGTAAAGTGATTAAAAGCACCTGAAAAGCCAGGGCAGTGAGTGAAAAAAGGTGCCTAAAAAGAGGGTGAATATACCCCAAAAAAGCAGAGCATACTAGGCCAGTTGTGCGTGTGTGCAAATTCCCTGAAAAGCAGGGCAGTGAAGTGCAAAAGTGCCTTAAAAGAGGGTGAATGTACCAAAAAAAAAAAAAAATGCTGAGCATACTAGGCCAGTTGTGCATGTGTGCAAAAGTCCCTGAAAAGCAGGGCAGTGAAGTCAAAAAGGTGCCTTAAGAGAGGGTGAATATACCCCAAAAAAAAAAAACGCTGAGCATACTAGGCCAGTTGTGTGTGAGTGCAAAAGTCCCTGAAAAGTAGGGCAGTGAAGCGATAAAGTGCCTAAAAATAGGGTGAATATACCCCAAAAAAGCAGAGCATACTAGGCCAGTTGTGTGTGTTTGCAAAAGTCCCTGAAAAGCAGGGCAGTGAAATGAAAAAGGTGCCTTAAAAGAGGGTGAATATACCCCTCAAAAAAAAAATGCTGAGCATACTAGCCCAGTTGTGTGTGAGTGCAAAGGTCCCTGAAAAGCAGGGAAGTGAAGCTATAAAGGTGCCTAAAAAGAGGGTGAATATACCCAAAAAAAGCAGAGCATACTAGGCCAGTTGTGTGTGTGTCCAAAAGTCTCTGGAAAGCAGGGCAGTGAAGTGAAAAAGGTGCTTTAAAAAAGGGTGAAGATACCCCCCCCCCCCCCCCAAAAAAAAAAAAAAGCAGGATATCAAAGTAAAAGTGTTTGTGAGCAAAGTCCCTGAAAAGCAGGGCAGTGATTCCACAAAAGGTGGTTAAAAGAGGGTGACATCCACTGAAAACGCTCAAGAGCAAATTTGACCGAATGAAGCATTTTTTTTGATAATCCAGTTTTTAAAATTGAAATCTGTTGGGTTAAAAATTGAAGCTAGGGCAACTCGGCGGCAAACGAGGCTGTCAGGCAACATCAACCCTCCTACTCCATCCAGTAAAAGCTATACGGAGTCATCAAAAGGCAGAAGGTCAGCCACGGTCGAAGATTTCAGACGGTCAGCTATAAAACAGGCATAGATAGAAGGAAAACGTGTGGCAGTTACAGGCCAGGTAAGTAATTTATACTGAACTCACCTCCCCACGTCTGTCTGTGTAGATATCAGCCCATACGAACGGCCCACCGCTTTGGAATCGGTTAAGCAGACCAGCACCATCTTAAAGGCCCTCACGCACGGCCCGCCGAATTGGAAAGCAATTGTGTAGCGCAAAGTTTTTAAGGCCAGACGAACGGCCCACCGATTTGGATATAACGCAACACATCCTAAAAGGCCCACACGAACGGCCCACCTCTTTGGGAATCTGCAAGCGCCGCCCTCCAGTAAGTCGACCAACGTTGAGCAGTAAGCGGGTGAGTTTTTTTACTTCTTGCCTATTTTAAGTTGTATATTGGTACTTAATTTAGCAAGCCCCTTACGTTGCGGCGAACGCAGTACTGCCTTTCTCGCTCCCCACTCCCCTCAACAGCGTTAAAGGCAATTTACCCCCTTGCATACCCACACGACCACGAAGAGCGGCCGACTTTTTCTGAGGTTGAATTGCAACCTATCTTACCTGTTTGCGAATATTTATTTATCCTGGGTCCCTGAACATGGCCAACGCACAGGATTTCTCTCGCGCTTGTGATGCACTTCTGGAGTTTGAAAATCGGTTCAATGAATCTCCAGGGGCGCATGACACGGTGTTTTCCCTTGAAATTCAAAAGGAGGAACTTAAGGCCCTTTGGGATACAGTGAAAAAGTCTTTCAGCAGCTATTCCCGAAACCCTACCGACGACGATCACAGGGCCGCGGCCTTGCGAGAAGCGAAGGTTAAATATCAAAACTGCTACACAGCATATCTGACGTGCGCAGCCCTGATGGGTGAGACCATCCATAACTTGTTAGACTCATCTCTTTACAGATTAACAATGTTCCAAATAGTGGAAATAAAATGCTGGATTTAGTATTTGTGGATGGCTCGGTGGGTACTGCCCTTACGCGAATACCACCTTTATCCCTTCCAGAAGACCCTCTTCACCCTACGCTAGAGATATCACTTGATATCAGCCTACCCCGTAGGATTCAAGTACAGTCGCGTCCCCGATCTAGATGCTTCTACAAAGCGAATTTCATTATGCTCAATGATCTGTTGGCTTCCCATGATTGGTCGGATCTCTATGCTTGCACTGATGTCGATTCGGCTATCTCTATATTTTACAGTACGCTTGATGGCTTCTTTGATACCTGCATTCCTACTCGCTATACCCTATGTTCGAATAAGCCCCCTTGGTTTTCAAGGCAACTTATCAGACTTAGTAACATTAAATCTAGGCTTTATAAGAGGTTCAAGAAATCTGGAGCATCTGCAGATCTCTCTAAATATCTAATAGCTCGTTCTAAATTTCACCGTCTTAATCAGCTTTGTTATAAAAATTACTTGAGTTGTTGTAAAGCCCAATTTTTTAGAAATCCAAAAAAGTTTTACAGTTTCGTAAATTCAAAGCGGAAAACTTCTGGGTATCCTTCCTCATTAACCTTTGGAGGTAAAAAAGCTTGCACTGATGACGACGTTGCTGAACTATTTTCTCAGTTCTTTAAGTCCACGTATTCATCCAGTGGTTTTCATTCCGGTCAATATCCCTATCACTTAGATAGCTCAAATTACATTAGGAACCCTGCTATTGATGGTAATATTGTTCTTCAGAGTCTTCAATCTTTGAAGCCCACCTTTTCTCCGGGACCGGACGGTGTTGCTAGTTGCGTGCTTAGGTACTGCGCCGAAAACATGTATGAGCCTATTTTAAAATTATTTGAGCTATCTCTGGGATCTGCGTCATTCCCGGCACTTTGGAAACAGTCTTTTATTATACCCCTGCATAAAAAAGGTAGTAGGTCAAAAGTTGAAAACTACAGGGGTATTGCTAAAGTTTCAGTCATTCCTAAAGTCTTTGAACAGATTGTCACCAGTCAACTGCAATATCAGTGTTCTAGTCTTTTATCTGCATGCCAACACGGTTTTATTCGTCAAAGGTCAACCACTACAAATTTGCTTGTATTCACCTCTATAGTTATGGAAGGATTTTTAGCGAACAAGCAAACGGATGTCATCTACACGGACTTCAGCAAAGCATTTGATACCGTCAACCATGAGTTGCTTATTCATAAGCTTGATTTACTGGGCTTTCCGTTTCACCTATTAATGTGGCTGAAAAGCTATCTTTCAAACCGGACCCAAAAAGTCCTGTTCAAGTGCAATCTGTCGGAATCGTTCGGAGTTTCCTCCGGCGTACCCCAGGGAAGTCATCTAGGCCCTTTGCTCTTTGCCCTTTTCATTAATGACTTGCCACAGACAATATTATATTCCCATACTATAATGCATGCGGATGATGTAAAACTTTGCTACACTCACTGTCCTACCGATTTGAGTTCCTTGGATCTTCTTCAGGCCGACTTGGACTCGTTCCAATGTTGGTGCACAACAAATTTACTAGCTTTAAATTGCTCTAAATGTAAGCATATGACATTTCACCGAGTGAAGCCAGCATTGAAATCTTATGTAATAGATGGTACGCGTTTGGAGCGTATATCTATTGCAAATGATCTAGGTGTCCGTTTTGATCCGAAATTGAATTTTAACATGCATATTTCATCTATAGGCAACAAAGCGTTGGGTTTACTTGGATTTGTTAAAAGATGGGCTAAAGAGTTCGATGATCCGTACCTCACTAAGGTTCTTTACACATCGCTGGTTCGTCCAATACTCGAGTATTGCTCATGCGTTTGGTCCCCTGTTTCTCAAAAGCATATAAAGCGTCTTGAGTCAGTTCAAAAGCAATTTTTGATATTTGCATTGCGCGGCCTTAATTGGGACTCAAGTCTCCACCTTCCTCCATACAGAAGTAGACTTCTTCTTATTAACTTACCCACTCTGGAAAATCGGAGAATATTACTGGGGGTATTGTTCATCCATAAGCTCATTATTGGAGAAATTGATTCCGCGGACCTCCTCAGCCGCTTGTTTTTTGCGGCTCCCCCTAGAGTATCCAGACACTACGTTCCTTTCTATTTACCCCTTTGTCGACGAAACTTTGCTAAAAATAATCCTCTTCTTATCTGGTGCGCGCACTACAATGACTTGTATAGCTGCATCAGTCTTGAATGTACTTTTGCCACTATACGTAATGCAATACTTGCCTATCTAATTTAAGAGATACAAGCTAATTTAATTTGCCGGCATTTTATTCCTTCGATAAAAAACAGGAACTATCTCACTTAAGGATGGAGGAACATTTATCAACATGTATCATTAAGAAGGAACAAGACAGTACTGTGTTGATTGGAATCTGGTGCATTCCAACAACGTAAAAAACATGCTTTTTCATGAGTCACTGACCGGAATCGTATGCATTCCGGCGGTATAATCTTATGGGCCAGGCATCGAGCTGATTGGAATCCGGTGCATTCCAACAACACAGGTCATGTTACTTTTTTATGCCTTGTGATGGCGAATCCTCATTACACTACTCTTAGCACTACCGGATTCCCATGACATGCTGATTGGAATCTTGTTGCATTCCAACAGGGAGATTGGAATCCACTGCATTCCGATATCATGCTGAGCGGAATCTGATGCATTCCGCCAGTATAAGATTTCGGCATAAGATTTTATTTCTACTCATATTTCTTATTATTATTATATTTTGAAATTAAATAGTAATGTTCATTAATATTTCTTTGTTTGTAATATAACATTGTGGAAATCTCGATATATCTTAAATTTTATCTTTTGAGTTGTATATTTATATATCTTTTATATTAAGCAGTCGACCATAGTTTGTCGTCGACTTTAAATAATAAATAAATAAATAAATAAATAACCTCACCCTCATCCTTCAACCCTCCTCCACGGTAAATCACCTCTCACACGAGCCTGATATGAGGGTGCGTTCCAGCATTAAACTTCCACCGTGCGACACCGAAATTTTATATGGTGACTACACTGCATGGCCGTCCTTTCGGGATCTGTTTACGGCGATATATATAAATAATACGCGGATAAGTGAAGTGGAAAAGTTATACCATCTAAATCACAAAACTCAGGGGGAGGCCAGGGATATTGTGAAGATAACCCCACTCACGAATGAGGGTTTTGCCATTGCGTGGCAGAACCTTTCCGATAGGTTCGAAAATAAGAGAATTATGATAAATTCTCAGCTGAAAATATTATTTAATCTGTAATCGGTGACAGGAGAGCGGGGGACTGAAATAAAAAATTTTTAGCGATCTGCAAATAACTGCATCTCAATATTGCAGATGCATGGCATTGATACCGACAACTGGGATGCAATATTTATTTATCTGGTATTCAGCAAGCTGCCGGACGCAACACTAGCCTTATGGGAGCAGGGAATTACCAATAAAAGTGAGATTCCGGCGTGGCAGTATTCGGACAATTTCCTGACGAGCAGGTTCCAAACCTTGGAGGCAGTGTCGAATATTCAAGGAGTTCGAGTTTCCCGCGGAGCAATCAGTCGGCCCTCGACAACCACCCACGAAAAAAGGAAGGTATCAGCCAAGCACGGCAATGTTTCGCAGGCAGGCTGCAGGCTATGCCCCAATGTTCCCAATACTCTGAAATCGTGCCCCAAGTTTTTAGCAATGAAGGTAGAGGAGCGCTGTAGGGTAGTAAGGAAGTACAACTTATGTATGAATTGCCTCGCGCATTCACACGTTGCACGTAATTGTACTAGTACCTTTAATTGCATGACTTGCCATCAGTGTCATCATTCACTCCTGCATCGCAACCCCAATGGAAACAGGCAAATTCCATCAAATGCCAGTCCCTCCCCCAAACTAATACCACTCAACTATCTCAGGACCCAACGACCTCAGGTTATGTAAACGCGTTATACGCGGCGAACTTTAAGAATATTATTTTAGGAACCGCCACGGTACACGTATGTCATAATGGAGTAGCATATGAAGCCAGAGCTCTTCTGGATTCGGGTTCAGAAGGGACCTTTATCACGGAGCGCCTCCAGAGACGCATCAAACTTCCGACACGCGCTGCAAACACCAACCTTGCTGCTGGACAAACTTCGTGGCGAATCGGGTCGAAAAATGTAAATGTATGAGCTCGTCGGAGTGGAGGGATGAAATCATGTGGAATCTAGCGATAATCCAGCGGACCTGGGCAGTCGCGGTGTGACTCCGCAAGAGTTGGCGGACAGCACGCTCTGGTGGCAAAGCCCAAGATGGTTGAAGGCACCCCCATCGGAGTGGCCAAGCAAAACAGATGCCTTGCTTATGGAAACGGACCTAGAACGAGCTGTCCGCGCTCATACCACCAGCGCGCAAGAACTTCCGGATATTCTGGAGCGATTTTCGAACTTTTCTAGAGCCCTCAGAGTCATCGCAAGGGTCTTCCAATTCTACCGCAACAGGCATCCTGTTCATAAGTTAACCCCCCGAAAGGGCACCCCAGAAGTTTTTAAAATAAAGTCAATTAAAAACACAAACTCTACAACATATATACTTGAAGACTATCAAGGTAATGCTATTAAGGGAGGATTTTATGAATATGAACTTTTGAAAACTAAACTCCCTCTGTATATTTAATTGAAAAAGTTTTGAGATGTCGAAACAAAAGAGTTTATGTTAAATGGTTAGGATTCTCTTCTGAACACAACTCCTGGGAGGATGTTAATTTTTTAAATGAATAAAGTAAATAAATGAACAAATAAATAGAAAAGTGTTTTAATAATTATTTCAGTTAAGTATTTAATGATAGCCTATCAACATGTCGATTACATTAACAATAAGTGGTAATTCATCTATACTGATTGCAATTTATTTCCCTCCCATAGAACTCAAACAAGATTATGCCTGTGGATTAATCAGTTTTGACTCATATCATACAATTCCAAATGTGGACAAAGAAAACAATTTGTTTCACATTGGATCGAATGTTATTGAGATACCTGTTGGAACACATGAAATGGATGATATAGTTGAGACAATTACTAAAATATATAACCCTTCAAATCAAGGATATATTGATATAAGCGCTAACTGAAATTATGAGCTTTAAGGAAGAAGTAAATTTTGATAAAGAATGCTCAATTGGTCCATTACTAGGTTTCAGTAGAAGAGTACTGAAGCCATGGATATAGTACGACAATCCAGTGGATATAACAAAAATAAACACGATATCTCAGAAACACCCGATAATGTTATATATTTACCGGTTAATACACGGCAAATAAGCACTCTAGTTCTTAGAGTTGTTGATCAAACTGGTAGCTTGGTTAATTTTCGTGGAGAGAACATATAAATAAGACTGCATTTAAAACCTATCAAAAAAATGATAATTTTTAATAAAAAGCCACCATATACAGATTTCTTAATTAGTTTTCAATCAGCCTCACAAGTATTGGCTACAAAAACAAAAAATCTACACTCTAAAAAAGTAAAATCTCCTGTTCAACATAAAATTTATTTAACCCCCGCGAATAAGGAATTCCTAATAAGTCTAGGATTCAGTTTAAAAAATGAGTGATATAATAAATGATTTGTCCAAACCCATATTTGATAATAGTATAATAAAAAAGGATTACCATAGCTACACACCATATCTGCAATTGTTTCAAAACAATGATGAGATTCGGATTCCTATACAAAATCAAGAACTGTATGTGTTACCTAGTGAGAGTATTTTATACATGAGGGATTCATATCAAATAGTAATTCGCAAGTTTCAAAAACTGTGCAGCTGCTTAATAATTGTATGGCGTATTTATTCGAGGAGATTCGAAATGAAATTAATGGAATAGAAATTGATCGCACAAGAAAGTTGGGTGTTGCAACAGCAATGAAAAATTATGTGTCACTTAACGAATTTGAGAGTAAGAATCTAAGAAATGCATGGTGGTGTCCATTTGAAAATATTTACCTAAAGACTGGACATTTTAATTTGTTTATACCGTTGAAAAACCTGCTTGGATTCGGTGAAGATTTTGATAAAATTATTGTTAATTGTAATGAGTTAATCTTAATACGAGCCAAAGAAGATGATGCTGTTATGACGTCAACTACACCATCAGAAAAGCTTTTATTAAAACTTTTAAATATTACATGGAAAGTGCCACATGTTCGGCCTGGGTGCGTCTGAAACCGGCAGTGGGTAGGCGCACACGGGTCGATCTCGGAATGGATGGGTCACTCAAAGAAATAAATAAGAACACAAAGAGGATTCCCTCGTTAGAAAATAATATTTAATTAGAGTGTAAGGAAATATAAAGAGGATACAATATTACCTTTGAGTGTAAAACTGATGACGGTGATACTCGGCGATGTGTGCTGGTTGGCGGTCGATCGAAAAAGAGGCCGGTTATCCCGTTGAGGACAACCGCTAAGCCGCGAAAAAGTCCTCTGGTATTAAGGAGGGGAAAAAAGCCACACACACAACAACCCCCACATATACGTGCATGGGTGCTGACAACCTGCACACACACATGTGTATGAAACGCATGCATGTGCATGCATGCACACAAATGCGGCGCTAGTGTGGGTGGCTGGAAATATTATTAAAACGATAGGGAGGGGCGCCGTCAATCAGGTAAAAGTTAGGCATTTGGCCTAAACATGCCGCCCCCCTTGCGGTACGCAACATCACAGTCCGCCAAGGATCACCGATCATGGAGAAGAGAAAAAAATAAAAACTTATAGCTAATTATATCTAACTTAACATAACGCCGGCCAGTCCGCCGGCTTGGCGACACGCAAGATGGTTTGCGCAGTGTGCGAGCTTGGTTGCTGATGCCTCGGTCATTCGGCACTTTCCCGTTCTGGTTCAAGGCCTGAGCCAGGTTTGCCTAGAGCTAGGGATTGCGAAAAGAAGTAAGAAGATACATGTGTTGATATTTCTTGCCGTTTATTACAAAGTCATTGGAAATGAATAAGCATAGAATTTTGTATGAAGAAAATTCAATAAAGATAACTCATTGTAATGATAAATGGTTGTAAACGCGCACCTCCATTGTGAATTCATACAAGTGGCGAATTTTTTATAAAACGTTCACAATAGTAAACAGATTCGATCACCTGTTCAATCGCTGTTCGATTACTTAAATCATTAGCTTAACAGTGGTTTTCAACCATCTTTGGAGACGACTGGTATATTGTTTCATTTACCTATTTCAAAAAATGCCGGTATGGCGGATTGCTCAAACTTAATCTATAAAGTTGATTTTTGGAATGAATATTAGTATGTAGTTTGATTTTCTGTATATACATTTAAAGGAAAAGCTGATTTGAAGCACAAAAGTGCAATTTGTGGCACTTCAATTTAATAACGGCTAGTGAAACAAAACCTTTCTTCCATTCTCTGGCCATTCACGACAACCGTTCTCCGTTTATTATTTGACAGGTAGGTATGGCAATGGAGGAAAAGAAAGATTTTTCGTTGGTATGAATTCACAATGCACATCCTTTGCAACCGTGTACAAAAAAAATTCAATAAAGATAAAAAAGTGTAAAAAATGCATGGGTTTCGGTCGTTACCGGACATTTTTATGTTAGGCCTTGGTTGTGCCCGAGAGTACCCAACCGAAGATGGTACTCTGAGCTAGCAAAGGGCCAAACGTGGTGGGCAGAATCCCTGGTAATATTATTTCCGCATATACATCTGTTCCTAGGATGAGGCGGATCGGCGCGGATGCATGGAACTGTGGATCCGCCAGACGGAGATGTGCGTACGGGGCTGCGATGGCCCTGTCGATGCTGGTTGTGGGTGTCATGCGCCGAAAATTTGATACGACCGCAGCATGGGTCGCAATTCTTTTGTTTTGTCCGTGTCTTCCTCGGATACGCAGCAGACATCCTGCTTGCCCGCCAATGTTGCTGGTATGAAGTTGGAGCTCCTGGGCGAGCTCATCCGCAATCACTGTGGTGGGGGAGCATCCATCGATTAAGGCGCGGACGAGGTGTAGCCGCCCCCCTGCTTCTATTTTCACGACCGCGGTGGGGGTGATCGCTACCGTCGGTATCATGGTGGCGGTGGCAGCTGAATGCGGGGCTAGGAGCCCTGCCCGGAAGGCGGACACTGTGGTGAGTTGTAACGATCCGGATCCGTTGCGGCGGTCCTGCGGCTGATGATGGGTGTGAAGTCGTTGTTGCAGGCGAAGAGGCCTTGTCTCCGCTCTGCGGTCGCGCGAAGATCGTCTCCGTTGGGGGTTCCTGGGTTGCCGGCGAAGAGACCGGGTCTCCGCTCGGCCGTTATGTGGATGGCGCTGTGCTGTCGCTGTCCCTTGTTGGAGCCGCTTCCTCTCGTGCTGCAGAAGTGGTCGAAATGATTTGGCTGTAGGCGGTATGGTCGGGCGAATAGACCGCGTCTCCGCTCCGGTTCGGCTGGCATCTCGGTTTCGGGGTGGACGAAGAGGTCCAGTCTCCGTTCCAACGTCCGACGCATATAATGAGATTGAGTCATCCATCCGCTCTCGGGGTGAATCTAGCTCCTCTTCCACTTGGATGCTCCATGGCTTGGAGCGGGCTTCTCGTAATAGCTGCTCCTCTTCGTCGATCGAGGCGATGTGCAGCATCGTGTGGTGCTTCTCGCCGCACCGTTTGCATCGCCCTTGGCTCGGGCACGCGTTAGAGCGGTGATCAGGTGCCAGACAATTTCCGCAGTAGCTTTCGCGAATGGTTACGTAGAGGCGCTCTTCTGGCCTTTTCGCCCGAAAGGCTGGGCACAAGCGGATAGGGTATCGCTCAAGACACACTCGGCATTCCGACGAATAACGCGCTGCGTTCGTGGCAGCATTACGTTTTAAAGCGGCAAAACGACCCATTTTTCTGAAAGGAGTGAAATAGGTTTCAATGGGTCGGGTCATTGTCAAAGTGCAGGGGCGAGTGGTCCCTAATTGTATTGTTGAGATTTGGGATATTTTAGTAGCGCTTGCGTAGGGGGCAAACATCTGTAGCAGTATAAAAATATTCGTATTTGGTGCACATCATGTGCATGGCCTCTTTCAACCCACGTTATGTGCCTGGGTCTTTAGTGCCTTATTTCGTTTATTTTGTGTCACCCGTTAGCGTTTTAGTTAGCCACGGGCACACTAGTGCTGCAGAAAAATGAGCATTTACGATTTTTCGGTTCGCACATTCTGGTACCGAACCGGGTAGAAAGTGTATAGCGTGGGTTCTTTTGAGTCGCTGTTATTAGTGTTGTTGATGCTAAAAATCAACAACTTCCCTGCCCGCCACACAAAAAAAAAATGTTTGGACAGCAAATTGTATGCGATGTAAAGAAAAAATAAAAAATCTTCGTTTTGGACGAAGAGAAAAATTTGTAGAATGAAGCATTTTTTTTTTTTTTTGTATTGCCCTTCACTTATTTCTTCAACTTTTCCCCAAGTACGCTTGTAGTCAGGTTTTATTGATGGCCTTTATCAAACGGCACGGCTCCCGAAGGGTATTTGGCTCCGTTACCGGTTCCTCAGACTCGGGTTTTTGGGTACCCGTTTGCATCTTTTTATGCATCCCTAATATAATGCACATGTAAACTCGGCATGTATATGTACATACGTTGGTATAAGTATATGGACCGTCAGTGCACGGACTTTACCGCATTGGTAGTTTGACCTACCTTTTTAACCCATTTTCATTTTCTACTACGTCTACGTCTTCTGCTACCAAAATTTAAATTCTACCAATATTTCAGTATTTTCGCACTGAAAACGTATACGGCGATCATTTTTAAAGTGTCTAATTGCCAAGCCCACCCAACTAATTTTAGAAGGGGATAATGATTAAAATCAGTCAATTTTTTTTTTTTTTTTTAATTTGTGAGCAACTTTAAACAAGAAATGAATTTTTGATAAGATAATATAGCAAATATTTTCTGCGCTATTTTTCTCAGTTTTTTTTTTTTTTCCGTGAATAATTTAAACGAAAATAAAAGTTTTACGTAAACGATAACATGCCGAAATCGGTTATTTGGTGGCAGTATTTTGGGTTCTTGGGAATATTCTTGCTGTGATTAGACGTTTTGGTACATGTTTGTCAGTATTTCACACTCACGATACAGGAAAAAAGTGAGTATCGTATAGGCATAAGCTATGTAGATATATACAAAGGTACATGTAATTTTGTCTTGTTTACGTGTTTTAAAGGTATCATTTCCTTGAAATGCGTGTTATTTGTTTTACAATACATTAATAATTGTGTGGTACAAATATGAAAGGTAGCTGTTGTTTTCTTGGTAAAAATTACCAACTACTACTATTTTCATTTTTTTTGTGTCTACCAACATTTTCCTCTTAAAAGGTTCGCGTACTGGTAGATATTTACCGGCCGCAAAGACAAAAAAGAGAAAAAAAATGCTCGGGACCATTCATACACACATGCGTATATTGATTGGAAACTCCCATGAATTGGGACAACGGGATGACATCGTACGATTTTTTCCCGTTGCGTTTTCTTTCATCTCCTAGAGCGCGAGGCGTGCGTACGCATATCGAGACAAAAAGGTAAGTGCTTCATAAATTGGGAATTTGCTTATTAATATATTTCTTTTTATTAATCAATAAATTTTTCTTCTTTTTGTTTTCCTTTTCAGATGTAAATTTGGATGAGTAAGCGTAATTATCCAAAATGCAGCTAAACGTTCCCCGTGTTAGATAGTCCGTGGTTTCGTATAGACACCATATCGGCACCTAGTGCAGAACGGCGTGATATTAAACGCTCAATAGATTTCTTCTTAACTCTTCAGGACAATCAAGGTAATTTCCCCGTAGCACTGGAAGATCTTAAAAGTGGCCGTGATAAACGCTTGGTCCATTGGTGTTATGGTGCTCCAGGCGCAGTATATTTACTAGCTAAATCATATTTGATTTTTAAAGAAGAAAAAATTTCTACAAACATTAAGACGGTCCGCTGACTTAGTGTGGAGAAAGGGTTTCTTACGTAAGGGGCCCGGTATTTGTCCTGGCCTTGCTGGTAACGGTTATGAATAACTCATTTGGATTTACCGATAACACAATTTTTTTTGCAAGTGAAAAAATATTGTATATACATATTTAAATATGTATGTACGTCTAATAATTATATCCATAATATTTCATAGAAATTAGAAAATAATTAATTCCATTTACATTACATGGGCTTGCCATATTTGGCATGCACCAGCAGCACACCAATGCCGTGAGAATACAAGCTGGTCTCTAATAATTATATCCATAATATTTCATAGAAATTAGAAAATAATTAATTCCATTTACATTACATGGGCTTGCCATATTTGGCATGCACCAGCAGCACACCAATGCCGTGAGAATACAAGCTGGTCATTTTTTCAAGCGGCCGGCGACGTGCAGAGCAGACTGTGAAGAACTTCTTGACTTACGGGCAACAATCCGGTAACCACGATCTCAGATCGTTACGCAGCAATTTATTTTTCAATTTCACGATTTCATTCATGACCGCTTAGATAGTACGTTTGTATTTCGACTTGTTGCCGCTATCACAGTGTTTACGCGAGATCGTTGCTGAATCTTCATCATCAGAAGATTCTGGCGATTCCTATATGCGTTTGCTTTTTGGATGTATATATTTGCAGGATTTGCCTAGACGACAGTGACCACGCATAAAAGCTTTACATAAGCCGCTGTTTAAATTTCTGTCTCTGCTGCCACCTCCGTTACGACTGTGCCTTCCACCACCACCACCACTACTACTGTTGTTATCTTGAAAACTGGAGCCTGTACGCCAATTCCCTCCATTGTTGTTTCGACTTTGATTGATATTGCTGTTACTATTGTGATGTCTGCTATTACTCATATTATTGCGTTCAAAAGCATTTGCCGATGTCATATTTGGTGGCATAACACGCGGCCCCATCATGCCCATTGGCCCAAAGCTGGGTCCATTATTGAACGCACCAGGCCCTGGCCCATATTGTGGGCCGCCTGAATGCAGCTGCCATGGTGGCGCATTACATGCCGGTGGACCGAATGGACCTAATAAGTTTTGTTGTGGTACTGCGTTTGCAGTCATTGCACTGATTGCTAAAGCACCATTGATGTTGCCGCCCTGCCAAACTGGTGGCAGTTGTCCTCCGCCAACAGCAGCTGCTGCAGCCGCTGCTGCTCCTACTGCTGGTACTGGACGTGGCATTTGCATTTGCGCTGCCAGCATATTGTTCGTGGCAGCTCCGGCATATTGTGGCATAAATCCGGGATATGGATTCACATTGTTTGCAGTTGAAGAATTTACTTGTGAATTTGTCATTTTGCCACCAGCAGCGAGGCCGGTATTGGAGCGATTACTCGTATTTGGGTGAACTTTTCGGCTCGGGCCATGGCATGTTTGTATAATCGCTTACCGCATCTGGATTGCCAGTTATATCTTCAAGTGGTATGACTGGTATGTCGTAGGAGAAATGTGGTTCCAGTTCAGCTTCCGCGGGCGAATCAGGTATCATGCTGTGTGTGAAGTATAGTGCACGCAATGTTGTTTGTTCACGCTCGGCTTGCACTTTACGTTGTTTCGATTGATTACCATTTGGATGCGGTGGTACACTGTCGACTTTGATAAGCGGTAGACGCCATTCAGTTTGCGGACGCATATTATCCTCATGTGTGAAACCGCGTCGCGCAATATTAATGGCATCGCGTTCGCTATAGCGTTCCAAATTCTTCATATCCATAAAGATTGAGGCTTTGTAACATTTACGCGCTCATTTTCGTCCAGCTCAAAGTAGCGTATTTGCTCGAGGTGCTCCTGTGCGCGCCACGTTAACTTCTTTTTTGGACCTTTACGTCTACGTAGCATTAGTGCACCTGGTGGTCCGTTCGGACCACAACCAGGTCCGGGTGGTTTAGGTACTTCATCTCCTTCGGACACTTTAATTGATTTGGTAGTGGCATCTTCCTCCGCATCACTACTGCCGGTGATATCGACTGAGCCGCCGACGACGTTAGTAGTTGTGTTGCTGGTGTCAGTAGAATCAGGATTGGTGCCAGTGCCCGTATCGGTGCCGGCACCACTATTTGTTTTATTGGCACTTTCATCCGCCGCCTTTTGTTCACGCAACACCTTTTGTTCAATATCTTCTTTAACCTTCTTTAATGGAATATCGTCGTCATCATCAGTGCTATTTCCGCCTTTATCGGCTTCATCTGAATCTTCTGACTTGTTATGCTCTTTGCTATCATTCTCCTTATCGGATTTGTCTTCTCCCTTCGAATGTTCATCCAATGTGTCTTGATAAAATTTCAAAGGAGTCACCTTTTGAGCCTCGGGACTGGTGGGTGTTCCTGGTTCACCGTCTTTGTTTTGTACAGGTGATTGTGTAATGGAGCGTTTACGTTTTGTTACTTTTTTAGGTCCTGTCGCCGCCGAGAGAGCATCAGAGAAGAGATTTGTCTCGACGAGTGTTTGAATTTTCTTTGGTGCAATTAATTTGATAGCGCCAGGTTTCTCATTTGCCACAGTCAGATTATTGATATCGATCGTGGATTTCTTAAGTGTTGGCGAATCGGCGACACTGGTAGGTGGTAGTGATGGCCGCTTTAGCGATGAAGGTAAGCTTGCCGGTATGACCGTACCTGGTGCTGATGTAGCAGATGTTGGTTTCTTTAAGCCTTTGCGCGATGGTGGTGGTGGCGCTTCCTCAGTTAAGCCATGTGAACGAAATTGTGATTTATAGGTTTTGACAGTTTTTGCCTTTTCTGAATCACGTCTTATTTCAATAGACATCGAAGCCTTCTTCGAGGGTATTGTTATTGAAGTTGGCTTCGCTGAGTCAGCAGATTCATTTTCACGTTTTGGTTTCTTTGGAATGCGGCCAAGTTTATCTATGGAAGGTGGCACTAACTTGGCAATAGTTTCTTTATCTTTCTCAGCTTGAGTTTCTTTTTCACGCTCCTTTTCTTTTTCCTTATTTGTTGACAACGATGATGATGAAGTTGAGGACAAAGATTTATCCTTATCTCGATGCTTTTCTTTTGAGCTTGACAAAGGCTTGGATGATGCTGAAGTCGAAGATGATCTATTTTGGCTCTGGACACCTATCTGCCGGCAGTGGATATGTTCAATGGGGAAATATTTCTATTTTATGTATCATCCAAACATTGAAGATGACGAACTCATGTCTCTTCTGTGTTGCAGTGGAATTATAAAAAAAGTCATATTTTTACGCCAATCTCCCATACTTTTCAAAATTATTCAACAGTGTAGAATATTTTTGTGTTGAAAAGGTTTTGTATGATTGAAGATGGTGGTTATACTTTTTATGAATTTGTGTTGATGTTTTTGCTGCCAATAATGTATGATTTTGGTAGCTGGTAGCATCGCTCAGCACTACTTCGTGTTGGATTGGAATTGGCGCTTGCTGAGTTTGTATTCTCATTACTTGGTGTTCTGAAACCTCTTCTGGTGCCGATTGACTAACTGCGGCAGGGGTGATTGTTGTTTGTTTCGTTTGTTGTGGTGCCGAGATCGGCATCGAACTCAGTGGCTCTGATTCGGAGAAATCAGTATCGGTATATTCACCATGAA
This sequence comes from Eurosta solidaginis, assembly GCF_040869045.1. Lineage (NCBI taxonomy): Eukaryota > Metazoa > Arthropoda > Insecta > Diptera > Tephritidae > Eurosta > Eurosta solidaginis. Next base: position 91,641,010 of record NC_090324.1, read on the forward strand.
TGCTCCTTTTACGTTCTACCGTGCGCTTATATTCATTCAATTCATCATCGGTTACATTATCGAATGGATTCTTAGCATATGGTGCTTTACAAACGGCCGCATTATGTTGATAGCCACGTTGTATGATTCCCTTGGAGGCGGCGCCCATTAGCACGACATGATCGCCAGCTGGTGAAACGGTGGCCTCGTTAATACGATTAGCTTCGTCCCATGTAACACCCTCGAGTATGTGTGATTGTGGACCTGCGGATATTTTATCAGCCCGTCGATTATCTTTAATCAGTGGCTGTATGCGTTTAAATTCTTTTGGATTTGTGGCAGATATCGAATCTGCGTTAGGTTATTGCTTGGCCTCGTTCCTTTGGCTGAGTGCATCTGCGTTCCGTGGCAGACCCTGAGTCTGCGTTAGGGTTCTGGTGTCCTCGCTCGGGGTGAGTGAGTGAAATGGGGTTTGGTTGTGAAAATTAAAAATAAGTGTTTTGTGACAGATGGGGATCTGCATTAGGGTGGTTGATTGGCCTCGGTGGGCGAGCGCTGGATTTTGAAATTTTGAAAATTTTAAAAGGATTATGGGCCGAGTGCCTTTGCTTTCTGTGGCAGACCGAGGGTCTGCGTAAAGGCTTTTCTGGTATACTCGTTCTGGAATAACGAGTGAGTGGGATGGTTTTTTTTTGAAAATGAAAAAATAGAATTTTGTGGCAGATGGGGGATCTGCGTGAGGGCTTTTCTGGTATCCTCGTTATGGGAGAACGAGTGAGTGGGATATTTTATTTTTTTTTTTGAACGGAGGGATGTGGAGGAACGGGGGGGATTGTTAAGCGAAGCTTTTGGTCCTCGCACAATCTATCTCCGTGGGAAGAAGGATCAGTTTGACCAAAGGTCGTCTGACTTTACCCTTCTCGGTTATGAGGTCGACTACACGTACTCGGTTATCTTCGCCGGGGTGTACGTTGACGACTCTGCCTAACCTCCATTCGTTGGGAGATAAGTTGTCCTCTTTGATGACAACTAGATCTCCCACGTGTATATTTTGTTTTGACTGTTTCCACTTCACTCGTTTTTGAAGTTCGGAAAGGTATTCCACCTTCCATCGTTTGCAGAAAGTGTGATGGAGGGCTTTGAGTTTCTGCCATCGATTGATCATCGAGGCAGTGCTCTCACTGGCATCCGGTTCTGGTGGAGCCAGCAGGTGGCTGCCGGTTAGGAAATGTCCTGGGGTTAGTGGTTCCAGATCCGTTGGGTCATTCGACCCTGGACTGAGTGGGCGCGAGTTGAGGCTCGCCTCAATCCTGCACAGAAGGGTTTGGAACTCCTCCATGGTGTACTTATGGGGAGGCGCGATCTTTTTGAAGTGGCTTTTGAAGCTCTTCACTCCCGCTTCCCACAGGCCGCCCATATGGGGAGCGGCGGCGGGAATAAAATGCCAGCTCAATGCTTGATGGCCATACTTTGAGACTGTTTTGTCTCGGCTTTCGGCCAGAAAGGCTTTAAATTCGGATCGTAAAGATCTTGATGCTCCGACAAAGTTTGTACCATTGTCGGAGTAGATGTTCTTCGGACATCCTCTTCTCGCGATAAAACGCGAGAAGGCTGCGAGAAAGCATGGGGTGCTGAGGTCACTAGTGGCCTCTAAGTGAATGGCCTTAGTGGAGAAACAGACAAAAAGGCATACGTAGCCTTTTGACAGTCGACATCCTCTACCGCGGTAGCTTTTGATGTCGAAAGGCCCCGCAAAGTCTATCCCGGTATTGGTGAACGCGCGGGTAAAAGTAGTCCGTTCGCAGGGAAGGGTACCCATAAGTTGGGACTGTGCCTGCTTTCGATTAATAATGCAGGTTTTGCAATTGTGGATGACGGCTCTGATCATGGTCTTGACATTCGGTATCCAGTATTGCGTTCGGATGAGACGGAGCATGAGCTGGTTCTCGCCATGAAGGGAGTCATGATGAGCCATCATAACGGTAAGGCGAGACAGCCTACAATTGTAAGGCAAGATGATCGGATGACGCTCATTGTATGACATGTCCTTTGAAGCCCCTAGACGCCCCCCTGTTCTAATAATATCATCTTTGTCGATATATGGGTTGAGTGACAGTATTTCACTCTTTCGATCGATAGGTTCCCTATTTTTCAATTTTAAATATTCTGTCCCGTAAAATTGTTTCTGGCAGATTCGTATTAATGCTTGAGTCGTTGCCTTAATCTCATCGGCTGAGATTATACACGACCTTTCGTGGAACATTGCTTTAGTTTTTGGGTGAGTTCGTTTATAAAATCTCCTAACATAGGATAGAACCTTCAAAGCCCTGGGTAAATTTGAAAAACGGTCGAGAATATCTACATGATCTACCCTTGTCGTGGCATATGTTTGTGCCCTCTTCTCCTCAACGGACGTTTTGTATTCGGTCTCTTGTGCTGGCCAGTGGGAATTGTCTTCTTGCAGCCAAGAAGGTCCCTGCCACCACAACGAATTGTTTATCAACTCTGATGCAAGTAGTCCTCTGCTTCCTAGATCCGCTGGATTAGATTCCGAGTCCACGTGAAGCCAGTCCTTGCTACCGACCATATCGATGATCTTAGTGATTCGGTGTGCGACGAAGGTTGACCAGGAACAGGGCGGCTTTCTTATCCAAGCGAGTACGATGGTTGAATCCGTCCAGAGGTGAACTTTTGCTGGCCCCAAATGAATGTTTCGGAATATTGATTCCATGATTTCTGCGAGCAGCACGGCGCCGCAAAGTTCTAAACGTGGTAGTGAGATGGTTTTCACTGGGGCTACTCGGGTTTTGGCTAGCAAGAGATTTGTGAAAATTGTATCGTCCCTTTTTACGCGCATGTATATAGCTGCTGCATATGCCTTTTCCGATGCATCGCAAAAACCATGTATTTCGATGTCGTCCTCGGGCGTAAAATTTACCCATCGCGGTATCCTAATGTTATCTATTTCGTTATAGTGTTGGGTGAAATTTTCCCACCGTTCTAAGGTAGTTGGGGAGACAGGTTCGTCCCACCCGGTGCCCTCTAACCAGATATTCTGCATTAGTATTTTTGCCACTATGACCACTGGCGCAAGCCAGCCTAAAGGGTCGAAAAGTTTGGCTATAGCGGATAGGATTACGCGTTTGGTGATGTTCTCGCCACTCTCTAAAGCTCCTGCGGTGAAGTAAAACATGTCTGAATGCGCGTTCCATCGTATTCCGAGTGCCTTCACCGAGCTAGCCTCTTCAAACGCTAGGAAGTCCTCGCTGAGCAGATCCGTTTTGGGGATGTCCTGAAGGATTTCCTCACAATTTGATGTCCACTTGCGCAATGGAAAACCAGCTGAGTGTAATGCTTCGCGAATCTCGTTTCTTGCTCTGATTGTTGACGCTATTGTATGTCCTCCAGATAAAACGTCGTCGACATACATACTTTCTCGTAATATACCCGATGCTATTGGGTGCGTATTTTCTACATCATCAGCCAATTGTAGAAGTGACCGCGAGGTAGGGGGCGCAGTTTACACCAAATGTGACAGTCTTTAGTTCGTAAAGACTGATGGGTTCGTTGGGGGATGTTCGATGGACAATTCTTTGAAATTTGGCGTGATTATCGGTCACCCAAATCTGCCTATACATCTTTTCTGTGTCGCTATTAAAGACAAACCGGTAAAGTCTCCAACGTAGAATTAAAATAGGCAAGTCTGCTTGGAGTACTGGACCTGGGTGGAGTATGTCGTTTAGACTAATGCCATTTGCCGTCGGACTTGACGCGTTGAAGACGACGCGCACCTTGGTAGTGGTACTTTCCGCCTTTACAACGGCGTGGTGGGGCAGGAAATAATTATCCGAATCGTCGGATGGTATATTATTCTTAATTTTTCTCATATGTCCAAGTGTTTCGTATTCTGACAACACCCGAACATACTCTTTTCCTAAATCTTGGTTTTTCAGTAATCGCCCCTCATTTCTGAAGAATTGTGAACATGCGCGCTTTAGAGACGGTCCTAATGCAATCTTCTCAGGGTAATCCTGCCTGAATGGTAGCGAGACTGTATATCTTCCACTTTCATCACGTTTTGTTGTGTCCTTAAATAATTGTTCACAATACCTTTCTTCTTCATTAAGCATTTTGTTTTTTGGAACATTTTCTACCTCCCAGAAAGCTTTTAATTGGTTGTCCAACGCAACCTCGTTGTAGAATGACATGATGCTCTTCGTTGGACTCGGTGCTTCGATGCGACCGGTTAGTATCCAACCGAACACTGTCTCTTGGGCCAAAAGTGTATTTAGTACATTCTTTTTCAGACCACTCAGTATAATTTGGGGATATATGTCTCCTCCAAGTATGAGGTCTACATCTTCGTTGATGTAGAACCTTTTATCTGCCAAAACCAAGTCTGGGAATGCCTGCATAGTCATGGCGTTGATATGGCAGGATGGAAGATTCCCAGTGAGTTTGGCTAGGACTAGAACGGGTGTAGTCAGGCTGAAGCAGGCATCCACTGGTGAACGTAATTCAATTTTGGATGCCTCTTTCACCTGAGCTGACACCGCATTTGTGATGCCTGAAACTTGGGCATGCATTTTTCTCGCTGGCAAATTGATTCTGCGTTTCAGTCTTTCAGTTATAAAGGAACATTCAGACCCTGAATCAATTAATGCCCGTGCGGAGAAGTCGGTACCATTATGGCGAATGTGTACGCGAGCAGTTCCTAATAGCACACCTGCGCTGGAATTCGTATGACAGGATGTCACATTTTTGTTCCCGTTTGAACCTGGTTTTTCTGATTCATGTCTCGCTAATGCCTGTCTAGAAGTAGAGGGCCTATTATCGTAGGAGTGTTGGGGCGGGTTGTAGGTGGTGTTTTTCTGTAGGGTATCCGCATGCAGGAGCGTATGGTGACGAGAGTGGCACGTATTGCAGTTGTAGGAACTGGTGCATCTGGTCACTGTGTGTCCTGGGGATAGACAATTCAGACAACCACTCGTAGATTTTATGAATTTAATCCTTTCAGGAGGGGTTAACTCGCAAAAGCGTGAACAGTTGCGTAATCTGTGTTCAGGGGATTTACACATTTTACAAATTGATTTTATTGTTTGCTTGGATACTTTCGTTTGAAAAGCACCAAGTCTTTTCGTAGGGGTTTCTGACGATTGTCGCGACGCGTTTGGTTTTTGCACTTTCGCAGGGGCATGCCCTGTAAAACCAGACACTGTTTCAAGTGTCTGAAACCGATTAGACAGGAATTTATCCATATCCTCCCACTTGGATATGTCCATTTTATGGTCTATACTTTGCTCCCAAAGAGCCAGCGTGCTCTCTGGTAACTTGGTTGAGCATAGATAGGTCAAGATTGCGTCCCAATTGGAAGTGTCAATTTTGTGGCATTTGAGGGACGAAATACAATTATTTATATCATTTTGCAGCTTTTTTATTGAATTGCCACACTCACTTTCTACCTTTTTTAAGTTAAATAAAATTTGTAGCTGTGTGTTAACTAAGATACGTTTGTTTTCGTATCTTTCACACAAGTTTTTCCAGGCCATCTCGAAACCTTCATTTGTGAGGGGGCATTTTTTAACGATATCTTTTGCTTCGCCCTGCGTTTTGTTGTTGAGATGGAATAACTTTTCCACCCCTTTCAAGCTGGAATTGTTTATATAAATTGCCGTGAAAAGGTCGCGAAAAGTTGGCCAAGACAGATAATCCCCTTTAAAAACTTCCGTATCGCAAGCAGGGAGGCGAATTTTATGCCCATGAGGTTCTTGCTCAGGGTTGACGTTCTTTTCATCCTTCTTGTATTTTTCTGCCTCAGCAGATATAGACGCTGAACATCGCACGTAGATTGCGTATGCTGCCTTTTACTTCTTTCTGATCGCCATAACGTCATCCGCTGACACCTCATCAGATCCCAATAGCGAATCAAACGCAGACTTTACCTTCTTCCACAAGAGCCGCAACTCTTCCTGCTGTATTGCAAGGGTGTGTTTGCTATGGTCGCTCTCCGGAATAAGGCTGTAATCTTTATCAAACTCTGCGATTGATTCTGCTAAACGGATGTAGGTTTCCATTGTTTTATTTACGTTTATTAACGAGAAAATTGCCGATTATGGAAATGGAACGCTTTAGAGTAAAAATACCTGCCCAGCCGTAAATAAACACTACTGAAATTCGAAGTTTATTATTTATTTTGTTTATTGCAGAATTTGTCAGAGTAGCGACAACGAAAAGGGTTTACTTTATGGACTTTTTGTCACAGCAGCGACAACCGCAAAAGGTTTAATTTACAGACTTTATCTCAGCGGCAACAACAAAAAAAAGGGGGACCACTCGCCACCTCCACAGATAATGGGTGTATTTTTGAAAAAGTGAAAAAATGCGTGCGATATTGCAAAACAAGCGCAAGAAAAAGTGTAAATAGTGTTTAAAAAGTGAAGTGAGCACCGGATTAATTAATTAAATTGAACTCAATTTCGTGTTTGTGATGTGCAAAAAAAACAACAACACAAAACTATTTAGTATGGTGCGGAAAATGAGGTTAGGTAACCCTCTTCCTTGTGTTGTGTCTGGAAAACCTTACCACTGGTGGGGGGATAGACCAGATAATCACAAGGATCGAAATAAAATTAATAAACCAAGTGCTTTAATTTTTGAAATTGGAAAGTAAAATGGTGCTCACTAAATAACTTCACTTTTTCACTTCTTTTTTTGATTTTAATTTTTCGCGCACTACACGGGTTTTTTTTTCTCTTTATTTTGCAAAAAAAAACAACACTCAAAAAAAAAAAGTGGCAAGAAATATAACACTTACTTCTTATTGGTTTTTGTGCTGGAAAAGTTGATTGTGCTGTGCTGTGGTTGGCAAATATGCTGTGGCTCTGGTCACCTATGTACAATGTAAAACCTCCAACTTTTTCCTTGTCGATTTTTGGCTGCTGTGATCTGCTGTGGCAAATAAATTTTTAGTAGGCAAAATTGTGCTGCGTTGTGGACTGTAATTTTAGGCTTTTAGTTCTTTTTTCGGTGCGTAAGGACCAATGTTCGGCCTGGGTGCGTCTGAAACCGGCAGTGGGTAGGCGCACACGGGTCGATCTCGGAATGGATGGGTCACTCAAAGAAATAAATAAGAACACAAAGAGGATTCCCTCGTTAGAAAATAATATTTAATTAGAGTGTAAGGAAATATAAAGAGGATACAATATTACCTTTGAGTGTAAAACTGATGACGGTGATACTCGGCGATGTGTGCTGGTTGGCGGTCGATCGAAAAAGAGGCCGGTTATCCCGTTGAGGACAACCGCTAAGCCGCGAAAAAGTCCTCTGGTATTAAGGAGGGGAAAAAAGCCACACACACAACAACCCCCACATATACGTGCATGGGTGCTGACAACCTGCACACACACATGTGTATGAAATGCATGCATGTGCATGCATGCACACAAATGCGGCGCTAGTGTGGGTGGCTGGAAATATTATTAAAACGATAGGGAGGGGCGCCGTCAATCAGGTAAAAGTTAGGCATTTGGCCTAAACACCACATGTTCAACTTTCAGACTCGTATCGGTTAACTATGTTGAGAACAATTAATAGCAAACAACCACTAAACATTTCGTTTAGAAGTTGGGATGTTTACCATAACCCGCCTCTACAGGAAAGCACTAATATCTTATGGAATGTCAAACAGTTTGGTGAAAATGAAAGACCTGGCTATATTATTTTGGGATTTCAAAATGAAAATAAATTTACACATTGTGACTTATTGGATGTTAAAGTTCACCTCAACTCCACTACATATCCATATGATAATCTTATGTGACATGTATTTGAAATTTCAACACTTTTATCACCTGGTCAATTTGTTCAACATGCTCCAATAATTGTTTTAGAATTTATAAAGAGCGGTCCCATCGATATTCGGATTGAGCTAAAATTTCAGAAGGCCGTATCTGCCAACACCGCTGCTTATTGTATACTCCATGATAAAATGTATGAATATATTCCATTTACAAATGTTGTCAAAAAGATTATTTAGAAAAATAGTAGTAATTTTATGAAACTACATACACGCACAAGTATATTACGCATGGCTAACCACGCCAAAATATGGAGAAAAATATAAATTAAAAAATTTTTAATAAAAATTGTTTTTATTTATTTGAAAAAGGTTTATTTGAAAAAAAGTAAGCATTTACATTGGAACAAGTTTCCCATGGATGGATGTGGCCATCGGCATGTATTTTGTAGTTTGTTGATATTCTCACATGCATATATATATGGGAACAGCATGTACACACACAAACTTACTTATTTACTTACTTAATTGGCGCTTAACCGTCTAAACGGTTATGGCCGTCCAACAAGGCGCGCCAGTCGGTCATTCGGTCCGCCAACCGGCGCCAATAGGTCACACCAAGGGAGTTTAAATCGTTTTCCACCTGGTCCTTCCAACGGAGTGGGGGCCGCCCTCTACCTCTGCTTCCATAGGCGGGTTCCGATAGAAACACTTTCTTGGCCGGAGCATCATCTTTCATTCGAATAACAAGGCCTAGCCAGCGCAGCCGTTGCCTTTTAATTCGCTGGACTATGTTGATGTCTGCGTATAGCTCGTACAGCTCATCATTAAATCTTCTTCGGTACTCGACATCGCTAACGCGTATAGGTCCATAAATCTTTCGAAGAACTTGTCTCTCGAACACTCCCAAATCCGCTTCATCTGCTGTTGTCATGGTCCATGCTTCTGCCCCATATAGCAGGACGGGTACGATAAGTGACTTGTAGATTATGATTTTCGTTCGCCGAGAGAGGGCTTTACTTTTCAATTGCCTAATTAGTCCAAAGTAGCATTTATTGGCAAGATTGGTTCTTCGCTGGATTTCAGTGCTGATGTTGTTGCTAGTGTTGATGCTGGTTCCCAAATAAACGAAGTCTTTTACTATTTCGAAATTATGGCTGCCAACAGTAGCGTGGTTGCCAAGGCGCGTATGCGCTGACTCTTTGCTCGATGACAGCAGGTACTTCGTTTTGTTCTCATTCACACACAAACTTACAATCCAATAAAATGTCAAACAAAATGTTCAATAATGGAAAATCATAAGTTCAATATTAAGATAACCTTTAGTTAATTATGAAATTCTCACATGCATATATATATATGCATATATATATGGGCCAGCATGTTTTGCAGACGAGAAAAAAAGGGGGAGGGGCGGTACTACAAGTGCCCATTGACTCCTTTTTGTAGACGAGAAAAAAGGGGGTTGGGGTTGGGATTGGCCGGTACTACAGGTTTTCAACTGCTACTTTTTGTATACGAGAAAAAAGAGGGTGGTGGGGGGATTGGGGAGCAGTCGCTCGATTAGAAATTTATGGGACTCTTTAAAAACGCTCGGGTGAAGTCTAGGACTCATTGCTGTTATATATGTGTGTCGGTGTGTATATACTTTTCCTTTCTCCATTTGGTCTAGAACTGCTATTTACATACTACTTTCTGCATTTATAGAAATAGAAATTTTAGGGTGGGTTTTACTTCGTGAAACACCAATTTGGTCAAATGTTGAAAGCAGCTTGATATTCATTAACCAGAAAACTCCGAGTGCAAATATTTATAATAGCGAGCTTTTCAATGAGCTGTCTTACCTTAAACACTATTTAACTGCAGAAAAAATAAATGAATGGCAAGCTTGTTCCAAGCCAGTTTACCAGAGATGGGTTGAAATTTACGCGCACTTTATTGCTAAATATGTTTCTTATAAAAATTTGCTAATAATAGTTAATTTCTGTTTGTGTTTGCCAGGCAGTAATGCTCCAACTGAAGGATTTTTTTCATTAATTAATAATATGTGGACAAAGGATAAATCGCAAATGAATGTTAGTACAGTAAAGGGAGTTATTGTAACGAAATTTAATACTAATAAAACATGCCAAGAATTTAAGGACTTTCTTAATGAGAATGAATATATTTTAAATAATATTAATTCTTCTCAAAAATATCAAACACAGGATTAAAATTTTCTAATTATTACTCTCTGTAACAAAATATTTTTATTACTACATAGGGTCGTTTGTACCATCTTCAGTTCAATTAGCAATGGAGATATTCTAAATAGTAATAATTCTTCTCAAAAATATCAAACGCAGGATTAAAATTTTTTAATTATTACTCTCTGTAACAAAATATTTTTATTATTACATAGGGTCAGTTAAAGCCTGCATTATCATCCCTAAACCTCACCTGGAGAGGTCGCTGCAAGCACTCGTTGCGTTTCTTTTCCTTTTTTGCACTTTGCTCTACTAAAAACGGTTCCGGTAAGTGGCATTAGTTCCTTAGGGCCTATAAAAGGGACGAACAGCTATAGGCTCTTATTCTTTTACCAGCGACCGCCAGGTGAGTGTTTTACCATACCATTTATTTTGCCATTACTTTGTGATTTACTAAATTTTGAATAAAGGCCTTTGCGACAGGCTAGCATATATATATATGAAATTCTGGATATATATATATATATACCTACATCGTTGCGTAGTTAATTTGCATCTTTCATTTGTTGTTGGAGAGCTAGGTTCAGCTGGTAAGTTTCGCATTATCCCGAGTTTCAAGAACCGGCTCCCCATAGGTTCCCCGTTTCTGGAATTCACGAGGAATTCCGGCCTCATTTGTCCCCGCTCGAACATGATCCTTCGATCCGGATCTTGAAACACTTTTCATTTTTTTTGGTAATAAAACGAGCTGCAATTGGTTTGTCTTTTTTGCCTTCATGCGTCCAACAACAAATACATATCCTCCTTCTTTTCCAACAATGTGGTTTTTTAAAACCTGTCCACCAATAATCGCCAAGTCCCATTGGAAACCAAACAAACACACCATACCAAAATCCATTGTGAATAAGCAGTGCAAGTAAGAAGCTGCTTGTTTACATTTGGTTTTTGACATTTAGAAATTAGCCATTGGGAAAAACGATTTTGGTAATTTGGCTGGAGAAAACACAGGAAATTCGTGTTTTTATTGGACATTTGGTGGCCGCGATCATCCAGAATTTCACCCGGACGGAAAAGGAAGCACCCCGGAGCAAAAGCAATGTGTTGAAGGCACAACGACCGCACATACAGGAAGGTAACTGGTTCTGAACGAAAGGTAAAGTTATTGTGATTTACGTGTATATATTAACACCAAACCATAAACGGCATACGCTGCTCGTGAGTTGCTTATTTCCCTTTCCAGCCTTTCATCCACAGCATATCACCCGTCTAATCTACCGGGAAGGAGGCCAGCGACAAGGAAACGCAATAAATAGGTGGGCGTCAACCAGTTTTCGCTCCGACTCACCGAAAGATTGTGGCCAGTCCCACAATCAGAATACCGGTGCGATAAGGCTGTTAAGCGAACAGTCCCCACCGGTGGCCAGTGAATAAAAAGCCTTAGTAGTGAAAGTGATTCAAAGTCCCTGAGTAGCAGGGCAGTAAAGTGAAAGGTGACGAAACAAAAGCCGCTGAGAAGAGGGCAAGCCCCCAATACTATAGTAAAGTGATTAAAAGCACCTGAAAAGCCAGGGCAGTGAGTGAAAAAAGGTGCCTAAAAAGAGGGTGAATATACCCCAAAAAAGCAGAGCATACTAGGCCAGTTGTGCGTGTGTGCAAATTCCCTGAAAAGCAGGGCAGTGAAGTGCAAAAGTGCCTTAAAAGAGGGTGAATGTACCCAAAAAAAAAAAATATGCTGAGCATACTAGGCCAGTTGTGCGTGTGTGCAAAAGTCCCTGAAAAGCAGGGCAGTGAAGTGAAAAAGGTGCCTTAAGAGAGGGTGAATATACCCCAAAAAAAAAAAAAACGCTGAGCATACTAGGCCAGTTGTGTGTGAGTGCAAAAGTCCCTCAAAAGTAGGGTAGTGAAGCGATAAAGTGCCTAAAAAGAGGGTGAATATACCCCAAAAAAGCAGAGCATACTAGGCCAGTTGTGTGTGTTTGCAAAAGTCCCTGAAAAGCAGGGCAGTGAAATGAAAAAGTGCCTTAAAAGAGGGTGAATATACCCCTCAAAAAAAAAATGCTGAGCATACTAGCCCAGTTGTGTGTGAGTGCAAAGGTCCCTGAAAAGCAGGGAAGTGAAGCTATAAAGGTGCCTAAAAAGAGGGTGAATATACCCAAAAAAAGCAGAGCATACTAGGCCAGTTGTGTGTGTGTCCAAAAGTCTCTGGAAAGCAGGGCAGTGAAGTGAAAAAGGTGCTTTAAAAAAGGGTAAAGATACCCCCCCCCCCCCCCCCCCCCCCACAAAAAAAAGCAGGATATCAAAGTAAAAGTGTTTGTGAGCAAAGTCCCTGAAAAGCAGGGCAGTGATTCCACAAAAGGTGGTTAAAAGAGGGTGACATCCACTGAAAACGCTCAAGAGCAAATTTGACCGAATGAAGCATTTTTTTTGATAATCCAGTTTTTAAAATTGAAATCTGTTGGGTTCAAAATTGAAGCTAGGGCAACTCGGCGGCAAACGAGGCTGTCAGGCAACATCAATCCTCCTACTCCATCCAGTAAAAGCTATACGGAGTCATCAAAAGGCAGAAGGTCAGCCACGGTCGAAGATTTCAGACGGTCAGCTATAAAACAGGCATAGATAGAAGGAAAACGTGTGGCAGTTACAGGCCAGGTAGGTAATTTATACTGAACTCACCTCCCCACGTCTGTCTGTGTAGATATCGGCCAATACGAACGGCCCACCGCTTTGGAATCGGTTAAGCAGACCAGCACCATCTTAAAGGCCCTCACGCACGGCCCGCCGAATTGGAAAGCAATTGTGTAGGGCAAAGTTTTTAAGGCCAGACGAACGGCCCACCGATTTGGATATAACGCAACACATCCTAAAAGGCCCACACGAACGGCCCACCGCTTTGGGAATCTGCAAGCGCCGCCCTCCAGTAAGTCGACCAACGTTGAGCAGTAAGCGGGTGAGTTTTTTTACTTCTTGCCTATTTTAAGTTGTATATTGGTACTTAATTTAGCAAGCCCCTTACGTTGCGGCGAACGCAGTACTCCCTTTCTCGCTCCCCACTCCCCTCAACAGTGTTAAAGGCAATTTACCCCCTTGCATACCCACACGACCACGAAGAGCGGCCGACTTTTTCTGAGGTTGAATTGCAACCTATCTTACCTGTTTGCGAATATTTATTTATCCTGGGTCCCTGAACATGGCCAACGCACAGGATTTCTCTCGCGCTTGTGATGCACTTCTGGAGTTTGAAAATCGGTTCAATGAATCTCCAGGGGCGCATCACACGGTGTTTTCCCTTGAAATTCAAAAGGAGGAACTTAAGGCCCTTTGGGATACAGTGAAAAAGTCTTTCAGCAGCTATTCCCGAAACCCTACCGACGACGATCACAGGGCCGCGGCCTTGCGAGAAGCGAAGGTTAAATATCAAAACTGCTACACAGCATATCTGACGTGCGCAGCCCTGATGGGTGAGACCATCCATAACTTGTTAGACTCATCTCTTTACAGATTAACAATGTTCCAAATAGTGGAAATAAAATGCTGGATTTAGTATTTGTGGATGGCTCGGTGGGTACTGCCCTTACGCGAATACCACCTTTATCCCTTCCAGAAGACCCTCTTCACCCTACGCTAGAGATATCACTTGATATCAGCCTACCCCGTAGGATTCAAGTACAGTCGCGTCCCCGATCTAGATGCTTCTACAAAGCGAATTTCATTATGCTCAATGATCTGTTGGCTTCCCATGATTGGTCGGATCTCTATGCTTGCACTGATGTCGATTCGGCTATCTCTATATTTTACAGTACGCTTGATGGCTTCTTTGATACCTGCATTCCTACTCGCTATACCCTATGTTCGAATAAGCCCCCTTGGTTTTCAAGGCAACTTATCAGACTTAGTAACATTAAATCTAGGCTTTATAAAAGGTTAAAGAAATCTGGAGCATCTGCAGACCTCTCTAAATATCTAATAGCTCGTTCTAAATTTCACCGTCTTAATCAGCTTTGTTATAAAAATTACTTGAGTTGTTGTAAAGCCCAATTTTTTAGAAATCCAAAAAAATTTTACAGTTTCGTAAATTCAAAGCGGAAAACTTCTGGGTATCCTTCCTCATTAACCTTTGGAGGTAAAAAAGCTTGCACTGATGACGACGTTGCTGAACTATTTTCTCAGTTCTTTAAGTCCACGTATTCATCCAGTGGTTTTCATTCCGGTCAATATCCCTATCACTTAGATAGCTCAAATTACATTAGGAACCCTGCTATTGATGGTAATATTGTTCTTCAGAGTCTTCAATCTTTGAAGCCCACCTTTTCTCAGGGACCGGACGGTGTTCCTAGTTGCGTGCTTAGGTACTGCGCCGAAAACATATATGAGCCTATTTTAAAATTATTTGAGCTATCTCTGGGATCTGCGTCATTCCCGGCACTTTGGAAACAGTCTTTTATTATACCCCTGCATAAAAAAGGTAGTAGGTCAAAAGTTGAAAACTACAGGGGTATTGCTAAAGTTTCAGTCATTCCTAAAGTCTTTGAACAGATTGTCACCAGTCAACTGCAATATCAGTGTTCTTGTCTTTTATCTGCATGCCAACACGGTTTTATTCGTCAAAGGTCAACCACTACAAATTTGCTTGTATTCACCTCTATAGTTATGGAAGGATTTTTAGCGAACAAGCAAACGGATGTCATCTACACGGACTTCAGCAAAGCATTTGATACCGTCAACCATGAGTTGCTTATTCATAAGCTTGATTTACTGGGCTTTCCGTTTCACCTATTAATGTGGCTGAAAAGCTATCTTTCAAACCGGACCCAAAAAGTCCTGTTCAAGTGCAATCTGTCGGAATCATTCGGAGTTTCCTCCGGCGTACCCCAGGGAAGTCATCTAGGCCCTTTGCTCTTTGCCCTTTTCATTAATGACTTGCCACAGACAATATTATATTCCCATACTATAATGCATGCGGATGATGTAAAACTTTGCTACACTCACTGTCCTACCGATTTGAGTTCCTTGGATCTTCTTCAGGCCGACTTGGACTCGTTCCAATGTTGGTGCACAACAAATTTACTAGCTTTAAATTGCTCTAAATGTAAGCATATGACATTTCACCGAGTGAAGCCAGCATTGAAATCTTATGTAATAGATGGTACGCGTTTGGAGCGTATATCTATTGCAAATGATCTAGGTGTCCGTTTTGATCCGAAATTGAATTTTAACATGCATATTTCATCTATAGGCAACAAAGCGTTGGGTTTACTTGGATTTGTTAAAAGATGGGCTAAAGAGTTCGATGATCCGTACCTCACTAAGGTTCTTTACACATCGCTGGTTCGTCCAATACTCGAGTATTGCTCATGCGTTTGGTCCCCTGTTTCTCAAAAGCATATAAAGCGTCTTGAGTCAGTTCAAAAGCAATTTTTGATATTTGCATTGCGCGGCCTTAATTGGGACTCAAGTCTCCACCTTCCTCCATACAGAAGTAGACTTCTTCTTATTAACTTACCCACTCTGGAAAATCGGAGAATATTACTGGGGGTATTGTTCATCCATAAGCTCATTATTGGAGAAATTGATTCCGCGGACCTCCTCAGCCGCTTGTTTTTTGCGGCTCCCCCTAGAGTATCCAGACACTAAGTTCCTTTCTATTTACCCCTTTGTCGACGAAACTTTGCTAAAAATAATCCTCTTCTTATCTGGTGCGCGCACTACAATGACTTGTATAGCTGCATCAGTCTTGAATGTACTTTTGCCACTATACGTAATGCAATACTTGTCTATCTAATTTAAGAGATACAAGCTAATTTAATTTGCCGGCATTTTATTCCTTCGATAAAAAACAGGAACTATCTCACTTAAGGATGGAGGAACATTTATCAACATGTATCATTAAGAAGGAACAAGACAGTACTGTGTTGATGGGAATCTGGTGCATTCCAACAACGTAAAAAACATGCTTTTTCATGAGTCACTGACCGGAATCGTATGCATTCCGGCAGTATAATCTTATGGGCCAGGCATCGAGCTGATTGGAATCCGGTGCATTCCAACAACACAGGTCATGTTACTTTTTTATGCCTTGTGATGGCGAATCCTCATTACACTACTCTTAGCACTACCGGATTCCCATGACATGCTGATTGGAATCTTGTTGCATTCCAACAGGGAGATTGGAATCCACTGCATTCCGATATCATGCTGAGCGGAATCTGATGCATTCCGCCAGTATAAGATTTCGGCATAAGATTTTATTTCTACTCATATTTCTTATTATTATTATATTTTGAAATTAAATAGTAATGTTCATTAATATTTCTTTGTTTGTAATATAACATTGTTGAAATCTCGATATATCTTAAATTTTATCTTTTGAGTTGTATATTTATATATCTTTTATATTATGCAGTCGACAATAGTTTGTCGTCGACTTTAAATAATAAATAAATAAATAAATAAATAACCTCACCCTCATCCTTCAACCCTCCTCCACGGTAAATCACCTCTCACACGAGCCTGATATGAGGGTGCGTTCCAGCGTTAAACTTCCACCGTGCGACACCGAAATTTTATATGGTGACTACACTGCATGGCCGTCCTTTCGGGATCTGTTTACGGCGATATATATAAATAATACGCGGATAAGTGAAGTGGAAAAGTTATACCATCTAAATCACAAAACTCAGGGGGAGGCCAGGGATATTGTGAAGATAACCCCACTCACGAATGAGGGTTTTGCCATTGCGTGGCAGAACCTTTCCGATAGGTTCGAAAATAAGAGAATTATGATAAATTCTCAGCTGAAAATATTATTTAATCTGTCATCGGTGACAGGAGAGCGGGGGACTGAAATAAAAAATTTACAGCGATGTGCAAATAACTGCATCTCAATATTGCAGATGCATGGCATTGATACCGACAACTGGGATGCAATATTTATTTATCTGTTATTCAGCAAGCTGCCGGACGCAACACTAGCCTTATGGGAGCAGGGAATTTCCAATAAAAGTGAGATTCCGGCGTGGCAGTATTTCGACAATTTCCTGACGAGCAGGTTCCAAACCTTGGAGACAGTGTCGGATATTCAAGGAGTTCGAGTTTCCCGCGGAGCAATCAGTCGGCCCTCGACAACCACCTACGAAAAAAGGAAGGTATCAGCCAAGCACGGCAATATTTCGCAGGCAGGCTGCAGGCTATGCCCCAATGTTCCCCATACTCTGAAATCGTGCCCCAAGTTTTTAGCAATGGAGGTAGAGGAGCGCTGTAGGGTAGTAAGGAAGTACAACTTATGTATGAATTGCCTCGCGCATTCACACGTTGCACGTAATTGTACTAGTACCTTTAATTGCATGACTTGCCATCAGTGTCATCATTCACTCCTGCATCGCAACCCCAATGGAAACAGGCAAATTCTATCAAATGCCAGTCCCTCCCCCCAAACTAATACCACTCAACTATCTCAGGACCCAACGACCTCAGGGAATGTAAACGCGTTATACGCGGCGAATTTTAAGAATATTATTTTAGGAACCGCCACGGTACACGTATGTCATAATTGAGTAGCATATGAAGCCAGAGCTCTTCTGGATTCGGGTTCAGAAGGGACCTTTATCACGGAGCGCCTCCAGAGACGCATCAAACTTCCGACACGCGCTGCAAACACCAACCTTGCTGCTGGACAAACTTCGTGGCGAATCGGGTCGAAAAAATGTATGAGCTCGTCGGAGTGGAGGGATGGAATCATGTGGAATCTAGCGATAATCCAGCGGACCTGGGCAGTCGCGGTGTGACTCCGCAAGAGTTGGCGGACAGCACGCTCTGGTGGCAAAGCCCAAGATGGTTGAAGGCACCCCCATCGGAGTGGCCAAGCAAAACAGATGCCTTGCTTATGGAAACGGACCTAGAACGAGCTGTCCGCGCTCATACCACCAGCGCGCAAGAACTTCCGGATATTCTGGAGCGATTTTCGAACTTTTCTAGAGCCCTCAGAGTCATCGCACGGGTCTTCCAATTCTACCGCAACACGCATCCTGTTCATAAGTTAACCCCCCGAAAGGGCACCCCAGATATCTCACCAGAAGAAATTATGATGGCAAAAGCCCGGCTTATTCGTTTAACGCAGAAACGATGCTACGCTGAAGGGTATCGGATGCTAGCTTCAACTGATACCGTGAGCTCAAAGAGTTCCACCCTCAACCTCTTCCTCGATGTGGACGGAATAATGCGCGTGGGAGGAAGATTGGAGCTGTCTACGATACCCTACAACGAACGTTGTCCAATTATTCGCCCATACGACTGCGCGTTTTCGCGGCTTGTAGTAAAATTTTCCCATTTGATTTCCCTACACGGGGGAAATCAACTAATGCTACGACTTTTGCGATCAGGATATTGGATCGTGAAGCTAAAAAATTTGATAAAAAATATAATAAATAATTGAAAAGTTTGTCTCATCTACAGGAAAAGGACACGTGAGCAGTTGATGGCAGCACTACCGCCAGAACGAACGGAGCTCTCGCGACCCTTCACTAATACCGGAATCGATTTCACTGGTCCGTTCGACATCTAAAATTATACGGGCAGGGCATGCCTATTAACGAAGGGTTATGTCAGCGTGTTTGTTTGCTTTGCTACGAAAGCAATACACTTAGAGGCAACAAGCGATCTATCGATAGCCACATTTCTGGCTGCATTTGCGCGGTTCATATCTCGGCGAGGCTGTCCCCACCAGGTGTATTCGGACAATGGGACGAACTTTGTAGCAGCAAACAAGGCATTAAGGCAAATCTTTCGGAATTTCATGACTGAAGCTGCTCGACATACTACTATGTCATATGCCCATCAAGAAATCCACTGGCATTTTATCCCACCAGGAGCACCCCACATGGGAGGACTATGGGAAGCAGGGGTGAAGAGTTTCAAAACCCATTTCCGCAAAATTTCAACTACCATGCGATTCGTAATGGAGGAATTATCCACTCTACTGGCTAAAATAGAAGCCTGTCTGAACTCGAGACCGATCAGTCCGATGTCTGACAACCCCGACTGCATTTAACCCCTCACCCCTGGACACTTTCTGATTGGAAGCCCCATACTCCCGAATGCAGAACCAGAGGTTCAAGGAACACCGATATCAATCATCAACCGATGGCAAAAGCTCAAAGCTATTCATCAAGGATTCTGCCAACGATGGAAGGGAGAGTACTTGAAGGAGCTACATAAGAGCGTTAATTGGCAACACCCCCAACGAAATCTTGAGGTTAACGATCTAGTGATTATCAAAGAGGATAATTTACCCGCTAATGAATGGCGACTTGGTAGAGTGGTGAAGGTTTTCCCAGGCCAAGATAATCGAGTACGGGTGGTAGAAATACGCACAGCCCGTGGTGTGATTACACGGCCAATAGTTAAATTAGTTCTACTACCTATCGAAACCCCTAAGTAACCAATTCTCTCTTTTCAGCTTTCTTTTTTCTTCTTTAAAATAAAAGTCGTTGAAACCAAAATGGTCCGAGCCAATACTAAAAATACCCATCGATGCCCCTCATGTCAGCACAACCACCGACTTGTTTTCTGTCACCAACTGCGCCATATGGAACCAGAGGAGAGACTACGCGCCGTCCTCCTCCACCGCCATTGTGCCAATTGCCTGTCACCGCGCCATGTAACGCGCAATTGTCCGTCAACAGGGCGATGTGACCGATGCCATGAGCAGCATCACAGCCTTCTCCACCTATGGGAGATACCATGGCGACAGGATGACGTGCCACAGGGCCTTGATGAGGTGGGAAATCGGACAAGTCAGCAACCGCGAGCATACCGAGCTCGAGAGCTGTCGGAGTCCAGTGAAGAAATACTGGAGATTGATGCCAGCGATGAAGACCTCCAGCAGATAAATGCTCTTGTACCAGTCACCGCCGAAACACCGGTACTCAGACCACCCCTGTCGGGTATCCGGTCAATAGTTTCTCGGCCGCTTCCTTCGCCCAACCAGCGCCAAGCACAGCGACACCAACGAAGGCGCGCCGCACAACAAGGTCCACCCCGAGGGCTAAGAGGCGCTCGAGAGCGAATCCAATGGGCTGCCAGAAATGCTACGGGTTTTTCTGTCCTTATGCCTACCGTAGTGACCAAAGTAATGACAAGGGGACGAACTCATGCAGTACGCGCGATCCTCGGCCTTGAAAAACCAATATCCACCATATTTCGGGGCCTTGCACAACGATTCCATCTGCTGCCACGGAATGAAAGGGAACACTGCAGCCTTACCTTGAAGGGTCTGAATGAGAGGGTGCAAATCCAGGCAAAGGTCCTTGGGAGCCTCGTAAGGAGCGCCCCTGAGCGTACTATTGATGCACGTGTCGCCGATGATTTCGACAACCTGCGCCTGGCAGACCCCTCATTCTACCGCTCAAGCGCAGTGTCTCTGATTCTGGGAGTAGACGCGTGTGGAGCCATACTCCGCCCTGGACTTAGGCCTGCAACCCCGACGCGACCGGCTGCTCAGAACACCGTTTTTGGATGGGTCATATTCGGAATAATCCATATTGAGCTGGCAAGCAAAAACCTTTAGCGTTAAGAAAAATTAATTTATAATGAAGTTTATACGTAACTGAATTTATAATGAAGTTTGTATATTAATATTGAATTTATATTGCAGTGATGCTGCAAGGCGGGCGGCATGTTAAAGCCTGCATTATCATCCCTAAACCTCACCTGGAGAGGTCGCTGGTGAAAACTCGCTGCAAGCACTCGTTGCGTTTCTTTTCCTTTTTTGGACTTTGCCCTACTAAAAACGGTTCCGTTAAATTGCATCAGTTCCTTAGGGCCTATAAAAGGGACAGCTATAGGCTCTCCCTTATTCTTTTACCAGCGATCACCAGGTGAGTGTTTTACCATACCATTTATTTTGCCATTACTTTGTGATTTACTAAATTTTGAATAAAGGCCTGTGCGACAGGCTAGCATATATATATATATATATATATACCTACATCGTTGCATAGTTAATTTGCATCTCTCATTTGTTGTTGGACAGCTAGGTACAGCTGGTAAGTGCATGATACCGCATTATCCCCGTTTCAAGAACCGGCTCCCCATAAGTTCCCCGTTTCCGGAATTCGCGAGGAATTAGCACAGAAAGGCCAACATTTCAATAGTTCGACACCGAACATCACTTCAAACGGTGTAAACTTTGTAGAAGAGTGAACGTGAGAATTGATTGCGCGTTGCACTTGTGACGTATATTTGTACCATTTATCCGGCTCTTTTGCTGACATCTTTGCTAGAATAGAAATAATTACGCGGTTCACTCTCTCGATCTGACCGTTTCCCCTTGGGACGCCGGTTGTTACCTCAACATGGTCGATTTTATTTTTTGCGCAAAATTCTTTAAACAGTTTCGACGTGTACGCTGTGCCTTTGTCGCTTATTATACGCAGCGGACTGCCGAATATTGTCACCCATGACTCCAGGTGCCTTACAACTTCCTGTGCATCTGTGCTCTTTGTAGGGTATATCCACGTATACTTGGAGAAACCATCGACGATAGCGAAAATATACTTGTAACACTTTGATGTTGTATCCAGAGTACCCAAGTGGTCGACATGGAGGGAAGAAAGGGGACTGTCCCCTTTGTCGATACAATGCAGATAATCTTCTTTCTTACCCAGCTTATGATTGTGCATAATGCATTCGACACAATTTTGAATTACCTGCTGAACTTTTTTTTCAAGATGTGGAATATAGTAACTCTGTCGTATAGCATGCATTGTCTTTTGGCAACCCATGTGCCAAAATCTATGCGTCTCTTTAATTATTTCATTCTCCATGCTCTTTGGTATAGCCAATACATCCTGCCCATCGACTTGTTTATAAACTAATTGATTTTTTAATTTAAAGTTTTCATATGGCTTTTCTTTAAGAATCTCTGCTACAGCTGTCAAATGTGCGTCCTGCTTCTGAGCTCTTGCGATCTGGGCTTGAATTTCTGAGGTCACTGTCATCACGGGAAATCGACTTAAGATATCCACATGTTTCATTCTGTTGCCAGATCGGTGCTCTATATTGTACGCAAAATCTTTCAGATACATCAACCATTGAACCACTTCGCGTGGTATATCTTTTTTCGCATTTGTCTGCTTGAAAGCTGAGCAATCTGTAACTAGTGTAAACTGTATACCCATCAGGTAGTGACGCAACTTTTTTGTGGCTAAGTATGCTGCTTTTACCTCAAGAAAATAGCTGTGTAATTTTTCTTCTTGGGGAGAAGTCTTTTTACTCCAGTAGAAAACCGGATGCCATTCTCCGTTCTGGAGCTGCATCAGCGTTGCCCCGAACCCATGTTTCGACGCATCGACGTGTAGCTGTGTCTCAGCGTTCTGTTTATATATTTGCAGTACTGGTTCTGCAACGAGTGCCGCTTTCAAATCATCAATTGCCTTTATTTCTTCTTCTTTTATCTGAAATACTTCGTCTTTTCTTAACAGTTGTGTCAAGGGCCTAGCTATGCCAGCATAATTACGAATAAACTTGCGAAAATATCCGGTTAAACCCAAAAAAGCCTGTACGTCTCGAATGCTTTTTGGTATCGGAAAGTTTTCGACAGCTTTGACTTTGCTTTTCCCCGGCCAGACACGCCCATTCTCAACTTCGTGTCCCAAAAACGCGATTCTCTTTTTCAAAAATTGGCATTTCGCCCACTTAATTTCCAAACCATACTGCAGGGCTTGGTTCAATACCATTTGCATATTGTCCAAGCATTGTTCTGCTGTACCTCCAAAAATAACAATATCATCAACATAAATTTCCATTATACCTGCGTTAATTAATTTTTGAAAAATGTGGTTAACATATCTTATGAAAACAGCGGGTGAATTACAAAAGCCAAATGGAGCCCTGTTAAATTCATAAAGGCCTTCTTTTGTGACAAACGCAGTGTATTTTTTGCATTGCTCCTCGACTTCGACGTGGAAAAATCCATTTGCAAGGTCCATCACGGTAAAATATTTTGCACCCTGCATTTTCTCAAGAACCTCTTCGACAATCGGTACTGGAAACCTGTCTTTGATAACCATGGAATTTAATTTACGAAAGTCAACGCACAATCTGTAGCTTCCGTCTTTTTTCTTTGCCAGCACAACCTTGCTAGCGATTTCTGAGCATGATTCGCGGATAATGCCCTTTTGCAGCCATTCAGCTACTTGCTTACGTACAAATTCCCTTTCCATTACTGACAATCGGCTAGGTGATTCGCGAAGAACAATATTGTCCCTTTTCGGAACAATATTTAATTTAATGTGACAGTCTGATTGAATAAAACTCGGCTTATAGTTATCAATCAACTGTTTGACTGTTTCTTTGTATTTAGGTTCTACATCTACCTCATTGCTGCTATGAACAACATTTACAACATTGTAACTAGTTTCTCCTGCATTTTTGTCATCTTCTGATCGTGAAAAATTATACCCCTTGGCATTTAAGATTACCAAAAACTTTTTCAAAAAATCATACCCTACAATTGCGTCTACATTTATTTTGCTATCTTTAACAACCAAAAACGTATGTTGTGTACTCAACTCGTCAACAACGACTTGTGTTGTAAATTCTCCTAACACATCGGCGGCGACGTTGCCTAAGCCATACAATCTAGCAAAACTTTTTCTCAGTTCACAATTGCTACATATTTGGTCATATACACCCTTACGCATTAGCGAAACGTCTGCTCCAGTGTCCACCAAACAAGACACATTGTTGTTATTGATTTTCAGCTGTTTCATGCGTTTTTCGTCGAATACTACGTTTACAACGTTTTGCTTCGTGGCGGTGCACTGCTTAGCCATATGGCCAGAGCCATTACATTTAAAGCATTTCGTGTTTTCTTTGCACTCAGCCCTCTTGTGTTGTGTCGACCCGCAATTAAAACAATGTTGATTTTTACGCTCGCCGTCACTGCTGCCTTTGTCTACTTCTTTACGACCGCTTGCTATCTGCCGACGTTTATTCGCTTCGCTGTATTTTGCCAAAGGCTCCACCAACTCATATGCTTTGATCAACTCCTTGTAGGATCGAGCACTATATAATGGATACTTTTGTTCGTTGCGCAACTCAACACCATCAGCTATGTACGTTATAATTGATTGCTCATCAACTTTACCTAGTGCTGCTATTTTCCGCATTTGTAACACGTATTCATGGAAGTTTTCTGTTGCTTGTTTTCGACGTTGCCTTAATAGCTTATGTACCTCTGCGCTACTTAGTGGTTTGTCAAATTCCTCTATCAACACTTCACACAACGAGTTATAGTTGGAGACTGTAATTGTTTCCAACAACAAAGCTGCAGTGCCCTTCATTTTATTTCGCGCATTGACATACTTCTGTTTCGCTGTCAACTCATAAGCCTCAGCATTCTCGTCAAAATTAGATATCCATTGCCGAATTGGAATAGATACCCCGTCAAAATTAGGTACGACTTTTGCGAATGCATTAATAGTGACATTACCTTTACTGCCATCGTTTTGGTTCATTTTCTCGACAAATGTTTTAAAGAAATTTTCCATGCTTTTATCATCCATTTTGTGTAACAGGTGACTTTTTTCGCTGATCTGCTGCCGTTCGTGCGTAGTAACTGCGCTGTTCGTTGCTTCACCTTCTCTGCCTTCTTGGACTGCGTTTTGTTCAGCTGGATGTTCTGCTTTTACGTTTTCTGTGATGTTTGTTTCAATGTCGGTCTGCTTGATTTTTTCGCCTTCACTGTCGCCCGTTGTACCTCTCCTGCTCACTATTTCTTCTCTCTGCTGGCGTTTGTGTTTGTTTCTGCTGCTTGCTGCTTATTGGAAGTTTCTGCTGTGTTCTGAGTTTCTCTGCTGCTTAACTGATTTCTGATTTCTTTGCCCGAGCATAGCATTCCGATTTAGAATACAAAAAATGTTATGCGCCCGGTTGAGCCCCCATGTAAGTTTGAATATGCTTCATTTATTATTAAATAGTAATTAAGTACATTAAGAAGAATGATTAAAATATGAAAGTGAAATGAAAATTAATGGTTAGCAAAAATTACTGCAAAATTACGACTGCTGCTGCTGAGTGGTTACGATGACGACTGACTTCTTTATCGTTGCTCTTGTTCCTCTTCCCTACTTCGTACAGGGATGTTACTGGTATGATTCAGGGCTGCCATCTCACATACATTTCGGCGATTTTATATTTTCAATCATTTAGTAAAATGATAGTCCAAAAATATTCATTTCTTTAAACTTATTTTACAATAATATGACTAGTTAGAGTTAAATATAAACAAATCTAAGTAAAATTTGCACTTTAATTAAATTTATTAGTCAAATACTGTAACGCATTTCACTCACAGTGAAAACCAAATACTTTTCTGAAATTTGAGTAAATCGGACCTAGGATATAATAGTTAACATCACTTAGTGGATAGGGCTTATCTTACATGTTTGACGTTCAAGGTTCTGTGATCAAAATGGACTGGTTGCATCGGGACTTCGTATTTATAAAACCTGGTTTTAGTGATAACTTTTGAATGGGAAATAATATTTACCCTCCGCCTTCGAATTAATAATATTTACACTAAAGCAAATATTTTTATCTTTTTCCCATAATTTTTGAATGCATTTCTATAGTTGTAGGTCAAACTAACGTTTATCGAAATTTTTGGCCCATTTTTCGTTTTAGCTGGCATATTTTTTGTTCTGGCAACTGCTTCAGCTGGCGCGAGGGATTTATCTGATTATGTGTTACCAGCACAAATTTGAGATAAATACCTCGTGAGATCGTAAACAAATGTTTCGTATCAAGTCATCTTTGATATGAGCTATAAGCCTTACACACAATGGTATCTTTCAAATAAATATTATGCCTGTTGACATAAGTACAGAAAAACATTACAATCGTGTGGATGCGATTTGCAACGGGTCGAGACCATCGTTTTACGCAGCATACATATATGTATCATTGCATAGCTCTTTTTTCTACATATGGACTTAGAAACCCAGTTAAATGTTTCTGAAATCAAAAATTCAATTTCGCTGGGAAACGGTTTCGAAGCAGATGAAACACTCAAACACATGGAACGGAAATGATATTAGGTTGACGTTGCATTAATAAAGTTACCACGCCTCGATTTCTGCCAACATTATCTGTTCCTTAGCCCCTAAAATTTTTTAAATCTAGCCCCAAATTCGTTAATTGTTCTTAAAATTGAATCTAGATAAAACTGTTTATCTAGATTTTCTAAAATTTTGATAAAAGCTAAAAAGAGCCAAAAAATTTCTAAAAAAAAGCTTTAAGCTAAATCGCTACTTTTCAAGCTAAACGGAGAAAAACAAAGCTAAATCTAGTATGAAAAGCTAAAATGGCAACACTGAACAGGATGCGCGCAATACGCGATACTGCAGCTCAGGTAAATATCTGCGATAAGTCGGTTACTGGGTGCTTGATGTCTCTTTAAAATGACGATGCAAATTACTGGGAGAAATGTTACAAACTCAAAAACTTTTGCAGAAGCCAGTCCTGCCAAGCGATGTAACGACATATTTAGCAGATCCAACCGGCACCAGTCCAGTTACTTTTAGGGGTTGGAGTGTGAGCACAGGTTATGCAAGGTTATGGGAGAAATGTTACAACCTCAAAAACTTTTGCAGAAGCCAGTCCCGCCAAGCGATATAACGACATATTTAGCAGATCCAACCGGCAACAGTCCTGATACTTTTAGGGGTTGGAGTCTGAGCACAGGTTATGTTAGATAACATGAGCCGACTATCTTCGGAGTTTGTAGCACAGGAGATCCGTTTAGGTTGGTTGCTGTTTGGAGAGATCCCAACAAATACCAACCTGGTGGCAGCGCACTTAGTAAATAACATAGACCAAGCTAAGAGTATTCTTCGAAACAGAAGGTATGCCTGGCGAAGAATTAGTTGGGATGGCAGAGCAGCAAGCATGCGAGGATCATTTAATAAAAAACACATATCTTTGATTCACAAAAAGAATAACTGGGATCTTCAGCGCATATTTTGGAGAGATGATTCAGGCAAAGTAATAGAATACTGGCTTACTCGAGTTACATTCGGAATGGCCTCAGCCCCTTTTTGTGCTGTCCCAGCAATGCAACAGTGCACGGGAGAGAATTCATCAAGGTATCCACGGGGTGCGCGAGTCGTGCTAGATTATTTTGATATGGACGATTGTTTAATCGGCGAGGATTCGGGGGCAGACTTATTATCACTATGCCAGCAAATGCAGAAGTTGATAGTAGTGGGGGTTTTGAACTTACCAAGTGGCGATTAAATTCCAACCATATACAATATTCGATCGATAAACAAACAACTGAAAGCGAAACTTGGTTAAATGGCAATCGATACAAGACATCAACGCTACGTCTTGGACGAAGCGTTCAGTGTTAACCATAACTGCTCGAGTCCCAACGCGTATTGACCATCTGCGAAACTCAACATGAAATAGAGATCGGTTGTATTACGGGTACCTGTTGTCCGACTCCATGGTAATACTCTGCTGGTTGAAACGAAGCGAGAATAATATATCAATATGAACACTACAAAATGCGAATGGAGGTGGGTGCCCACCTATAAAAATCCAGCTGATCTCATTTCTAGAGGTATGTCAATGAAGGAATTGATTGCTTCGCAGCTTTGGTGGCATGGTCCTGATTTTATTCAGTTTCCGGAAACCAGGTCGCCAAAATCGCCAGAAGCGGTATCGAAAAAGGTCGAAACAGAGTTCAAAAGAGAATGGCGCCATGAAAAGAGTCAAACAAAACGGAGAATTGGAGGCCAAGGTCAACATAATCTCTATCGAACATACATCATTACTGGATCATTACTCATTTATGAATCGTTTAATAAGAGTAGAGGCTTGGGAATTTAGATTCGCCAAGGACTGTCGGTCAGCATAAACAAAGCGGGAGAAGTTTCACTTAAGCGTTAAGGAGTTGGAACTCTCGTTTGTGTTCTGGATCCTACGAGAGCAAAACGATTTATACGGGAGCGATATCCGAATGCTGAACCATTGGGCTCAGAGGAAGCAAACTGCGGAGTATTATAAATTGTCAACTTCCACTGAAATAGTTGATCGTTTCATACAACGTGGTATACTACGCATAAGTGGTTGATTACAAGAAGCAGACCTGCCTGACGCTCGACGAAATCCAGCGATACTACCAGGTAAGGGGAATTTTGTCTTCTGGATTTCACGGTTAACACATTTGAAGCTATTACATTGTGGGGCACAGCA
The DNA here is from genome assembly GCF_040869045.1 of Eurosta solidaginis. Taxonomy (NCBI): domain Eukaryota; kingdom Metazoa; phylum Arthropoda; class Insecta; order Diptera; family Tephritidae; genus Eurosta; species Eurosta solidaginis. The sequence goes on from NC_090324.1 coordinate 91,669,225, forward strand.
GCTAAAAGCGGCGTTGAGACAGAACTATTGGATTATCGGGGTGTGGTCATAAGCGAGATCCCTTATAAAAGGATGTATAATTTACGACAGGCTACGAGCCAAAATATGCGAACAGCTTGTCCACAGCGTCCGGCACGCCCCTTTGTGCACACGGGGGTCGATTACGACAGACCCATACAAGTTCGTTCGGATTGAGGAAGAGGAAATGTGAAAGGCTACATCGTGGTATTTGTTTGCATGTTTATTTATCGAAGGCAGTACATTTAGAGTTCGTGTCGAATTTATCCACCAAAGCATTTATTATGGCTCTTGTCCGCTTTATTTCATGCTGTGGCCATTGTCTACATCTTTGGATTGATAACGGTACCCATTTTGTGGGCGCCGAACGAGAATTAAATCGGATGTTGCAGACATGGCAGGATTCCGACCTATTTGACCAAATGAGTGGCATTTCGTAACTCTGTCTGCGCCTTACCAAGGTAGGTGGATCGAATCACTGCATTGCATCCTGACAGCGATGGGCTAGTCCGTAACGTGACGCCTTGGACTGGTAATAATTATATCAAAAGCTATGTGTGCTACCCGTAGCATGTATTGAGCCTCGAAACACATCGATCCTTAAGGCCGGAGGATACTGAAGCGAGTGAGAGTAGAACTGAGTAAAGTGCATAGCGAGACGGTTGTGCAGCAAGATTCTGAATTTTTCAATAAAGCATATAAATAAAACATATGTTATTTAAAACGATAACACAGTTAGTACAAAAAGAATTAAGAATACGAAAAACAGCAATAAGCAAGGACCTTAGCAATGCACAACCGACTCGTTTATCAGACGTTGTTCGTTGTTGTTTGTATTTATTTTTAAATTTTACTTTGCTACACCATATCACTACTGGCGTGAAATATCAGTATAATTTAGTAACATACGCCCACCAATTTCGTTAATTTAGAAATTTGTATTTATAATATCAAGGACAACCTAAATCACAAATCCTAAATGGCCTTTCTACGGCTTTCAAAATCTTAAATTCTCTTCCTCTAAATCTGGACGGTGCCACGCTCATTTTAAAAAACTTTACAAATTTTCTTTTTTAAACGGTTTTATTTAGCTTAACTGTGTAGCGAGCGTTGTTTACGAATTTTGTAATTGAAATTTAAGTAACTTCCCGATAAGCTACAATATTGAAAATTGGAATATAGTTCAGAACGCGATTACAAGAAAAATGAAAAGAAAAAAGTTTCTCTAGGTCGCGTTGGTCGATATATTTCAAAAAATCGTATTTTTGGTCCAATTTGGCTCATGTTTGGAACACATTACATACAAGAATAGAAAGTAGAGCTGGATTCGATTCGATTTTTTGGAGTATCGATTATTTCGATTTGATTCTAAAAAAAAATCGATTTAGTCGATTAAAACGAGCTGAAAATAGTTGATTGCGGCTCATTTGTTTACCAAGGTTGTAGCGCTAAAAAACTGACTGAGGCTCTTTGGAAACATCAAGGAGTACCACAGGGTTATTTACTTGTTTCTCGCATCGGAAGGAGATTGATGGTGCATTCTATACCTAAATATCATGCCTTCTCTGTTTTTCCCAGATATTCCAATTTTGTGCGCAGACATTTCTTCAGTTAGTTCTGCCTTCTCTGCAATGTCAACTTAGAAATCACAAGGAGAACAAATTTTGGCTATAACCCCCTATTAATGTCTCATCATAGCTGCCGTATCGGGAGTCTATGGCATGGCCCTTTTCAAGAAAAAAGTCATGCCGATGAATTATGGTCATCTTCGTCGAACCAGCCGATAGGTCTTGTTATGGGAATTCATGAAAAAATTTCGGCAGAGCAAGTGTTCCTATCGGCATCCGTATTTTGAAACAGACGAAGCGGAAGACCTTCTCCAAGAAGACTTGATCTGGTGCTTGCAATTGGTGTCAGTTATGATGAAGCCAGGATAGCTAGGCTGACTTGCGCAACTGCAATGCCTAAATCTCCTAGACGGCTAAGCGCCAATTGTTGGTGATGATAAAATTTCTTCATATTTCTCCTTTTACTCATAGCTACCATCATAATGGCGTATAGTCATAGTCCATGGTTTTTAAAAAGTCGAGTTTTTTGAAAATTTTAACATTACTTTATTTGGTCTATGAATATAAAATAAAGCTAAAATAAATAAAGCTAAATTTGTAAAAAAAATTATAACAAATATATTTCTGCACGTTTTTATTAATAAATAGGAAATTGTACCTACTGTTGCTGAAAGATGATCAAAACTTCAAAGGCTAAAAAAAATCGATACATTCTAAAAAGAAAATCAATTCTTCAGTTCTTACAAAAAGATCGATTGTATCGATTAAAAATCTAATCGAAATCCAGCTCTAATAGAAAGCGACCTATAAAAAAAAATCCGCCAGGTAGCGAAAGGATCGAGATATTAAAAAATTCTTATTTTTGGTCCGATTTGGCTCGTATTTGGAACATATATTACGTACAGAAATAGGAATCGCATAATGAAAAAAATTCCCGCTAGGTGCAACAAGGATCTGGGTTTTCAAAAAACTCATATTTGTGGTCCGATTTGGCTCATATTTGGAAGAAGTGACATCAAAATACTTTGGAGTTCGAGGAGGGATAAGCATACGTGGCGGTAAAGTAAAATCTTTGAAAGAATTATGTATTGGGGAGCTAGATTGTCAGCAAAGAGTTCTAGTAATAATAAGGCACTAAATGAATTAATTAGAATAAGAAATAATAGGCAATTAAATAAATACTAAAAACTTGAAAAAAAAAATTTTAAAAAAATTTTATTTAAGCGGTTTTATGGAAAACAATACTTACATTAAATAATCTATAAATATAAAATTCAAATTATGTATGTATGTAGGTATAGATCGGGCTGCGTCCTCAACGGATCAACCGATCACACCCAAATTTGCACAACCCAATATAAACCTTCCAAGGATTGTCATAGGCTAAAAATAATTTCGATACAAAAAAGGGGCGTGGCATCTCCCATACATACGGGATCTTTGGTACTGCATAACTCTGAAGGTATTAATGTTAGAACATTGAAATTCTGTAAGGAGTTACACGAGGTCAATCCCTAACACCAGCAAGAAAATGTGGGTGGCACCTCCCATACACATGTAATATATAATACTGCATATCTATGGATGTAGTAAAGGTAACGGTAATGGTATGACGTTAAGTCCTAACACATCCAGTAAAATGTGGAATTGGGAAAAGGGGGCGTGGCACCTTCCCTGCAAATGGGATTTTTCAGAACTATGGCTGCCGTACAAACCTAGGCTATTTTGACAGCTAAAGTTTGACTACAGAGTTGAGTTTGGCTGTTATTCTTTTTGGACGTTTAGTACTCTGCCGGCGTTAAATTTGTTTGTTAACTTCAGTCTATCTACATTTTCTATCTATATATATATAATTCAAATTATGTGTGCATGTATGTAGGTATAAATTCGGTTACGCCCTAAACGGATCGGCCGATCACATCCAAATTTGAATCACCCACTAAAAACTTTCCAAGGATGGTCACAGGCTAAGCAAAACTTCAATATAAAAAAAGGACGTGGCACCTACCATACAAATGGAATGTTTGACACAGCATTACTCTGGAAGTCTTCTTTCCTTACTTAACTCCTATTGGAGCATAGGGCCTCGACAACCTATTTGAATCTTATTCTATTTGGAGCTATCCTCGTAAAATCATTCCACTTATAACCTGCATCTTCCAATGCTTTGTCGACAGTTCTACGCCAGGTTTTTGCTGGCGCCCCGGGTCTTCTGCTTCCCTGCGGGTTCCACCGCAATGCTTGGCTTGCTATATTGCCTGGAGGCCTCCTAATCGAATTTGCAATCCACGACAACTTGCGTTTTGCAATTTATGTAGCTGTTTTTGTTTGGCTTGTCCTTCGCCATAATTTGTCATTTGTTATTGTTTGGGGCCATCGAATTTTCAAGATGCGGCGTAGGCATTTATTAATAAAAACTTGTAGGCACTTCTCCACGTCTCACAAGCATAAAAGAGCACTGATTTAACATTAGAATTAAAAAGTCGCAGCTTAGTTTTCAATGATATATGAATGGACCTCCATACTTCTGTCAATTGGCCTAAAGCCACTCTTGATCTATTTATGCGTGATGTAACGTCCTCGTCTGCACCGATTCTATTTGGGATAATACTGCCGGGGTAAACTGCGGGTTCTACACATTCAATTTCTTTTCCATCGACAGTAAACATTGTTGGTCTTGCTGAAACATTATAAACGCATATTGTGACTTTTGTTTTGTCGGTATTGATACTTAGCCCGGCCCTTTTGGCGTAACTGTCCACGGCTTCTAAATTATATTGTAGGTCTGTGGCTCTGTGACTTAGCAGACAGGCATCGTCTGCATACTCTAAGTCTTCTAACTCATCGCAAGGTGTCCACTGTATTCCATGCCTGCCGTTTGTCGCACGCCTCATAATTTCATCCAATGCCACCATGAACAAAAGCGGAGAGAGTATACAGCCCTGTCGTACACCGCTAACTCTGGAAGTATTCATGCAAGAACACTGAACTTCAGTAAGGAATTATATGAGATCAATCCCTAAGACCACTAAGAACATAAGGGTGAGTAAGAAGGGGCGTATTTCATACTGCATACCTCTCGATTTAGTAATGGTAGAATAAAGAAAATTGGTAAGTAGCTATATGACGTTAAGTCCTAAAAGCACCTGCATTATATGGAATGAAAAAAAAAAACAATTGGTATTTTTGAGAACTATTGCTGTCGTAAAACCTTAGGTTAATTCAACACGTAAAGTCTGATTGCAGAGTTTGGTTTGGCTAACAGCCTTTAATATTCTTTTGGGGTTTGTTACCTTTAGGGTTGGCATTTTTGGATACGCCTGGAGGAGCCGGAAAAAAACGTTTGTGCCAAATTTGATATTAATTGATGTAAGAGCAAAAAGTGAAATCACTATGGCAATTGCTTCCTCGGGTACCGCGGATACCCCTCACTCCGCATTTAAATTACCACTGTCTGCAAACATCTGATACAACGATCAGGCCAAAGTGAGTGTGTGAGATGTGTGCACCATGACTCATAAACAGTCGCTGCAAGTTCTAGACCGAACCCTTAAGGATTGGAGGTGTAATGATCAAGAAAAGGGTAGTGCTTTCCTCTTATTTGCTGGAACAGCCACAGATGAAGTAAATGCATGCTTTTTCGTCTATCGATGACTTTACGTAAACAAATTTACTCTCTTTAGAAATATGAGAGCGCATTTTGGCGGAAACACTTCAGCAGCAGCTTTTGCTATACAACTGCTTGAAATTGATTATGACGAAATTCCTATTTATTTACTACCAGATTTGATTTCTTTTCCTGCAAGTTTGTGCGAAATTATTATTAATAGTTAATGTTTTTTCCAAATATTGAATCTATCTTTACAAATTATAATTGACTTCGAGAAAGCGCATATCACTTCCCACGGCAGCCCCTTTTACGTACCGGAGCGACTCGGGATTTTTTTCCCCACCGAGGGTTGTCATTTCAGTGTAACCCATTAAATTTGTTGCGTCCCTCCCACAAATTGTCATCCTTGAAGCAGCTCCCAGCAGCTGGAATGCTCCGTACCCTCCTGCTCCGGGAAGGTTTTGAACCTAACCCCGATTCCAAGCTGTGGTTCTGCTGCATATGTCGGGAAAGGATTTACCTTTGACGGTCATACTCTTGTCAGTGTGTCTCGTGTAAAAGATGGTTGCATCGTTCGGGCTGTACTGGGTTAGAACCCTACGTTCGTCGCCCCCGAAACTTTTATAAAATTTTGTGGCTCCCAGCTGTTCACGTCCAAGGACGTCCCGCGTTTCACTCTCAAATGTACCTCCGCCACCTTCAAGCAGCGACGCTGCTCAGCAGTCCACATCAACCGTCCGCTGTTGCTCGCGACAAAAGGTGCCTCCACCTAATGCGGCCTGTCCAACCCATCATTACAATCTACGGAGCATGGCTTGTAGCAATGCCGAGCACTAGCTTTTACCCCTGTCCCTCCCCTCCTTTTCCGACCCTCGTACTCGCGTAAGAAGGGGTCATCAACTCCTTGTCCCCCACACCGTGTGTTCCGTATGCCGGCTCAGAGTGTTTACTATCATGGCATCGGTCCAATGCAGTTCATGCCTTGGCCTATGCCACCTTCATAGATGCTCTTGGCTTACAAACGGAAATCGGCCGATCGGCACATTCGTTGCACCTTGCTGCCAAAACACTAGCACCAAATCACTGACACCAGGTACACCAGCAGCAATCGGACTGCACAGTTGACAAAGCCTATATCCTTCAAGGCGCCTTCATCCATCTCTGCCTCCCAGAGTGACGATTTCCCTCCCTATGTACTTCAGAATTCTGCAACTTAATTGTAACGGTTTAACTGGCAAGATAGAATACATGAATAAAAATAATATCCGTATTGCCGCAATTCAAGAAACAAAGCTTATTGCCAGATAGGACCTCCGAACTTGCGATGGCTACAAAATTCAAAGGCAAGATCGCGCAAGGGTAAATGGTAATGGCCTTGCCTTTATTACTCATCATTCCCTGCAATATAATCTATTTCAACCCAACATCAACCGCAGGGATAATACCTTAGAAAGTCAAGGCATAACTATCCGGTCAGGCGATGTTGACCTAGAAATAATTAACATTTATATTCCCCCTGCCACCTGCTGTGCAAGTGGCTATCGCCCTGATATCAGTACGCTACTCTGTGGCGAAAACCGTCTTATCCTCGTCGATTTCAACGCTCACATCGATCTCTGTCATTCCAGTCTGCCAGTCGACAATAGAGGCAGGCAGCTAGCGGAGCAACTAGACGACTTTCTGCACGATAAACGGCGATGCTCCCACCAGAATTGCAGGTAATTGCCAGAGCTCACCTGACATTTCAATCGTCTGTGGTGGGCTCATAAATTGCGTTGAATTGCAACCGATCCTTACTTTAGCTTCTGATCCCCTGCCCATACTCTTTTCAATTGACCGACCTGCCAATTTTATCACCTCTGAAAAACGGCCTTTTATTAATTTAAAAAAAAAAAAAAAAAAACAATTGGGAAGACTACACAACCTTTACAAATCAATCTTTTGCTGCTCTTCCCGTTCCGACTGATGTCCGGCAGGGCGAGCGTTAGTTCCGGAAAGTCGTCGCTTCAGCTTCTGCACGCTTCATCCCGGCCGGTAGAATACCTGAAATCATACCACTTTTCCCGGCCGAAGCCGAAAATTTAGCAAGAGAGTCTTAATTTGGATATCATGCGGCTGGTAAATACATAAACGTACCAAATGGGAAGAGCATCTAAAGAACTGCAACCTCTCTGCGGGTGTTGGTAAATTGTGGTCAACTGTCAAATCCTTGTCTAATCCTACCAAACACAATGACAAAGTTTCTATTACCTTCCGTGACAAAACTTTATTCGATTCGAAGAAATAAGCGAGCGGCTTTTGCCGACAATTTATAATGCATTCCTCTGTAGACAAAGCCAGACATCGTACTAACAGACGAGCCCACAGAGGTTGAAGCAGCAATCCGCAAGGCCAGGCCCTCCAAGTCGATTGGCCCCGACGGAATAGCCATGAAAATGTTTAAACACCATGGCGATGAGCGAATACAATATCTAACACATGTTTTCAACCTGTCACTGGAATCCTTTGTCATTCTCGAAAAATGGAAAATGGCAAGGATAATCCCACTACTAAAGCCTGGCAAACCTGCCAACGAAGGCGAGTCTTCTCGACCGATATCACTCCTTTCGCCAGTAGCGAAGACATTGGAAACCGTTTTGCTCCCTCATTTTAAGGAAAATTTTCACCTAGATACGCACCAACATGGATTCCGTAAAATGTACAGCACCACCACCGCGCTCAATGCCATTAACACTCAGATTAATTACGGGTTAAATCAGCAAAAACCCCATCAAAGGACGGTGCTTGTGGCACTCGACCTGTCAAATGCTTTTGACACAGTCAATCACGGCACGCTACTCCAAGACATAGAAGGCTCACACCTTCCTGCTTGTCTAAGAAGATGAACCGCTAATTACCTGAGTGGTCGGCAGGCGTCAGTTGAATTTAGGAACGAAATTTCTAAACCTAGAAAAATTAAACAGGGGGTCCCAGGGTGGTGTCCTGTCCCCGCTTCTGTTAATTTTTACTTATCAAAACTCCCTTCCCCACCAGAAGGAGTCACAATCATTTCCTATGCTGACGACTGCACGATTATTGCTACAGGACCTGGACCTTCAGTTGATGAATTAGTTTCTAAAATAAACAGCTATCTCTCCGATCTTTCCGTTTTTTTCACCTCGCGCAACTTGTCACTATTGCCGACAAAATCCACGGCTACCCTGTTCACGACGTGGAAGGAACAGATGTCACAAATATTGGATGTACGCGTCGATGGTGTCACACTACCGACTGTCAGTCACCCACAGATCTTAGGGGTAACGTTCGATAATACTCTAACCTTCAAGGTTCATGCCACCGAGATTGTTTTTAAAGTACAAAGTCGCAACAAAATCCTCAGGTCGCCTGCCGGCAGCATATGGGGAAAAGATAAAGAAACGTTGCTAACCACGTACAAAGCAATTTGCCCGGCCGCTTATGAGCTACGCGTCACCAGTTTGGTCGCCTGGTCTTACAAATACACACTGGAAAAGGCTGCAGGCCTGTCAAAATACTGCAATCAGAACTGCCACCGGATGTCTCCTTATGACTCCCGAACACCATATTGAGGCCAAAGAGCTCAATATTAAAGAGCACAATGAAATGCTGAACAAACAGTTCTTGCTTAATTGTCACAAACCAGGACATCCTAGCAAACAACTGCTTGATTCAGCACCGCCTCCACGGATATTAAAGGAACATCTCCTAAAGCACTATGACGAGATCCCGCAGCTGGCAACACTGCCGTTTGATCCAGGCAAGCATAAGCAGGCCCTTAGCCAAATCCATACAGAATCGGTAAACGCCTTTGTCAGGACGCGCCCGGTGAACCCCGTTATTAATATGCAATATCCCACCCTTGCAGAAGAAGAAAGCACACTACCAAGGGAAACACGAGTCACCCTGGCCCAACTTCGTTCTGGCTACTGTAACAGGTTAAACTCTTACTTGTTCAGAATCAACCCAGGCATACGTAATGTATGTCGTGCATGTGATGTGTCCCCATATGACACTAACCATCTTTTCAATTGTAATGTGGAACCTACGCCTCTAATACCCATCTCCCTTTTGTCCGCCACGAAACGGCCAGTTTCCTAGGCCTCCCGTTAGAGGATTTTGATGACAATTTGTGAGTGGTCGTGTCCATTGAGTGGGGCGAAGCACTGTTAATACAACAACAACAAAAAGGTCATATTTGGAACCTTAAAATGAGGATGTTAATATCATTAGAACCGAGACAACTTATCACTCTATTAACACAGTCGTGGAAGAATCCCAAGCTGTGCATATCCGGTTGAGTTTCTTAACTCTTTTGAGATATCAGGAATTCCTCCTCATCGATTGGTCCTTAAAAAAGGGCTCATAATATTTATGCTTCGTTATTTGGATTATCGGCGTTTATGTATTGGGACTGGGCTTTTCATCACAAAACTTATACGAATGTTATTGAAGCAATGCATTTTCTCGGATAATTTCGAAAACAAAAGTTTAAAACCAAGGATTCCATTGATACCGATAGATATGCCTTTTCAATTTTAAATGCCTAAAATTTCCTATCCCTATCAATGAAGCTCAAGGACGGTCATAGCTGGGATTCAAGGTTTTGATGAACGTAATACAAACCTTTATAGCTTCACAGTTTCTGCAACCCAATTGTCAACCTCACCTACGCGAGGGGAATCCTGTTACAAATATGAATGTATCATACAACAAAAGTCATTAGTTGTAGCAGAAGTCAGTCTTACCAACTCATGTTTCACCCATGCACAGTGTTTCGTGTAGAACAAGCTAGCTGGACAAAATTATTTTATGAGATTTTCCGTTTCATATGCAGTCATTTATTACAACTACGTCATTTTTTTCAGCCATATGTTCTTTTTTTTTATTTTTTTCCAAAATTTTACTTCATATGCATACATTTGCTTATTTCATATACAGTAACTCATGTGAATAAGTGACATAGATCCAAAAAAATTTAAAGGACTTAAGAATATTACTTTATTGTGCTTAAATTGAATGGAATACAAATCTCAATACTCTAAAAAATTCTAAAAATTCTGAAAAAAAAATTAAAATTTTTTATGAAAATTCGTCGAATTTTTTAAATATAATTTAGTTTTTGTTATAGATCGTGACAAATTTTCTTATGGGAAATTAGTTAAAATAAATTTGCGAAAGCGAAAGGTGCAAGAATTATCCAAAAATGGCTGTCTACTTATTTATGTGAGTGACTGTACATATGTACATACATATTTTGTATTTATTTGAGTATTTATCCTGGCACTACAATTTTTACAAAATTATTTTATAGTACCAGTCAGGAATGTAAAAGTGAATTACAATAATAATAATAACAATGTAAATAATTAAATTAATTATGTGAAAATTACTTATTGCAAAAACTTAAAAGTAAAGTATCATACAAAGTAGAAAATACAATAGATTTAAATTAAATAAAACCTGATCCAACAAAAAATTATAGGGTAGGTTATCTTATATAATTATGTTATTATTCGCTATCATCACTTTCATTGGATGAGTCACTTGTGGAATAGTCATGAACATCAGCAACACTACTGTGAAAGCTTGAAACAACTGGGGTATTTATTGACTCCTCAACATTATCGGGGGACAGTAAATTTAAGACTTCTGAAGTCAGATTTTTAAATTTTTGCTTAGGTATCTCCCTAAAACTGTTAACTAAAGGATCCGATGTTATAAGCAACATATTCATAAGATCTCTATTCGTGGCTTCACGCGACTGCTTTTGTGTGTTATAATGTTATGTATTTATTTATTACGGCTTTCCTAAGCCTAACTTAAATCTATTTTACATGTTTATAATTGTCTTCTGGACTATGCAATCTAGAATAGTTACATCTATGTCCTTGGAGTACTATGGATGGGAGACTTCCAGATCATGCGAACAAAGCGTTGCGATTATGTAGTATGTAGGCATTTTACGCATGTTAGTAAAGCGCGAAGGCAACATCTGCACGGCGATGCACTGAGTTAATCGAGTGATGCGTTTCAGTATGTGCTTCGGCAACCTTTTTTGTATGCGCACAAGAGCTTGGAAGTCTTGGCGCTACGCAGCAGTATAGTTTCGCTGCACTTCTATCGATGCTATGGAAGTCCGCCTGTCCAGCACTAAATTGGTAGTGTTCTGCAATAATTGTACAATTTTTGTTTAAATTTATTGGAATGACATGATTTAATATCAATCGGTAGTTCATTATAATAAAAGATTAAAATCATTTTTATTACGAGTATTTACAGAGTGCACATCTTTTACATATTTTATATTAGTCCTCAAATACGCAGGCAAAGTTCCTTCTATTATGTTTTTAATAAATTTTATGGTATAATAAAAAAGTTGCTGTCTAATGCTAAGCCAATTAAGAGAGCATAGCATGTCTCTGATAGGTGTGTCATACCGTTTTTTGAGAATGAATCTCATAGCGCGGTTCTGTTGCTTTTGTAGCTTGTATATCTGACTATCTCGCAAGATGAAAAATATAGTTGGGCAATAAATAAAATTAGGTTCGATTATAGATCTGTAGACGATGATTTTATACCTTCTATTTAAATATTTGCAGGTTCGTTGTGTAAAATATAACTTTTTCGCTATTTTTCCTACCGTATAATCCACGTGCTCGTTGAAATTCAGCTTATCATCTATTTTTATTCCCAAGTATTTTATAATGCTGACTTTTTCAATTAGTTCGTTATTTATATTTAAGTTTTGTAGCTCATTGTTTTGAAAATTGCGTCTAGATATAACCATAAATTTCGTTTTATTGACATTCACTTTTAGTCTGTTTACGCATAACCAACCATATACGCTGTTAAGATCTTCTTGTAGCTTATCATATATTTCAGTAATATTGTTCCCACTTATCATCAGCAATGTATCATCAGCAAACAATTTTATTTCACAGTGCTTAATGGAGCTAGTTATATCATTAATATATATATTGAACATTATGGGTGCCAGCACAGACCCTTGAGGTAGACCAACAGGTACCTCCCTTTTATCCGATACGGACGTTCCAATCACTGTTCTTTGGTATCTGTTAATTAGGAAGTCTTGAAACCATTTTAGTTCTATACCAGAAACGCCAATGCAAGAAAGCTTTTTCAGCATTAATTTTTGGTCGATCGTCTCGAATGCACGCTTTAAATCCAAAAACACAGCTAATATGTGTTTTTTCCTGCTTAAGTCTTCTTTCCAGTTAGCTAAAACCAAATTCAAAGCACTTTCACATGAATGTTTTTTCGAAAACCAGATTGTTGAGGTATAATAATTACATTATCTTCTAAATATTTTACCAGCTGATTTTTTACCACTGTTTCCAAAATTTTTTCATCACATTGTAACGTGTTAATAGGTCTTATCTCCTCAGCTTTGATGGTATTTTTCACTTTTTCTAATGGCACAACTATAGAAGATTTCCATAAACTAGGAACGAGACCTTTATCTAAGCTCTCATTAACAAGCTGAGAATAGAAAAAACCTGTATACGTTATGGAATCTTTAACGACTCCTTCCGACACAAGTTTCTTCCCTCCAATTTTATTTTTAAACTTACTTACTATATCAACTATCTCTGAAGTGAAAACTTTCTGAAACTTAAAAACATTACGGCCATTTTGCTCATCTATAGTACCTTCATTACTAAAAGAAGTAGGAATATTCATGCTAATCTCCAATAAACTATCAATGAAATAGTCATTCAAAGACTGCGCTATTTCATTTTCCTCTGTGTAGAGTTGGTCGTTTATTTTAATTTTTTTAATACCATTATTTTCTTTAGCCATGCTTATGGAATTTTTCAAGTTTTTCCACATGACCTTACTATCACCAGCACTATGGTTGATTTTGTTTTCCATGTACTTGGCTTTTTTTATCTTAATTAGCCGTTTATATTGGCGTTTCGCAATATAATATTCACACCATTCTCCAGTGGATAGGCTGATCTTGTAAAGATTTAGCTTACGTTTATTTAAGTTAGCCAGCTCAAAATCATACCACTTGTTCATAAGTTTGACACTGACTTCTTTAGAGTATGTCAGGGTGGTCACTGCGCTTGATAGCGTATTACATAGGAATGTTGCCTTATTTTCGATGCTCAGATTTTCAAAGTCAGTGTAGTTAAGCTGTCGTAATTCATTAACAAGGCTGTCGCTTGTATAATTTTCCCAGGAAATTATTGTTCTCTTCGTTCTCATCTGAAATAGCTTATGTAATTTGATTTTGAATTTAATCGTTTCATGATCTGAAATCTGAAACTCTTCTAATTTTAAACATGATATAGAGCTACTATCTGTAAATAACAAGTCGATCAATGTATCTGTCTTATCGCCCTTTCGTGTATAAAAATCTATTTTTTGCTCCATAGCAAAGGATCGAAATAAGTCAAATAACTGTTTACTATAAGTTGTGCTCTTGTAAAGGTTTATATTGAAATCGCCCACGAAGATAATATTATCCTGTGTTACGCAGTTATTATTTAAAATGTCGTATAAGTACGTTATAAATTCTGCATCACTTGAGCTCGGTGAGTGATATATCAGAGCTATTTGATATTGGGGCAAAATATTTTTAACTTTTAGTATGATACACCAGATGTTCTTGTTTAATGTTCTGTTGTAACTTATTGAGTATTCAATTGTTTCATTTATATATATTAGCACACCGCCTGTGTGCCTGCTGTGGGAATCGCACCGTACAAGTTTATATGTTTGTATCTGTAGCTCTTGATTCGTTATTTCTTCAGTCGAACAAGTCTCCGAACAAAATATTAAATGTGGTTTATGTACATCTATCAGACGCTCTAGTTCAGCTTTATTGGGGACGATACTACAAATATTTAAATATATACAACTTAGCTCCTCTGGTATTCATTGCTAAACTCGTGCCTTATTTCTTGGCTGCGAATATTTTTTATACGCAGGACAATCTTTGCTGAAAGCGTAATGGCTAACATCGACGTCAATAACTTTTTTTGAACAAGTTCGCTACAGTTTACACATTTAACAATGTTAGATGTGCACTCTTTGCTATCATGGGGTCCAGCACATTTGCTGCAAGCTACTTTATTCGTGCACTCAACTGCTTTGTGCTTATATCCCAGACATTTAAAACACCTCAAAACACTTATATGCTCGTAAGCGACGCAAGTATCCCACTCTATATATAGTTTCTTTTGTTGCAACACATTATCGAATGTTACTGCATCTGTTTCCACTAACGCAATGTAGCTTACTTCTCTACGATTGGTATTTTCATACAGTTTTAACACTTTAAAATCCTTTCCGTTACATGAGTCATTTTGCTTAGTTAAGCATTCTACCAAACGCTCATTGCTAAATTTTTCAGTTAAACCAACAATTTTTATTTTCTTTTTTATTTCATCCTTATTTTTTGTTTTCTCTGCTTCGTAATCGTTTCCAATACCTTCTCTTACCTTTAGCTGGACTTTTTCACAGGCGTCTTTATTTTTACATTCTACAATAATGGCACCACTATTTACTTCTTTAACATTTTTAACAAGGCCTTCGGTAGGTTCGACAACTTTTTTTAGAGCTTCCTTGGTTTCCTTAGCTTTTTTGCCCTTCTTTTTCGGTTTAATGACAATTTTATTCTCATTTACAGAAGCGACCTGAGCATAAGATAGTTTTTCTGGCTGATCATTTGCCACGCGTAAATCGCTAAGCAATTCATTGCTCTTTTTTAATTCATTAGATAAATATTTTACTATCTCATTCTTCATTGCAATCAATTTTACTTCTATATTATGCTCTAAAAGGGAGTTGAAGTCCGTAATAATGCTACTTTTAATCTGGGAAAATTTATTACAAAATATCTGCTCGACTATCTGTTTAATATCAACGGCTTTCATTTTTGTTTCTTCACATTTATTAATCAAATGTTTGATTTCCACAAATTTAGTATTGGTATCCGATAATGCACATACATTACAGAACCATTTTATGTTCATATTATCTTCTATTATCTTTTTTTCATTTCTTTTAATATTACTGCATTTCAAGCAGAAATTATAGCCACACCCACCAGAGCATGCTACTATGTCATCTACCTGAAGCAGTTTCGCAGTACATTCTTTGCACTCTGCTGGCATTGTAAATGTATATCTTTATAAGACAATGTAAAAGATATGCAACTTTACATGGCAACTTTGTGATACACAACTTTAAATATTCGCAAGACTAGTTTGAAAAAATAACCTAAAAAATATGTATAAATATATATTTTTCTACCGTATTTATGTATAAATATATATTTTTCATCCCTGAATCGTCTCAAATCTTTGTTACGGGCTTCCTGTGCTTCCTCAGAAAGTTGACCAATATGTAAAATTGCTGATTTTATAATATCAGTACTATCCACTATGATTTTATGAACTGTAACAGGCATATTAAACCATGGATAGAGATCTATGTATAGTTTTTTATCTCGACCGCAAATTTTTCAAATCTTTGGATATTTATATTGTACCCAGATGCTAATGCGCGAAGGAGAGTAACGAATCTTTTGATGAGCGTCACATCCAATCCCGTAATCTCAGCACTAGCCTCAGAATTTTCGAAAAACCTACGAGCAGTGTTGCCGTCATTGGTATTGCCGAAACCTGGTTTTGGTTTATCTACTATCAATCCAAGTATACTTTTAAATTTATTCTGGATTTCGTTGGAACGTAGCTTTACACTCTCTTTATCTGCCTCATTCCTAAGCTGCCACTTTTTTAATTACACTTTTAACTTATATGAAGCAAGCATTCAAAACATCTTATCCATGCATGGAGAGTAGACAAACCAAAATCAAGATTATCTCGGTTAGGCGTAAAGTCCCGTAACTCATTATTCATATCTTTTGTTTCCATGTTAAAAGAAGGTCGAAGATTCTGCCAAACAATGTTACCTTTTTCATCCTGTAATTGAAGAGGAACGAAGGAAAATATAAACAAAAATTCATCAGTGTCAGAACCGCTTGTAAACTTTTGCTTATATGTGCTATGGCCAGAGCTTCCATCGCAACCCCACTTGCTGGTTAAAGTATACGTCAAGTTTGTAGGTAATAAACTAACAAAAACTTCTTGATTTGCTAAAACTAAACGCTCAACAGTTTTATCTAATACGGACTGGACTTTAATTTCCGCACGTGTTTCGCCCACATCAATTTCATTTGGATACCATTCTTCCTTAGCTTTTCTTAGACTATAAAATGATGGATAAACCTTATGGCCTGCCTTGATGCTCCACTTCCGAGTCGTTTTGTACCCATGAGTCATCGACTTGCTATCTACGTAGTATGCTAAAGCTTCTACATTGCTCAAGCATCTCGCATCTGGCTCACATGTCATCTTTTTGCCGGATATTTGAGTGGTTTCCTGTGATTTTTTTATAATGTTAGCAACATTTCTGTTGCCGGACATACGCGTTGATACTTCTGCCGCATAAAGTAACTCACCAGGACTTCTAGATTGCAAGAGGTCATCCACTCGACGCCGTTTGGTTTTTTCACTGCAGCTAACAAAGTCCTTCATTCGTCTTCCGGGGCCGGGGTTACCTGAAGAAGTGGTTGGTTGGTCTGATGGCAACTTTGAATCCACCGTTATTGTGAATGTGAAGTCTGGACCCGAAAGCCACTCCGAGTTTTTATTCAAAAATCGCTCCTTATGTCTTCCAGAAGTGTCCCACTTTTGATCCAGCTTCGACGAATATGCAGATATTTGTAAGCTTAAACTTTTTATCGAATACTCGGCTGCTTCGCTTAAATCGTACTTAAGTACAACAAAACTCAATAATTCTTTATATCTGGTTTCCTTCGAATGTTGAACCCAAATGTCAAAAAACTCCGTTCTTGGTACGGTTATTACTAAACTGCTTTGTGTTTTTGATTTTCCGACATGTTGAATAGTTGATGATTGTTGTGCTGCCATCTTAAGTGTCGTTGATCGTTCTGATTTGTTATCAGTTGCGCAGTATTTATATTACATTCAAGTATTGGCGTAGATGTTACCAAATGGGGTTGTTTTGTGTAGCGTTCCTGTGTGGTTATACCTACATTAGGATTGCTTTGTATGTACCTGTTTTTATGCCTTGGTGACTGGTGCGGTAGGTTGTGGCAGGTTGAAGTCAGTGATCTTCGCCTTTTTGCTTTTGGTGTGCTCTTGTTGACCTTGCGCGTTTATTTTTGTGTGTTTTATGGCTACGTGTTTGTTCCCTGTACCTGGGGATTGGTTTTGCCGTTTGTAGATCAGCTTTAAAGGTTCAAATATCTCGTCGGAGCTGGTACGTACATACATCCTATTTGATATGTAGAGATAACTAAATCTACAAAAAAAAATTAAAAATAGATGTGCAAAGAATTCGCAATGGTTTTTTCTTTCGACTATTAGAGAATACTTGCGACTATAACATATGTAAAATTAAGCCCGGATGTCCGCGGATGTATGTAACTTTTTTGTCCCTAAAGTTAAAAATATGGGGAAAAAATACCTTTTCTTCTTAATAACGGAATGTTAAATATATTGAAAATACTCTAATTGTGAAAGAATTACTATCAAAAAATTTTACTTACCTACGAGCTTAGAATACATCAAAAAAATTATGTAAAAGTGTTCACTTAAAAGAAATATGAATCTTAATATTCAACAAGAATTTTGCAAATTAATCAATGCATTTTACGGCCACTCCTGCCTTCTTACTTAAATTACTCAATATATATGAGCACAAATATCAAAAAAAAAGCAAAAATCCCGTTATTTTGTTTGTTTTCTTTCATTTCTCATTACACTTTTCTTGGAATAAGAACTTTGTTTTTGTCCAGCTAGCTTGTTCTACACGAAACACTGTGTCATTGCCAATTACGCGTATCCTGCATATTTTTATAGAAACGTGGGTTAAAACCCACGCTTTTATTTATTTGTCTGATCAACGCCCTAGATGATGAGGAGTGTGATGACTAGTACCTGGGACTTACCTAATTTTGTTCTAGCTTTTAGTATTATTATTACTTAATGTAATTATTTTTTTCAATAAAACCGTTTAATTAAAATTTTTTTTTTTTAATTTTTGGTTTTTTCGTAAAGTCAACCCACATGTCAAGTATCATTTATTTATCGGTATTTGGTAATAATAATTGGGTTATACATTTTTTTAAAGTGGGCGTGGTCACTTACCGATTCCGTTTCTTTTCCCAATGTAATAAATAATAACTAGTATCGCGTGTGGTCGAAATTCGACCAACTCTTATTTTTTCAACTCAGTCTATGAATCCAGTGTTGGGGGTAGTGAAATAATGCGTTAATAGTTAAGCAGTGAGCGGAAATATAGCAAACTGGTCTAACTTACTTAAATTTTTCATTAAGACATTGTAATTTTTATTGTATTTTCTTAAATTTTCTACAAAATTTTCAAATGTAATTATAACCTTTTGGTATGGAGCTCCTTAAACGAAAATATAAAAAATATGTAAAATCAAAAGAAATTGACATAGAATTAAGGTGAAATTACTTGACATTAAATTGAAAAATAGGTTTTTCCACACCACCCGGGAGGTCCCCGTTGGGGCGCTACCGAAGTTAGTTTTGTGTGCTCGGTTCCCCAGTAGGCCTATATCTCCCATATACATATATCGCCCATTTACTTCAATAGTGTCATAATTTAAAAACACGAACTTTTAGTAAAAAACGAAGAAATGTGCTTAAGGAATTTAGCCTATTTCACGCCACCCGTTAGGTATGCAATTTGCGCTTTACCGAGTTTAATTTTGTATAAATACATATGTAGTATGTACATAAGTGTGACACAAAACCAAAATTTCGAATAGAATAGAGGATACCTTGATAAAAAATAAAAATATAAAAAAATTATGTAATGAGAAAGAAGGCAGAGTTTACTAAAAAAATTTAAATGAAAGAAAAAAAATAAAGTACTTAAAGTGCGAAAAAATTAAGTGATGTGAATAAACAGTTCCACATAAAAACGCAATAAGTGCACTTGGACCTTTTTCCGGGTTTTAATGTTATCATTGTGGAAATATGAAGATTCTAATATTCGGATATTTAATGTTGGGATTCCCATTGAGATCTATGTACGTAATTAATTTGTATTAAATTTGTAAATATTCATATTCATGAAATGGAGATGAATATATGTGACCATATCTACCATAAAATATCGTCTGTGAACGATATAATACTAAGATATAGCAAAGCAGAATCATGTACCGCACTCTTGGAGAACTGCTCGTGTAGCTTTTCTACCAAAGGCGGGGAAGATCGGTCACGTGTATCCCAAAGACTATAGACCCATTAGCTTAACATCATTTCTGCTCAAAACCTTTGAGAGGCTGATAGATATGTACATAAAGTCCAACGTGGATGAAAAGCTGCTCTCCACAACACAGCATGCGTACACCAAAGGCAAGTCGGTAGACACCGCATTGCATAGAGTGGTAATAAGCATAGAGAAATCCCTGGAATATAAGGAGTATGCTCTAGGAGTCTTCTTGGACATTGCCGTGGCTTTCAATAATGTTGTAAAATGGGCGATTATGGATGGTCTTAATTACACTAAAGTACATCCTGCCTTAATCAGATGGATCGGCTGCATGTTAAATTGCAGAAAGATTACATCACAATGGGGATTGTACGAGGCCACGAAATCAGTGGACAGGGGCACGCCGCAGGGAGGGGTGCTATCACCTCTGCTGTGGACACTGGTCAACAACCAACTGCTCAGGCAATTCGATGAGGGACCCGTAAAACTTACGGCTTACGCAGATGACGTTGCAATTGTCATAAGTGGAAAATGCCTTCCAACGATTAGTTCTTTGATGGATCGGGCGCTTCGGGATATTCATACCTGGGCATCTAATGTCTCTCTGAAAGTCAATGCGGAGAAGACGGATATGGTCTTGTTTACAAAGAGGTACAAGGTCCCAAATTGGACCAGGCCTAAGTTAGGAGCGGCGACCTTACAGGAGAAACCTTGCACAAAATATCTAGGAATCATCCTAGACAGTAAGCTGTCATGGAAGCTCAACGTGGAGGAGAGGGTCAAGAAGGCCTCAACGGCACTCTATGCATGTAAAAGAATGCTGGGGTGTACGTCGGGCCTATCGCCCTCTCTTTCTCATTGGGTTTTTACAGCGATTGTAAGCCCTTTTCTATACTATGGAGTTCTTGTTTGGTGGAAAGCCACACAAAAAACAACCTACCTCAAAAAATTAGAGGGGGTATGCAGACTATCGATGCTTTGCATTACGGGAGCCCTGAAAACAACCCCGACGGCTGCACTGTATGCCATTCTGCACATTCCACCTGTAGACCTGGTAGCAAAGAACAAAACGTTAACGACCGCAACCAGACTCGATGCTTCGGGGCAGCTTGAGCGCCGACCATATGGCCATAGTAGTATAGCGTCATCAGTCACAAGACGAACAGACTACATGATTCCCTACCTGCACTTTGAGGGAGATCTTAAGGCCACAATAGAGGTGGACGGTTGGCGCAAGGGTGCGCAAATGGCGGACGAGGCGATACATGTGTACACCGATGGTTCCAAAATAGTGGAAGGAGTAAGGTCTGCGGTATACTGCGCTGATCCGGAATTAAGCAGATCCTACAGGCTGCCGGATTACTGTAGCGTTTTCCAAGCGGAAATATTAGCCGTAACCAAAGCAGTAGAAACCCTGGAAGAGAATAGCTTAAGCTGCAACCGTGTTAACTTTTATATTGACAGTCAAGCAGCAATTAAGGTAATAATCTCGCATAGCACAGCATCTAAATGCGTGTTAGAGTGTAAGCAGTCTCTGGAGAGAATCGGGACCGGGAGAAGCATACATCTATATTGGGTCCCAGGGCACATGGGAATAGATGGAAATGAAAAAGCGGACGAATTAGCTAAAAAGGGCGCATCCCTTGAAGCTTGCTCCGTAGACGTCCCAATTAGATTGGGCGAGATTAAGCTAAGGCGAGAGGTGCACATGATCGACCAAGCAGAAAAGGCGTGGGTTCAAGCGCGGGGCTGTAAAGTGTCGAAGATTATGTGTAGGTCTTACAACCTTAGATTAACACAGTTGCTTCTATCATTAAAAAGAGATGACTGTAGACTCATGACGGGTATTCTGACTGGACACTGCCTTCTGGCGTCACATGCCTTTAAATTAGGCTTGGTCAGTGATAGCAGGTGTAGGAAGTGCGGGTTGGAGGAGGAAACGATCGAGCACGTTCTGTGCTCGTGCCCTGCACTTGCCAGGCTAAGACTCCAGCTATTAGTAGTGATACAGCTGTCAGATCTAGAAGCAGCAAGTGGCTTAGTCCTAGGAAGCTTCTAGTATTTGCCAAGAGGACGGAGTTATTTTATAACATAGGTCCTGGTTTTTGATAGGGTTTTTCAGTTTGGTCGTCAAAACAAACTTCTGGTGACACTACGGACTCAATCAGTCTATGTGAGGTCCTCATGGAACGGCCAGCTCAACCTACCTACCTAGCAAAGCAGAATAAATTAGAAAAAAAAGAAAAAGAAACAAAAACATTGAAATTATTCACGTAAACATATTTAATAAAATTGATTTCATAATTTTAAGCGACATAAAAAAATTTGGATTATGGGATCTAAGCATCCGATTAATGGGCATATAATCAAACAAAGTTAGCCTAATAATAAATATAGTGGGTAAAATCGAAAACTTTTTTGGGTCGTTTTTTTTCGTTTAATATACAACGTGAAATTTTCCGATACAATCAAGTTGCATTTAAATAATAATAAACTAAGTTGAAATAAAAGATTATATAATAAAATAAAATAAGAAATATCAAAATAAATTAGCATAAAAGACAATATACAAATTTTAATGTAATATCTTTGTAGCAAATTTATTTATTTTGTGTTCACTATAAGACATGCTATATCTAAAATTAGCATAAAATCTGGAAATGCAAAAAACATTTCGGTCAAATTTGCAATTAATTGTTATAAATAAATAAATTTAGTGAGTTTGGACAAAAGTTGACTCATTATTTCTGATTTATTTTTTTTTAAAGCACCTAAAATGGAAAACAAAGAATCTGTTAAATAAAGACCTATGCTTTTACGTGTAAGTAAAATTTGTCCAAAAAAATAGGCCGGTTAAGTTATTACTTCTCTTTAAAGTCTTTTTGTGCGCTAACAATTGTTTTAGAACAATTTTTTAAAGATTTTGGTACAAACCAATATAGGTAATTGGAAACAATGGTAAACAATATTTTATTTCAACAGAAAATGAGCGAAGCAGTAGTTCTCTCACCGTTTGGCGTGTACAAATATATACATATGTAGAGATGAAACATTTGAGCAACGGAACAATTGAGAATTTGGAGCTATGTACTCAGGGGGGTTTCTGAACATAATGCGTTCTACAAATGGCAATTTCGATAGTTGCACAGATTTTCGAATTTACAAAAAACTTTTTCTATTAATTATAAACAAATAGAGTAATATTTGTTAACAAAAATAGTCCTATGCACTGCGGCTGATCAATACGAATCGATTCATATAACTTTTATATGATTTTACGTATGCTAAGTATGCGAAACAGCCTGTCAATTGATTGTATGGAAATTTTGTTAGCGTATTAATATATAGATAGTAGGTAATATACTGCCTATGCAATATTTCGACCTAAAATCGAAAACGTTTTTGGGTCGTTTTTTTTCGTTTAATATACAACGTGAAATTTTCCGATTCAATCAAGTTGCATTTAAATAATAATAAACTAAGTTGAAATAAAAGATAATATAACAAAATAAAATAAGAAATATCAAAATAAATTAGCATAAAAAACAATATACAAATTTTAATGTAATATTTTTGTACAAATTTATTTTTTGTTCACTATTAGACGTGCTATATCTAAAATGACATAAAATCTGGAAATGCAAAAAACATTTGTGTCAAATTTGCAATTTTTTGTTATAAATAAATAAATTTAGTAAGTTTGAACAAAAGTTGACTCATTATTTCTGATTTATTTTTTTTAAAGCACCTAAAATGAAAAACAAAGAATCCGTTAAATAAAGACCTATGCTTTTACGTGTAAGTAAAATTTGTCCAAAAAAATAGGCCGGTTAAGTTATTACTTCTCTTTAAAGTTTTTTTGTGCGCTAACAATTATTTTAGAACAATTTTTTAAAGATTTTGGTAAAAACCAATATAGGTAATTGGAAACAATGGTAAACAATATTTTATTTCAACAGAAAATGAGCGAAGCAGTAGTTCTCTCACCGTTTGGCGTGTACAAATATATACATATGTAGAGATGAAACATTTGAGCAACGGAACAATTGAGAATTTTGAGCTATGTACTCAGGGGGGTTTGTGAAAATAATGCGTCCTACAGATGGCAATTTCGATAGTTGCACAGATTTTCGAATTTACAAAAAACTTTTTCTAATAATTATAAACAAATAGAGTAATATTTGTTAACAAAAATAGTCCTATGCACTGCGGCTGATCAATACGAATCGATTCATATAACTTTTATATAATTTTACGTATGCTAAGTATTCGAAACAGCCTGTCAATTGATTGTATGGAAATTTTGTTAGCGTATTAATATATAGATAGTGGGTAATATTCTGCCTATGCAATATTTCGAGCTAAAATCGAAACTTTTTTGGGTCGTTTTTTTTCGTTTAATATACAACGTGAAATTTTCCGATTCAATCAAGCTGCATTTAAATAATAATAAACTTAGTTGAAATAAAAGATAATATAATGAAATAAAATAAGAAATATCAAAATAAATTAGCATAAAAGACAATATACAAATTTTAATGTAATATCTTTGTAGCAAATTTAATATGCAAAGTGATAAAAGATAATATAATAAAATAAAATAAGAAATATCAAAATAAATTAGCATAAAAGGCAATACACAAATTTTAATGTAATATCTTTGTAGCAAATTTATTTATTTTTTGTTCACTATAAGACCTGCTATATCTAAAATGAGCATAAAATCTGGAAATGCAAAAAACATTTGGGTCAAATTTGCAATTAATTGTTATAAATAATTAAATTTAGTGAGTTTGAACAAAAGTTGACTCATTATTTCTGATTTATTTTTTTTAAAGCACCTAAAATGAAAAACAAAGAATCTGTTAAATAAAGACCTATGCTTTTACGTGTAAGTAAAATTTGTCCAAAAAAATAGGCCGGTTAAGTTATTACTTCTCTTTAAAGTTTTTTTGTGTGCTAACAATTATTTTAGAACAATTTTTTAAAGATTTTGGAACAAACCAATATAGGTAATTGGAAACAATGGTAAACAATATTTTATTTCAACAGAAAATGAGCGAAGCAGTAGTTCTCTCACCGTTTGGCGTGTACAAATATATACATATGTAGAGATGAAACATTTGAGCAACGGAACAATTGAGAATTTGGAGCTATGTACTCAGGGGGGCTTGTGAACATAATGCGTCCTACAGATGGCAATTTCGATAGTTGCACAGATTTTCGAATTTACAGAAAACTTTTTCTATTAACTATAAACAAATAGAGTAATATTTGTTAACAAAATCAGTCCTATGCACTGCGGCTGATCAATACGAATCGATTCATATAACTTTTATATGATTTTACGTATGCTAAGTATGCGAAACAGCCTGTCAATTGATTGTATGGAAATTTTGTTAGCGTATTAATATATAGATAGTGGGTAATATACCGCCTATGCAATATTTCGACCTAAAATCGAAAACGTTTTTGGGTCGTTTTTTTTCGTTTAATATACAACGTGAAATTTTCCGATTCAATCAAATTGCATTTAAATAATAATAAACTAAGTTGAAATAAAAGATAATATAATAAAATAAAATAAGAATTTGGAGCTATGTACTCAGGGGGGTTTGTGAACATAATGCGTCCTACAGATGGCAATTTCCATAGTTGCACAGATTTTCGAATTTACAAAAAACCTTTTCTATTAATTATAAACAAATAGAGTAATATTTGTTAACAAAAATAGTCCTGTGCACTGCGGCTTATCAATACGAATCGATTCATATAACCTTTATATGATTTTACGTATGTTAAGTATGCGAAACAGCCTGTCAATTGATTATATGGAAATTTTGTTAGCGTATTAATATATAGATAGTGGGTAATATACGGCCTATGCAATATTTCGACCTACAATCGAAAACGTTTTTGGGTCGTTTTTTTTCGTTTAATATACAACGTAAAATTTTCCGATTCAATCAAGTTGCATTTAAATAATAATAAACTAAGTTGATTAGCGGCCACCGTGGTGTGATGGTAGCGTGCTCCGCCTACCACACCGGATGCCCTGGGTTCAAACCCCGGGAAAAACAATATCAAAAATTTTAGAAATAAGGTTTTTCAATTAGAAGAAAATTTGTCTAAGCGGGGTCGCCCCTCGGCAGTGTTTGGCAAGCGCTCCGGGTATATTTCTGCCATGAAAAGCTCTCAGTGAAAACTCATCTGCCTTGCAGATGCCGTTCGGAGTCGGCATAAAATCATGTAGGTCCCATCCGGCCAATTTGTAGGGAAAATCAAGAGGAGCACGACGCAAATTGGAAGAGAAGCTCGGCCTTAGATCTCTTCGGAGGTTATCGCGCCTTTCATTTATTTTTTATTATTTTAAGTTGAAATAAAAGATAATATAATAAAATAAAATAAGGAATATCAAAATAAATTAGCATAAAAGACAATATACAAATTTTAATGTAATATCTTTGTAGCAAATTTATTTACTTTTTGTTCACTATAAGACGTGCTATATCTAAAATGAGCATAAAATCTGGAAATGCAAAAAACATTTGGGTCAAATTTGCAATTAATTGTTATAAATAAATAAATTTAGTGAGTTTGACAAAAGTTGACTCATTATTTTGATTTATTTTTTTTTAAAGCACCTAAAATGAAAAACAAAGAATCTGTTAAATAAAGACCTATGCTTTTACGTGTAAGTAAAATTTGTCCAAAAAAATTGACCGGTTAAGTTATTACTTCTCTTTAAAGTTTTTTTGTGTGCTAACAATTATTTTAGAACAATTTTGTAAAGATT
Source organism: Eurosta solidaginis (assembly GCF_040869045.1). NCBI lineage: Eukaryota > Metazoa > Arthropoda > Insecta > Diptera > Tephritidae > Eurosta > Eurosta solidaginis. The sequence continues at coordinate 91,695,545 of NC_090324.1, forward strand.
TTGGTACAAACCAATATAGGTAATTGGAAACAATGGGAAACAATATTTTATTTCAACAGAAAATGAGCGAAGCAGTAGTTGTCTCACCGTTTGGCGTGTACAAATATATACATATGTAGAGATGAAACATTTGAGCAACGGAACAATTGAGAATTTGGAGCTATGTACTCAGGGGGGTTTGTGAACATAATGCGTCCTACAGATGGCAATTTCGATAGTTGCACAGATTTTCGAATTAACAAAAAACTTTTTCTATTAATTATAAACAAATAGAGTAATATTTGTTAACAAAAATAGTCCTATGCACTGCGGCTGATCAATACGAATCGATTCATATAACTTTTATATAATTTTACGTATAATAAGTATGCGAAACAGCCTGTCAATTGATTGTATGGAAATTTTGTTAGCGTATTAATATATAGATAGTGGGTAATATACGGCCTATGCAATATTTCGACCTACAATCGAAAACGTTTTTGGGTCGTTTTTTTCGTTTAATATGCAACGTGAAATTTTTCGATGCAATTAAGTTGCATTTAAATAATAATAAACTAAGTTGAAATAAAAGATAATATAATAAAATAAAATAAGAAATATCAAAATAAATTAGCATAAAAGACAATATACAAATTTTAATGTAATATCTTTGTAGCAAATTTAATATACAACGTGATAAAAGATAATATAATAAAATAAAATAAGAAATATCAAAATAAATTAGCATAAAAGACAATATACAAATTTTAGTGTAATATCTTTGTAGCAAATTTATTTATTTTTTGTTCACTATAAGACCTGATATATCTAAAATGAGCATAAAATCTGGAAATGCAAAAAACATTTGGGTCAAATTTGCAATTAATTGTTATAAATAAATTAATTTAGTGAGTTTGAACAAAAGTTTACTCATTATTTCTGATTTATTTTTTTTTAAAGCACCTAAAATGAAAAACAAAGAATCTGTGTTAAATAAAGACCTATGCTTTTACGTGTAAGTAAAATTTGTCCAAAAAAAAGGGCGGTTAAGTTATTACTTCTCTTAAAGTTTTTTTGTGCGCTAACAATTATTTTAGAACAACTTTTTAAAGATTTTGGTACAAATCAATATAGGTAATTGGAAACAATGGGAAACATAATTTTATTTCAACAGAGCGAAGCAGTAGTTCTCTCACCGTTTGGCGTGTACAAATATATACATATGTAGAGATGAAACATTTGAGCAACGGAACAATTGAGAATTTGGAACTATGTACTCAGGGGGGTTTGTGAACATGATGCATCCTACAGATGGCAATTTCGTTAGTTGCACAGATTTTCGAATTTACAAAAAACTTTTTCTAGTAATTATAAACAAATAGAGTAATATTATTAACAAAGATAATATTTGTTAACAAAGATAGGCCTATGCACTGCGGCTGATCAATACGAATCGATTCATATAACTTTTATATGATTTTACGTATGCTAAGTATGCGAAACAGCCTGTCCATTGATTGTATGGAAATTTTGTTAGCGTATTAATATTAATAATTAATGTTTAATAATTAGGAGAACCTCCATGCTAAGTTTCAACATTTTATTTAAATTTTCTTCTTCTAAATATGGGCATAGCCAAACTAATTTTTAAAAATATTGCAAAATACCTTTTGTAGTCATAAAGTGAACCAACATATCAAGTTCCAGCACCTTATCTATATTTGGTAACTAGCAGGCCCGGCAGACGTTGTTCTTTTTCGCTTCATCTATCTCAATCTTTGTCTCATTCTATATCTTTGTCAGTCTTCTTCTCCTTCTCTCTTTTCTCTTCTCTCAAGTTGTTCTCATTCTTCTTCATCCCTTATTACCAGTCCCAGAGAGTGGTATATATTTTGTTCCAGTCCTATTCCGAGTCCTAGTCCCAGTCCTAGATCTAATCCCAGTCCCAGTCCGTCTCTGGTCTACTTTCTTGAAAAAAGGATCGCCTATATCTCCAGACCCTGGTCAAACAGGGGTATGAAAATTACCGTCTACTAAAGGACTCGTCAACAGCTTTCATTTGATATCCATATTCTGTAAACACATTCTAGGGGTACCCGGGTCCACGTTTTGGCCTATATCTCGAGACCCTAGTCATCCAGGGGTATGAAGATTACCCTCTACTAAAGCACTCATCAAGAGCTTTCATTTGATATTCATATTCTATAAACACATTCTAGGGGTATGCGGGTCCACGTTTTGGCCTATATATCGAGACTCTAGTCACCCAGGGTTATGAAAATTACCCTCTACTAAAGCACTCGTCGACAGCTTTCATTTGATATCCATATTCTATAAACACATTCTAGGGGTACACGGGTCCACGTTTTGGCCTACACCTGTAGACCCTAGTCACCCAGGGGTATGAAAATTACCCTCTACTAAAGCACTCGTCGACAGCTTTCATTTGATATCCATATTCTATAAACACATTCTAGGGGTACGCGGGCCCACGTTTTGGCCTATATCTCGAGACCCTCTGCGTCGATCGCAACCAAGCCTATGTGCAAACCACCGCGTGAGGTATACGCAACTTATGTGAAAGTTTGAACAAAATTGGCGTGCGCATCTCTTCAAACACCGGCTACAAACTAACACACATTTTAGGCTTTCTTTTTAACACGCTTTTATTAGCTTGGCCTGTATCTATGTAACGGAATCTTTGAGCTTAATTTTCACCGGTTTCTGGAAGTCTGATTAATTTGAAACTTTGCATACGTATCAAGGACCGATGACAATGCATTAATGTCAACGGTCATAAGGTCAATTGGCCTTATTACCACTTTTAATGGCCATAGGTTTGATTGAAACTTTGCACACGTATCAAGGCTCGATGACAACGGCCATAAGGTCAATTGGCCGTATTACCACTTTGAATGGCCATAAGTTTGATTGAAACTTTGCACACGTATTAAGGCTCGATGGCAATGCATTAATGTGATGGTGTGGAGACATAAGGTCAACTGCAAATAGTGTGATGGTGGGATGACATAAGGTTACAGGACATAAGCTCAATTGAACTTATGACCACCCCAGATTGCCATAGATTTGAAACCTTTCACATAATGCGAAAAACGCATTCCTTTATTAATTATAGAAGTGGATGCAAATTATCGTCCTCCTACTTTAGGAGGGATTTTTAAAAAATAATAAGAATTTTGTATGGTTAGTTACAGAATGTAACATTGACACCAAACTCAGAAATCAAACTGCCTTTATTTTCCACAATTGCTATTATTTGTAACTTAATTTAATATTTACAATATAAGCCTTGCATCGGATTTGCCCTTGAAAACCGATGCGTGAGAAATGGAATGTTTATTCAATAAAATGCCAGTGGCTTGAGAAATATAATATTTGTTTAGTCTGCTTACTGAAATGCCAGTGGCTTGAGAATTATAATCTTTGTTTAGTCTTCTTACTGAAATGCCAGTGGCTTGAGATATATAATATTTGTTTAGTCTGCTTACTGAAATGCCAGTGGCTGGAGAAATGGAATATTTGTTTATGATTGCCATAAGGGCACTGTGGGAAGTGTACTGTTAACTCCCCCCTTTCTATAAGAGAATCGCCCCGATTCTGTAATTTTGTTTGTAAGTTGATTAATTTTAACGGTTAATTCATTAAAAATTTCCTCTTGTTTTATTGACTGTCTATTTGTTTTCCATCTCTCAACCACTTTGTTGATCTTAAAAAATATATATATTATAATTATAATACATGTTAATACAATGACAATCCAATATACAGGATGTGATTGTATTTCATTTCTTACATAGTTTATCAAATTAATGTTTTCAAATTTCAAATTATAGTCTTTTGACTCAATGTAATCTACAATTTAAAAATTACTTACTTTACTATTCCTGACATACTGCCATATTTTTGAATCTATATTTTCTTATGTAACATTATCAATATTTGTTTGATTTTCAAATGTAACTAAATAAATTCCATCTACTTCCTGATTATTGATAATATGCTTCCCTGAAACTAATACAGCACCCTGTTTTATTTCATCTATTTGTTTATTGCCTTCTTTAATTTTTTACATTTAGCTTTATTCCCAGTTAAAATATCTGACAAGCAACCATTTGTATTATTAATTTTACAATTGGTGTTTATCAATTATTTTTTACAATTTTCAACATTAACATATTTGTCGTTACATTTTGCAATTTCTTTTGCAATTAATAGCTTACCATCTATTTGGGCAATTGGCCTTACTTCAAACAATGTACAATCAAATATAATTTTTGGATATTTTATGTAAATAACTATTACATCTTCATTTTGCAATATTTTAAAAGTAGATACGTCTATAATATCTGATATAGACAGTCGTCCGTGCTCATTTTCGGTAATCTTCTCTATTTCATCAAAATGTAAAATTACTGGATTTAAAATTCCTACTTTTGCCATTGCTATAGTATTAACGAGATTTTGTAATTCCGACATTAAAAATTCATTTCTTCGTTTTATAAGCAATTTAACATATTCGTCTCCATTTAAGCTTTTTATTGTTTCAGTTAATCTATAAATTTCTTTAAAAATTTCAGAGTTTGTAGTGTACTGTTTATTATTATTATCCGTTAATTCGTTCAATTTGTTATTTACTGACACCAAATCATCATGGTCTGGTGATCCCGCTGTCCATTTCCATATTGTCCCTAATTCATTAATACCCCTTTTATCTCTTCCACTCTTTCTTTGTAGTTGCCCCAATAAGGCTTCTATTAAACCGGTTTCAAATTCTATGTCTGAGTTCTTAATATCTGGTGATTCAGACGTTTCCTCTAAATTATTGTATCTGAATTTTTTGTTGTACAATTTTTTATCTGCCATTATGAGATTTTCAAAATAAGTCAAATTGGTTATGTGGAAAATTGTTCCAAAGCTGCGGTATAAAGCAACATCACCATCTTCTATCAATACATAATCCTCCCGTGTATAGTCTACTATGTCTGATATCGCTAGAGCAATTAGTGATACAATTATTACTGGTATCATCTAAAAATGTATAATTAAGATTTTATATTATCTTTATGCACTATTCTATTTCTTTGATTAATCCTAACCCTATTACCTAAATCCTCCTTTACTATCTGTTTCCTATACCTAGGTCTTAATTTATTCCTCTCTCCTATGATTTTTTCATATATAATATCACCACATGAATACGTTTTTATTTTCCTGTTTTTATTTTGTCTGTCTAACATTTTTTCTTGCGCCAGTACTAATTTTTGTGGCACAGTATCATGTTTAATCTTATTATACAGTACCTCAAAAGGTTTATTCTCAATCACGGAGTGTATAGTTTTGTTATATTGTTGAACCGCTATATATACTGATAAAGAAAAACTGATCAAATCATATTCCTGCTTCATACATCTCGCAATCTCAATTATCGTTGAATGAACCCTCTCCACCTGTCCATTTTTAGTACTGTGATTTGGGTTACAAAAATAATTCTCAATATGAAGTCTCTCCATCAAGGTTTTAAATTGCACAGTAGTAAATCCTGGTTCATTATCTAGTGTTATCATCTTTACATTAGGGAAACCCTGTAATATCTCCAATACTTTATCTTCCAACTCAGTCTTATCCTCAATTCGTTTAATAATCAAAAACTTTGAATATGCGTCAATACATGTAATAAATTTCAAAGACTGAGCATAAAATATATCCATATGAATCTGTATTCCTTCCTCATCAGGTACAGGAGCCTCTCCAATCGGTATTTTCTTCGGGTGCCTATCATATTTATTTCCATTACAAATATCGCAGCTTCTAATATACTCTCTGAATTGCTTATGCATTTCAGGCCAATAGTACATCTTACAAATTTGCTTTATATTTTCTTCAAAACTTCTGTGTGCTCTGTTATGTGTTTGTTCTATTATCGCACCTTGGTCCTCCCTGTTTGTTACATCTATAGGAAAATTCCTGGCATACAAAAATTTATTTGTAAACGTTTCCTTTAACTTAGTTTTAATCTCATAGAGATCTTCTGGTGTACAGTGAATTGCAGTCACAAGACTGGGTTGTATAAATTCCTTTAAAATTTTTATCAAATTTTCCACCGTATCGTATTCAATAAGATGTCTTGTCCTACCAAAGTTTATCACTGACTCATGTATGGTAAAACGTCCTTTACTCAGCAATATCTGCTGTTTAAACTGATTCAACGGTTTTTTTGTCTCCGGAAGTTCCACATTATCTGAGCTTTCCGCAGAATGCTGCGTAGCACGATCCGATGAGTCATCAGATACCTGATTTAAATATTGCCTAGACAACGCATCCGCTACTATATTCACTTTACCTGGCTTATAAATTATTTTTGGAGCATATTCCTCGATTATAGTGTGCCATCTTTTCATTTTAACATTAGGGTTTCTTGGAGAAACCGAAAAAGATAATGGTTGATGATCTGTGTGAATTTCCAGATCTGATACCCCATAAAGTTAATTTCTTAAAGTTTTTAATGCCCAAAATATGGCATAAAGCTCCTTTTCGTTTGTCGCATAATTTCTTTCTGTTGAATTTAATGTTTTCGATATAAAAGTAATGGGCTTTCCTTCCTGACTTAATACTCCTCCCAACGCGTCATTTGAGGCATCTGTTGTCAATATAAATTTTTTTGTAAAATCCGGCTGAGTTAGTTCGACTTGGTTTGCAAGTAATTTCTTTAATCTTTCAAAAGCCATAATTGCGTCTTGTTCTAATCTAACCTCATTTTTTTAGACATGTGCTGTGACACATGTCCATTTTTCCCTGATAAATGCTTCGTCAATGGTTTCGCTATCGCTGCATAATCTTTAATAAATCTTCTATAATAACCTGTCATCCCCAGAAAACTACGAAGTTGTCTCACTGTTTTAGGTAATGGATACCTCGAAATCGTTTCAATCTTTTCCGCATCGGTTTTAATAATATTGTTAGCTACAATATACCCTAAAAATTCTACTTCCTTTCTGTAAAATTTCGATTTTTCCAATGAAATTTTCATATTTGCTTTCTTCAACGTATCTTTAAATGCTCCGTGTGCTCCACAAATGTTTTGGAAAACACAATGATATCATCTATATATACGTGACAAAATTTGCCAATGTAATCCCTAAACACGTTATCCGTAGCTCTTTGAAAAATATTAGGTGCGTTTTTCAGTCCAAAAGGCATTCTTAGAAATTCATACTTGCCGTTATTAACCGAAAATGCTGTCTTTTCCACATCACTATCCTTCATCAAAATTTGATGAAATCCCGACTCAAGGTCAATTGTAGAAAAGTATTTAGAACCCCCCAAATTAGACAGGATGACATTGCTGTCTGGAATTGGATATTTATCCGAAACTGTTACTTCATTTAATTTTTTGAAGTCCACAACCATCCTCAACATTTGTGTACCATCTTCATTTATGCCTTTTTTGGTACAACCCAGATCGGTGAATTGTATGGGCTTTTACTTGGACGAACCACACCATCTTGTAACAAAACCCTGATCTCCTCATTAACAAAGCTATTTGCAGCTAGCGGATATTGATACTGCTTACTCAAAACCGGAGTATTAGTCGTAGTACGAATCTCCGCTCTAACATCTGTCCTAAACGGTAAATTCATATCTATTCCAGAATGAATTTTCTTAATTTCCACTATTATTTCCTTTTCCATAACAATAAATTTATTTAACCCTTTCCTACTACAGGGTTTGTAATTATCTTCTGCATTGCCGGAACATACATCGAATGGTGCTTCAAAGGATTCTTCCTCCAAAGTAATTGTATTCAACGCTCCCTTTTCACTATTTATCTTGTCGGATAATTCAACGACTGGCTTTTCAGGATCTTCTCCCGATTTTTTTATATTCAAATTATTTTTATTAACGTGTTTTATTTTAAAACTTGCCGGAATTATCTTCGGCTGGCGTCTCAGGATTTCTTTGTCCCGAGTGTTTTCCTTTTTATCTTCCTTTTTTTGCCGGTATTACCATCGGCTGGCACTTTAGAAGTCCTTGCTCCCAAAGTATTTTCATTTTCTAAATTTTCATGTCGCTCGGATTCACTTCCCAAGCTAAATATTTCTTTTTCTTTATCGTTATTTATTATCAACCTCTTCTTTTCAAGATTAATTACCGCTTTTATATCTCTCAAAAACTTATATCCGATTAGCAAATCTGCTTCTAAATTTACAATTTCATAAAAAATCTGCTTTTTACCGAACAAAGTTATAAAATGATAGTAACGTATTATTGAATAGCCGTTAATTGTTTTAACTTTTTTATGTATAGCCAGTTCATTTCTATTCTTGTAAATACCTGACTTTATATAACAGCTAGTTTCTCCTGTGTCAACTAATATTTTAAAATTTTTACCTATTGCCTTGTCACAAAAAAAAAATGTATGGCAAAGCTAATTTTGGTCTAAAAAATGATCCTCATTTAAATTATTGACACGTAATGTCTTATTGGGTGGTTGCACGGTCTGCTGCGTGCTTCCATGTGGTCTTTTTTCTATATTACCACTGTGATTGTTATTACTTTGGTAATTATAAGCAGGTTTTAGCTGCGGCCGATTTCGTACCCTGATGCTGGAATCAACATCCATTGGGGTCGGTCGTGGTTGCACCCTTTCAATTCTTTGCTCGAAATTTCTTTGAGGCTGTTCTTGTGCAAACCTCAGATTATTATTGAAGTTTCTTCTATGGTTATAATTATTTTGCCCATTATTTGTTGAATGCGAAAAATGGGTCGGCCTACCGAACTGTAAAGCAAAATTTGCTCGCATATTGTTAGACTCCAATTCTTGGGCTTTTGCCAAAGCATTCGGCAGATCACTTGGCGACAATGAAAATAGGATATTTGATAAATTCCCATTCAGTCCGGTTATAAATATGCGTTAAGCATCTCGCCTATTCTTGGCATTAAGTGCCCTAGTGACTGAACTGTCAGTACCGTAGGTCATGATCGTTTTATTTATCAACAACGTTAATTTCTCGTTAACCCTATTATAATAATCAATTATTGAATTAGAGTCTTATCTCAAAATGCTCATCTCTTGTTCAATAATGTGGGCTGGCCTCTTGTCGGCGTATGCGAAATCTAATCATGCCAAATGTCATCAAAATTAAGCACTGTCCCATGATTTGATAGCAAATCATTGGCTTCCTGGGTAATCTTATTTCTTAATATCGTTAGTGCAGCGAAATACCTACGGATGCCTCTAACGTATAAACTCATTGTGTTATTAGCGGATTCCCTCCAACTAACATATTTATTTTGCTTTCCCGTGAATTCGGGCAAAGACTTTATTATCTCTAAAGACTCCTCGCACTTTATTTGCTGGTTGATGATCTCAGGCTTGTACTCCGCTACCTCTTATTTTAATGAAGCCTTAGTCGCGGCTATTAACCTAGCCACTAGGGCTTCGTTTTCACTTTCTAACGACATACTTCTAAATACTTGTATCAACAAATCCACACTTAAATATTTTTAGTAATTGTTTTTTTAAATAGCGTAAGTACAAGAATGAATCTTTAGTCACTAAATAGCATAAAAATTAATCTTACTTCACTGCCGTACTACTGCTCTCACTGGTCCTGTAACATCAAATTTATATACAGCTTCCTTTTTTTTTCCTCTTCTCGTTTTTGAACTGCTCTTCTCCTCTCATTTACGTCTTCCTCTTGTTTAACGTTATGGTTGTATGTTTGTTTTGTTGTTGTTGCGTTACGCGCAATTCAAGAATTAGATTTTTAAATTTGTTTTTCTTTTTGCACACTTTATTAAATTTATTTCTCCATGGACTTATTTTGCTGTTAGCTGCTCACTTGTATTTTTCTTGTCAATTTTCAAATTTCAACCCACGAACTTCACATTAAATGATTTAATTATTCGAACAGCGATTCAACAGATGATTGAAGCTGTATACTATTGTCAATGTTTTTTTTTGTTTCAAACCACTTGTATGAATTCACAATGGTAGTTAATTAAAGTTTTGAAAACATTTTTTTGTTGTTTTACTTTTGTGTTTTTTGTTCTTTCTCGTCCAGTGACGATACTTATTTAAAAAATTTTGTTGTTTAACTTTTGTATTTTTTTTGTTCATTCTCGTCCTTTGACGATACTTATTTAAAAAATTTTGTTGTTTAACTTTTGTGTTTTTTTATTCTTTCTCGTCCTTTAACGATACTTATTTTTTACAACGCGTGCCCCACACGCCGGGCGCCAATTATCGTCCTCATACGTTAGGAGGGGTTTTTAAAAAATAATAGGAATTTTGTATGGTTAGTTACAGAATATAACATTGACACAAAACTCAGAAACCAAACTGCCTTTATTTTCCACAATTCCTCTTATTTATAACTTAATTTAATATTTACAATATAATCGTTGCATCGGATTTGCCCTTGAAAACCGATGCGTGAGAAATGAAATGTTTATTCAATGAAATGCCAGGGGCTTGAGAAATGGAATATTTGTTTATGATTGCCATAAAGGCATGTAACGACAGCCTTTGCAGTCAACCCTAATATTTTTTTATTTTTTTCACACAATCGGGTATATGAACAGGTGGTATGCAACGGCATACACACACTTCGCCAAATACGCACGTGTATTAGTGATTGATTAGTGGGATGCATATACGTGCATAGGTGCACCCGCTATGACGCCGATCACGATTAAGTTTGGCCGTGGCTGGAAGGCTTTGCTGAAAGGTGACCAGGAAAATGCCGCAAGGTAAAAGTTACTATAAAAGGGGGTCCGTTTCACAGTTTATGCATTAAAGTCGAAAGTCGCGGTCTGTGCTGCTTGCACCAAGTTAAAGTGTTCAAAAGGTTAAAGTGCTAAGTTAAAAGTGCGCGTTTCAAACTCGATTGTGTACAACAAAAAGTTTAAAGTTTTATTTTAAAGTGCGTGGTTTTCGAAAAGTTTCGCGTCTATAAAATTCACTGCATAATCTAAATCCCTGGGAATTCTCCCTAAAGGATTACCGCCACCCTGCTGGCCCAACGAGCGCACCGAAGGAACAAACTGGTTTTCAGTTGAAATCAGATAAGTCACTGTGTTTTTTTTGTAGTAGATGTTTTAAATAATTGGTGGTTGGTAGTGGGAAATGTGAGAATGGGGGCTTCTTAGGAGAATAGTTCTCGCATTTCCTACCATAAAATTAAAAGAATGTGTTGGCCTAAGCGTGTCGACATGCTCATCGAGTTATCTGGCTAAGGACTATGTAGTTAGGTCAGATTCAGCTTTGTTTTGTTTTTGTAATAAAGTAAACGCATATGACCACATAACCAGATAACCCGATGAACACGCCGACGTGAATAGTGCACATATTTGTAGAAATTTTTTTTATTAGCTTTCCTTTATATTTGATGAGAAACAAAAAAGGTATTTCTCCTGGGGCAGTAAATACAATAACCAACAAACACAACAATATTCGGCGAAACAAGAATACAACGAGCAGTCACCAATACACACGCACATACACCAAGGTAAAACAAAAACCGAAACTAACACTACACACATTATCCACGAACACGTACACACACACGCTACAAGGCAACATTTTTGGCAAACAATTTTGGCAACACACACAATCTAGCAACATCGTACACGGCGGTAGGCAACACGCCACAAGAAACCTCAGTAGTTAAACATCCACCACACAGAATAATTTATACACGCCACACCACTCACCAGAAGCATCCACCACGAAAAAAATCGTTAGCAACATCCACTAAGTGAGCGACCGGGAGAGTCGCTATCGTCGCCTGCTCACGCTCACGGCTACACATTTCCACCACACTGATATGAACTATTAAGGCACACCTGGAAAAACCACACATTTTTTTTATGAAATTCCTATTTGATTTATTTTATGTACTTTTAATTTGTTGTAATTTACACATATTTTGTTTAGATCAATAAGTAAGAATTTTGTCGTAAGTTCACCATTTTTTTTTTTTTATATAATTTGCAAAAATTATTTGCTTTGAATTTTTCTTATTTCGTTTCTTTATGTTTTTGTAATTTGCTTATTATTTCATTTGCCATTCCTACTTGCACAAGCATATTCATTTGCGGTCACGCTTGTGCAAAAGCACTTAAGTTCACTTAAGAAAATTTTTATTTTTTTTTGAGATATCTTTCTCATTGGGTAAAAATAATTTTTTTTCAGTTATTAATTTGAAGTGAAAAGTAAAATTTGGCGCTTAATTAAGTTAACACTACTTTTATTGGTTTTTTTTTTTAAATTAACTTGCACTTTTCACTATTGGTTTTGACCTTTAATAATTTTTACTCTTTTTGGACACTGGTTTCAATCTAATTCATTTAATTGAGTTTGATTAAACTATTTGATTAATTATTTTATTAATAAATTTTTTTACCTGATTTTTTTTTTCACATCGGCACTAAACACTTTTTACTTCTATTGTTTCTTTGTTTTCACTGATTCAATCACATCCGAGCGGCCGAGTAAAAATATTAAAACTAAAGAGGTAAAGAAGAGTAAAAACATCAAGAACTTAAACTTTCCTTGATTTTAGTTACTCGGTCATTGCCCTATTAGTGGAATACCCTGTATGTATTATTGTTGTACCTTTTCTTTAATCTCCACTCTCAGCTTCATACGCAGTCTTTGGTACCAAACTCTGATGACAAAAGCGAGGTGAGCGCACGCTAAGGTAAACACAAATACATACCACATTTACATATTTTTAATTTTTGTTAGTCAAGTGTACAAACGTATGTTCATATTTAAGTGAAGTAGATTTTTGTGCATATGCTTGGGTAAAGGAACATTAGGCTAGGTCAGATTTTTGAAAACAAAAATAAACAAATTTCTTGATTTAAATTCTTAATTCCGTACGCATAATTTTACCTTTTACTTTTAAATATAATAATTTGAAATAATTGTTATAGATGTATGTAGGTCGTCGGGTTAATATTTTTTTTTAGATAATTGAACTTAACTCCTTGCAATAGCCATAATAATTACAGTGTGAATTATGTGAGATTTTAACTTAGATATTATTATTTACCATCGTAAGAATTTTGATGAATTGTTGATAATAAAGAAATTGTACATTTTTTTGCGAAAATTTCCAGATTTATTAATATTTTATGGGTTGAAGTTTTTTTCTAGGCGAAACATAAATAATATGTCAGGCTAAAGGCTTTTCCTTTGTTGGTGTGGGTGTTGCCTTGTGGCAAGATGTAAGGTGAGTTGAGACGGTTGAGGGAGTGAGGGACATAGACTGATGACTTAGTGATGGACACTTGTCAGGAAAAAGGGAACTCTACTCGGGAAGCGGAGCATTAGTAGAGTTCGAAGGCTGGTCACATCATCTGAACAGGAGGGGTGAGACGGCTCCACTTGACACGGACAGGATTCCTCCCGCTTTACTATATTTCTTTTCCTTCCTTGTTTAAATTCTTTCCCCAGGCATGAACCTAAATTTTGCTATGCAACTGTTGGGAAAGGAGAAGTGGCAAGAACCGCGCCTCAAAGCCGACGAGCCTCAGCCGGGCTATTACCATGCCAGCCCGCCACTCCTCCTCTTCCGCACCAGGCAGTTATGTAACAATGGCGCCCAACGAATAACCCACTAAATATATTTTATTTTTCGCATTTTTTTTAAATTAAATTTCTTTGTATTAACTTATCTTTATCGTAGTTATTTTCGTAACTTTTTACTATGCTATTTCTTCCTTTTATCTTTCATTTCCATCTTTTCGGACAGAGTTAGGGTCATGAATGCAACATCACTTATTGTTAACACTGAGCGATTAGTGCATGATTGACAAAATTTAGGGGAGAGTGCTGGCAAGATTTCGGGGTTCCTTTTATGAACTTAAACGTTTGTAAAAGTGGTATCCGTAATCTTTGCCAGTGCTTGGAAGATAATATTAAATGCAAAATTTGTTTGTTGCAAGCAAACACAAGCTGCCAGGTATGCAGTCCAGCACGATATACCTGTGAGGCTTTTGGATGCTTTTCCGAAGGTAAATAATTTGATAGGGTAAGGCGGGAATAGTGGCAGCCACGTTTTGAGCCAGTACTTAAAACGCGTAGTGTTACACTTCCATAGCCAGACGAGGGGATTATTTAACATTGACTTTGGACAGTAGACATTCTTACAGCACTCTACTCACCTGCAGAGCCATTAAGGCGAGGACAACACCAACATGCACCAGCAGTGAACATATTTAATTAGAAAAAAATTACATTTTCGTTCGTTTACAATTTCGTTTCAAAGTATTAAAGTTTAGGACAGATGTTAGAGCAGAGATTCGTACTACGACTAATACTACGGTTTGGAGTAAGCAGTATCAATATCCGCCAGGTGCAAATAGCTTTGTTAATGAGGAGATCAGGGTTTTTTTACAAGATGGTGTGGTTTGTCCAAGTAAAAGCCCATACAATTCACCGATCTGGGTTGTACCAAAAAAAGGCATAAATGAAGATGGTACACAAAAGTTGAGGATGGTTGTGGACTTCAAAAAATTAAAAGAAGTAACAGTTTCGAAATAAATATCCAATTCCAGACAGCAATGTCATACTGTCTAATTTAGGGGGTTCTAAATACTTTTCTACAATTGACCTTGAGTCGGGATTTTATCAAATTTTGATGAAGGATAATGATGTGGAAAATACAGCATTTTCAGTTAATAACGGCAAATATGAATTTCTAAGAATGCCTTTTGGACTGAAAAACGCACCTAGTATTTTTCAAAGAGCTATGGATAACGTTCTTAGGGATTACATTGGCAAATTTTGTCACGTATATATAGATGATATCATTGTGTTTTCCAAAACATTTGCGGAGAACGCGGAGCATTTAAAGACGGTTGTTGATACGTTGAAGAAAGCAAATATGAAAATTTCATTGGAAAAATCGAAATTTTACAGAAAGTAAGTAGAATTTTTAGGGTATATTGTAGCTAACAATATTATTAAAACCGATCCGGAAAAGATTGAAACGATTTCGAGGTGTCCATTACCTAAAACAGTGAGACAACTTCGTAGTTTTCTGGAGATGACAGGTTATAATAGAAAATTTATTAAAGATTATGCAGCGATAGCGAAACCATTGACGAAGCATTTATCAGGAAAAAATGGACATGTGTCACAGCACATGTCTAAAAAAAATGAGGTTAGATTAGAACAAGACGCAATTATGGCTTTTGAAAGATTAAAGAAATTACTTGCAAACCAAGTCGAACTAACTCAGCCGGATTTTACAAAAAAATTTATATTGACAACAGATGCCTCAAATGACGCGTTGGGAGGAGTATTAAGTCAGGAAGGAAAGCCCATTACTTTTATATCGAAAACATTAAATTCAACAGAAAGAAATTATGCGACAAACGAAAAGGAGCTTTATGCCATATTTTGGGCATTAAAAACTTTAAGAAATTAACTTTATGGGGTATCAGATCTGGAAATTCACACAGATCATCAACCATTATCTTTTTCGGTTTCTCCAAGAAACCCTAATGTTAAAATGAAAAGATGGCACACTATAATCGAGGAATATGCTCCAAAAATAATTTATAAGCCAGGTAAAGTGAATATAGTAGCGGATGCGTTGTCTAGGCAATATTTAAATCAGGTATCTGATGACTCATCGGATCGTGCTACGCAGCATTCTGCGGAAAGCTCAGATAATGTGGAACTTCCGGAGACAAAAAAACCGTTGAATCAGTTTAAACAGCAGATATTGCTGAGTAAAGGACGTTTTACCATACATGAGTCAGTGATAAACTTTGGTAGGACAAGACATCTTATTGAATACGATACGGTGGAAAATTTGATAACAATTTTAAAGGAATTTATACAACCCAGTCTTGTGACTGCAATTCACTGTACACCAGAAGATCTCTATGAGATTAAAACTAAGTTAAAGGAAACGTTTACAAATAAATTTTTGTATGCCAGGAATTTTCCTATAGATGTAACAAACAGGGAGGACCAAGGTGCGATAATAGAACAAACACATAACAGAGCACACAGAAGTTTTGAAGAAAATATAAAGCAAATTTGTAAGATGTACTATTGGCCTGAAATGCATAAGCAATTCAGAGAGTATATTAGAAGCTGCGATATTTGTAATGGAAATAAATATGATAGGCACCCGAAGAAAATACTGATTGGAGAGGCTCCTGTACCTGATGAGGAAGGAATACAGATTCATATGGATATATTTTATGCTCAGTATTTGAAATTTATTACATGTATTGACGCATATTCAAAGTTTTTGATTATTAAACGAATTGAGGATAAGACTGAGTTGGAAGATAAAGTATTGGAGATATTACTGGGTTTCCCTAATGTAAAGATGATAACACTAGATAATGAACCAGGATTTACTACTGTGCAATTTAAAACCTTGATGGAGAGACTTCATATTGAGAATTATTTTTGTAACCCAAATCACAGTACTAAAAATGGACAGGTGGAGAGGGTTCATTCAACGATAATTGAGATTGCGAGATGCATGAAGCAGGAATATGATTTGATCAGCTTTTCTGAATCAGTATATATAGCGGTTCAACAATATAACAAAACTATACACTCCGTGATTGAGAATAAACCTTTTGAGGTACTGTATAATAAGATTAAACATGATACTGTGCCACAAAGATTAGTACTGGCGCAAGAAAAAATGTTAGACAGACAAAATAAAAACAGGAAAATAAAAACGTATTCATGTGGTGATATTATATATGAAAAAATCATAGGAGAGAGGAATAAATTAAGACCTAGGTATAGGAAACAGATAGTAAAGGAGGATTTAGGTAATAGGGTTAGGATTAATCAAAGAAATAGAATAGTGCATAAAGATAATATAAAATCTTAATTATACATTTTTAGATGATACCAGTAATAATTGTATCACTAATTGCTCTAGCGATATCAGACATAGTAGACTATACACGGAAGGATTCTGAACTGATAGAAGATGGTGATGTTGCTTTATACCGCAGCTTTGGAACAATTTTCCACATAACCAATTTGACTTATTTTGGAAATCTCATAATGGCAGATAAAAAATTGTACAACAAAAATTTCAGATACAATAATTTAGAGGAAACGTCTGAATCACCAGATATTAAGAACTCAGACATAGAATTTGAAACCGGTTTAATAGAAACCTTATTAGGGCAACTACAAAGAAAGAGTGGAAGAGATAAAAGGGGTATTAATGAATTAGGGACAATATGGAAATGGATAGCGGGATCACCAGACCATGATGATTTGGTGTTAGTAAATAACAAATTGAACGAATTAACGGATAATAATAATAAACAGTACACTACAAACTCTGAAATTTTTAAAGAAATTTATAGATTAACTGAAACAATAAAAAGCTTAAATGGAGACGAATATGTTAAATTGCTTATAAAACGAAGAAATGAATTTTTAATGTCGGAATTACAAAATCTCGTTAATACTATAGCAATGGCAAAAATAGGAATTTTAAATCCAGTAATTTTACATTTTGATGAAATAGAGAAGATTACCGAAAATGAGCACGGACGACTGTCTATATCAGATATAATAGACGTATCTACTTTTAAAATATTGCAAAATGAAGATGTAATAGTTATTTACATAAAATATCCAAAAATTATATTTGATTGTAAATTGTTTGAAGTAAGGCCAATTGCCCAAATTGATGGTAAGCTATTAATTGCAAAAGAAATTGTAAAATGTAACGACAAATATGTTAATGTTGAAAATTTTAAAAAAGAGTTGATAAAAATTAATAATACAAATGGTTGCTTGTCAGATATTTTAACTGGGAATAAAGCTAAATGTAAAAAAATTAAAGAAGGCAATAAACAAATAGATGAAATAAAACAGGGTGCTGTATTAATTTCAGGGAAGCATATTATCAATAATCAGGAAGTAGATGGAATTTATTTAGTTACATTTGAAAATCAAACAAATATTGATAATGTTACACATGAAAATATAGATTCAAAAATATGGCAGTATGTCAGGAATAGTAAAGTAAGTAATTTTTAAATTGTAGATTACATTGAGTCAAAAGACTATAATTTGAAATTTGAAAACATTAATTTGATAAACTATGTAAGAAATGAAATACAATCACATCCTGTATATTGGATTGTCATTGTATTAACATGTATTATAATTATAATATATATATTTTTTAAGATCAACAAAGTGGTTGAGAGATGGAAAACAAATAGACAGTCAATAAAACAAGAGGAAATTTTTAATGAATTAACCGTTAAAATTAATCAACTTACAAACAAAATTACAGAATCGGGGCGATTCTCTTAAAGAAAGGGGGGAGTTAACAGTACACTTCCCACAGTGCCATTATGTCAATCATAAACAAATATTCCATTTCTCAAGCCACTGGCATTTCAGTAAGCAGACTAAACAATTATTGTATTCTCAAGCCACTGGCATTTCAGTAAGCAGACTAAACAAATATTATATTTCTCAAGCCACTGGCATTTCATTGAATAAACATTCCATTTCTCACGCATCGGTTTTCAAGGGCAAATCCGATGCAACGCTTATATTGTAAATATTGAATTAAGTTATAAATAAGAGCAATTGTGGAAAATAAAGTCAGTTTGGATTCTGAGTTTGGTGTCAATGTTACATTCTGTAACTAACCATACAAAATTCTTATTATTTTTTAAAAACCCCTCCTAAAGTAGGAGGACGATAATTTACACACCAAAATTTGAATTCATTTATTTTTATTACTTTTAATTTCTTTTATCAAAAACATTATTTTAGTTTGAATTTTTAACAAACATACACTCACACATTGAATTCACACAATTTTATTGTTGAAATTTTATACTTTTGGTTTTATTTTATGAATAGACCCTTTTTTTTTAACTTTTAACATACTTATACAAATTTGATTTACACTTTTTTTCTTTTATTGTTTTTTTACTGAATTTTTTTCTTTCCAATAAAAATTTTATTTGGAGACTTTATTTGAATTTTTGTAAGAGTTTCTTTACACATTTTTACATAGACACGTTTAGTTCCATTATTATTATTTTCTTCCCTTTTCTTCAAGTTCCTTTTGCTTATTCCCTTGTTTATATTCAGAGGATTTTCATATTTTTTGGTGCATAGTTGTATCCACGTAAAATTAGTGAATTTTCATTTATTATTTTATTATTATTTTTTTTTTTTAATTTTAATACACCGATACATTGAATGCACGCCTTGAAGCTAAAGTTTTTTTTTCTTTGAATTAAGGCACGCTTTTCACCCTTAAAATTTATTCCTCTGAACTTTCTTTTTGAGTTTACACCTAAGGAATTGTAAGTTTATTTTTGGATATCCCTGATACATTTACATATACGCTTGTAAATTTTTAGGATTTTTATCTTTTTTTTTTTTACTTTCTGAATATTTAATTATTGATTAAAAGTTAGATTATTAAGTTGGTGAATCTTTATATTTGATATATTACATTTTTTTTGTTCATTTTTCTATACATATGTATGTATAGAAGTCATTAAGCTGAGTTTTCTTATTAAATCCATTTTTATTTCGCGGGTCTTAGTAAAGCGGGTCCCCTTACAAACCAATCCCTTATTGGTCTATGGAGAATTCCAAGAAAAAGGGAGCAATACCGAAACGAGGTCTGGGTCTTTTTACTCGTGAAAGACCGGTAACGCGGGATTATTCTAGGCAACTACAAAATCAAGTGGCAGGATCTTTGTTCACCCAAATAGATACAGGTATTGAGCACCCAGTCGATTTCCTTCCGATAGATCTCCTGAACCAGTGCGCAGCTAGGGTTTTTGGACAGCGTGATCCGGGGGGGAACCAAAGGCAGGAGGTTACGGTGACCGAGAGGATAGCTGTAGACACGTCTGACAGCTCTTTGAATTTTTCGCGTAGGCTTGAGAGGATATTAGAAATGGCCGATCAAGAAGAGGGGGCAGTTGGAGGTGCACCACCGGGGGGATCGACATCGCCTGTTACTAATGTGGCGGAAAATAGGGATAGGGCGGCACCACTCGAGGATAGGATTGAACAATTGGGATTGATGATGGAAGTGATGATGCAACAAAACGCGGAGATGGCACAGCATATGGAGGAGGTGCGAAAGGTACGATCGGATGTTTCAAAGCTAAGCGATCGCGTTGCTGGCGTGGAAACATATATGCATAACCCAACGGTAGCATGCCCTCAAGCCACGACGTCGACACCAGGTCATACTAGGGGAACTACAGAAAATCATCAAAGTACAACAGTCAGCAGCAGCCAGGATCTTCCTATAGTTACACGGGTAGGAAAAAGGTAGATTTGGATAAATGGCACCTGAAATTTGATGGTTCCCCTAAGGGTATGACGGTAGAGAGTTTTGTCTTCCGACTGGAAAGGATGCGAGTCCACTATCAGCTGTCCTTTGAACAACTTTTTTCGGATTTTCATTGCTTAGTGACAGGGCCTGCTCTCAATTGGTATTGGAAAATACTGGAAGACCACGCTGATGACGAGTCGTTTGATTATTTCGGGTTAAAGAGGGAGATATTGGCTCAGTTTAAGTCGGCAGAATCAGCCTACGAGGTAATACGTGAGATTATGGAAAGAACGCAGCAACCCCAGGAGAGTTTCGACGAGTACTACGCCGACGTCCAAGATCTCACGTTCCGCCTTAGACAGAGAATCCCAGAAAATGAGTTAGTTAAAATAATAAAGGGAAATCTTAAGCCATATTTGGCAAACTTAACTTTTGCGGCAAAAACAAACACATTAGCGGAGTTAAAGTTAGAATGCAAACGGGCAGAGAAGCTAATGAAGGAGAATAAGTCTAGAGTAAAACCAGTAAGCGAGTTAGGTACTAACAGGAGTTTGTGGTCAGAGAGTCAGGAAGAGGAGTTAGCCGTGGAAGCGTTCAGCAAGGGCAATAGGAGTCAAGCAGAGAGGCCCATCAATAGGAATCTGACAGTTGCCTCTGTTCCCCGAGAACCGCCTAAGCCCACTATTCCAACACATTCCCCTAATCCTATTGTAAGTTCGCCCTCCAATGTCCACAGTCCAGTCCAAAGCCAAATGTTTTGTCCATTTAATGTTGTGTTTTGCCTGTGGAATGCCGGTGGATTTTTACATAAAGAATCTGGCAGAAGCAGCGAAAGACACAAAGTGTAAGTCCTCCTTCCATTTGATGAAATGTTTTGCGCGTGGAGGAGATTCCTCGTTTTGTGTTTTTAAGCCCGAAGCGGGAAACAGGGAACTGGCAGGGATGTCCGGGCACTCTGTCCAGACTCGAAATCGCCCGGCGGGAAATAGGGATACAGAGACGAAAAATGTATTTGAAAAGAAACGTGGGTCAGGTGGTATAAGTTTACATGAGAGAAAATTAAGATATTAAGAGGCGCGTAGGCGAATATTTTGTGAAGAGCTGAACGTTAAAAAGAAAGAGAAAAATTTCAAGAAAATTATGAAAATGCGGGAAAGACAGAAGAAGTTTAGGCGGATTAGACAGAAAATAATTTCAACGGTTGTGTCAGTTAAAGGTGACAATAGGTTCTTCGCGAAAACTGAGATCGGAGGACGCGAGGTGCTCGCGCTCTTGGATTCCGGGGCCGGGGCTAGCTGCTTAGGGAAAAATGCCAATAAGTTACTGGAAGGAAAGGAAAGTCTGAGTGTGCCGATCCAAGGACAGAACGTCAAGACAGCCAATGGTGTTGAAACTGAGGTAGTAGGAGTAGTGACTCTTCCAGTATTATGGGACAATACCACTAGAGAGCTAGAATTCCTTATAGTGCCTGGTTTACAGCAGGAGGTCTATCTAGGGATCGATTTTTGGCAAGCCTTTCAGCTGAGTGTCGTTAGCAGGGCCCCATAGTAAAGTCAAAAGGTTCTGTTGTTTCAGAGATCGCACCCGCTGAAGGTGACCTGACATTCGATGCAGTGCAGCATGTTTTGGGTGATGAGGAAACAGTAGCTTTGGAATGCGTGAAAGAACAATTTTCTTCATTCGCAGTACTTGGATTAGGGAAAACTGATGTAGAGGAGCATATTATTGAAGTGACGGATGAAAATCTTCCCGTAAAACAGCGACATTATCCGATTTCTCCGGCGATACAAAAATTAGTTTATAGCGAGTTAGATAGGATGTTAGCGATGGGGGTTATTGAAGAAAGCAATAGTTGCTGGAATTCTCCAGTCTCACTTGTCGTTAAGGGTACGAAGAATCGTCTATGTCTCGACGCACGCAAGGTAAATGAGTGCACCATTAAGGATGCCTACCCCCTCCCTAACATCGATGGAAAACTAAGCCGTCTTCAGAATACCAGGTACATATCGGCCATTGATTTGAAGGACGCGTTTTGGCAGATACCCTTAGAGAGAAAGTCCAGGGAGAAAACTGCTTTCACTGTACCTGGTAGACCCTTGTATCATTTCACAGTCATGCCATTCGGGCTGTGCAACGCTGCACAGCGAATGTGCCGACTGATGGATAAGGTGATACCTGCTTCCCTTCGAGAGTCTGTGTTCGTTTACTTAGATGATTTACTTGTATGTTCCGATGATTTTTCGTCTCACTTGTATTTGTTGTCTGTAGTAGCCAACTATCTTCGTGATGCAAAATTGACGATAAACGTTGAAAAGAGCAAATTTTATTTTAAGGAAGTGCGTTGTCTCGGATACGTGGTGGATGGATGCTTCCGCACGGACGATAGCAAGGTGGCGGCAATGCGGGACTTTCCCGAACCACGAACCCCGAATCAGCTCAGAAGGTTCCTAGGGATGACAGGATGGTATAGACGTTTCATTCAGGATTATGCCACCATCGCAGCGCCCCTACACGACCGACTCACGAAAGACAACATAAAGAAATTTACGATGACAGAAGACGCCAGAAAAGCATTCGAGGCCTTGAAACAAAAACTGATATCGGCACCAGTACTAGTGCATCCGGACTTTGACAGACATTTCTACATACAATGTGACGCATCAACGGACGGAGTTGGGGGAGTACTTTTCCAACTCGACGACGAAGGTAACGAACGACCAATTGCCTATGTTTCAGCCAAACTTAATAAAGCTCAGCGGAGTTATAGTATAACTGAGCTAAAGTGTTACGCGGCTGTAATCAGTATAAAACGGTTCAGGCCCTATGTGGAGGGTCTACCCTTTACGTTGATAACGGATCACGCAAGCCTGAAGTGGCTTATGAACCAGAAGGATCTGGCTGGTCGACTGGCGAGATGGAGCTTGAAGCTGCAAGGGTATAATTTTACGATCCAACACCGTAAAGGAACCCAAAACATAGTGCCTGATGCGTTATCAAGGATGAACATGGATGAGATTATAACTGATGACAGAGTGTTAGACATTGACCTTAAATCACCTTACTTCGAATCTGACGAATACGTCGAACTGCAGAAGACATTGATAGACAACAAAGACCGATTACCTGAACTTTGTGAATCGGACGGGAGACGAGTTGCAAGAAGACCATGCCTGGAAACTCTGGGTTACGACTGAGCTGCGGAAGGGTCTAATAGAAGCGTGTCATTCATCACCGTCTGCGGGTCATGGAGGCATCCATAAGACCCTATCACATATACGAGACAAATATTATTGGCCAGGTATGGTGGCTGACGTACTCGCGTATCTTCGTCGATTTTATGGGTCCTTAACCACGTACTCGTGATGGTAATGTTTATGTGTTTGTGTGTGTCGATCACTTTTCTAAGTTTGTATTTCTTAAGCCGATGCGAAAAGCCACGTCAGCAGATGCTGTAAAATATTGAGAAAGATACGTATTTCACATTTTTGGAGTTCCCGAATATGTCCATTCGGACAATGGTAAGCAGTTTACGTCAGAACTGTTCACGTCTTTCCTGGGGAAGTATGGCACAACACACGTTCGAACGGAATTCTATTCACCACAAGCGAATGCGGCCGAAAGGGTTAACCGCTCCGTGTTGGAGATAGTTCGGTCATACATAAAGGAAAACCAAAAGAATTGGGACAGATATGTGAGCGACGCTGCCTTTGCTCTACGCAGTGTGGCCCATACTGCGATAAACACTTCACCATATGCGGCAGTATTTGGTTTACCGATGATGCAAGACGGAGCATCATACGAACTGAGCCGGAAAATAAGCGCGCTGAAGGATGCAGATTACGAAGTAGTGCCGAAGGAAGATAGACTGCAGATGCTCAGAAACAAGATCATGGTAGAATTGAAGTTGTCACACGAGAAAAGTCGAAAGGTTTCCGATACGCGAGCGAAGGATGTGGTTTTCAAAGTAGGTCAAACTGTTTACCGGCGCAACTTCAAACAGAGCTCGAAAATTGATAAATTCAACGCGAAACTGGCACCGAAGTAGGTGAAATATATTGTATTGAATGCGATAGGGAATGCGATGTACGAGCTCGGTGACGTCAGTGGCAAGAAAATAGGGATTTACCACGCCAAGGACTTGTTCGCATCGTAGCTGCATGTTATGTGGAGTCCTTGTCTTAGATGTTAAGTGTTGTGATTTCGTCATTGCGTATATGGGACGCGGTTGTTTAGACGACCTACGATGTAGTGATGCATGCTTGACCATTTAGTAGACTTGACTATTGGATTTTTTATTGTAATTATTTGTTAATTTATTTTATTGATTTTTTTTTTTTTTTTGTAATTATACAAACCTTTTCTTTATACCCTTATCGACTAAATAACCCTTTTGTAACAAGTATCTGTGATATAGGTTTAGGAACAATAAACTGTGATATTAGCATTGTAGATATAGAGGATCTGTGATATTAGCGCGTAGTAAGTGAGAACCCAGTGATAGATTTTAGCCCATTGACAGAGGTAGTTTAAAAATGTGTTCAATGTTAAGTGTGTTGCAAAAGAAAAAAAATAAAAATACAATGCAGGAAGAGGAAAAGAAGCCCGGCTTAGGGAGTGGGTCGAGGCCACACGTGGGCCCACAATACGCAAACCAAACCCAAGGCCGCGTTATGAATTTCTTTTACGCACACGCTCTATGATGCAGGCACCATCGGCGGATGCGAGCCTGTAACGACAGCCTTTGCAGTCAACCCTAAAGTTTTTTTATTTTTTTCACAGGTGGTATGCAACGGCATACAAAAATTTTTCCCCTTTTTAGTTTTTAGCTTACACACACTTCGCCAAATACGCGCGTGTATTAGTGATTGATTAGTGGGATGCATACACGTGCATAGGTGCACCCGCTATGACGCCGATCACGATTAAGTTTGGCTGTGGCTGGAAGGCTTTGCTGAACGGTGACCAGGAAAATGCCGCAAGGTAAAAGTTACTATAAAAGGCGGTCCGCTTCACAGTTTATGCATTAAAGTCGAAAGTCGCGGTCTGTGCTGCTTGCACCAAGCTAAAGTGTTTAAAAGGTTAAAGTGCCAAGTTAAAAGTGCGCGTTTCAAGCTCGATTGTGCACAACAAAAGTTTAAAGTTTTATTTTAAAGTGCGTGGTTTTCGAAAAGTTTCGCGTCGATAAAATTCAGTGCATAATCTAAATCCCTGGGAATTCTCCCTAAGGGATTACCGCCACCCTGCTGGCGCAAAGATCGCACCGAAGGAACGAACTGGTCTTCAGTTGAAATCAGGTAAGTCACTGTGTTTTTTTTGTAGTAAAAGAAGATGTTTTAAATAATTGGTGGTTGGTAGTGGGAAATGTGAGAATGGGGGCTTCTTAGAAGAATAGTTCTCGCATTTCCTACCATAAAATTAAAAGAATGTGTTGGCCTAAGCGTGTCGACATGCTCATCGAGTTATCTGGCTAAGGACTATGTAGTTAGGTCAGATTCAGCTTTGTTTTGTTTTTGTAATAAAGCAAACGCATATGACCACGTAACCAGATAACCCGATAAACACGCCGACGTGAATAGTGCACATATTTGTAAAAATTTTTTTTATTAGCTTTCCTTTATATTTGATGAGAAACAAAAAAGGTATTTCTCCTGGGGCAGTAAATACAATAACCAACAAACACAACAATATTCGGCGGAACAAGAATACAACGAGCAGTCACCAATACACACGCACATACACCAAGGTAAAACAAAAACCGAAACTAACACTACACACATTATCCGCGAACACGTACACACACACGCTACAAGGCAACATTTTTGGCAAATAATTTTGGCAACACACACAATCTAGCAACATCGTACACGGCGTGTTGCCTACGCCACAAGAAACCGCAGTAGTTAAACGTCCACCATACAGAATAATTTATACACGCAACACCACTCACCAGAAGCATCCACCACGAAAGAGATCTTTAGCAAAATCTACTAAGTGAGCGACCGGGAGATTCGCTATCGTCGCCTGCTCACGCTCACGGCTACACATTTCCACCACACTGATATGTACTATTAAGGCACACCTGGAAAACCACAAAATTTTTTTATGAAATTCCTATTTGATTTATTTTATGTACTTTTAATTTGTTTTAATTTACACATATTTTGTTTAGATCAATAAGTAAGAATTTTGTCGTAAGTTCACCATTTTTTTTTTATATAATTTGCAAAAATTATTTGCTTTGAATTTTTCTTATTTCGTTTCTTTACTACTACTTGCACAAGCATATTCATTTGCGGTCACGCTTGTGCAAAAGCACTTAAGTTCACTTAAGAAAATTTTTATTTTTTTTTTCGAGCTTTTTTATTTTTTTTGAGATATCTTTCTCATTGGGTAAAAATAAATTTTTTTCAGTTATTAATTTGAAGTGAAAAGTAAAATTTGGCGCTTAATTAAGTTAACACTACTTTTATTGTTTTTTTTTTTTAATTAACTTGCACTTTTCACTATTGGTTTTGACCTTTAATACTTTTTACTCTTTTTGAACACTGGTTTCAATCTAATTCATTTAATTGAGTTTGATTAAACTATTTGATTAATTATTTTATTAATAATTTTATTTTACCTTTTTTTTCACATCAGCACTAAACACTTTTTACTTTTTACTTCTATTGTTTCTTTGTTTTCACTGATTCAATCACATCCGCGCGGCCGAGTAAAAATATTAAAACTAAAAAGGTAAAGAAGAGTAAAAACATCAAGAACTTAAACTTTCCTTGATTTTAGTTACTCGGTCATTGCCCTATTAGCGGAATACCCTGTATGTATTATTGTTGTACCTTTTCTTTAATCTCCAGTCTCAGCTTCATACGCCGTCTTTGGTACCAAACTGTGATGACAAAAGCGAGGTGAGCGCACGCTAAGGTAAACACAAATACATACCACATTTACATATTTATAATTTTTGTTAGTCAAGTGTACAAACGTATGTTCATATTTAAGTGAAGTAGATTTTTGTGCATATGCTTGGGTAAAGGAACATTAGGCTAGGTCAGATTTTTGAAAACATAAATAAACAAATTTCTTGATTTAAATTCTTAATTCCGTACGCATAATTTTACTTTTTACTTTTAAATATAATAATTTGAAATAATTTTTATAGATGTATGTAGGTCGTCGGGTTAATAAATTTTTTGAGATAATTGAACTTAGCTCCTTGCAATAGCCATAATAATTACAGTGTAAATTATGTGAGATTTTAACTTAGATATTATTATTTACCATCGTAAGAATTTTGATGAATTGTTAATAATAAAGAAATTGTACATTTTTTTGCGAAAATTTCCAGATTTATTAATATTTTATGGGTTGAAGTTAAAGTGAACATAAATAATATGTCAGGCTAAAGGCTTTTCCTTTGTTGGTGTGGGTGTTGCCTCGTGGCAAGATGTAAGGTGAGTTGAGACGGTTGAGGGAGTGAGGGACATAGACTGATCACTTAGTGACGGACACTTGTTAGGAAAAAGGGAACTCTACTCGGGAAGCGGAGCCTTAGTAGAGTTCGAAGGCTGGTCACATCATGTGAACAGGAGGGGTGGGACGGCTCCACCTGACACGGACAAGATTCCTCCCGCTTTACTATATTTCTTTTTCTTCCTTTGTTTAAATTCTTTCCCCAGGCATGAACCTAAATTTTGCTATGCAACTGTTGGGAAAGGAGAAGTGGCAAGAACAGCGCCTCAAGGCCGACGAGCCTCAGCCGAGCTATTACCATGCCAGCCCGCCAGTCCTCCTCTCCCGCACCAGGCAGTTATGTAACAATGGCGCCCAACGAATAGCCCACTAAATATATTTCATTTTTCGCATTTTTTTTAAATTCAATTTCTTTGTATTAACTTATCTTTATCCTAGTTGTTTGCGTCACTTTTTACTATGCTATTTCTTCCTTTTATCTTTCATTTCCATCTTTTCGGACAGAGTTAGGGTCATGAATGCAACATCACTTATTGTTAACACTGAGCGATTAGTGCATGATTGACAAAATTTAGGGGGGGAGCGCTGGCAAGATTTCGGGGTTCCTTTTATGAACTTCAACGTTTGTAAAAGTGGTATCCATAATCTTTGCTAGTGCTTGGAAGATAATATTTAATGCAAAATTTGTTTGTTGCAAGCAAACACAAGCTGCCAGGTATGCAGTCCAGCACGATATACCTGTGAG
The DNA here is from genome assembly GCF_040869045.1 of Eurosta solidaginis. NCBI lineage: Eukaryota > Metazoa > Arthropoda > Insecta > Diptera > Tephritidae > Eurosta > Eurosta solidaginis. Next base: position 91,724,102 of record NC_090324.1, read on the forward strand.
GCTTTTTGATGCTTGTCCGGTGGTAAATAATTTGATAGGGTAAGGGGGGGAATAGTGGCAGCCACGTTTTGAGCCAGTACTTAAAACGCGTAGTGTCACACTTCCATAGCCAGACGAGGGGATTATTTAACATTGAATTTGGACAGTAGACATTCTTACAGCACTCTACTCACCAGCAGAGCCATTAAGGCGAGGACAACAGCAACATGCACCAACAGCGAACACATTTAATTAGAAAAAAATTACATTTTCGTTCGTTTACAATTTCGTTTCAAAGTATTGAAGTTTTTTTACAGAAATTTCCTTCAAAACATCGTTTTTTATCAAAATTTTTTTTGGTTAGCTTAGGCTGTACAGTTTGCACTTATTTAATTTTGCCCCTTTTTATTTTTTTGAAATTTTATACCTTTTTTTATATATCTGAAAATTGTATATATATATATATATGAAAATTTTTTCTATGCAAACTTAATATACACACCAAAAGTTGAATTCATTTATTTTTATTACTTTTAACTTTTTTTTATCAAAAACATTATTTTAGTTTGAATTTTTAACACACATACACTCACACATTGAATTCACACAATTCTATTGTTGAAATTTTATACTTTTGGTTTTATTTTATGAATTCACCCTTTCTTTTTTTTAAACTTTTAACATACTTATACAAATTTGATTTACATTTTTTTTCTTTTTTTGTTTTTTACTGAATTTTTTTCTTACCAATAAAAATTTTATTTGGAGACTTTATTTGAATTTTTGTAAGAGTTTCTTTACACACATTTTTACATAGACACGTTTAGTCCCATTATTATTATTTTCTTCTTTTTTCTTCAAGTTCCTTTTGCGTATTCCCTTGTTTATATTCAGAGGATTTTCACATTTTTTGGTGCATAGTTGTATCCACGTAAAATTAGTGAATTTTCATTTATTATTTTATTATTATTTTTTTTTTTTAAATTTTAATACACCGATACATTGAATGCACGCCTTGAAGCTGAGGTTTTTTTTTCTTTGAAATAATGCACGCTTTTCACCTTTAAAATTTATTCCTCTGAACTTTCTTTTTGAGTTTACACCTAAGGAATTGTAAGTTTATTTTTGGATATCCCTGATACATTTACATTTGTAAATTTTTAGGATTTTTATTTTTTTTTCTTTCTGAATATTTAAATATTGATTAAAAGTTAGATTATTAAGTTAGTGAATCTTTATTTTTGATATATTACATTTTTTTTGTTCCTTTTTCTATACATACATACATATGTATAGAAGTCATTAAGCTGAGTTTTCTTCTTAAATTGATTTTTATTTCGCGTGTCTTAGTAAATCGGGCCCCCTTACAAACCAATCCCTTATTGGTCTATGGAGAATTCCAAGACAAAGGGAGCAATACCGAAACGAGGTCTGGGTCTTTTTACTCCTGAAAGACCGGTAACGCGGGATTATTCTAGGCAACTACAAAATCAAGTGGCAGGATCTTTGTTCACCCAAATAGATACAGGTATTGAGCACCCAGTCGATTTCCTTCCGATAGATCTCCTGAACCAGTGCGCAGCTAGGGTTTTTGGGCAGTGTGATCCGGGGGGAAACCAAAGGCAGGAGGTTACGGTGACCGAGAGAATAGCCGTAGACACGTCTGAGAGCTCTTTGAATTTTTCGCGTAGGCTTGAGAGGATATTAGAAATGGCCGATCAAGAAGAGGGGGCAGTTGGAGGTGCGCAACCGGGGGGATCGACATCGCCTGTTACTAATGTGGCGGAAAATAGGGACAGGGCGGCACCACTCGAGGATAGGATTGAACAATTGGGATTGATGATGGAAGTGCTGATGCAACAAAACGCGGAGATGGCACAGCATATGGAGGAGGTGCGAAAGGTACGATCGGATGTTTCCAAGCTAAGCGATCGCGTTGCTGGCGTGGAAACATATATGCATAACCCAACGGTAGCACGCCCTCAAGCCACGACGTCGACACCAGGTCATACTAGGGGAACTACAGAAAATCATCAAAGTACAACCAACAGTCAGCAGCAGCCAGGATCTTCCTATAGTTACACGGGTAGGAAAAAGGTAGATTTGGATAAATGGCACCTGAAATTTGATGGTTCCGCTAAGGGTATGACGGTAGAGAGTTTTGTCTTCCGACTGGAAAGGATGCGAGTCCAGTATCAGCTGTCCTTTGAACAACTTTTTTCGGATTTTCATTGCTTAGTGACAGGGCCTGCTCTCAATTGGTATTGGCAAATACTGGAAGACCACGCTGATGACGAGTCGTTTGATTATTTCGGGTTAAAGAGGGAGATATTGGCTCAGTTTAAGTCGGCAGAATCAGACTACGAGGTAATAGGTGAGATTATGGAAAGAACGCAGCAACCCCAGGAGAGTTTCGACGAGTACTACGCCGACGTCCACGATCTCACGTTCCGCCTTAGACAGAGAATCCCAGAAAATGAGTTAGTTAAAATAATAAAGGGAAATCTTAAGTCATATTTGGCAAACTTAACTTCTGCGGCAAAAACAAACACAATAGCGGAGTTAAAGTTAGAATGCAAACGGGCAGAGAAGCTAATGAAGGAGAATAGGTCTAGAGTAAAACAAGTAAGCGAGTTAGGTACTAACAGGAGTTTGTGGTCAGAGAGTCAGGAAGAGGAGTTAGCCGTGGAAGCGTTCAGCAAGGGCAATAAGAGTCAAGCAGAGAGGCCCATCAATAGGAATCTGACAGTTGCCTCTGTTCCCCGAGAACCGCCTAAGCCCACCATTCCAACACATTTCCCTAATCCTATTGTAAGTTCGGCCTACAATGTCCACAGTAAAGGTGTTTGTCCAGTCCAAAGCCAAATGTTTTGTCCTTCCCCATTCCATTTAATGTTGTGTTTTTCCTGTGAAATGCCGTTGGTTTTTTACATAAAGAATCCGGCAGAAGCAGCGAAAGACACAAAGTGTAAGTCCTCCTTCCATTTGATGAAATATTTTGCGTGTGGAGGAGATTCCTCGTTTTGTGTTTTTAAGCCCGAAGCGGGAAACAGGGCACTGGCAGAGATGTGCGGGCACTCTGTTCAGACTCGAGATCGCCTGGCGGATTAGTTAGCATACTGAAGGGAAATAGGGATACAGAAACGAAAACTGTATTTGAAAAGAAACGTGGGTCAGGTGGTATAAGTTTACATGAGAGAAAATTAAGATATTAAGAGGCGCGTAGGCGAATATTTTGTGAAGAGCTGAACGTTAAAAAGAAAGAGAAAAATTTCAAGAAAATTATGAAAATGCGGGAAAGACAGAAGAAGTTTAGGCGGATTAGACAGAAAATAATTTCAACGGTTGTGTCAGTTAATGGTGACAATAGTTTCTTCGCGAAAACTGAGATCGGAGGACGCGAGGAGCTCGCGCTCTTGGATTCCAGGGCCGGGGCTAGCTGCTTAGGGAAAAATGCCAATAAGTTACTGGAAGGAAAGGAAAGTCTGAGTGTGCAGATCCAAGGACAGAACGTCAAGACAGCCAATGGTGGTGAAACTGAGGTAGTAGGAGTAGTGACTCTTCCAGTAATATGGGACAATACCACTAGAGAGCTAGAATTCCTTATAGTGCCTGGTTTACAGCAGGAGGTCTATCTAGGGATCGATTTTTGGCAAGCCTTTCAGCTGAGTGTTGTTAGCAGGGCCCCATAGTAAAGTCAAAAGTTTCTGTTGTTTCAGAGATCGCACCCGCTGAAGGTGACCTGACATTCGATGCAGTGCAGCATGTTTTGGGTGATGAGGAAACAGTAGCTTTGGAATGCGTGGAAGCACAATTTTCTTCATTCGCAGTACTTGGATTAGGGAAAACTGATGTAGAGGAGCATATTATTGAAGTGACGGATGAAAATCTTCCCCTAAAACAGCGACATTATCCGATTTCTCCGGCGATACAAAAATTAGTTTATAGCGAGTTAGATAGGATGTTAGCGATGGGGGTTATTGAAGAAAGCAATAGTTGCTGGAATTCTCCAGTCTCACTTGTCGTTAAGGGTACGAAGAATCGTCTGCGTCTGAGCGCACCATTAAGGATTCACCATATGCGGCAGTATTTGGTTTACCGATGATGCAACACGGAGCATCATACGAACTGAGCCGGAAAATAAGCGCGCTGAAGGATGCAGATTACGAAGTAGTGCCGAAGGAAGATAGACTGCAGATGCTCAGAAACAAGATCATGGTAGAATTGAAGTTGGCAGACGAGAAAAGTTGAAAGGTTTACGATACGCGAGCGAAGGATGTGGTTTTCAAAGTTGGTCAAACTGTTTACCGGCATCAAGCAGAGCTCGAAAATTGATAAATTCAACGCGAAACTGGCACCGAAGCAGGTGAAATGTATTGTATTGAATGCGATAGGGAATGCGATGTACGAGCTTGGTGACGTCAGTGGCAAGAAAATAGGGATATACCACGCCAAGGACTTGTTCGCATCGTAGCTGCATGTTATGTGTAGTCCTTGCCTTAGATGTTAAGTGTTGTGATTTCGTCATTGCGTATATGGGGCACGGTTGTTTAGACGACCTACGATGTAGTGATGCATGCTTGACCATTTAGTAGACTTGACTATTAGATTTTTTATTGTAACTAATTGTTAATTTATTTTTTTTATTTATTTTATTGATTTTTGTTTTTTTTTGTAATTATACAAACCTTTTTTTTATACCCTTATCGACTAAATAACCCTTTTGTAACAAGTATCTGTGATATAGGTTTAGGAACAATAATAGCGCGTAGTAAGTGAGAACCCAGTGATAGATTTTAGCCCATTGACAGTGGTAGTTTAAAAATGTGTTCAATGTTAAGTGTGTTGCAAAAGAAAAAAAAAAAAAACAATGCAGGAAGAGGAAAAGAAGCCCGGCTTATGGAGTGGGTCGAGGCCACACGTGGGCCCACAATACGCAAACCAAACCCAAGGCCGCGTTATGAATTTCTTTTACGCACACACTCCATGATGCAGGCACCATCGGCGGGTGCGAGCCTGTAACGACAGCCTTTGCAGTCAACCCTAACGTTTTTTTATTTTTTTCACACAATCGGGTATATGAACAGGTGGTATGCAACTGCATACAAAAATTGTTCCCCTCTTTAGTTTTTAGCTTACACACACTTCGCCAAATACGCGCGTGTATTAGTGATTGATTAGTGGGATGCATATACGTGCATAGGTGCACCCGCTATGACGCCGATCACGATTAAGCTTGGCCGTGGTGTAGCATTATACGTCATACCCACTGTAATGTAGCATTATGCTTCATACCCACTGTAACACACTTGCAATAATACGTATCATGAACTCCAAATATATTTTAGTAATAATCGTATTACAATATTTTCCAACATAAATTATTGAACTAACCCAGACGGTTAACTAACATCAATGGAATGCCGAATATGAAACCCTTATCCGTTCACAGCTAAAAAATTACTTATTACATACAACCCATTATGGGAACTAACTAAAATACTCACATCGATTCCAATGTTGCGAACATGCATACAAACTTACAAACTTACGTGTATGCATAGCATTAACCAAAGGACTCACATTGATCTGCTGACGTAGCTAAATAACATATACAAAACTACATGTAGAGAGTCATGCATACAAAACTACATGTATACAAAGACTGTATACAAACTTACATGTACTCATACCCCATTTTCAATGTACATATTTTTATACTCAGTTGAGCACAGCTCACAGAGTATATTAATTTTGATTGGATAACGGTTGGTTGTACAGGTATAAAGGAATCGAGATAGATATAGACTTCCATATATCAAAATCATCAGTATCGAAAAAAAATTCGATTGAGCCATGTCCGTCCGTCCGTCCGTTTACACGATAACTTGAGTAAATTTGGGGTATCTTTATGAAATTTGGTATGTAGGTTCCTGGGCACTCATCTCAGATCGCTATTTAAAATGAACGATATCGGACTATAACCACGCCCACTTTTTCGATATAGAAAATTTCGAAAAATTGAAAAAGTGCGATAATTCTTTACCAAATATGGATTAAGCGATGAAACTTGGTAGGTGAGTTGAAGTTATGACGCAGAATAGAAAACTAGTAAAATTTTGGACAAAGGGCGTGGCACCGCCCACTTTTAAAAGAAGGTAATTTAGAAGTTTTGAAAGCTGTAATTTGGCAGTCGTTGAAGATATCATGATGAAATTTGGCAGGAACGTTACTCGTATTACCATATGTCTGCATAATAAAAATTAGCAAAATCGGAGAACGACCACGCCCACTTTTTAAAAAAAAATTTTTTTAAATTCAAATTTTAAAAGAAAAGTTAATATCTTTACAGTATATAAGTAAATTATGTCAAAATTCAACTCCAGTAATGATATGGTGCAACAAAATACAAAACTAAAAGAAAATTTCAAAATGGGTGTGGCTCAGCCCCTTTTCATTTAATTTGTCTAGGATACTTTTAATGCCATAATTCGAACAAAAATTTACCAATCCTTGTGAAATTTGGTAGAGGCTTAGATTCTAGGACTATAACTGTTTTCTGTGAAAAAGGGCGAAATCGGTTGAAGCCACGCCCAGTTTTTAAACACAGTCGACCGTCTGTCCTTCCGCTCGGCCGTTAGCACGATAACTTGAGCAAAAATCGATATATCTTTACTAAACTCAGTTAACGTACTTATCTGAACTCACTTTGTATTGGCGTAAACAATGGCCGAAATCCGCCTATGAACACGCCCACTTTTTCGATATCGAAAATTACGAAAAATGAAAAAAATGCCATAATTATATACCAAATACGAAAAAAGGGATGAAACATGGTAATTGTATTGTTCTATTGACGCAAAATATAACTTTAGAAAAAAACTTGGTAAAATGGGTGTGACACCTACCAATTAAGTAGAAGAAAATTAAAAAGTTTTGCAGGGCGAAATCAAAATCCCTTGGAATCTTGGAAGGAATATTGTTCGTGGTATTACATATATAACTAAATTAGCGGTACAGATGATGTTCTGGATCACCCTGATCCACATTTTGGTCGATATCTCGAAAACGCCTTCACATATACAACTAAGGGCCAATCCCTTTTAAAACCCTCATTAATACTTTTAATTTGATACCCATATCGTACAAACACATTCTAGAGTCACCCCTGGTCCACGTTTATGGCGATATCTCGAAAACGCGTCCACATATAGAACTAAGGCCCACTCCTTTTTAAAATACTCATTAACACCTTTCATTTGATACCCATATCGTACAAAAAAATTCTAGAGTCACCCCTGGCCCACCTTTATGGCAATATTTCGAAAAGGCGTCCACCTATAGAACTAAGGCCCACGCCCTTTTAAAATACTCATTAACACCTTTCATTTGATACCCATATCGTATAAACGAATTCTAGAGTCATCCCTGGTCCACCTTTATGGCGATATTTCGAAAAGGCGTCCACCTATAGAACTAAGGCCCACGCCCTTTTAAAATACTCATTAACACCTTTCATTTGATACCCATATAGTACAAAGAAATTCTATAGTCACCCCTAGTCCACGTTTATGGCGATATCTCGAAAAGGCGTCCACATATAGAACTAAGACCCACACCCTTTTAAAATACTCATTAACACCTTTTATTTGATACCCATATCGTACAAACAAATTCTAGAGTCGCCCCTGGTCCACCCTTATGGCGATATTTCGAAAAGGCGTCCACGTATAGAACTAAGGCCCACTCCCTTTTAAAATACTCATTAACACCTTTCATTTGATACCCATATAGTACAAACAAATTCTAGAGTCACCCTGGTCCACGTTTATGGCGATATCTCGAAAAGGCGTCCCCACATAGAACTAAGGCCCACTCCTTTTTAAAATACTCATTAACACCTTTCATTTGATACCCATATCGTACAAACAAATTCTAGAGTCGCCCCTGGTCCACCTTTATGGCCATATTTCGAAAAGGCGTCCACCTATAGAACTAAGGCCCACGCCCTTTTAAAATACTCATTAACACCTTTCATTTGATACCCATATTGTACAAACGCATTCTAGAGTCACCCCTGGTCCACTTTTATAACGATATTCCGAAAAGGCGTCCACCTACAGAACTAAGGCCCACTCCCTTTTAAAATACTCATTAACACCTTTCATTTGATACCCATATAGTACAAACTAATTCTAGAGTCACCCCTGGTCCACGTTTATGGCGATATCTCGAAAAGGCGTCCACCTATAGAACTAAGGCCCACGCCCTTTTAAAATACTCATTAACACCTTTCATTTGATACCCATTCATATATGCATAACCCAACGGTAGCACGCCCTCAAGCCACGACGTCGACACTAGGTCATACTAGGGGAACTACAGAAAATCATCAAAGTACAACCAACAGTCAGCAGCAGCCAGGATCTTCCTATAGTTACACGGGTAGGAAAAAGGTAGATTTGGATAAATGGCACCTGAAATTTGATGGTTCCGCTAAGGGTATGACTGTAGAGAGTTTTGTCTTCCGACTGGAAAGGATGCGAGTTCAGTATCAGCTGTCCTTTGAACAACTTTTTTCGGATTTTCATTGCTTAGTGACAGGGCCTGCTCTCAATTGGTATTGGCAAATACTGGAAGACCACGCTGATGACGAGTCGTTTGATTATTTCGGGTTAAAGAGGGAGATATTGGCTCAGTTTAAGTCGGCAGAATCAGACTACGAGGTAATACGTGAGATTATGGAAAGAACGCAGCAACCCCAGGAGAGTTTCGACGAGTACTACGCCGACGTCCACGATCTCACGTTCCGCCTTAGACAGAGAATCCCAGAAAATGAGTTAGTTAAAATAATAAAGGGAAATCTTAAGTCATATTTGGCAAACTTAACTTATGCGGCAAAAACAAACACAATAGCGGAGTTAAAGTTAGAATGCAAACGGGCAGAGAAGCTAATGAAGGAGAATAGGTCTAGAGTAAAACCAGTAAGCGAGTTAGGTACTAACAGGAGTTTGTGGTCAGAGAGTCAGGAAGAGGAGTTAGCTGTGGAAGCGTTCAGCAAGGGCAATAGGAGTCAAGCAGAGAGGCCCATCAATAGGAATCTGACAGTTGCCTCTGTTCCCCGAGAACCGCCTAAGCCCACCATTCCAACACATTTCCCTAATCCTATTGTAAGTTCGGCCTACAATGTCCACAGTAAAGGTGTTTGTCCAGTCCAAAGCCAAATGTTTTGTCCTTCCCCATTCCATTTAATGTTGTGTTTTTCCTGTGAAATGCCGTTGGTTTTTTACATAAAGAATCCGGCAGAAGCAGCGAAAGACACAAAGGGTAAGTCCTCCTTCCATTTGATGAAATGTTTTGCGTGTGGAGGAGATTCCTCGTTTTGTGTTTTTAAGCCCGAAGCGGGAAACAGGGCACTGGCAGAGATGTGCGGGCACTCTGTTCAGACTCGAGATCGCCTGGCGGATTAGTTAGCATACTGAAGGGAAATAGGGATACAGAAACGAAAACTGTATTTGAAAACAAACGTGGGTCAGGTGGTATAAGTTTACATGAGAGAAAATTAAGATATTAAGAGGCGCGTAGGCGAATATTTTGTGAAGAGCTGAACGTTAAAAAGAAAGAGAAAAATTTCAAGAAAATTATGAAAATGCGGGAAAGACAGAAGAAGTTTAGGCGGATTAGACAGAAAATAATTTCAACGGTTGTGTCAGTTAAAGGTGACAATAGGTTCTTCGCGAAAACTGAGATCGGAGGACGCGAGGTGCTCGCGCTCTTGGATTCCGGGGCCAGGGCTAGCTGCTTAGGGAAAAATGCCAATAAGTTACTGGAAGGAAAGGAAAGTCTGAGTGTGCCGATCCAAGGACAGAACGTCAAGACAGCCAATGGTGGTGAAACTGAGGTAGTAGGAGTAGTGACTCTTTCAGTATTATGGGACAATACCACTAGAGAGCTAGAATTCCTTATAGTGCCTGGTTTACAGCAGGAGGTCTATCTAGGGATCGATTTTTGGCAAGCCTTTCAGCTGAGTGTTGTTAGCAGGGCCCCATAGTAAAGTCAAAAGGTTCTGTTGTTTCAGAGATCGCACCCGCTGAAGGTGACCTGACATTCGATGCAGTGCAGCATGTTTTGGGTGATGAGGAAACAGTAGCTTTGGAATGCGTGAAAGCACAATTTTCTTCATTCGCAGTACTTGGATTAGGGAAAACTGATGTAGAGGAGCATATTATTGAAGTGACGGATGAAAATCTTCCCGTAAAACAGCGACATTATCCGATTTCTCCGGCTATACAAAAATTAGTTTATAGCGAGTTAGATAGGATGTTAGCGATGGGGGTTATTGAAGAAAGCAATAGTTGCTGGAATTCTCCAGTCTCACTTGTCGTTAAGGGTACGAAGAATCGTCTGCGTCTGAGCGCACCATTAAGGATTCACCATATGCGGCAGTATTTGGTTTACCGATGATGCAACACGGAGCATCATACGAACTGAGCCGGAAAATAAGCGCGCTGAAGGATGCAGATTACGAAGTAGTGCCGAAGGAAGATAGACTGCAGATGCTCAGAAACAAGATCATGGTAGAATTGAAGTTGGCAGACGAGAAAAGTCGAAAGGTTTACGATACGCGAGCGAAGGATGTGGTTTTCAAAGTTGGTCAAACTGTTTACCGGCATCAAGCAGAGCTCGAAAATTGATAAATTCAACGCGAAACTGGCACCGAAGCAGGTGAAATGTATTGTATTGAATGCGATAGGGAATGCGATGTACGAGCTTGGTGACGTCAGTGGCAAGAAAATAGGGATATACCACGCCAAGGACTTGTTCGCATCGTAGCTGCATGTTATGTGTAGTCCTTGTCTTAGATGTTAAGTGTTGTGATTTCGTCATTGCGTATATGGGGCACGGTTGTTTAGACCACCTACGATGTAGTGATGCATGCTTGACCATTTAGTAGACTTGACTATTAGATTTTTTATTGTAATTAATTGTTAATTTATTTTTTTTATTTATTTTATTGATTTTTGTTTTTTTTTGTAATTATACAAACCTTTTTTTTATACCCTTATCGACTAAATAACCCTTTTGTAACAAGTATCTGTGATATAGGTTTAGGAACAATAATAGCGCGTAGTAAGTGAGAACCCAGTGATAGATTTTAGCCCATTGACAGTGGTAGTTTAAAAATGTGTTCAATGTTAAGTGTGTTGCAAAAGAAAAAAAAAAAAAACAATGCAGGAAGAGGAAAAGAAGCCCGGCTTATGGAGTGGGTCGAGGCCACACGTGGGCCCACAATACGCAAACCAAACCCAAGGCCGCGTTATGAATTTCTTTTACGCACACGCTCCATGATGCAGGCACCATCGGCGGGTGCGAGCCTGTAACGACAGCCTTTGCAGTCAACCCTAACGTTTTTTTATTTTTTTCACACAATCGGGTATATGAACAGGTGGTATGCAACTGCATACAAAAATTGTTCCCCTCTTTAGTTTTTAGCTTAAACACACTTCGCCAAATACGCGCGTGTATTAGTGATTGATTAGTGGGATGCATATACGTGCATAGGTGCACCCGCTATGACGCCGATCACGATTAAGCTTGGCCGTGGTGTAGCATTATACGTCATACCCACTGTAATGTAGCATTATGCTTCATACCCACTGTAACACACTTGCAATAATACGTATCATGAACTCCAAATATATTTTAGTAATAATCGTATTACAATATTTTCCAACACAAATTATTGAACTAACCCAGACGGTTAACTAACATCAATGGAATGCCGAATATGAAACCCTTATCCGTTCACAGCTAATAAATTACTTATTACATACAACCCATTATGGGAACTAACTAAAATACTCACATCGATATTCCAATGTTGCGAACAGGCATACAAACTTACAAACTTACGTGTATGCATAGCATTAACCAAAGTACTCACATTGATCTGCCGACGTAGCTAAATAACATATACAAAACTACATGTAGAGAGTCATGCATACAAAACTACATGTATACAAAGACTGTATACAAACTTACATGTACTCATACCCCATTTTCAATGTACATATTTTTATACTCAGTTGAGCAGAGTTCACAGAGTATATTAATTTTGATTGGATAACGGTTGGTTGTACAGGTATAAAGGAATCGAGATAGATATAGACTTCCATATATCAAAATCATCAGTATCGAAAAAAAATTCGATTGAGCCATGTCCGTCCGTTTACACGATAACTTGAGTAAATTTGGGGTATCTTTATGAAATTTGGTATGTAGGTTCCTGGGCACTCATCTCAGATCGCTATTTAAAATGAACGATATCGGACTATAACCACGCCCACATTTTCGATATAGAAAATTTCGAAAAATTGAAAAAGTGCGATAATTCTTTACCAAATATGGATTAAGCGATGAAACTTGGTAGGTGAGTTGAAGTTATGACGCAGAATAGAAAACTAGTAAAATTTTGGACAAAGGGCGTGGCACCGCCCACTTTTAAAAGAAGGTAATTTAGAAGTTTTGAAAGCTGTAATTTGGCAGTCGTTGAAGATATCATGATGAAATTTGGCAGGAACGTTACTCGTATTACCATATGTCTGCATAATAAAAATTAGCAAAATCGGAGAACGACCACGCCCACTTTTTAAAAAAAAATTTTTTTTAATTCAAATTTTAAAAGAAAAGTTAATATCTTTACAGTATATAAGTAAATTATGTCAAAATTCAACTTCAGTAATGATATGGTGCAACAAAATACAAAACTAAAAGAAAATTTCAAAATGGGTGTGGCTCAGCCCCTTTTCATTTAATTTGTCTAGGATACTTTTAATGCCATAATTCGAACAAAAATTTACCAATCCTTGTGAAATTTGGTAGAGGCTTAGATTCTAGGACTATAACTGTTTTCTGTGAAAAAGGGCGAAATCGGTTGAAGCCACGCCCAGTTTTTAAACACAGTCGACCGTCTGTCCTTCCGCTCGGCCGTTAGCACGATAACTTGAGCAAAAATCGATATATCTTTACTAAACTCAGTTAACGTACTTATCTGAACTCACTTTGTATTGGCGTAAACAATGGCCGAAATCCGCCTATGAACACGCCCACTTTTTCGATATCGAAAATTACGAAAAATGAAAAAAATGCCATAATTATATACCAAATACGAAAAAAGGGATGAAACGTGGTAATTGTATTGTTCTATTGACGCAAAATATAACTTTAGAAAAAAACTTGGTAAAATGGGTGTGACACCTACCAATTAAGTAGAAGAAAATTAAAAGTTTTGCAGGGCGAAATCAAAATCCCTTGGAATCTTGGAAGGAATATTGTTCGTGGTATTACATATATAACTAAATTAGCGGTACAGATGATGTTCTGGATCACCCTGATCCACATTTTGGTCGATATCTCGAAAACGCCTTCACATATACAACTAAGGGCCAATCCCTTTTAAAACCCTCATTAATACTTTTAATTTGATACCCATATCGTACAAACACATTCTAGAGTCACCCCTGGTCCACGTTTATGGCGATATCTCGAAAACGCGTCCACATATAGAACTAAGGCCCACTCCTTTTTAAAATACTCATTAACACCTTTCATTTGATACCCATATCGTACAAAAAAATTCTAGAGTCACCCCTGGCCCACCTTTATGGCGATATTTCGAAAAGGCGTCCACCTATAGAACTAAGGCCCACGCCCTTTTAAAATACTCATTAACACCTTTCATTTGATACCCATATCGTACAAACGAATTCTAGAGTCATCCCTGGTCCACCTTTATGGCGATATTTCGAAAAGGCGTCCACCTATAGAACTAAGGCCCACGCCCTTTTAAAATACTCATTAACACCTTTCATTTGATACCCATATAGTACAAAGAAATTCTATAGTCACCCCTAGTCCACGTTTATGGCGATATCTCGAAAAGGCGTCCACATATAGAACTAAGACCCACACCCTTTTAAAATACTCATTAACACCTTTTATTTGATACCCATATCGTACAAACAAATTCTAGAGTCGCCCCTGGTCCACCCTTATGGCGATATTTCGAAAAGGCGTCCACGTATAGAACTAAGGCCCACTCCCTTTTAAAATACTCATTAACACCTTTCATTTGATACCCATATAGTACAAACAAATTCTAGAGTCACCCTGGTCCACGTTTATGGCGATATCTCGAAAAGGCGTCCCCACATAGAACTAAGGCCCACTCCTTTTTAAAATACTCATTAACACCTTTCATTTGATACCCATATCGTACAAACAAATTCTAGAGTCACCCCTGGTCCACGTTTATGGCGATATCTCGAAAAGGCGTCCACACATAGAACTAAGGCCCACTCCTTTTTAAAATACTCATTAACACCTTTTATTTGATGCCCATATCGTACAAACAAATTCTAGAGTCGCCCCTGGTCCACCTTTATGGCGATATTTCGAAAAGGCGTCCACCTATAGAACTAAGGCCCACGCCCTTTTAAAATACTCATTAACACCTTTCATTTGATACCCATATTGTACAAACGCATTCTAGAGTCACCCCTGGTCCACTTTTATAACGATATTCCGAAAAGGCGTCCACCTACAGAACTAAGGCCCACTCCCTTTTAAAATACTCATTAACACCTTTCATTTGATACCCATATAGTACAAACTAATTCTAGAGTCACCCCTGGTCCACGTTTATGGCGATATCTCGAAAAGGCGTCCACCTATAGAACTAAGGCCCACGCCCTTTTAAAATACTCATTAACACCTTTCATTTGATACCCATAGTGTACAAACGCATTCTAGAGTCACCCCTGGTCCACTTTTACAACGATATTCCGAAAAGGTGTCCACCTATAGAACTAAGGCCCACTCCCTTTTAAAATAATCATTAACACCTTTCATTTGATACCCATATAGTACTAACAAATTCTATAGTCACCCCTGGTCCACCTTTATGGCGATATCTCGAAAAGGTGTCCACCTGTAGAACTAAGGCCCACGCCCTCTTAAAATACTCATTAACACCTTTTATTTGATGCCCATATCGTACAAACAAATTCTAGAGTCACCCCTGGTCGACGCTTATGGCGATATCTCGAAAAGGCGTCCACCTATAGAACTGAGGCCCACGCCCTTTTAAAATACTCATTAACACCTTTCATTTGATACCCATATTGTACAAACGCATTCTAGAGTTAACCCTGGTCCACTTTTATAACGATATTCCGAAAAGGCGTCCACCTATAGAACTAAGGCCCACTCCCTTTCAAAATACTCATTAGCACCTTTCATTTGATACCCATATAGTACTAACAAATTCTATAGTCACCCCTGGTCCACGTTTATGGCAATATCTCGAAAAGACGTCCCCACATAGAACTAAGGCCCACTCCTTTTTAAAATACTCATTAACACCTTTCATTTGATACCCATATCGTACAAACAAATTCTAGAGTCGCCCCTGGTCCACCTTTATGGCGATATTTCGAAAAGGTGTCCACCTGTAGAACTAAGGCCCACGCCCTCTTAAAATACTTATTAACACCTTTTATTTGATGCCCATATCGTACAAACAAATTCTAGAGTCACCCCTGGTCGACGTTTATGGCGATATCCCGAAAAGGCGTCCACCTATAGAACTAAGGCCCACGCCCTCTTAAAATACTCATTAACACCTTTCATTTGATACCTATATCGTACAAACAAATTCTAGAGTCACGCCTGGTCCACCTTTATGGCGATATCTCGAAAAGGCGTCCACCTATAGAACTAAGGCCCACGCCCTTTTAAAATACTCATTAACACCTTTCATTTGATACCCATATTGTACAAACGCATTCTAGAGTCACCCCTGGGCCACTTTTATAACGATATTCCGAAAAGGCGTCCACCTATAGAACTAAGGCCCACGCCCTTTTAAAATACTCATTAACACCTTTCATTTGATACCCATATTGTTCAAACGCATTCTAGAGTTAACCCTGGTCCACTTTTATAACGATATTCCGAAAAGGCGTCCACCTATAGAACTAAGGCCCACTCCCTTTCAAAATACTCATTAACACCTTTCATTTGATACCCATATAGTACTAACAAATTCTATAGTCACCCCTGGTCCATCTTTATGGCGATATCTCGAAAAGGCGTCCACATATAGAACTAAGGCCCACGCCCTCTTAAAATACTCATTAACGCCTTTCATTTGATACCCATATTGTACAAACGCATTCTAGAGTCAACCCTGGTCCACTTTTATAACGATATTCCGAAAAGGCGTCCACCTATAGAACTTAGGCCCACGCCCTTTTAAAATACTCATTAATACCTTTCATTTGATACCCATATCGTACAAACAAATTCTAGAGTCAGGCCTGGTCCACCTTTATGGCGATATCCCTAAATGGCGTCCATCTATAGAAATATGGCCCACTTCCTCTTAAAATACTTTTTAATACCTTCCATTTGATACACATGTCATACAAACACATTCCAGGGTTACCCTAGGTTCCTTTTACAACATGGTGATTTTCCCTTACTTTGTCTCCACAGCTCTCAACTGAGTATGTAATGTTCGGTTACACCCGAACTTAGCCTTCCTTACTTGTTAGTTATTAGTATTAAGATATTTATGAATGTATAGGTTAAGTAAATTACTATATAAGACAAAGAATTTATTGAATAAACAGAGATTTAATGTTTGCACATCGAAGTCGTAACTTCTTTTCATTTTCTCCAAACATTTCATGGCGATCCTGCCAGTCTAGGTCAATAACTAGCACAACTGCTAAAAGATCTAGCTGGCCAGAAGAGCCTGTCGGTTCGGAAAAAATAAATAAAACAGGATTCGCCTGAAATTCCGCCAGTTTATAAACCAGGACAACAAGTAAATCCTGCAAAATTGCAAAAATTTAGTATATGATGAAAGAAAGAATCGACAACGCATCTGCAGTTTAAAGACCTGCTAATTCTTCAGTTGGTAAAAATCTCGGATGGTATTCAAACCAAGGAATTATTTTCATACACCACAAGCAATGCTGAAATAATTACACAGCCATACATATATAATCGCAAAAATGTGGAATAAATTAGGACAGGAAGATACATGACTACATATATAATCGCATAAAAGGTGGAATAAATTAGGACAGGAAGATACATGGCTACACATATAATCGCATAAAAGGTGGAATAAATTAAGGACAGGAAGATACATGGCTACGTTTATAATCGCATAAAAGGTGGAATAAATTGACACCGGAAATACATTAGCAATCGACGGAGTACCGGTTGAGACGACAACAAAACTGGCAGCTATATAAATATAAGTAGGTATAAAATTTAGAAACAAATTGGGCGGCCTTTATGGACGCTAAACAATGAGCAAAAACGAAAGTTTTTGCTTAGGATTTTTTTTGTCCTCTTTAAGTAGGAATTGAGATATGAAAGAAAATTAGTTAAAAAAAAAAAGAAAAAAAAAATTTTTTTTTTAGAAACACATTTGTATTAAACATTGAACAAATTTTTATACTCAGTTGAGCAGAGCTCACAGAGTATATTAAGTTTGATTGGATAACGGTTGGTTGTACATATATAAAGGAATCGAGATAGATATAGACTTCCATATATCAAAATAATCAGGATCGAAAAAAAATTTGATTGAGCCATGTCCGTCCGTACGTCCGTCCGTCCGCCCGTTAACACGATAACTTGAGTAAATTTTGAGGTATCTTGATGAAATTTGGTATGTAGGTTCTTGAGCACTCATCTCAGATCGCTGTTTAAAATGAACGATATCGGACTATAACCACGCCCACTTTTTCGATATCGAAAATTTCGAAAAAACGAAAAAGTGCGATAATTCATTACAAAAGACAGCTAAAGCGACGAAAATTGGTAGATGAGTTGAACTTATGACGCAGAATAAAAAATTAGTAAAATTTTGGACAATTGGCGTGGCACCGCCCACTTTTAAAAGAAGGTAATTTAGAAGTTCTGCAAGCTGTAATTTGGCAGTCGTTGAAGATATCATGATGAAATTTGGCAGGAGCGTTACACCTATTACTATATGTACGCTTAATAAAAATTAGTAAAATCGGAGAAGGACCACGCCCACTTTAAAAAAAAAAATTTTTGAAAGTCAAATTTTAACAAAAAATTTAATATCTTTACAGTATATAAGTAAATTATGTCAACATTCATCTCCAGTAATGATATGGTGCAAAAAAATACAAAAATAAAAGAAAATTTCAAAATGGGCGTGGCTCCGCCCTTTGTCATTTAATTTGTCTAGGATACTTTTAACGCCATAAGTCGAAAAAAAATTAATCAATCCTTTTGAAATTTGGTAGGGGCATAGATTTTATGACATTAACTGATTTCTGTGAAAATGGACGAAATCGGTTGATGCCACGCCCAGTTTTTATACACAGTCGTCCGTCTGTCCTTCCGCATGGCCGTTAACACGATAACTTGAGCAAAAATCGACATATCTTTAATGAACTTAGTTCACGTGCTAACTTGAACTCACTTTATCGTGGTATGAAAAACGAACGAAATCCGACTATGACCACGCCCACTTTTTCGATATCGAAAATTACGAAAAATGAAAAAAATGCCATAATTCTATACCAAATACGAAAAAAGGGATGAAACATGGTAAGTTAATTGGATTGTTTTATTGACGCGAAATATAACTTTAGAAAAAACTTTATAAAATGGTTGTAACACCTACCATATTAAGTAGAAGAAAATGAAAAAGTTCTGCAGGGCGAAATAAAAAACCCTTAAAATTTTGGCAGGTATTACATATATAAATAAAATAGCGGTATCCAACAGATGATGTTCTGGGTCACCCTGGTCCACATTTTGGTCGATTTCTGGAAAACGCCTTCACACCAGTCCCTTTTAAAACTCTCATTAATACCTTTAATTTGATACCCATATCGTACAAACTCATTCTAAAGTCACCCCTGGTCCACCTTTATGGCGATATCTCGAAAAGGCGGCCACCTATAGAACTAAACCCCACGCCCTTTCAAAATACTCATTAATACCTTTCATTTGATACCCATATCGTACAAACATATTCTAGAGTCACCCCTGGTCCACCTTTATTGCGATACCTCGAAAAGGCGTCCACCTATAGAACTAAGGCCCACTCCCTTTTAAAATACTCATTAACTCCTTTCGTTTGATACCCATATTGCAGAAACGAATTCTAGAGTCACCCCTGGCCCACCTTTATGGCGATATCTTGAAACGGCGTCCACCTATGTAACTATGGATTACTCCCTTTTAAAATACTCATTAACACCTTTATTTTGATACTCATATTGTACAAACAAATTCTAGGGCCACCCCTGCTCCACCTTTATGGCGATATCTCGAAAAGGCGGCCACCTATAGAACTAAGCCCCACGCCCTTTCAAAATACTCATTAACACCTTTCTTTTGATACCCATATTATACAAACAAATTCTATCGTCACCCCTGGTCCACCTTTATGGCGATATCTCGAAAATGCCACCACCTATACAACAACCACCACTCCCTTTTAAAACCCTCATTAATACCTTTAATTTGATACCCATATCGTACAAACACATTCTAGAGTCACCCCTGGTCCACCTTTATGACGATATTTCGAAACGGCGTCCACCTATAGAACTAAGGCCCACTCCCTTTTAAAATACTCATTAACACCTTTCGTTTGATGCCCATATTGTACAAACAAATTCTAGGGTCACCCCTGGTCCACCTTTATGGTGATATCTCGAAACGGCGTCCACCTATGGAACTAAGGATTACTCCCTTTTAAAATACTCATTAACACCTTTCATTTGATACCCATATCGTACAAACGCATTCTAGAGTCACCCCTGGCCCACCTTTATGGCGATATCTCGAAAAGGCGTCCACCTATGGAACTAGGGATTAATCCCTTTTAAAATACTCATTAACACCTTTCATTTGATACGCATAACGTACAAACGCATTCTAGAGTCAACCCTGATCCACCTTTATGGCTATATCCCTAAATGGCGTTCACCTATAAAACTATGGCCCACTCCCTCATAAAATACTCTTTAATGCCTTTCATTTGATACACATGTCATAGAAACACATTCCAGGGTTTCCCTCGGTTCATTTTCCTACATGGTTATTTTCCCTTATGTTGTCACCATAGCTCTCAACTAAGTATGTAATGTTCGGTTACACCCGAACTTAACCTTCCTTACTTGTTTTTTTTTTTAATTTCAAAAAAAATATATATAATTTACATTGTTAAAATTTAAAGTAAAATTTCTTTATGGAAAAAAAGAAGTAGCAGGAAAATTAAAATTTCTTAAATTCAAAAAAAAAAACTTTACTTAAATTTTTTTAAATGTTAAAGTAAATCGGAATGTTTAGGACACTTCTTTAAAATAGTCAGTTAACTTCAGACAGTTTCACCTTTCCTTTGGAGAAAGCCTATAGGACATTTTTATAGATTTAAAAATAAAATTACTCTGTTAATAATAAATAAAAATGCAAAGAAACTCCACGGACATTCCTCTCTATTGGTGGGACGAAAATACCCGACACACTAGCGACCTACCCAAAGAATTAGAGGGTTTAAAGAAATTGTGGAAGATAATAGGTATTGAAAGGAAACCCACAATAGAGGACATTATAAACCCCACTACCAGGGAGGAGGAAATAATGAGAATGATGAGGAGAGTGTTCCCTGAAAATTCTAAATGTTAAGCTATAGTAGAACCTAATAATTTTTTTTTCCTCTGAAAATGAAAATTAATTTTAAATTTTTTTTATAAACAATATTACGCTAATAAACCTAATAAAAATAATAAAACCAAAATTTTATTAAAAATTAAAATTTAGTTCATTACTCATAGAAGCAGGAAGATAATTATATTTCAAAATGTCTTGGTGGACAAAAATAGCCCAAGGCATTATGATAGCCATAGCTGGCTATGAATTCGGCAAAGAAAGCTCTGAAGAGGAACAGTTGACAACAAATTGGTAAAATATGATCCACAAGCCCAAGTGGACACAAAAACTACAGACATTTGGCTAGGTGCTTTATTATGCACGATAGGGCTGTTAATCATAGCGATAGCCGCTATTCTTAAAACCTATATGAAATTTAAATATAGGCAAATGAATAACGTGCAACAGCGCGTCTAAAATTTTTTTTTTCTTCTACCCAAGTTTCCAAACTCAACGCTGAGGAAGAGCAATAAACAATTGAAGTAAAATCTCAAATAATAAGTTTCAAAATGTCACTATCGACAGTAAAGGCAGCCCTGCCTAAAGCGAACAGCAAATCAAAAATTTGCATAACACCCCTGAAAGATCCTGACCAAAATAGTCAGGAAGCAATTGCAAAAACGCACAGTAGTTCACATGGAAATACCAACCACGAAGGCTAGCACGGTAGAAAATTTATACAAAAAAGAATAATTCTTTCAAATTATACTTGAAAAACAAAACTCCGTGCCATTGGAGATATGCAAAATACAAAAAAAAAAAAATAAACCAGCCCATAACAACAAGCATGAAGAAAAGGTCACAAAGAGAACATATATATATAATAAAGCGCTATATACATTTGCAATAAAAGACTAGTCGCGCTCGTTTTCATCTTAGGATAGAAAAATGGTAGCGTAGAAAAATGTTCAAGCAACCAGATTGTTGAGGAAATTATTGACTTAGGACAATATTCGACCAGGCATAAAAGAAATGCCGGCAATCCAGGGCGTGAAATTTATAAGGAAAACACAGTTGTCCTGAGGGACAAATTGGTGAAAATAATTGAATATTTACTGCAGTAGGCGAATTTATAAAATAATAATTGTTAACAAAGTTCTCTAAGACCAAACAATGGCACTAACCAAAGAGGTTGTGCATGTCACAATCCCGGTATAAAAATAAAAATATTCTTCATAAATGTTATAACGATTCTGTCTTGGTGGCCGCCGCAGAAATCGCATGACAAATAAGATCAAATAAATTGCTGGAAAAATAAGAAAAACAAATTAAAAGATGGGATAATTTTTGTATCCACTGTACCTTTTTTCCATTAACCAGCTAAACTACTACAACAAATATAAATTACCTCGCTCTTCCACCAACTACAGCTACTAAATTTCCCGAATAATTAGCTATACAATTTTTATAGATTTTAAGTTTAATGTAACCCTAATAAAATAATATAACCATGAAAAGGTGTTAAGAAATATATATAAGTATGAGGTGTTTCAGCTATAAAAACTCGCTTTTATAGAAACCATAATTTTAGGAAAATATCTTTTTTCTTTAACTCCGATAAAATAGAATAGGAAATAGTAATAGGAAATATCTTTTACGCTAAACAGAATTGAATAATAGTAAGAAATATTCTTACTTCAAATTCTTCAATAGATTAGAAAATATTAATAGGAAAATATTTCGATAGGAAAATAAGTTGCATGATAAAAATGGGAGGAACAATAAAAATAATTAATAGTCCATCTAAAATATCTCTTAGAAAGAATCTAAAAAGAAATATTCCAATTTATTCAATTGTTTAATAATAATTTATATCTAAACAATTGAAAACAATTTTTTTTTCTTCTGCTTCATATTTCCATACAAATATTAAAAATAAATTCTAAAAACAAGCGGATTTTAGATGGGTCGACACATTTAAAACCCGACAATAAAATAGTAAAATAAACAAGATAAATAAAATAAGTAAAATTTAAAAATTCTATATCTAAAAATTTAAAATTTAGAAAAAAGGACGTATACAAAAAAAAAAAAAAAAAATATATATACATATGTAAAATGTAAAAATTTTTGAAAAAAAAAACAAGAGATATGCATTAAAATATAAACAATAAAAACATCAAGGTCAGCAGATCAAAAGCAAAGCAAACAACCTCTTTCACTACAATATCAAGTAACAATAAAATATCAAAATCATTGAAAATACGACAAAGAGTCTTATACAATTGTCCACAAAACAATTATATAACACTCTTTCTCCTAAGGCGGATGGTGTAGCATTATACGTCATACCCACTGTAATGTAGCACTATGCTTCATACCCACTGTAACACACTTGCAATAATACGTATCATGAACTCCAAATATATTTTAGTAATAATAGTATTACAATATTTTCCAACATAAATTATTGAACTAACCCAGACGGTTAACTAACACCAATGGAATGCCGAATATGAAACCCTTATCCGTTCACAGCTAATAAATTACTTATTACATACAACCCATTATGGGAACTAACTAAAATACTCACATCGATATTCCAATGTTGCGACAGGCATACAAAATTACAAACTTACGTGTATGCATAGCATTAACCAAAGTACTCACATTGATCTGCTGACGTAGCTAAATAACATATACAAAACTACATGTATAGAGTCATGCATACAAAACTACATGTATACAAAGACTGTATACAAACTTACATGTACTCATACCCCATTTTCAATGTACATATTTTTAGTTATTAGTATTAAGATATTTATGAATGTATAGGTTAAGTAAATTACCATATAAGACAAAGAATTTATTGAATAAACAGAGATTTAATGTTTGCACATCGAAGTCGTAACTTCTTTTCATTTTCTCCAAACATTTCAGTGGCTGGAAGGCTTTGCTGAACGGTGACCAGGAAAATGCCGCAAGGTAAAAGTTACTATAAAAGGGGGTCCGCTTCACAGTTTATGCATTAAAGTCGAAAGTCGCGGTCTGTGCTGCTTGCACCAAGTTAAAGTGTTTAAAAGGTTAAAGTGCCAAGTTAAAAGTGCGCGTTTCAAACTCGATTGTGTACAACAAAAAGTTTAAAGTTTTATTTTAAAGTGCGTGGTTTTCGAAAAGTTTCGCGTCGATAAATTTCAGTGCATAATCTAAATCCCTGGGAATTCTCCCTAAAGGATTACCGCCACCCTGCTGGCGCAACGAGCGCACCGAAGGAACGAACTGGTTTTCAGTTGAAATCAGGTAAGTCACTGTGTTTTTTTTGTAGTAAAAGAAATTGTTTTAAATAATTGGTGGTTGGTAGTGGGAAATGTGAGAATGGGGGCTTCTTAGAAGAATTTCCTACCATAAAATTAAAAGAATGTGTTGGCCTAAGCGTGTCGATATGCTCATCGAGTTATCTGGCTAAGGACTATGAAGTTAGGTCAGATTCAGCTTTGTTTTGTTTTTGTAATAAAGTAAACGCATATGACCACGTAACCAGATAACCCGATGAACACGCCGACGTGAATAGTGCACATATTTGTAGACATTTTTTTTATTAGCTTTCCTTTATATTTGATGAGAAACAAAAAAGGTATTTCTCCTGGGGCAGTAAATACAATAACCAACAAACACAACAATATTCGGCGGAACAAGAATACAACGAGCAGTCACCAATACACACGCACATACACCAAGGTAAAACAAAAACCGAAACTAACTCTACACACATTATCCACGAAGACGTACACACACACGCTACAAGGCAACATTTTTGGCAAACAATTTTGGCAACACACACAATCTAGCAACATCGTACACGGTGGTAGGCAACACGCCACAAGAAACCTCAGTAGTTAAACATCCACCACACAGAATAATTTATACACGCAACAACACTCTACAGAAGCATCCACCACGAAAGAGATCGTTAGCAACATCCACTAAGTGAGCGACCGGGTGAGTCGCTATCGTCGCCTGCTCACTGATATGAACTATTAAGGCACACCTGGAAAAACCACTAAATTTTTGTATGAAATTCCTATTTGATTTATTTTATGTACTTTTAATTTGTTGTAATTTACACATATTTTGTTTAGATCAATAAGTAATAATTTTGTCGTAAGTTCACCATTTTTTTTTTATATAATTTGCAAAAATTATTTGCTTTGAATTTTTCTTATTTCGTTTCTTTATTTTTTTGTCATTTGCTTATTATTTCATTTGCCATTCCTACTTGCACAAGCATATTCATTTGCGGTCACGCTTGTGCAAAAGCACTTAAGTTCACTTAAGAAAATTTTTATTTTTTTTTTTCGAGCTTTTTTATTTTTTTTTGAGATATCTTTCTCATTGGGTAAAAATAATTTTTTTTCAGTTATTAATTCGAAGTGAAAATTAAAATTTGGCGCTTAATTAAGTTAACCCTACTTTTATTGGTTTTTTTTAAAATTAACTTGCACTTTTCACTATTGGTTTTGACCTTTAATACTTTTTACTCTTTTTGAACACTGGTTTCAATCTAATTCTTTTTTATGAATTATTTCAGGCTTGGCTGATCCATTTATTTTGGTGCAAATGAAAGAATTCAATTCACCATTCTGCCCAACGTTTCGCTGACAAATTTCAGCATCATCAGGGGCAACTCTGTTTATTTTTAAAAAACAAAAGACATATATCAATTATACATTCGCACAAACAGAAGAAAATAAATGGATCAGCCAAGCCTGAAATAATTCATATAAATCTTAATTCGAACTGATCGAAAAAATTACAAGAATTCAATCTAATTCATTTAATTGAGTTTGATTAAACTATTTGATTAATTATTTTATTAATAAATTTTTTTTACCTGATTTTTTTTTTTTCACATCAGCACTAAACACTTTTTACTTTTTACTTCTATTGTTTCTTTGTTTTCACTGATTCAATCACATCCGCGCGGCCGAGTAAAAATATTAAAACTAAAAAGGTAAAGAAGAGTAAAAACATCAAGAACTTAAACTTTCCTTGATTTTAGTTACTCGGTCATTGCCCTATTAGCGGAATACCCTGTATGTATTATTGTTGTACCTTTTCTTTAATCTCCACTGTCAGCTTCATACGCCGTCTTTGGTACCAAACTCTGATGACAAAAGCGAGGTGAGCGCACGCTAAGGTAAACACAAATACATACCACATTTACATATTTTTAATTTTTGTTAGTCAAGTGTACAAACGTATGTTCATATTTAAGTGAAGTAGACTTTTGTGCATATGCTTGGGTAAAGGAACATTAGGCTACGTCAGATGTTTGAAAACATAAATAAACAAATTTCTTGATTTAAATTCTTAATTCCGTACGCATAATTTTATATTTTATTTTTATTATTATATATAATAATTTCAAATAATTTTTATAGATGTATGTAGGTCGTCGGGTTAATAAATTTGTTGAGATAATTGAACTTAGCTCCTTGTAATAGCCATACTAATTACAGTGTAAATTATGTGAGATTTTAACTTAGATATTATTATTTACCATCGTCAGAATTTTGATGAATTGTTAATAATAAAGAAATTGTACATTTTTTGCGAAAATTTCCAGATTTATTAATATTTTATGGGTTGAAGTTTTTTTCTAGGCGAAACATAAAAAATATGTCAGGCTATAGGCTTTTCCTTTGTTGGTGTGGGTGTTGCCTTGTGGCAAGATGTAAGGTGAGTTGAGACGGTTGAGGGAGTGAGGGACATAGACTGATGACTTAGTGACGGACACTTGTCAGGAAAAAGGGAACTCTACTCGGGAAGCGGAGCCTTAGTAGAGTTCGAAGGCTGATCACATCATGTGCACAGGAGGGGTGGGACGGCTCCACCTGACACGGACAGGATTCCTCCCGCTTTACTATATTTCTTTTTCTTCCTTTGTTTAAATTCTTTCACCAGGCATGAACCTAAATTTTGCTATGCAACTGTTGGAAAGGAGAAGTGGCAAGAACCGCGCCTCAAAGCCGACGAGCCTCAGCCGGGCTATTACCATGCCAGCTCGCCAGTCTCCAGAATCGGGCGCACAATGGCTGTGTAAATATTATGTCACCTTAGGGGAGAATCCCCAGAAGGTGCCAATTGCCCTCTTGCTGGTGATATCACGCTCCTCCACTACCTTGAGGCGCGCACCCGGATACCCCCCCCCCCCCCCTAATTCAGCGCAACGGCGGCCCCATAGAGGTTTACCGGCCTGGCGTCGTCACAGGCAATTAGCTTGATATTGCCCTGGAACCACCCTGCATCGGTGTAAGATGGCGGTGGACCAGGGTTGTCTTTCTTAACCTTATCGGCCACCGTAGCGAGCGCGGTCTCGATCCACTTCCACTGTTGTTTCGGGATCCTGCCATCTTCACTGCTCTCGTCTTTAATGCCAATGATCTGCCGACCCTTGGCAATTTCGGCGAAAGACCGCGTCCAGCCTTCCTGCGTCTTTGCCTTTACTTTGCCGTGGGGTTGGATTCATCCATGGACCGCTGGCGTTTCGAGGTTTCCTCACTCTCGACTAAAATTACTTGAACTAAAAAATTAAAAATAAATAATAGTTTAAAAAAACTAAAAAAACACGCTTTTATAGCAAACCGAGCTAAAAAATAGAAAATAATTTTCAATTAAAAAGAGTTTATATAACAGTAGTAGAAGGTCAAACAATCGTTTATAGTTAATCACCTCAAAATAAAATTATAATAAAATTTAAGTTATTAACAGAATAATTTAATTCACAGTAAAAAGTAATTGTTGAGGATGAGCCGAAATAAATGCATCATGAAGTGTTGAATCCCAATGTGCATCATCCTCCAACAAATGCAAAAGTTGGCATGCTTCACGGTATGTTTGACACAAATGACCGTTTACTGTTCTCAATTCTTGAAATGATTTTGGGCCATTCACGTTAACTAATAACAACCTAAAATAAAAGCACTCTACATTGTTTGGATGTACTGTATATATTCTCCCAATTGCATCTGTTTGGAAAATGACAGGATGCCCATGAACTGCTGTTCCTTGTTTACGTCTTTGAAATTTTTTCGAAGACACACTCCATGTGTAATACTGGGGCACTTCAGAATATAACAAAGTTATCGCAAATGTATCAGTTTCGCATAATTTGAGAAAAGCTGTTAACGTAGTTGCTGCTGGTTGTGCTGCTCTTTCCAATACATTTTCTACATTAAAATAAACACGTTGGCCATTCTCAAGATGTACAGCCAAGTGAACAACCGCAGGATGTCTTTCGTGCATTGGAAATGACATTATCCTCCAGACAGCTGCATTGCTACTAATATAGCGCCCCATTTGATACTGAGTAATTTCATCATTTGTATTATCACCAGCAACACCGAAAATTGCCATATCGCTCCCTTTATTTACATACTTGCAAATATATTTAATGGATTTGAGCATTGAATATTTTCGATAATAATGGACAATACGGAACCACCCAACGATTATCAACTTCAACTTCCTGGTTATGTATTCTAATAGTTGTCGTTTTGCCATTATCATTAGGTGATCTACGTCGCACAGTGGCGTCTTTTGAGTTTTTTCTTTGCAAAAATCATAACTTTTGAACCAATGAAGATATTTTAAAATTTTAAAATGCAAATGAAAGCTTATTATTTGAATACAGGGTGCTTCAAAAAAATTCGTCAAAGTCGAAAGTTTTTAGAAAAATGCAAAAACAAAATGTTTTTAGTACAAAATAAAAAAAATAAAATGAGATTTGTTTTATAATGACGTATTTAAGCATTAAATAAGATAAACTAATGATTTTGATAAGATAGCGTGGCACTGCCCACTTATGATAAAAAGTTGTATCTAAGTAGTCACGTAATCGATTTTTGAAAGTGGTTCAATGAAATTTTATTTGAGCTAAAGATTAAACAGCCAACGAATTTTGGAAAAGGGGAGTGGCACTGCCCATTTATGCTAAAAAGTTTGATCTTAGTAACCGCTTTACCGATTTGTACCAAACTCGATAGACGTATTGATTTCTATAAAAATTTAATACTAGTTTGAAGGCCAAATGCCAAAGCTTTAAAATAAATTTGCTTGTCAGTAAAGTTACCAACTTGGGATTCGTAATCAACTCTTCTCTTAGTTGCATAGATCATATCGCCTCGACCATGCGCAAAGTTTATGCCACTCTGAGGAACCTGAGACAATCTGCACATATCACCCCGCTTACTATTAGGCGTAATCTGGCGCTTCAGTTGATTTTGCCTATTATTACATACTCTGAGTTAGTATGTAGTAGACTTGATTGTAGTTCTTCTCACAAAATAGACGTTCTATTTAATCACGTTTCCCGATATGTTTATGGATTGCGTAAATTTTACCATATTTCTGCGTGGAGAACCTCTCTTATGGGATGTGAGATTTCCGAATATATGAAATCCAGAAACTTTATTTTCTTATATCAGCTTATTCACTGCAAAACACCTCGGTATCTATATGATAAACTCACATTCCCCAAATCGGAGCGCTCCTTGGAGTTAATACTTCCCACATTTAAATTTAAAAATTCGGAAAGGCTGTTTTTCATTAACGCCGTTCGTCTTTGGAATTCAATTCCTTATTCTGTAAAAAGCCATTTTAACAAAGGTAACTTCAAAAAACTGATCTACAGTCATTTCTCTGCTTGTCAATGAATCATTATATTTCTAAGAGTGACTTAACTTCAATCTGTAATGTTTGTCATACACATTTTAATCTTAACATAATTATATTTATATTATATTATAATATTATTTTATTTTATGAAATCTTATTTTATTTTTAATTATTTATTTTATCGGTCCTAGCAAGCCAAGACTAGTGGGGTTGCTGATTTGCATTACTTTTAAGATATGATGTATCCGACATCTCTATTTTATTGTTTCCCCAAGCATTTATATTTTAATAATTTTGCTGTTGTATTATGAAAGACTAAGTCTTATTGTACTAATGTTAAATTACTAAATAAATATACATATACATATACATAAACTTTAGAGAAATGCAATAACGAAAAGTATATATTTATAAATTACTAAATTAATTAATTCTTTTATTTGAAAAAATTTACACCGAATTCTTACCACGAGTCTGGGTTTGTTTTCTTTTTGCTTTAAAATCCCACGATGAGGTAAGCTGATCCTATATACATATGATATATATGTATATTGGATTGCACAAATTAAACTTTTGCACTTACAACAAAGCTTTTTAAGAAAACTTCTGCACTTACGAAAACTTTTTGAAGGAAACTTCTGCACTGCTTGGCTGGTCGATGTTGAAAGGAAGATCTATTTTTCGTGGACGTTAAATTAACCCAAGTACCGGCATATTAACATTATCGATATATATATAAATTTTTTTTTGTTTTTATCGGAAACCATATGATGGAAAATTCGATGTTTATATAGTACTCTAACGACAGTCATGGCCATATAAAATGCTGAGATTTAAAATTTGAATGTTTAAGAAATTTGAAATGAGGAGAAGATAACTTTGGTAATTTTCATATTGAAATTAACGTACGGTCGTACACACCACACCACAAGTTGTATCGCTTAGCAGATATTTTAAACGCCTTCTTTATGTTTTCTGCGAGTGATTTTCTTATCAGAGTCAACCTGTCCGTTCTCTCAATAACAGTCTGGTCTAGCCCTTCCAGCCTACGTAATATCTCATATTCATCAGAGTGCCCTACTACTTGCTGACCGAATAGGGCGTAATATGGTGTGCATCCGATTGATTGGTGTTAAGAGCTGCGGAGTGCTTCTGCGATATCCGCCAAATGTTTGTCCCATAGGGTCTGATCCGCTTTAAGGTAGGATCGAATGCCGGTTATAATCGAACGATTTACTCGTTCACTAGCATTGGTCTGTGGGCTATATAAAGCTGTATAAATATGTTTAAGCTCGGTCAACAAATTATTAAACTGACTGGATTTGAACTGCTTTCCGTTGTCGTTCAGCACCACTTCAGGGGTTCCAAAAACACTAAAAACGTTATCTTTAAAATAATTACAAATGTTTGATGTATTGAAATTTCTAATTGCTTTAAGTAAAGGAAATTTTGTAATCTGGTCAAGAACGATTTGAATTCCAACATTTCCTTGCCTTGATCTGGGATAGGGGCCAAGTATAATATAGATCTACATACGGTTTCTGGAATGGACGCAGGGCCGTATACGGGGCGATCATTGGAGGACGGAGGGTTGTGTTAGGAGCTTTTGCTTTGCCGACAGGTGTCACGTTGGCCAACGTTTTGTTTTACATCGACTTCATATTTGGCCAATAAAAATTCAATCGAAGGCGCTCTAGTGTTTTTCCAATGCCTCCGTGACATTTATTTGGAGTGCCATGAGCATTTTCTAAAACCTGTGGTACTAAAGTTTTCGGAATCCAGAGTTTCCAATTGAAGGTTTCACGTTCCGGTGATCCATTAGGATTTTCGGTTCGTTTATACACTCGTTTGTCTACTATTTATAAATCAGGAAGACGGCTAGCATTGTCTTTTATATAAGATAAGAGCTTTTTGTATTCAAACGATGAAAATTCAGAAGAATTGGGATCTACTATCGGACGGACTTCAAGGGCATTTATTTCATCGAAATTTTGCCGCGACAAACTATCTGGCACAACACTCAAAGAACCTTTTCTATGCTTGATTTTGAACCGAAACCCTTGCAATTTAAGTGCCCATCTGGCCAACCTACTGGACAAGTCCGTTTGTTGCAAAAGCCATTGTAAACTGGCGTGGTCAGTGATTATGGTGAAGTCCTGCCCCTCAACGTATGCTCTGAACTTTTTCAAGCTTAAAACTGCAGCAAGACACTCTAATTCGGTAACGGAATAATTTCTTTGGGCTTTATTAAGTTTCTGGGAGAAATAGGCTACTGGGACTTCATCCCCTCACGTTTATGAAGCAGCACTGCACCAACGCCAAGTTTACTTTCATCGCACTGAATAATGAATGGTTTTTCGTAATTTGAACTAGCTAGCACTGGAGCGGCACAAAGCATACTTTTTAATTTGTCGAACGATTCATGAGCTTCATTACTCCTTGTAAAATTCTTGCTTTTCTTCAACAAATTAGTCAACGGTGTTGTAATTGTTGCAAAGTTGTCGATAAAACGCCGGTACCAACCGGCCATGCCGAGAAATCGTCTCAATTGTTTGACGGTTGTTGGCACCGGATAATTAGTTACAGCCGACAATGTTTCTGGGTCAGTGCGCAATGTTCCTCCACCTACAATATATCCTAGGTATTTTACTTCTTCGATGCAAAACTTGTTTTTTGTACATTTATTTTCAATCCTGCCTTTCTTAACTGGTGAGCAACCTCAGACAACACTTACATATGGGTATTAAAATTTTCAGACACAATAAGTAGGTCGTCTAAATAGACAAACACTTGATTCTTCAACTGAGGAGGGATGACGCGATCCATCAAACGACAAAGGGCTTGAGAGGCGTTCGTAAGCCAAATGGCATTACACAATAACGACAAAGTGGACGGTTAGGGACAGTGAAACAAGTGTAGTCACGGGAATTGGCTGCCAAGGGAATTTGCCAAAAGGCGCGGCGCAAGTCTAGTGAACTTATATATTTTGCCTTGGGTATTCTACTTACAATACCATCTATGTGAAGAAGGGGATACGCATTTTTACGGTTACGTTATTTACTTTTCTAGAATCTAAGCACAGACGGACTTTATTTGGCTTTTTCCCTAGGACGACCGGACTGGACCACGGACTGTTTGGGGATTCTTCAATGACTCCAAGCTGGAGCATTTCGTCGATCTCCGTATGGACGAGCTTTTCTACTGCAGGCGATATGGGGAAATAAAAAATAAATAAATGTAAGGCGCGATAACCTCCGAAGAGATCCAAGGCCGAGCTTCTCTTCCAATTTGGGTCGTGCTCCTCTTGATTTTCCCTACAAATTTGCCGGACGGGACCTACATGTTTTATGCCGACTCCGAACGGCATCTGCAAGGCAGATGAGTTTTCACTGAGAGCTTTTCATGGCAGAAATACACTCGGAGCGCTTGCCAGTCACTGCCGAGGGGTGACCCCGCTTAGAAAAATTTTCTTCTAATTGAAAAACCTTATTTCTAAAATTTTGGTGTTGCTTTGCCCGGGAGTTGAACCCAGGGCATACTGTGTGATAGGCGGAGCACGCTACCATCACACCACGGTGGCCGGGAAATGGGGAAATATCTTTGTTTAATCGGACGGACGTTAGGTTGTAGTTCAATTATATATTCCATTAATGAGGTTCTTCCCAACCCTTCTTTTTCAAAACTGGGGAATTTGTTTTTAACTAACTCGAGTCTTCGTTGTTGTTCACCAGTTAGTTCCTCTCACTTCACATCGTTCTATTCCTAGAGATATTTCGGAAACAATTCTTGGCGCTATTTGGAATTTGAGCCAAAAATCTATTCCAAATATTAACTTTTGTGCCAAACATGGCATTACGAAAAATGTTATTGTACTAATTCTATCTTCAAATTTAACGTCCAAGTCAATGGTACCGAAGACGATTTGTTTATTTCCGTCCGCCGTATGTACCGACGTAAAATGTTTGCGTAGCTGGTGGTTTTTGCAAACGTCTTCAGCCAACGGAGAATCTAAACAAGATACTTCAGATCCACTATCCAAGAGTGCCAATTGCTCAGTTCCCAGAATTTCAGCTTTCGCATACGGCCTCAGGTCGGATGATTTTTTGTGAATCGCACAAATAAAACCTTTAAGCCGCTTTCCTGGCATTTGATGTTTTTCCAGAACTGGTTTAAACGCTTGGATTCTCGATTTGTGTTAGCTAATGAGTTCCTATCAGGGTTGAAAATCTGCATAGGTTTTTGAATATAGTTCCGGAGTCGCTCCTCATAAGGTAATATCTTATGTACAAACTCGTTGGTGTCCACAGAGTTGTTAGAATTGGTATAGGTTGTATAACCGTCAGGTTGTTCTGACTTTGTTGGTCGTTTCAGTAAATGCTTTATTTGTTGTTCTTCGGATCTGAGCGAGGACATCTTTAAAGCCTCGCTCACCTTGGAGTTTTCCGGGCAGCAAGTTGCGCATTTGGGTCTATAGACTCCAGATGCACCACAGCCATAACAAAATACTATCCTGTCTTCAATGCAGTCAAAGTATCGATGCCCTTCGCTTCTACAATTCCAACAAATCAGTTTTGGTTTAGCTGGATATTTGGAAATTTCATCGATTTCATAAGGTGGGTTTTCTAAGGATTCGATCTCGCACTGAAGTTCATTGGCGAAACGCTGTCTCTGACTCACCATGGGCTTTGGGTTGATGGATTCGGAAATTTCATTTTCCAGGCTTTCGCTTTTTAAACATAATCTACGGAGTTCTGCTAAAGAGTTGATGGGTAAGTACAACAACTGTTGCCGAACTCTCGGCCGTAAATTGTGCTGTAATATTTCGACGAGCTCCTGCTCTGGTAGAGGAGAACGTAAAGGCTCTGTCAATTTATGTACGGCATTTCTAGAATCTTCAAAGTTTTCTGCTGGTCCCTGTTTTCTACTGCGAATATGCTCTTTAATTTCAAAGTCGCTTCTGTGTTGTTGAAAATTAGTACGTAACGCTTCACAGAGCGTAACCCAAGTAATTCTTTCCACTGAGCGCCGGTATCTCCAGTACCAGTCTTTTGCTTCATTCGTGAATAGACTTTGAACGTGCTCGCATAGGAGATTAAAATTCCCTCCAAGGGTATCTATAACCTGACATTCTATCCTATATATAAAACTATCGACGGATAACTTTCTCGAGCCATCAAATTTTATATCCCAGCTGGAAATCAAATGAGTTATCCTACTAGAATTTGGAACGCTAGACATGTCACTGAATCGGAATTGGTCAATCTGTCTGTTGAAATTTTGTTGGGGTGTATTTGGGAAATTTGGTATTTCTCTAGACTACAGGGGTGATAAATTATTTGCCGGAGCGTTGTCAGTATTATTAACTCCACTAGGCCTAACGTTTGTAGTAATTTCAGGTGGTTGAACGTTTAGATTTAGCTGGCCTAACATATTATTTAAGCACCTTTTTATTCTATTTTGTATAAGATTCTATGATCCATATCATCGAATATAGATGCCTGTCTTGCAGAAATAACTGCAGAAACGATGTTCCGTATACGATTATCTTCATCATTACTTTGAGTATTAGCTGGAATTGCCGGGGGCATACCAGCATTCCCTTCGGTCTGATGGTCATTTGCTGACGATCTAAAGTCTCTATTGTCTTGAGCTTTCTGTGTGGCTGTACGATTTCTTGTCTGCGCGCCAGTGTTTTTATCGATATCTTTACTTGAACATTTTGCACGACACTGTGGGCATGCGCTGTTTCGTTTAAGGTAAGTTAGCAGACATATTCTGTGAAAACGATGGGAACAAGCCGTAACTAAATTATCGTCTCGCTCTAATAGACCTTTAGTGTATATTAGACATTAGTTTATTTGAGTAGGCGAATGCCCACTGCTATTTCGGTTAGCCATCTTGTATATAAACAATTTAGCAAAACCATGCAAAAAAAATTATAAAGTTTTTGAAGCTTATAAGAATGTAAGACTACTTTTCTTAATATAAAAGATGAATATAAATTCCGCTTTTCTTATTCTGATCTCACATTAACATTCAAGGTTATCTATGCCGTTTTGTTCATAACTATTGAACTATAAAAAGCACTCAGCTACCCAATTGCAAGAAAAAATGTTTCTCAAAGAATATCTCAGTGCAAACCGCACTAAAAATAATATGACTACATTTCATATCTTTCCTCTCAGATAGTTGCCAATAGAATGATTGTAACATTCAATATCAAGCACCCCATGCTTTTTACTGTGAATTAAATTATTCTGTTAATAACTTAAATTTTATTATAATTTTATTTTGAGGTGATTAACTATAAACGATTGTTTGACCTTCTACTACTGTTATATAAACTATTTTTAATTGAAAATTATTTTCTATTTTTTAGTTCGGTTTGCTATAAAAGCGTGTTTTTTTCAACTATTATTTATTTTTAATTTTTTAGTTCAAGTAATTTTAAAAGTTTTAGTCGAGAGTGATGAAACCTCGAAACGCCAGCGGTCCATGGATGAATCCAACCCAACGGCACCGAAAAGGGCCAAGACGCAGGGAGGCTGGACGCGATCTTTCGCCGAAATTGCCAAGGGTCGGCAGATCATTGGCATTATAGACGAGAGCAGCGAAGATGGCAGGATCCCGAAACAACAGTCGAAGTGGATAGAGGCCGCGCTCCCTACGGTGGCCGTTAAGGTTAAAAAGACAACCCTGGTCCACCGCCATCTTACACCGATGTAGGGTGGTTCCAGGGCAATATCAAGCTAATTGCCTTTGACGACGTCAGGTCGGTCAACTTCTATAGGGCCGCCGTCTCGCTGATAGGGGTGGTATATCCGGGCGCGCGCCTCAAGGTAGTGGAGGCGCCTGATATCCCCTCACGACCAAGGGCTAGAGCCTGGGATCCAGTGACGCCAACGGACACAGCTGGCATCCTGGAGCTGCTCCAGGTGTATAACCCGCCACAGGTTTTGAAGTCAACCCGGATAAGACCAAGCTTGTTCTCTTCACGAGGAGGTAAAAAGTACCAAATCTTACATCGCCAGGAATTGGGGGTATGTTCTTAGCGTTTAGCGATCAAGTCAAATATTTGGGTGTCATTCTGGATAGGAAGCTATTATGGAGTGACCATAGAGTGGAGCAATCCAAGAAGGCAGCAGCAGAGCTGTTCACCTGCAAGAGGGCAATTGGCACCTCCTGTGGATTCTCTCCTAAGGTGACCTACTGTATTTACACAGCAATTGTGCGCCCGATTATTCTTTATGGTGCCTTGGTCTGGTGGCTTGCACTAGCTAAAAGTACCTATCTTAAAATGCTTCAAAAGGTGCAACGGAGTTCTGAGCTCTGCATTACCGGGGCTCTCGGCTACACTCCAGATTCCGTCACATACATACATGGATACATAGATAGATACAGGCCAAGCTAGTAAAAGCGTGTTAAAAAGGGCTCCAGTATGCTCTTTCGTAGATGTGCCATGCATCCATTTCTATCATTAATAAAGGAATGCGTTTTTCGCATTATGTGAAAGGTTTCAAATTTAAGGCCATTTGGGGTGGTCACAAGTTCAATTGACCTTATGTCTGTTAACCTTATGTGACCCCACCATCACATTATTGCATTGTCATCGAGCCTTAATACGTGTGCGAAGTTTTAATCAAACTTATGGCCATTCAAAGTGGTAGTAAGGCCAATTGACCTTATGGCCGTTGATCTTATGTCACCACACCATCACATTAATGCATTGTTGTAGAACCTTGATACGTGTGCAAAGTTTTAATCAAACTAATGGCCATTCAAAGTGTTAATAGGGCCAATTGACCTTATGGCCGTTGACCTTATGTCACCACACCATCACATTAATGCATTGTCATCGGTCCTTATAACTTGTGAAAAGTTTCAAATTAATCTGACTTCCAGAAACCGGTGAAAATTAAGTTCAAATATTCCGTTACATACAGGCCAAGCTAATAAAAGCGTGTTAATAAATGAATGCGTTTTTCGCATTATGTGCAAGGTTTCAAATCTATTGCCATTTGGGGTGGTCACAAGTTCAATTGGCCTTATGTCCGTTAACCTTATGTGACCCCACCATCACATTATTGCATTGTCATCGACCCTTTATACGCGTGCAAAGTTTCAACCAAACTTATGGCCATTCAAAGTAGTAATAAGGCCGATTGACCTTATGGCCGTTGACCTTATGTCACCACATCATCACATTAATGCATTGTCATCGGCCCTTGATACGTATGCAAAGTTTCAAATTAATCAAACTTCTAGAAACCGGTGAAAATTAAGCTCAAAGATTCCGTTACGTAGATACAGGCCAAGCTAATAAAATCGTTTTAAAAAAGGGCTCCAGTATGCTCTTTCGTAGATGTGCCATGCATCCACTTCTATCATTAATAAAGGAATGCGTTTCTCGCATTATGTGCAAGGTTTCAAATCTATGGCCATTTGGGGTGGTCACAAGTTCAATTGACCGTATATCCGTTAACCTTATGTCACCCCACCATCACATTATTGCATTGTCATCGAGCCTTGATACGTGTGCAAAGTTTCAATCAAACTTATGGCACGATCTTATTTTCACTGTAAATATGTTTTTATTGTTCTTGTTGATCTCCGCTTTCGTACACCGCTACTCGGTTGTTTACTCTCTTTGAATGCACGCATACAGAGGAGCACGCAAATCGTAAGTAGATTTTTTTTCGGTTTTGTTTTATGGCGTACTCAAATTGACGAAGGATGAAGTTTATGTAACTTTCAGGTTTTTGTGGTATACTTTTCTTGATCGACTAGTGGTTTATTTCGTTTGCCATTTCTAAAAAGCAAGTGTTAAATGATGAGGAAATCGAGAAGTTTAAGACGAATGCACCCAAAATACAAGCTCGTCAGGTGAAGAAACTAGTGTGGATCAATGCGATTATGCTCATAGTTCAGATGAAGAAACTGAGGTGGATGAAGACGAAGTTCCCCTTAATATTTTAAAATCAAATTCTATTATTATGTCATGCTCAAAAGTAATACTGCGTGGAAAAAACGGCCATAAATGGTCATCGGTAAAAGGTAAAACACATCGATATGGTTTGAACATCATACATCAAAATCGAGGTCTAGCGCGTCAATGTAAAAACATAACTGACCGACTAGAATGTTTCCAAATGTTTATCACAAACGATAATATTAGCGAAATCGTGCAGTGGACAAACCAAGAAATAATTCAACGGCAATCAGCCGTGATTGGAGATACAGATATGACACAAAGACGGATCACTTCTGAAACGGAAATAAACACTCTTTTAGAAGTATAGTAATAACGGCTGCAATGCCGTATTTAGGTAAAGGCTCTAATACCACGAAACTGCCTCTTGGAGAGTTCTACGTTAAAGAGCTAACAAAATCAGTATATGGCTCGAATAGAAGTATTAAGATGGATAACTGGTTTACATCCATACCTTTCGTTCAGTCGTTAGGAAATTACCCGTACAATTTAACAGCACACTCAGATCAAACAAAGTGGAAATACCTTTTGAATTAAAAAACAAGAAGGGACGTAAATGCGGAACGTCTATGTTTTGCTACGACAAAAATTTAACTCTATTATCCTATTAACCAAAACCTAGCAAAATAGTCTATCTTCTTTCATCTTGCAATGAAAAAGGTACTATTAATTCCGTTTCAAATAAGCCAACCATGGTTGAGTTTTACAACGGAACCAAAGGGGGAGTAGACACTCTGAGTCAAATGTGCAGCGCAATGAGTTGTTCAAGAAAAACGAACAAGTGGCCATTGTGGCAATGTTTCGGTATGTTGAACATTTCTTTTATAAATTCGTATGTTATTTACACACACAATATGTTTAAAGTCGGACAAAGCCTTTAAAACGGGTAGATTTTATGAAAAAGCTTTTTACTAGCCTTATAATTCATTTAGATGGCAGACTTAATATGCCAATTATTACCACTACGATAAGAAATGACATATTAAATTTACGTCCTGATCATGCTTCAAATGGATCTGAAAATATGATACCGGCAACAGAAACTAAAAACCGGAAGATTTGTGCCATGTGTCCTTCTTCCAAACGAAGAATGACGAAGGTGGTATGCGCAAAGTGCCATAAACACCTGTGTGGAGAGCATAAAGTTGATGTGTGTGCCTCCTGTCTTATCTGAGGTTAGAACTTTAAAAGCTGCGTTTGCTATTTAAGTTTAATTATTAAGTTTTAAGAAACTTAAAGACTTGTATGAGAATTCCTACAACAAATTGTGATTTTTTATTTTTTAAAAGGTAATGCCTTATAGTTGAATCCAATTGATAGAAGACTGTGAATTATTAATTTTAAGTTAAAATAATATAATTTTTTCTCTTTATTTTTGATTTGTATTTATGAATAATGAAATAAATAAAATTAAAAGATAAAACGCGTTCATTATTTCTACTCACACCCTTCTGAAAATGGATTTAAAATAAGTCGTCGTCATAATGACGAAGGATGGCGTTAATGTACAAAAAATAAGGATGACCGTCGAGGGTAATTAAAGTTATGCGTTTCTTGCATTATGTGCAAGGTTTCAAATCTAAGGCCATTTGGGGTGGTCATAAGTTCAATTGACCGTATGTCCTGTTACCTTATGTCACCCCACCATCACATTATTGCACTGTCATCGAGCCTTGATACGTGTGCAAAGTTTCAATCAAACTTATGGCCATTCAAAGTGGTAATAAGGCAAATTGACCTTATGGCCGTTAACTTTATGTCACCACACCATCACATTAATGCATTGTCGTCGACCCTTGATACGTGTACAAAGTTTCAATCAAACTTATGGCCATTCAAAGTGGTAATAAGGCCAATTGACCTTATGGCCGTTGACCTTATGTCACCACACCATCACATTAATGCATTGTCATCGACCCTTGATATGTGTGCAAAGTTTCAAATTAATTAGACTTCTAGAAACTGGTGAAAATAAAGCTCAAAGATTCCGTTACATACAGGCCAAGCTAATAAAAGCGTGTTAATAAGGAATTGAGACGACTCATTTGTCTATATGTACATATTAGGCCGGGTCGATTTGTGGGGAGGCAAAAAAATCGCCCATTGCTCTGTGAAAATCATATTCTAGGGATCAAAATAAGAAACTTTGCCGAAGAAACTATACCTCTAAAACGAATTCTGATGTCCCCCGCTTTGGGTCGTAGAGGCAAATTTGGAAAAATCCCACTTTGAAATGCCTATGTTTTTTCTTTTTGGAGTTTATTTTTCTCTTTTGAAATTTATTTAGTCAGAACATATGTAAATGAAAAAATGAATTTAACTTAGTAAAAGAAAATAAATTTAAAAAAATTATTAGAAATTAGCGTTTTCAAAAACTTCTTTTAAAACCAAGGCATCACTGTGATGCATTTGCATGTCGTAAACATAGTTGTGTGGGTTTTTTATTCAACCGTTTTAAAAAATGAAGGTATCACTGTG
Source organism: Eurosta solidaginis (assembly GCF_040869045.1). Taxonomy (NCBI): domain Eukaryota; kingdom Metazoa; phylum Arthropoda; class Insecta; order Diptera; family Tephritidae; genus Eurosta; species Eurosta solidaginis. The sequence continues at coordinate 91,764,945 of NC_090324.1, forward strand.
ACAAAATTGCAGATCATAAAATTGCTTGTGTTGTTTTTTTAGGACACCACAAGACACAGCAGGTAGAATTGAAATTTCCCCTACCCAGAAGTTCGACCCAATGGGGGGGACATCAGAATTCGTATAGAGGTATGGTTCCTTCGCCAAAGTTTCTTATTTTGATCCCTAGAGTACGATTTTCGTAGAGCAACGAGCGATTTTTAAATCGACCCGCCCCAGTACATATGTGTGTTCGTATGCATATACTTTCATTGGTCTTATTCAGAATTGTACACACAAAAATACTTATGCCACTTTAAGCAAAAAAAATGTAGTCAGAAAATATTTAAACGCTTGTTAAATTAAGGTATGTTACATTATTCAAACTTACATGGTGATTATTTTTTTTTCTTTGTGCAAATCCATCAAAGCGTCGAAGGCCTCTTCTCTATGATTGTTCTTGTTCTTCGCTTTCGGCAGCTATATAAACTTTATTAAATTAAGTACATATGTAATACATATGCTATCTAATCCGATCGCTCGTTTGCAAAAACAGCATATATAATATGTATATATAAATTATAAATGCATATATATATATATATATATATATATATATAATAAGCCGGGTCGATTTGTGGGGAGGCAAAAAAATCGCCCATTGCTCTGTGAAAATCATATTCTAGGGATCAAAATAAGAAACTTTGCCGAAGGAACCATACCTCTAAAACGAATTCTGATGTCCCTCCCTTTGGGTCGTAGGGGCAAATTTTGAAAAATCCCACTTTGAAACGCCTATGTTTTTTCTTTTTGGAGTTTATTTTTCTCTTTAGAAATTTATTTAGTCAGAACATATGTAAATGAAAAAATGAATTTAACTTAGTAATAGAAAAGAAATTAAAAAAAATTATTAGAAATTAGCGTTTTTACAACCCCCTTTTAAAACCAAGGCATCACTGTGATGCATTTGCATGTCGTAAACATAGTTGTGTGGGTTTTTTATTCAACCGTTTTAAAAAATGAAGGTATCACTGTGACACAATTGCAGATCGTAAAATTGCTTGTGTTGTTTTTTTAAGCCACCACAAGACACAGCAGGTTGAATTGAAATTGCTCCTACCCAAAAGTTCGACCCAAAGGGACATCAGAATTCGTTTTAGAAGTATGGTTCCTTCGGCAAAGTTTCTTATTTTGATCCCTAGAATACGATTTTCACAGAGCAATGAGCGATTTTTAAATCGACCCGCCCTAATATATATATATAGAAATATATACATATAAATATATGTATACATATTATTATGCAAACGAGCGATCGGATTAGATAGCAAAAACAAACAAAAACGTGTGCTTAAAATCAAACACCAACAAATGTATACATTTAGAAAAGGAAGGTTAAAATTCCTCTCATGGAATGTATGTTTTCATTAATATTTCTTTGGTTTGTAACTTTTATTGTTTTTGTAGTTAAAATTTATGAATTAAAATCATTGAGCGCGGGAATAGTAAGACCAACTACAGGCGTTGAGTGAGGGTAGGGGGTGGTTAACATGTGGTCTCACCACATGACCAAGTAATCAGGATGAAATAAATTATTTCTAATTTTTAAGCTATTTTACACATGACAATCCAATTTCGAAAGCATGCATAATATTATGACTATGCTAATTTCATATTTCAGCTTCAATTTTTTTTCTACTTATTCGTCTTTTGAATTTGTTTTCTTTTTTAAGGTGCTAATAATTCACACGCATCAACTTCTTTCTCATTAATTTGCAAGTTGAGATATATATATGCATTCTTAAGTAAATATATATGTCAAATCTTGCATTGAAATAGTTATATATAATCACATAATTAATAAAAACGTTCTCTTAAGATTATGGCTTATCTTGAGATCCAGTATTTGATTTCCTTTGCTTAAAATATTTCCCAGATCCATTTGGCAGAGGACAAATGAAATTCGGAACTGCCACGTGGCAGTACGGCCAGCGCTTCGTACGTCTTGCAATTGGGATTTAATATTTGTATGACTTTCGGAAAATTAGTGGGAGAAACCTAGGAAAAATTTAGGAAATTCATGAAAATAATTCCTAAGGGCACTCGCGAACCAATTAAATACTAGTAAAATTAAATAATATAAAAAAATTTACACCGAATTCTTACCACGAGTCTGGGTTTGTTTTCTTTTTGCTTTAAAATCCCACGATGAGGTAAGCTGATCCTATATACATATGATATATATGTATATTGGATTGCACAAATTATACTTTTGCACTTACAAAAAAACTTTTAAGAAAACTTCTGCACTTACAAAAACTTTTTGAAGGAAATTTCTGCACTGCTTTGCTGGTCGATGTTGAAAGGAAGATCTATTTTTCGTGGACGTCAAATTAACCCAAGTACCGGCATATTAACATTATCAATATATACATATAACTTAAAGGATCTGGAATCCTTACACTAAAAAAAATTAAATGGCCAACTTGCCCTCGACATTAAATAAGAAATAAGCTTTATTAGATTTAAGATTTAACACTTTATTCAGTATTCTATAACTAAGTATGATAGCGGTTAGTATGAAAGCCCCGACGCAACTGTCCTCTGCGTGGACTGCTGCTTCCTTTTTTAACATTTCGTCCAGCTACATTCTGTAGCTAGATATATGCGACGTCTGGGTGTGAGTGTGGCCTTGACTTCCCGCAGGTGTCTTACTTGGCTGGCATGTGCAATGCAAAAGTCTCACAACATTGTGAAATAGAAATATGCTGACTCCGCTGCAATGTGCATAGGTACTGACTTGGTTCCCATAGATTTGATAACGTTGCGCAATATTGTCATTGCGCGATATGATGAAATGCACTTGCCCTTGAAGCGGGTGTTGGGTTTCAATTATGCGGCTTACAATAAATATGCTAGCGCAGCTGCAGGTGGCCGATCAAACGTGGGAAGAATAATTATGCTGACACAGCTGAAGTTGGCCCATGGGACTGTGTGAAGAATGATTATGCTGACACAGCGGCAGGTGGCTATGGGATTGTGGGAAGAATGATTATGCTGACACAGCTGCACGTGTAAACTTCAGCTTGTGGGAATCCAACATGTTGGGGAGCCGCCAGCGTGTTAACTCCTCCCCCTTTAAAGATCTGCGTCCCGCGGATTAGTTGGCGAAGAAGGATTTTCGCCTCTTCGACTTAGCCGATTTGCAATGTTTATTTCAGGTAAGATTATCCTTGCTGTGATCTTCCTCCAAATGCACCAAATTAATAGCAAAAGTAGTAATAACCCTGATCCTTCAGAAAGTACGAACCAATTGGTTTTGTCCCTTAGGTATTTCAGAAGATTGATGTTTTCCATTGTTATTCCGTGTACCAGGTTGAGGTTTAGTGCCATGCTGTGGTTTGTAATGCTGGTCAAAACTGGTGGAAGAACCTGTGCTCCAGACTTACTAGTGCTTGAGTATGTTTCGTTGTTAATGACAATGGTCTCGTTGTCCATCTGAAGAATATAAGAACCGTTTAGATAAATTAAACTTTACCTGATCCTACTGTGCCTATAAAGTTATCAAGGAATATCGTGTCCTCTTTAATAACTTCTACCGTGGTTTCGTTGTATGTAGAGTAGGTACAACTTGTGTGCCCGCCTTTGAGAAGGCGTGCCAGACAATCAGTTTCCGGTAATAAGTCAAGAGATTTCTGGTCGCAGATCATAGCAGAAGATAATTGCAAGCAATTTTCCCTTATCCCATAAGTCTCGAATTTGTTGGTCAGGATTGACCTGTATCGCAAATGTATACGGTTACCACCTTAGATGTTTGCCCTTGTGATTAAGTGATTTTGATTTGGCATCAGTGACCTTAGGCAAGAACAGCACATACAGAAGGAGCGTGCTGTTGGTGTAAATCGATGGCTTGCCATACTCAATGGCTTCGATAGCGTTGCTGTATGGGAGGACGTCGATTTCACTAACAAGTTGGTTGACTTCTTCTTTGCTCAAAAGGTTGCTGTTAATAATGTCAGCTTTAGCCTTCTGGCAGGCGCGGATCAGCTCGTTAACGTCCTCCTTTAAAATGGTTATTCCGTGCTGGATTTCTTATTCTAATTTTTCGAGGTGCCTTCGATCACGGACTTTGTTCGTGATGGTCACTATTCCATTTAGCTTCTGCAATAATTCATTAATCTTTTTGAAAATGGCATTGTTTACCTTGTATTGCTGTTCAGTATTTTCTTTGAGGACATTTTCGTTACGAAGCCCTTCGTCCCAGTCGGTGGCATCAGGTGAGCCAGCGATCCACTTCCAGGCAGACCCAATCCAGTTAATTGATCGTCTTGCTCTTTCGGATTTATGTCCTCTTAGTTCGCTCAGGTGTGTGCGGATTCTATTTAATTGGAATGATAGTACCTCTGTCGATGACGTTGTTTCATTAAGCGTTTCTAGTGTTTGCTCTAGTCTCGTTGTTGCCAAGTCATATCGCTGCAGGTCAATGGTATGAATAAGTTTTAAGTGCCCATCAATGATCCATACGTATCCACCTCGTATGGTAGCTAGTGGTGAGTCTATCTCGAATATATCGTACGAGTGTACAGTTGCGCAGAGGCAGATGCTATTAATAAAATAAAGACATTAATCTAATTTTATTGAATTAGTTTCCCATACTTTTACCCCATACGTATATTTTAATTCTAATATTAATTTTCTAATCTAGGATTTTACACATTCATTCATTCATACAGTGAATCGATTAAAGCTATGTAAGATTATAACTATCATTATTCTAGGATTTTTATACTAGTTGAGTTGCGTGGGTTGGAAAGGAAAGTAAGTATTAGTAATTCGAAAGAACAATTAGATTTTGTTTTTATTTTTAAAGTATTTTTAAGGGTTTTTTTGTTTGGGAGCAGTGAAGCAGTGTAGCGAAATGACTTCGCTCCTTGTTTGGTGTGAGTTATTAATATGTTAGTTGTCTAGTGCTAGGTTAGTTGTTTCTCTTTTCTTTTTTATTTTTTTTCCTTTTTTTCTTTTTCCTTTAGTGAGGATGCCATTCCCCCCTTTTTTTTTGTTTTTTTTTTATGAACGCTTTATGCGTTTTACGTATTGACGATTTATGCGGGTTTATTTACCAGCCCAATGACTGTAACATTGTTTTTTATTATTATTATTTTTTTTGTTTTTATTTTGAGCAGTGCGTGCATTGTATAAAAAAAAAATTTATTTTGCATCGGAATATAGGCGATTTCTCAGCTGACGAAAGGATCGTGGTGATCCTTTTTAACCATAAGCGTTGATGATTGCAAATGGCCTACTCGGGGCACGAGTAGCTTCACGTCAATTAAAGCAAAGACCTTATGGTGGAGTTGAACCACACCGATCGTCATCATTCGAACCAAGTTATTTGGAATTGAACCAACCTCTGACTGGATCGGCTACAAAATAATTTGCACCCAAAGCCCTGGGACTAAAGGATCTAAGCATGAGATTTGCCTTGTGACCAATGTTATCTCAGACGTTTTTTACGTCGGTCTTGTGGAATTTTTTTCCACTTTCAGTAACAATAGTTATGTTTCTGTTTTCAGCAACAGTTTCTTCTTTGTACAGTGGCTTTTGTTTAGCCTTTATCTGTTTATTTGCAATAAATAATTTGTCTTCCGCACTGAAGGTGCGTCTGGTAGATCGTTTATTGTTCAACCTAGCGTTCCTGACCTCCTGCTCCCCTTCCAATAATGCTTTAACGTCTTCATACGTTTTCTCTCTGAAGTCCACCAATCCCTGGTAATTGATTCTAGAAGTTCTGTTAAGGAATACGTCTGCTCGCTTTCGTTTAATAACAGAGTGAACGGTTTTGTTGTACCGGTCCACTGTTATTGAGACGCGTTCCTTCGGAGTTAATCTATTAAATTCAACAGAAATGCAGCGGTATAATTCAATCAAGGTTGAGTGCAAGCGCTCAACCTGACCGTTGCTTTCACTTCGTTTTGTAGGGGTTTGGTAGACTTCTATACCTAGTGAGCGGACATAGTTTAAGACAAGAGGAGTTAGAAAACCTCTTTCGTTGTCCATGACCAATATTTTTGGTACTGAGAAATAGTGCTGGAGATCAGTAAGCTTTTTTCGAGTGTGTATTGAAGACTTGTTCTTTATTGCAAATAGCTCAGCGAAATTTGAAAATTTATCTACTGCGCTAAGGTATTTTTGTTTTACAATCTCGAAGATGTCTATTTGCAGAATCTCGCAAGGATAGCCTAGTGCCTACCAACTCGTTTCCATTAATCGGTTGAAATAATTCGCCATATTTTTCAATTATTTAGCTTATCCTTCTTCTCGCTTCTAAGGGAAGGTCCCTAGACATTGTATAATTTACTTCACTGGATATTCGTGCCTTAAAAGTTATTTTATATTTCTTAATTTTTAAAACATTGTTCTTTCTATCTACCACTGCTCAGATTTCCTTAAGGGTATCGTCGCCAATAATCCCATCGAATGTTTTAAGACCGGGAAGGATAAAGAAAGTTATCTCGGAATTAATGCCTAAGTCTGTAAAAAATGTCTAAGTTATTTTTTCGGTTATATCTGCGCAGCGCCCGCTGATGGAGCGCTAAAAATTTCTGCACAGGACAACCCTGTTTGGCCACAGTTGGTCTAATAAAATTTTTATTCGCACCCGTATCGACCAGAAAGTCTAGCGTGCGGCCGTCGGAAAGTTTGTATTCTATATATGCTACGCTAGATGGCCGTTCAGTAGAATATCCTCTTCCTGGACTGGTTCAGGTTCTTTCTCTGCGTCTTCTATGGTCACATGATAAATCGCTGTTGCTTTGTGTTTTCCGACCTAGCATCACGTTTGAAGGGGTTCGGCCGGTTTATGTAGTTCACGCGCCTACTCTGAATAGAATTGTCCACGTCCATCTTTTCAACGGGTGGTTGCGTGGAAATTGGTTGGCCTAGCTTTGGGGATTCCTCTTGATTTGAATTTCGCTTTTCGAAAGGTAATATTCGCTCCTGGGGACGCCACGTTGTCCTCGGAGGTATTGGTGGTGTCTTGGTGGTACCTAAACCATGTGTGTGATCTAGTATAGCGTTCATTGGCGCAACAACGCGATTGTCGTGGCGTGCGCTGTGAATCGTGTAGTTTCGGAAATTAGTGTTTTGAAGGTAGGGTTTTGGGGCGTTGTATGAGGAGCATTTTAGCAAGCTCCCCGTTCAGGCCGCGGTTGAAAACATCCAAGGCGCGATTCCTGTAAGTGTCTATGAGGACTTTTGTCGTCTCCTCAGAGTACGTCTCTGTTTTGATCTTGTTTATAATTAAGGAGAATTGGTGATTCACGGCAGCGTAGAATTCATCAAGCCGTGAAATTTTTTGGGACAATTGATGGAGTTGATACTCCAAAGTGCGGATGTCGCGTTTATCCGCGTAATGGAGTGATAGGCACTCCTTAATGGCACTCCAGTTGGTGTCGAATATATCGTACGATATTAGGGCAGTGTCAGCTGCTCCCCGTACCTTTTGGCGAATGTGATGTAAAATAGCACGGTATATCGGTTTGTTTCTTACCACCTTGAAGTCAGACAGGATGCTCTCAACAGAGTGCACCCATGAAATGTATTGGACGGGATTGCCGTCAAAGGTTTGCAATTCTTTCACACAGTCGGGTAACTTGCAGTCGTCCTTAAGATCCGCCTCCGTTGCAGGAGCTCGCGGTTCTGCTTCCGGTACGGATGATTGGCTTGTTCCTTCTAAAACGTCAAGCCGGGATCGCAGATTGTCCAAGGCAGATACCCTCCTATCTGCGCTGTTCACATTTTCCAAGAGTGCGTCAACCGCACCTGTCAAATTTGTAACGGTGGTCTGCAGCGCTTCCATTATCCTGCAAAGAAATATTAAGATTTATTTTTAGATATTCTACTTACACTCCTATCACGTATAGGTTTAGCATTGGCACACTGTTTTTTGTTTTTACAATTTTTTGGGCTATCAGCCTCTTTTCACTTTATACAGCAGGGTTTTTCCCTTTTTTCCAACTTCTTGGGCTATCAGCCTCTTTTCACTTTATTGTGCAGGGTTTTCCCCTCTTTGCAATTTCTTGGGCTATCCTTTTTACTTTAAACACTAGCTTCACGGTCTTGCTCGGGCGCCACTTAAAGGATCTGGAATCCTTACACTAAAAAAAAATTAAAGGGCCAACTTGCCCTGGACATTAAATAAGAAAAGAAGCTTTATTAGGTTTAAGATTTAACATTTTATTCAGTATTCTATAACTAAGTATGATAGCGGTTAGTATGAAAGCCCCGACGCAACTGCCCTCTGCGTGGACTGCTGCTTCATTTTATAACATTTCGTGCAGCTACATTCTGTAGCTAGATATATGCGACGTCTGGGTGTGAGTGTGGCCTTGACTTCCCGCAGGTGTCTTACTTGGCTGGCATGTGCAATGCAAAAGTCTCACAACATTGTGAAATAGAAATATGCTGACTCAGCTGCAATGTGCATAGGTACTGACTTGGTTCTCATAGATTTGATAACGTTGCGCAATATTGTCATTGCGCGATATGATGAAATGCACTTGCCCTTGAAGCGGGTGTTGGGTTTCAATTATGCGGCTTACAATAAATATGCTAGCGCAGCTGCAGGTGGCCGATCAAACGTGGGAAGAATAATTATGCTGACACAGCTGAAGTTGGCCCATGGGACTATGTGAAGAATGATTATGCTGACACAGCGGCAGGTGGCTATGGGATTGTGGGAAGAATGATTATGCTGACACAGCGGCAGGTGGCTATGGGACTGTGGGAAGAATGATTATGCTGACACAGCTGCACGTTTAAACTTCAGCTTGTGGGAATCCAACATGTTGGGGAGCCGCCAGCGTGTTAACTTATATATATATATTTTTTTTTTTTGTGTTTTTATCGGAAACCATATGATGCAAAATTCGATGTTTATATAGTACTCTAACGACAGTCATGGCCATATAAAATGCTGAGATTTAAAATTTAAATGTTTAAGAATTTTGAAATGAGGAGAGGATAATTTTGGTAATTTTCATATTGAAATTATCGCATGATTTGTTCGCATGATCTGGAAGTCTCCCATCCATAGTACTCCAAGGTAGGACATAGGTGTAACTATTCTAGATTGCATAGTCCAGAAGACAATTATAAACATGTAAAATAGATTTAAGTTAGGCTTAGGAAAGCCGTAATAAATAAATACATTATACATTAATGTACGGTCCTACATATTCTTTGTTTATATGCACTTTGTCCTGATGATCCATCACATCCCCACTTAGTTATCAATGCTAGCTCCTTTGGAAGTGATTTCAACTTTTCTTCAGTAAAACTTTGAAGGAGTCCTGTAGATGTAGCTCAATTTCAGCTGATACTTTGGTTATTTTGGGACTTAGAGGAACTGCTTCTTTCTTCGCTTGAGTAATTTTTTTGTATCCAGGTAAAATACCGGCATTACGTTGCAGTAATGACTTACGCAATATAATATATTTTTTCTTCATTAAACCGATATCTGTAAACAGCGCCAAAGCTTCTTCGGGAGTGTATTTCCTAGGTAGCGCATTTGGTGGTATGGGAATGCTGTTTTCGATCTTCATCAGTCGCACTGGACTTGCTACCGCAACTGCTTCTGTTATATGAGACTTCACGTTTTCTTCGTCTTTTTTATATTTAATAGCCAGTGCTTCTGAAAGATGAGTCGTGGCCATAGCTTTTGTGGTATCAGACAGCTTCCTTTTCCTTGTGTAGGTAGAACACTCTTCTATTGGTTTTGTTGGTCTCCCTCTAGTTGGATTGGTTGATGTGCTAGGCGTTTCTTCGTCCAAAAAAGTTTTGTCAGCTAGCCACTTTTCATGCTTACTTAGAAATTTTTAATTGCTACGATAGAAGTTCTTCCATTTTCTTTCTATCATAATTTATTTTAAACCAATTTTTTCTTCCAGGCCTTCCTTTTCTTTAATGCTTGTTTAACTCGCTAATTCTCTCATAATAGCCTCAACGAAGTCCAGTCTAGGCTTTGTAGATTTAAACACCGCAAATAGTTTCGAATTTTCTAGATACATATAAGAATTGGCTTCAAGTGTATCTGACTAAATATTAAACTGTAAACTATATTTAAAAATACTATTCACTTTATTTAAGTAAACAGAATACTTAGTTCCTTAATCTCCAAAAGACGAATGATTTTGTGCTTTGTGTAATGGATAGCTTTATATACCTACTCAAATTATTAAAATGCATTTCAGGTATACAATTCGTAACTAAAAAAATGTATGTTTTTAACAAGTTCCAATGACAAAAACGACCTTACGGCCGTACTGAATTATATATACCTGCTCAGGAGCGTATTTATGCCCAAGGTTGTTTAACTTTATTTGATGCAAAAAGTGATGTTGCAGCTGGACGCAAGTAGACTTTATGAATTTAGGTAACTGAATATTTCACAAATAACTACTGCTAATTTGACGGAGCACATATTTTAACATTTTTTTTCCATCAAAGTTTTAAAAAGGGCCTAAAAATAGGCATTTCGAAAAACTGGTATATCCGCCAACTTTTAGCAAAAAAAAAAAAAACAATTTTTTTTATTTCAATCCTAAATTAAATTATCTTTAATCGCTATACAAGAAAACGACAACCGACCGCCTTATTTACACACAAAACCATTTTAAATACAACGAAAAAGAAGAAAAATTTCAAATTGTTCCTAAGGTTGAAAATTGGCCAATTTTGAGCCGCTCTACCTGGTAAACTATAATTTTCTGTGAAACAACAGTTATATATTCTTGATCCCTGGAAAATTCTCTATTAGAAACACTTATTAAATTTAGCGAACGCTTTCATGATTTTTTTGATTTTTGCCATGCTTTACCGGCAGAGGCGCCACTGTGCGTCGATACAACGGATATCCGTCATTTCCCGTTATTATGTCTGAAGTAAATTGCCTTGGGTATCGTTGCGAACACTTTTCATCAATCATACATGGTGAATTCACATTTAGTTCACCGCACGGTCCATATATCATATTTTTAACGACAACTTGAAATAACTCAGGATCAGCAGTGTGATCAGGAATTTCAGCTGATATAAGGTTATCGATTTGATCCGGAGTTATTTTATGTACCAGCCAAATTAGTATATGTGCGTGCGGCAATCCCCTTTTCTGCCATTCGATGGAGTACATATGGCAATGCACCTCCCCAAATACATATAATTTCACAATTAAATTCCTAAGTGCTTTACATTTTTGCCTAAAAACACGCGCAGTAATGTCATGACGATCGGTTGTCGACTGTCCTGCAAAGAAATTGTTTTTGATGTCATCCCACTGCGGATTACATGTATATGTAATGAACAGATCCGGTCAACCGTATTTTCGTACATAACACATCTTGTGCATATTCGTTCATATTCCGTGGGCTACCAATATACGAAGATGGCAATATAGTTAAACGTCCGATGTCATTAATATTAGCATCATTCGCTATCGCATATTGCAAATGAATATATTTTTCAGATCTTAATTTTGCTTGGTTGAAACGAATAAAATTAAGACGTTCTGTTTATATTTTGGCATACATATCAACGATGTAGTGATGATATAATTTACCCATCTCAAGATATAATTTTGTTTTTGTGGACGAACCATCAATCGATACGAATAAAAATTCATGGCACTAACTTTTTTCTGTACATGTAGACCTGAAAATAAGTGCAAAATGTGACTTAAGAAATTTATACAAATGATGAAATGTCAACACACTGAAAATATTAACCTGTTCGTGGATAAATCATTGGTATATGTATTGATATGGTAGCCATCGTCCGCTTTCCAATGCAATATTGGGTATTGTAATGCGTCGTAACTACGATGAAGTTCCGAAACACTGCAGGTGCTCATTTCTGCGATGAAGTGTAATATCACGGGATTGAAACTGATCCCCAAGAATTACAATTGTAACCTAATCAATTGTCGGTGCATTGAATCGCCTTTCATGCTCTCCAAAAGGTGTTCTATTAGCCCTTATTATGATTTTGTGATTATCAGATGGCATACGATCGAAAGCAATTTTGAACAATTGAACTAATGCGTTACGCTGATGGAAAAAAATTGTAGCTCACAAATAATTTCTCGTCTTGTATTCAAAGCATTTGCACAACGTTAATCGAATTCACGATTTTCATCACCAATAAAATATATTTGCAAAAATGTATAATCAGCTTCGGGGTATGGCAATAACGAACCAGCTTGATGATAAATTTGGTCCTGAATATGTATGCAATTTTAGGTAATATTGCATAATAATTTTTAAAACTATAGAATACTTTTATGATTCAGATTGATTGGGAGAATCCTGTTTAAGTTTTTACCTTAAACGTCGGCATAAAATTATCTCTAATAATGTTAGTAGCACCAAAAAAGCATCACGCATAATTTCAGGTAAAACAGATCTATTTCGTGCATTACGTTCACGATGCGATGCATTAGCTTGTGCTCGTTCATCTGGAGTCTGTGATCGCCTTTGTAATGCCGCAGCATTATGCATGACGCGTTCGGCGACCTATATTTCCTCGTGTGGGTCGTGGCATTTTTCTTTCAATTAAAAAAAATAAATTAAATTTAAAAAAATGTCTATATTAATAGTGGTACACCAGTTGTTTTTTCAAATAAGGAAACACACATGAATTTGGGTAATTCAATTCAACAGTTCAAAACTTACTGTTTTTTGCTCGGAAATTCGCTTTTCGCTATATTTCTTCTTTTCAAAAATTCACACAAACTTCAATAATTATTAAACAAAACACTATTTGCATTTTTATGTAATAATTTGCACCGCGGTAATTTCGGACACTACTGGACGTATTGGGCTGCTTCATTTATTCACACAAACTTCAATAATTATTAAACAAAACACTATTTGCATTTTTATGTAATAATTTGCACCGCGGTAATTTCGGACACTACTGGACGTATTGGGCTGCTTCATTTATTTACACAAACTTCAATAATTATTAAAAAAAAACACTATTTGCATTTTTATGTAATAATTTGCGCCGCGGTAATTTCGGAAACTACTGGACGTATTGGGCTGCTTCATTTATTCTGCTAACGAATGATGTTGAGGCCAAAGAAAACGCTCCAGCGATGTTTACACTCCAATGTCATTTATTCTCCTAATTTGAATTTTCTTAATGCTAAGAGCCAAAGCGCTATATACCTATCTATACAAAATATTCATGTATTTCTCTATGCAAAAAAAAATGCACCGTAATATTGTTCGTTGCCTTTTCAAAGCCTACTTTGTTTGTCGATCTGCCTCCTACATACATATATGTTGATATAAATATAATGCAAGTAAGTTTGTAGGTGGGAATAATAAGTAAGCTAGTTAAGACGAAAGTACCTAAATTTTGAGAGCGGAAGAGCGTAGCTAAGTAGGTAAAAAATCGTTTAGTAAATGATTAAACTATTATTGATGTATGTATGTTAATATGAAAACGTATAATCCGCTGGCTAAGTGGGTTTTAGTACATAAGAATGCTATCTCTTAACCTGAAGGCGAGTTCCCCATTGGTCTATATCTCGAGTTCTTAGTTATCCAGCGAAAAGAAAATTCCTCTTTTCATTAGCATATATCAACAATTTACAATGGATACTCATGTGGGTCAAACACATCCTAGGGTTATCCGGGTCCACGTTTTGGTCTATATCTCGAGACCCTAGTCACGGAGGGGCATGCAAAATAATCTATACTATAGCAATTATCAACAGCTCCCATTTGCTAATCATATTGTACAAACACATCCTAAAGTTATCCGGGTCCACGTTTTGGTCTATATCTCGAGACCCTAGTCACGAAGGGGCATGAAAAATAATCTATACTATAGCAATCATCAACAGCTCCCATTTGCTACCCATATTGTACAAACACATCCTAAAGTTATTCGGGGTCACGTTTTGGTCTATATCTCGAGGCCCTAGCCACGGAGCGGCATGAAAAATACTCTATACTATAGCATTCATCAACAGCTTCCATTTGATACCCATATTGTACAAACACATCCTAGGGTTACCCGGGTCCACGTTTTGGCCTATATCTCGAGACCCTGGTATCCGATTCTTAAAATTTCAAACCACAAACCATGTACTGAATAGTCAGAACAAAGCCTAAACATGTGGTTTGGATAGGTGAGCCCCTTCTTGAGTTATAAAATCACAACGAAAAATGGCATTCATTTTTATATATATATATGTACGATGTAGGAAATTGGCATTTACAGCTACTGACACCTACCGGAGGTGTCTCGGACCTATTCCTAAACCATTCTCAAGACTCGATGAAAAAGTTTGTATAATGATAGCTAAACCATTGATGTATAGTTTTTCATTCTATAAGCCTCACAGAAACGGGCATTCATTTTTATATATATAGATGAATTATCGAATTTTTTCCATCTTTCTGAAATTCGATATCAGTTTTTTTTTAAATGGTCGTAGTCGTAGACGGATTTTGTAAATTTTCATAAAGTGACTATATAACCTATATCCATACTAATATATATTTTGAAAGCCGTTTTTTTCTGGACCACAAAGCTCGAGAACGGCTAAACCGATTGAGATGAAATTATAAAATGTTAGGCGCGATAACCTCCGAAGAGATCTAAGGCCGAGCTTCTGTTCCAATTTGCGTCGTGCTCCTCTTGATTTTCCCTACAAATTGGCCGGACGGGACCTACATGTTTTATGCCGGCATCTGCAAGGCAGAGGAGTTTTAACTGAGAGCTTTTCATGTCAGAAATACACTCGGAGCGCTTGCCAAACACTGCCGAGGGGCGACTCCGCTTAGAAAAATTTTCTTCTAATTAAAAAACCTTATTTCTAAAATTTTGATGTTGCGTTGCCCGGGGTGTGAACCCAGGGCATACGGTGTGGTAGGCGGAGCACGCTACCGTCACACTACGGTGGCCGCCAGAAGAGATGAAATTTTGAGCATATATTTGGTGGTGGCTCGACATGGTTATAGGCTAAAAAAACTGCAAAGATTAAGAAACGTTTTTGAGTTATCTACCAAAATGTGGACCAGGGGAACCCTAAAATATGGTCATGCGATATGGGTATCAAACGATAGGTATCGAAGAAGGTTTTAATGTAGAGTTGATTTCATTTCAATATCCAACTTAGTTTGCAAGATATCGACAAATATGTGGACCAGGAAAACTCTATAATGTGTTCATACGATATGTGTATCAACGATAGGCATTGTCGAGAATATTAATGCAAGGTAGTTTAAATTTTGTTACCTTAATTGGTTTGGGAGTTATCGAAAATGTGGGCCACGGTAACCTCAGAAGGTTTATATACATATGTTATGGGTATCAAAGAAAAGGTATTGACGGTTACATCTATACAAACCCGTTTTTATTTGAATATTTCTTATTTTTGGGGATATTAATCCAAATATGAAGGTGAAGGTGAGGGTGGAGTAGAATGAGAATGGGAGATAGCGGAAGCAGCGGGGGGGGGGGGGGGGGAGGAATCAAAAGCGCCGGAAAAAGAAGATGATAAATCACACACCTGCATTTATTTAATTGCGATGGCGATTGCAATTTTTTGTTGCCTTTCTAATCGTTATGTCATTGACTATAATGTCACTTTATCAGCTGTTATTTAAAAAATATGAATTTAGTTTTAGGCAATTCGTTACGATTTTCGGTTTGTTTTAAAATTAATATTTGCGTATACGTATTTTTTTACTTTTGTGAAAGTTTATGTAGCGAATGTGTGTGCATTTGAAAAATAACTTAAAATAATAAAAATCAGTGAAAGTTAGTATTTACGAACTGAAAAATGCCGAAAGTGCGAACGAGACTATCCCGGAAAACACCGCACAATACGTTAACGGCTGCTTCATATCGTGTAGAAGAACGGATGCGAGCCTGTTTGTTTTACAATAGATGCGCGTTTGATTACCATGCAAATATAGATTATCCTAATTCAAAAGACCTTCAAATAGGAAGAATGAATGTAGTTTGTGTACATTGCGATGCGAAAAAATGGAGTAGCGAGGCGCCAGGTCTTTGTTGTGCGGGAGGTAAAGTTATTATATCTAATCTTCAGGAGCCACCGGATCCGCTAATTATTGGTAATCATCCATTATCAAAGCATTTTCTAAATAATGCAAGAAAGTACAATAGCTTATTCCAAATGACGTCCTTTGGTACACATGAGATAAGAGAAGGCAATTTGATGCCAATATTCAGAATTCAAGGGCAGGTATACTACCTCATTCGACCATTATTGCTAGAACCGGATGTACTTGCTAAATACTTACAAATTTATTTTATTTCTGAAGCTGACCAAACATCTATTCGCTCAAACATGAATCCTTCGTTAAATGTGGAAGTTATTGAAATGCTTCAAAATTTATTGCACATGTATAATTCATTAATTTCAAGCTTTAAGTGCAATATAGAACGTACGTTCACGCCCGAGTCGGCGAATGATCTTCGGTTAGTTACACACGCGGACACATTACCGGTTAATGATCACAGAGGAAGATATAATGCTCCTTTAGTAAATGAAGCAGCCGTCCTTTTGATAGACGAAAACAAGGGGCCTAGAGATATTGTATTGCACTGTCGCACAGGGCAACTCCAACGACTCTCTAAGCTATATCGAGCGTATGATCCTCTTCAATGTCCGACCATATTTGTAAGAGGAGAAGACGGATACTGTTTGAACATGCCAAATTCTGATCAAACAAAATATATATCTTGCATGTAGTTCTATGCTCACCGGTTCATGATCAGAGTTAACTGTTTAAATCACCTTCGTTATTTTAAAAATGTATTGAATCAATACTCCGTTGGCATGATGGCAAATATGATTTCCGAAAGATTGAATTTCATACGCAGAAATTAGCAAAAACTACGCGCTGAAAAATATGTATATACAATTATCAATGAAGATTCTAATGACGTTTCTACTAAAGGACAAAAAAAGTTATATTTCCATCGTCATTTACGGGCTCAGCGCTTTGTATACAGGAAAAAACACAAGACGCGATGACATATGTACGTCATTATGGACGCCCTGATTTATTTATAACATGCACATGTAATCCTGAATGGCCCGAAATAACTCAAGAGATTTTTGGTTCACAAAAGTCATAAGATCGACATGATATTGTAGCAAGAGTTTTTTATTTAAAAATGACAAAGCTAATGTTTATTTTAACAAAAAAATACATATTTAGGTGCCAAATGCTCTCAGTATAATAGCAAAAACGTGGGTTGCCACATTGTTATATATTGCTTTGGCTGCAGGCGAAAATTCAACCACACGAAATAGATAGCATTATTTGTGCTGAAATATCCAGCCAACTCGACGACCCAATCTTGTACGAAATTGTGTGCAAAAATATAATACATGGACCATGTGGACAACATAATATATTTTCCCCATGTATGGGAGATGGTAAGTATGTGAAGAGATTTCCCCGCAATTATAGCGCTGAGACGCATGCGAAGATGGCTACCCAACATACCGTAGACGATGTTCTGAAAACGGCGGTAATACTTTTGGTGGGACCAATACTATTCCTTTTAATTTGCCCCTCAGATCAGGAAACTTTTTGGATGAGTGGAAAGTTACATCGGTACTTCCAGTTTTTAAATCTGGAAGTAAAAATGATGCATCGAACTATCGACCAATTTCTAAAATAACAAATTCTGCGAAATTGTTCGAAAAGATCATTAGCTCAAAGCTATCATTTGCTATCAAACCATACATATCGCTGCCCCAACATGGTTTTATACCTGGTCGATCTACAGTTACTAATCTAACCGTTTTTTTCCAATTACTGCATCTCAGCGTTTGCAGATGGTCTGCAAGTCGATTCCATTTATACGGATCTATCTAAAGTATTTGATGGAGTATCTCATACCTTATTAATTCACAAACTACAGTTATTTGGATTTCACTCATCATTTTTAGCCTGGGTGAAATCATACCTAACAAACAGAGTTAACTTTGTGGTTGTTGATGGTGTAAAATCATTCTCATATAGAGCAACCTCTGGGGTTCCTCAATGAAGTATTTTTGGTCCTCTATTTTTTGGCTTTTTCATCAATGATTGTTCAAAGTGCTTTACAGAGTGTGAACATCTGCTTTATGCTGATGACTTAAAGATATTCAAAAAGATAAAAACTCTCTCTGATCTTGAAACATTAGAGATTGAAGTAAAAAAATTTCAAGAATGGTGCCTTCGTAATAAACTATCTATTAATATTGACAAATGTTGTTCGGTTACCTTCTGTAAAATTAGGTCACTACTTCAGACTTCGTATTCTATTTCTGATACTGTCCTTACATCCAGTAATAAAATCAAAGATCTTGGTGTTGTATTTGACTCAAATTTTTCATTTACTGAACATTTGAATTATGTCATACCTAAGGTGTATTCCTCGTTAGGGTTCATTCGGCGCAATAGCTCTGAATTGAAGGATCCACACACTAAAAAATTACTTTACAATACATTTGTAAGATCTAAATTGGAATATGCTTCCATAATCTGGAATCCGTTTTATGAAGTACATACTAATAGAATTGAAATGAGGTTCAAAAAAAGTTTTTAAAATTCGCCTTGTCCGGTATTAAGTTTGATTTACCTATTCCATCTTATTTTTCTCGTTGCAAGTTGATTAGTTTGCATACTCTTGCCAGCAGAAGACTGACTTCCGGTTCAGTAGTTCTTCATAATGTCTTAAATGGAGCTATGGACTGTCCATATTTATTACATTGCATAAGACTTAATGTTCCAACACGATGTCTGCGTCATAATGATTTATTTGCAGTTGACCTTTGCAAAACAAAGTATGCTCACAATGAACCTATTTTCAGAATATTAACTGAGTTTAACTCGCTATGCAGAGAAATAAATTTAGATATATTTGCTAATCGTAATGAATTCAAACAAATAATATGCTTGTACTCTTCACAAACGTTTTAATTCTTAATTCTTAGTCTGTAAGGTTTGTACACCATTGACTTAAATAAATTAATAAATAAATAAATATGTTAATAAGGGCACAGATCAAGCTACATTTTCTTTTCAAAATACTTCGGATGAGATTCAAAAATATCTCAACGGTCGGTATATAAGCACTTCAGAGTCTTTCTAGCGTTTGTTTGATTTTCCCATCCATGAGCGATATCCAACTGTTGTACACTTAGCAGTGCACTTAGAGAATGGGCAACGAGTGTAGTTCTCGGAAGATAATGTACACCGAGTTCTGGAAAACCCCCGTAAAACTACGTTGATGGCATTTTTTGAATTATGCGCTACCGATTCTTTTGCGAAAACATTCCTTTATCATGAAGTGCCGTCTTAGTATACGTGGAGCAATAATAAATTTTCCAGAAGGAAGCGCGGAATATCTATTGAAGGTAGGTAGGTTGAACTGGCCGGTCCATGAGGACCTCACATAGACTGATTCAGTCCGTAGTGTTACCAGAAGTTTGTTTTAATGACCAAACTGAAAAACCCTATCAAAAACCAGGACCTATGTTATAAAATAACTCCGTCCTCTTGGCAAATACTAGAAGCTTCCTAGGACTTAAGCCACTTGCTGCTTCTAGATCTGACAGCTGTATCACTCCTAATAGCTGGAGTCTTAGCCTGGCAAGTGCAGGGCACGAGCACAGAACGTGCTCGATCGTTTCCTCCTCCAACCCGCACTTCCTACACCTGCTATCACTGACCAAGCCTAATTTAAAGGCATGCGACGCCAGAAGGCAGTGTCCAGTCAGAATACCCGTCATGAGTCTACAGTCCTCTCTTTTTAATGATAGAAGCAACTGTGTTAGTCTAAGGTTGTAAGACCTACACATAATCTTCGACACTTTACAGCCCCGCGCTTGAACCCACGCCTTTTCTGCTTGGTCGATCATGTGCACCTCTCGCATTCGCTTAATCTCGCCCAATCTAATTGGGACGTCTACGGAGCAAGCTTCAAGGGATGCGCCCTTTTTAGCTAATTCGTCCGCTTTTTCATTCCCATCCATTCCCATATGCCCTGGGACCCAATATAGATGTATGCTTCTCCCTGTCCCGATTCTCTCCAGAGACTGCTTACACTCTAACATGCATTTAGATGCTGTGCTATGCGAGATAATTGTCTTAATTGCTGCTTGACTGTCAATATAAAAGTTAACACGGTTGCAGCTTAAGCTATTCTCTTCCAGGGTTTCTACTGCTTTGGTTACGGCTAATATTTCCGCTTGGAAAACGCTACAGTAATCCGGCAGCCTGTAGGATCTGCTTAATTCCGGATCAGCGCAGTATACCGCAGACCCTACTCCTTCCACTATTTTGGAACCATCGGTGTACACATGTATCGCCTCGTCCGCCATTTGCGCACCCTTGCGCCAACCGTCCACCTCTATTGTGGCCTTAAGAACTCCCTCAAAGTGCAGGTAGGGAATCATGTAGTCTGTTCGTCTTGTGACTGAGGACGCTATACTACTATGGCCATATGGTCGGCGCTCAAGCTGCCCCGAAGCATCGAGCCTGGTTGCGGTCGTTAACGCTTTGTTCTTTGCTACCAGGTCTACAGGTGGAATGTGCAGAATGGCATACAGTGCAGCCGTCGGGGTTGTTTTCAGGGCTCCCGTAATGCAAAGCATCGATAGTCTGCATACCCCCTCTAATTTTTTGAGGTATGTTGTTTTTTGTGTGGCTTTCCACCAAACAAGAACTCCATAGTATAGAATAGGGCTTACAAGCGCTGTAAAAACCCAATGAGAAAGAGAGGGCGATAGGCCCCACGTACACCCCAGCATTCTTTACATGCATAGAGTGCCGTTGAGGCCTTCTTGACCCTCTCCTCCAAGTTGAGCTTCCATGACAGCTTACTGTGTAGGATGATTCCTAGATATTTTGCGCAAGGTTTCTCCTGTAAGGTCACCGCTCCTAACTTAGGCCTGGTCCAATTTGGGACCTTGTACCTCTTTGTAAACAAGACCATATCCGTCTTCTCCGTATTGACTTTCAGCCCGACATTAGATGCCCAGGTATGAATATCCCGAAGCGCCCGATCCATCAAAGAACTAATCGTTGGAAGGCATTTTCCACTTATGACAATTGCAACGTCATCTGCGTAAGCCGTAAGTTTTACGGGTCCCTCATCGAATTGCCTGAGCAGTTGGTTGATGACCAGTGTCCACAGCAGAGGTGATAGCACCCCTCCCTGCGGCGTGCCCCTGTCCACTGATTTCGTGGCCTCGTACAATCCCCATTGTGATGTAATCTTTCTGCAATTTAAGATGCAGCCGATCCATCTGATTAAGGCAGGATGTACTTTAATGTAATTAAGACCATCCATAATCGCCCATTTTGCAACATTATTGAAAGCCCCGGCAATGTCCAAGAAGACTCCTAGAGCATACTCCTTATATTCCAGGGATTTCTCTATGCTTATTACCACCCTATGCAATGCGGTGTCTACCGACTTGCCTTTGGTGTACGCATGCTGTGTTGTGGAGAGCAGCTTTTCATCCACGTTGGACTTTATGTACACATCTATCAGCCTCTCAAAGGTTTTGAGCAGAAATGATGTTAAGCTAATGGGTCTATAGTCTTTGGGATACACGTGACCGATCTTCCCCGCCTTTGGTAGAAAAGCTACACGAGCAGTTCTCCAAGAGTGCGGTACATGATTCAGTCTTATGCACCCATCGAATATTATTTTAAGCCATTCCACGACCGCCCCACTTGAGACTTGTAGCATGGCCGGGAATATACCATCTGGGCCCGGCGATTTAAACTTAGAAAACGTCTTCACTGCCCACTCGATCTTGGTATCGGTCACCAAGCCCGGCACCACTAGCTCCGTGATCGAAGTGTGAGTGATGTCTGCTGGTTCTTCTAAACCGTCTCCCGATGGGAAATGTGTATCAAGAAGCACCTCAAGGGATTCCTCACTATCACGTGACCATTCCCCGTTCTCTTTCTTTATTAGTCCCTGGACTATGTTTCCCTTTGCTAGGACTTTTTTCAACCGTGCTGTTTCACTGGAGCACTCTATGTCCGTACAGAAACTTTTCCATGAGTTTCTCTTCGCCCTGGTTATTTCACGCTTGTAGATCCTCAGTAGATCCCTGTACTCGTCCCGACACGCTTCGCTTTCCGCGGTCTTTGCGAGTTTAAACATTTCTTTTACCTGTCTTCTTAGAAGACTCAGCTCATTGCTCCACCATGGCGGCTTTGCTTTTCCTCTGAATCTTCTTAGAGGGCAAGCTTTGTTATACGCAGTCATAAGCGTCCTTGTTAGGAATTCATTCGACTCCTCCAGTTCCTCTACATTAGCAACCTCTTTGGGTTGTCCCAGTTTCGTTTCTACATGTTTCTGGAATTTAGTCCAATTCGTTGCCCTAGGGTTTCTAAAGGTTCCTCCCTTCTCTACGCTCTTTAGTGGGATGCTGAAGCTTATATACGCATGGTCGGAGAAGGATGGTCTATCGAGAACCATCCAATCATACCTTGATATATCACGCTCGGAGCTCAATGTAATATCCAGAACATTGCTGGATGTTGGACCAATGTATGTAGGAACATTTCCCCTGTTGGCTATCTGCAAATTGGTTTGCAGGATGTAACAAAATAGAGATTCGCCTCTCTCGTTCGTATCTGCTCCTCCCCACGCATTGTGGTGCGCATTTGCATCTGCGCCTATGACCAACCGCCCTTTGCGCCCTTCCTCCTGTACTAGCCTTTGGCACTCCATCGGTGGAACCTCCGCAGCATGGGCCATGTAGCAGGACGCCAGGATAAATGCCTGCTTATTCTTTTGCTCAACGGCCACCGCTACGAGATCCTCGGTGGTGTAATTAGGCAGCATATATGAATGCAGCTGTTTCCTTACCATTACTACAGCTCGCACCCGTCCTTCCGTTTGTGCGTAGTAAACGCCAAACCCGCGCGCGCTAAGTCCAGAAACCTTTCCTCCCGATGAGAGCCACGGCTCCTGGATCAGCGCCACGTCAAACGAACCCTCCTCAAGGGTTAGGAGGAGTTCGCTCGACGCCACTTTACTGTGTTGGAGGTTTATATGTAGGACTCGCAGCACCATTGGGCTGTTTGTCCCCCTCCAGCACCTTCGTCTTGACGTCGTCGTCCTCCTCTTGCCCTTTTGGTTTAGAGTATTCGAGGCCCCCTTCAGCCCCTCGTGAATGTTGTGCCGTGTGTTCCTCTGTGCGAGTCACAGCACCATTTAGCGGTTGGTCCTCTTCTAGCACGTTCGTGGTGACGTCGGGGACCTCCACCTGTCTTTTTTCCCTTAGGCTTCTGAGGTCCTTTTCGACTTCGCCCACTTCCAGCGTGTTAGGATTTTTATCCTCGGGACTTCTTTTCCTGAGTCGCATTGAAGGTAACCCAGGGAATAAAAAGGATTCGGCGTTTGGTAGAGTTTACAATGTACACTCCAATCAAACGGAATGTTTTTACATATGTTTATTGCTTCACAATATTCGAGGTCCTACCTCTTTTGAAGGCTTGAGGACCGTAAATGGTGTAGTTTTCCCAACTTTTCAGCCGCTTGCAGAGAACTACAACTTTTGGAAAACGACGACCATCGGAAAACTGTCATATCTGAGGCAGCTCTTTTGCATTCGCCGCCAAGGCTAAGGGAGTTATTTTATATTTTAATAGTTTTTTGTCAGCCGCCAAATGCTGAGTTATTATGGAACACGTTTAAGGATGACTTGTGTGAAGACTTCCTTTTCAATGAACGCAGAAGGCGTAACGATCCCGATCTACAAATTTCTGAAGATTTAATAAATCAAGGTTTGAAAAAATTGTACGACTATTATGATAATGATTAAGCAAGTAGTTAGCATTTCTTTTAAGGTTTCATTGACATCGAGGACAAAGTAATAGGCCTTTGCGAAAAAGATTTATCCAGTTTTGGGTTGCCTTTCCCAAATCGTGATATTCAATGACCGGAATGCTCCTTTGAGACGTCCATGTGACTTAAATTATTTAAATTACTACCTTCAAGCTAATATATCGAAAATGGTTTCGGATCAGCAGCTGACATATAATAAAAATCGTTGACAGCATTGTCAAGGTCAAGCATTTTTCTTAGATGCTCCTGGTGGTTGTGGAAAAACCTTTTTACTTAATCTTGTTATCGCATATACCAGATGTAAAGGTCACGTGGCGCTGGCTGAAGCATCATCGGGAATTGCAGCGACTCTTTTATCTGGTGGTCGAATAGCCCACTCCAATTTTAAATTACCATTAAACGTGTCCCTCCAAGAAGTAAAGGTTTGTTCCATTCGAAAGAACGGGTCACTGGCTAAAATAATACAAAAGGCAATTCTTAAAGTGTGGGATGAATGTACAATCAATATCGTACACTAAAAGACCTAAGATCAAATGACAAACCTTTTGGTGGGATAACCATCTTTTTTGCAGGGGATTTTCGTCAGACTTTGCCAGTAGTGGGGAAAGAAACTCGAGCTGATATTGTTAAATCGTGCTTCAAATCATAGCTATTATGGATTCACCTCGAAAAAATTGTGTCTGCGAACAAACATGAGAGCGCATCTTAACGGAACTATAAGCACATTTCCCCAGGATTTATTAAATATGGGAGATGGTAAAATTTTCACTGAGAACGATACATAACGTGAGCGAATTAATATCAGAAGTTTACCCAAATATTGAAGAGCTTTCCAGCAAGCCATATACTTGGCTATGCGAACGGGCTTTCACTTCACCAAGGAATAAGACTGTAGACGAAATAAATAACATAATTCTAGATAGAGTTCCTGGCGAAGTTAAAGAGTATATATCAAATGACACTGTTATTAATAACTAAGATGCCGTACACTATCCAATTGAATTTTTAAATTCGCTTAATCCCTCTGGCATACTGCCCCAAAATTTGGAGTTAAAAAACATATTCCAATTATTTTGCTGCGTAACCTCAAGCCACCAACTATATGCAATGGAACAAGATTACAAATACAGCGAATGCATAACAATATCCTCGAGGCAATGATCCTCACGGGCCCTGCGTCCGGAGAGATATCGTTCATACCCCGAAAACCTTTGATTCTTACGGATATGCCTTTCCAATATAAACGGTTACAAATTCCTGTGAAGGTGTCCTTTGCAGTCACAAGGCCAAACTTTCCACATTTTTGGTATTGATTTGCGTGCAGAATGTTTCACCCATGGGCAGTTGTATGTTGCAATATCGAGAACTGGCAACCCTCAAAATCAAACTATACTGCTACCTTCAGATAACAAAACTAAAAATGTAGTGTATTCGGAAGTACTTTAAGTTATAGAATTAAATAAATACCACATATGTATATAAAGAGTAGATAATTCTCTTTTGTAATATCAATAACATATCTCACGTAAATTTGTTATTATTTTGTACAACGATAAACATTCGTTTTGCGAGTTACGTCGCACAAAGGCTGTTAGTATTATATATAATAGGAAGGCAAGCCTTCATGCCAAACTTCAACATGATACCTCAATGCGTTGGATGTACATCTTGCAAAACTTAACAAATTTTTTTTTATAAAGGCCCATTTTCCATAGTTTCACTGAATTACATACTTTTTTAACCGGTTTTATTTAGCTTGGCTCCCGATAAGCTACAAGCTTAAAACTTGGGATGTAGTTCAGAACCCGATGACAATGCAATAATAAGAAAAAAACTTAGATAAGTGGCGCATGGATAGAAATATTTCAAAAAATCGTATTTGTGGTCCGATTTGGTTCATATTCGGAACACATAATACATACATGAATAGAAAGCGATCTATGAAAAAATAGCCGCTAGGTGGCGCAAGGATAGAAATATTCAAAAAAATCGTATTTGTGGTCCGATTTGACTCATATTTGGAACACATAATACATACATGAATAGAAAACGGCTTGTGAAAAAGTCGCCGCTAGCTGGCGCAAGGATCTAGATATTCAAAAATATCGTATTTGTGGTCTGATTTGGTCCATATTTGGAGCACATAATACATACATGAATAAAAAGCGACCTATTATGTCCGATTTGGCTCATATTTGGAGCAAATATTACATACAGTCCGGTAGAAGTGACATCAAAATATTTTGGATTTGCAAGAGAGACAAGCATACGTGGTGCAGGGTCGAGTAAGGTCTTTGGAAGGATTATGTATTGAGGACTTTGATTGTAACAAATTGTCAGGAAAGAGTCCTTGTAATAATGAGTCACTAAATGAACTAAATAGAATGAGAAATAATAGGCAATTAAATAAAGACTAAAAACTTGAAAAAAATAAAATAAAAAATAAAATTTTAAGTTTAACGGTTTTATTGAAAACAATACTTAAATGAAGGAAAAGCTTAAAATTATTAGTTAGGTCCTAGGTACTAGTCATCACACTCATCATCAATCTAGGGCGTTGACCAGAAAATTAAATAATTTTTAACGCTAAAAATTTAAGGCAACTTTATATGCGTTTTATTATTTTTTTCATAAAAGACATAACAGAATAAAAAATTTTGATTAATTTTTACTCCAATTTCATAAAAACTAATAAATATAGTTTACAGATGCTATCTGTGTTTTAACTTAAAAGGGACACATGATAAATAAAACTCCACTATTGTCTATAAGTTTTCGTAATATGTTTGAGGCCGATAAAACTATTTTTAATAAGGAAATTTGCTTTTTGTCCTTTCAAAAAACCCATGAATGATGTAAATTCTACATTCCACTGTCTGAGAACCTCTTTCAAGTTTTCGATATCTGGGAAATGACAGCTGGCAAATATATTTTTGGAGGGAATATTTTCATGAGATTTTCTGGGCTGGCCAAACCACTACCGATGAGTGACCCCCTGTTAAGTAAAGTTTTGAAATAAGTAATTAAGAATATGAATAAAGGAATTTGAAGTAAGAGCGTGTCTTATTATAAGTCCAAATAATTTAATATGTGCAAAATGTTGTTTTGCAGACCTATGACTGAATAGGACGGGTTTTTTTGCGCTCTAAGATAATAGCGTTTATCCTCGGACACTAGTTGAAATTTTCCTAACTTTTTGCTTTGGTAGTGTACGCTTGTGTCGCTAATTGTTTTTGGTATCAATTTATTTCGTGTCGGCCCGCTTCAGCTGTATCTAAGACAATTACGAATAATAACACTAGCTGAAATATAAATATAAACAACAATGGCGCGAAGAAATCCAGCAAGACTAGCAGTCCCCCCCTAAAACCCCTCTCACACTAGCGTCTATAATAGATAGACTTGAAAAAAAAAATTTTTAAGAGAAATTGGATGAGCAGAGAACGTTAATGATTAAACAGTTGGAACAAAATAGAGAGCAAACAGTTGAACAGTTGACCGCAATAATAGATACATTAGAAGAACGTGTAATGCAGAAAATCGGTGAGTTGAATGCTGAAATTTCCAACTTAAAGTTTGAGAGCGCATCAATAGAGAGGAGAGTCGTTGTCGTTGAAAATGTATGCTCTGATGTGCTCAGATTGCGTAATGAACTCGTTGCAGCTCAGGCCAAGCTGAATACGTTTGAAAACAGCGCTGTTGCCACTGATGTCATTATCACTGGCATCCCACACACAGCCAATGAGAGCCTGCCTGAGATTTTTAATAAAATATGCAGAGCGGCTGAGCACAAAGAACTACAGTTGCGCGAAGCTTTTCGAGTGAAGAACAAAATAAGAAATAATAAGCAAAAGCAGCCCAACAATGCATGTCCCATTATTATTAAGCTGTTCTCTGCAACTGACCGTAACGAACTATTAAAGTCTGTTGCTTTGTTTTGCAAATCGAGAAAAAAGTCACTCGCGCTCTCAGATATTGATATGCTTGGTTATGGATCCATTTTTCTACATGAAAGTCTGACGGCAAAATTGCGAGAGGTGATATCATATGCACCAGAGCTTAGGCGTAAGAAACAGCTAGCGCCAGCCTTCTCCATTCGCGGTAAAGTGTTTGTCCGTCTCAAGCAAGGCGAAGAGCCAAAGTTGGTGAGCTGTAAAGCTGAGGTTAATGCTCTTATTGGAGCGCACAGATAATGGTATTTGTAAAATTCAAACTAAGCCGTCTATTTTAACATATTTGTAATTAATTCTCCTTATTTCTAAGTTTCTTTATATTTAGTATCTCTTGCTGCTATTTCTTCTCTTTCTAATATAACCGTACTCATTTGCATTTGTTGATACAACTTCTTTTTTTGATCTTTGTCTGTACAACTTTTTTTTGCTTAAACATTAGCTAGTTGTTCTCTTATTGTATTTGAAATGTGCACTTTTACTTTGGGTTGTCTCTTACCACACACAGATTGATGTTAGTAAACCCATTAAGCAAAAAGTATCCAGAGCTAATGAAAGCTCTAACATATTGTTAGATATTTTGTGCAAGCAGTCTCTTGGTCTTCATGTAGTACATTTTAATGCTCGGGGTCTTAATGGTGATAAACTGGACTACGTTAGACATGTCTTCGAGGGTTCCCTAGTTGACGTAGTTTGCGTATCGGAAACCTGGTTTAGCCCTACTATTCCAGATTCTATCTATAGCATTCCTAACTACAACCTCATTCGCCATGACAGGTGTAACCAACGAGTAGGAGGTGTGGCAACATATTGTAAATCGTTGTTAAAAATACATGTTATAGCTAAATCTTATTCCTTGGACACTGAGTTTATTATAGCGGAAGTTCCTGATGGTGTAAAAAGCATATTAGTATCGTGTGTATATGGGGATTATGTAAGCGTTGTTTGTTGGATTCTTTTTTTGTGGAACTATCCATGTTTGTTATTGACTACGACTTTTTTGTTATTTGTGGTGATTTTATGTGAACTTATTAAAAAATGATTCCCTTTCCTCTATGCTATATGAACATGTAACTGCAGCGGGACTTTTTATAGTAAATAAAGTAGTACCTACGAGATTTGCTCATAATGCAAATCCAAGCCTCTTAGATTATTTCATAACCTCTAATATTGACCATATACTCAAATTTGACCAAATATTCTTTGTTTCCGACCATGACCTAATATTTTGTACTGTGTATGTTATGTTTAATCGTGCTCCTGTTCAAGAAAGTTTTATGTATCGTAATTTTAAGTCGATAGATGTAAATATGCTGCATCAAAGTCTACCAGCTGTGGACTGGAATGAAAGCTGGTTCTGTAGTTCTGTAGATGAAAAGCTAAAAAATTTTAATGAAAACTGATTTATATGAGAAATATGTTCCTCTTCGTAAGGCTAGAGTCAACCTATTTTGTCCCTGGTTTAATACAAAAGTGATCTCATCTATCTGTTATGTATTTATGCATTACATAAATTCTTATTTATATTACACTTCATACATATATAATAGTACCGAAATATCTAACTATACATCACTAATGTAATACGCATCATTAAGTAGCATAATATGTACTACAATGTTATGTATGTACTTGGTATGCATAAAAAGAGTGTTACTTAAATATTTGCAAAGATGTAACTTCTCACTTCGAATAGAGCGACATAAGAATAAAGAGCTAAATTAAGCGCGTTCGTCTTTCATTTCGACTAAAGGTCATAATATATTTGGCGACGAAAAAAAATTGGAATTAAAAAAATGTTTAGCAAATTAAAACAGTGAAAGTTAAGTACTTAAAGTGCATTAATAATTTTTAATAAAAGAAATTAAAAATCGTAATAGTAAATGTCGGAAGACGAAGTCGCAAATAATTCACAAGTCAAACCTGTTGTAATAAGAACAACAAAAATGATTGGCCACATGGATCCTTTCGTAATGAGAAACGACTTTGAAGAGTACGAGATGAGGCTTCAAACATTTTTCATCGTAAATGATGTGGAAAGTGCAAAGAAAGTTGCGTTTTTCATCACATACATCGGAGCAGATGCTTATTCCGTACTAAGAAAGTTGCGTTTTTCATCACATACATTGGAGCAGATGCTTATTCCGTACTAAGAAAATTGTTTTCCCCGGAAGATCCCAGCAGTAAGACCTATGAGCAGATCGTGGATGCGCTAAAAAAGTACTTCGAGCCTCCTGTAAATAAAATAGCGGAATCGTACAAGTTTTGCAAAGCGGAACAAGGGCCAAAAGCCAGGGTGGGCGTGAGCTTAGCACCTGCTAAGCGACCGTATATGTATTCTATAAGCGAGAGCATTGTGGTTTCTTCGTCAAAATCAACGACAGCTCTTTTAGTTTGATTTCGGTGGTCGTACAGTAAGGAAGTGTCGCACGCCCGCTTTAAACAGAATACCAAAGAGTGCGTGTGACACGTGCTCACCGTTCAAGCATTGAAATCAAACTAAATAAATAACTGATTATGTGCACGCTACGCGTTCGTGTATACTAACACATTCTCAATTTGGTAACCGTGTAAATGTAGTGGTGCCCATCACTGGTCAAAAGCTATAAGAGAATTCATAGTAGAACTTAAACCCATGGCGGAAAAATGTAAGTTTGAAGGATTCTTCGATAGGGCATTACGTGACAAATTTGCATGTGGTATAAAAGACAATCAACTACTATCAAGGCTTCTGAAGGAATCTGGCTTAACATTTAAAAAAGAATGCGAAATTTCTTTAAATTGGGAAATGGCTGAAGGGAAGACCAAGCAAATGAGCACAAAAGAAGAGCAGTTTAATAAGACGTGTGCAGTACGTCAAGGTCGTAGTAGATCACGCGGTCGTAGCGAAGGGTATTCAGCAGAAAATTCAAACACGAAAGGCAAGGTATGTAGTCGATGCGGTAAAACAGGGCACAATGCCGAAAAATGTATTTGCAAGAATTGGGTGTGTTTTAAGTGCAACAAAAAAGTGCACATTGCAAATCGCTGTTTATCAAATCGGAGGGACGGAAAGAAGAAAAATACTCACCTCAAAAGTGTGAATGAAATGGTAGAAGCTGCAAGCATTACAAGCATTTCCAATGAGGAAAATGTTGCCATAAAGGGTGTTTCTACTAGCAGCCCAGAGTGCGTAAAGCTGATAGTTGGTGGTAAAAATATGGAATTGGAAGTCGACACTGGCGCTTGTGTTACTATTATATCGGAAGCTAAGTATTTAGAAAATTATAATAAATTTGAGTGTAAAGTAGTGTCAAATAGATTTGTCTCAGTAACAGGTAGCTATCTCAAATGTTCTGTAAAAATTTAAGTAAATGTAAGCAAGCCACACTGTATTGAACAGCAAAAATTAGAGTTAATTGTAATCAAATCAGAAAAAGATTTTAAACCTCTACTTACTTACTTAATTGGCGCTTAACCGTCTAAACGGTTATGGCCGAAAATAAATGTAAGGCGCGATAACCTCCGAAGAGATAAAAGGCCGAGCTCCTCTTCCAATTTGCGTCGTGCTCCTCTTGATTTTCCCTACAAATTGGCCGGACGGGACCCACATGTTTTAAGCCGACTCCGAACGGCATCTGCAAGGCAGATAAGTTTTCACTGAGAGCTTTTCATGGCAGAAATACACCCGGAGCGCTTGCCAAACACTGCCGAGGGGCGACCCCGCTTAGAAAAATTTTCTTCTAATTGAAAAACTTTATTTCTAAAATTTTGATGTTGCTTTGCCCGGGGTGTGAACCCAGGGCATACGGTGTGGTAGGCGGAGCACGGTACCATCACACCACGGTGGCCGCCACGGAAATTTTAAACCTCTGCTCGGTAGAAATTGGTTAAATATTTTATACCCAAAATGGAGACATAGTTTCAATTCTATTAATGCCATTGTGAATAGAAGAGGGTCTATATTTAGGAAAGCGTATGATGTGTCGCATAAACTTAGGGACCAAGTGGAAGAGGAATTATCTAGATTATGTAGTGAAGGGATATTAATTCCCGTAACTTTTAGTGAATATGCCTCACCAATAGTAATTGTTTTCAAGCCAGGGAAGAAAATAAGAATTTGTATTGACTGTAAAGTAACGATTAATAAGTTTGTTGAGACCCATCATTATCCTCTACCGAGAATCGATGATATTTTTGCTAAGTTGGCAAATTGTAAACATTTTTGCGTCATTGATTTACCAGGAGCATATCAACAGTTAAAAATTTCGGAAAGTTCAAAGAAATATGTTACAATTAATACACATCAGGGTTTGTATCAATATACAAGATTACACTTTGGCGTGGCGAGTGCGCCATCAATTTTTCAATCCGTAATGGATCCAGTTCTTTTAGGTATACCGGGAACTTCGTGTTATTTAGACGATATTCAGATCGGAGGATATACTTTTGAAGAATGCAAAATTCGGCTTTTGCAAGTACTTGAAAAACTTAATCAATTCAATATAAAGATAAATTTGGAAAAATGTTCATTTTTTAAGAAAGAAATTAATTATTTGGGTCACACAATTTCTGAAAATGGATTGGAGCCTAATAACGAGAAAGTGGAAGGAATAGTTAAAGCACCAAGTCCAAAAAATTTAACAGAGCTGCAGTCGTATTTGGGAATGTTAAATTATTATAGCAGTTTTATTCCAAACTTATCAAGCGAATTGAAAGAGCTTTATGGTCTGTTACGCAAAGACGCAAAGTTTAGTTGGAGTAAAAATGTAGAAAACAGTTTTATAAGGTCAAAAAAATTACTTTTGAGCAATAAGCTGTTGGAATTGTATGATCCTCAAAAACCAATAATTGTATCGTGTGATGCTAGTCCATATGGCGTAGGGGCAGTATTGGCTCATCTTGTAAATGGTGTAGAAAAACCTGTTTTTTTTGCTTCAAGTACCTTAAGTCTGTCTGAGCGTAATTATTCACAAATACATAGAGAGGCTCTTGCTGTTATTTTTGGATAAAGACAATTTCATAAATATATATATGGGCACAGATTCACGTTGTGTAGTGACAACGAAGCTTTAAAACAAATTTTTAATCCAAATAAAGACACGTATCTAGACTTCAATGATGGGCGGTTATGTTATCAATATATGATTATGAATTTAAGTACCGTCCTGCTAAACATAATACACCAGCAGATGCTATGTCACGTCTACCATTGAATGATGACACACGTATATAATCAGTGCATAATTTGTCAGACGCAATAGATTTGCCCATTAGTGTAGATAATATACAAAATTACACTAATAACGACAAAGTTTTATCAAAAGTTATAAGTTATGTAAAAGGTAAATATTACGCCAGATCTCAAAAGTTGGTTCATTATATGCAAAAGTTTATCTAGTGATAATTACTGTTTATACTACCGGGATAGAGTAGTAATACCTGAAAAATGGCAAAACGAGGTACTTAAGATTCTACATGAAAATCATGATGGAATCGTTAGAATGAAAATGTATGCAAGAAGTTCAGTTTGGTGGCCAAAAATAGATAGTAGCACAGAAAGCCACGTTTTTGTTGTTGTTGTAGCGATAAGGTTGCTCCCCGAAGGTTTTGAGGAGTGTTATCGATGTGATGGTCCTTTGCCGGATACAGATCCGGTACGCTCCGTTAACACAGCACCATTAAGGTGCTAGCCCGACCATCTCGGGAACGATTTATATGGCCACATTAAACCTTCAGGCCATTCCCCCCCTCCCAACCCTCAAGTTCCATGAGGAGCTTGGGGTCGCCAGAACCTCGTCTGTTAGTGAAACGGGATTCGCCGAAGGTGAAGTTGAC
Organism: Eurosta solidaginis; assembly: GCF_040869045.1. Lineage (NCBI taxonomy): Eukaryota > Metazoa > Arthropoda > Insecta > Diptera > Tephritidae > Eurosta > Eurosta solidaginis. Next base: position 91,798,601 of record NC_090324.1, read on the forward strand.
AATTGGGTTGGAGAAGCTATATATTGCGCTACACAACCCCTTGAAGTCCCTAAACAACCCCTTTAAGAAGCCACGTAAAAAGTTGTTTGGTTTGCCAGTCTACGCAAAAAATTCCAAAAGTAAATAGCCCGAAATTAACGAACCTTTTGAAAGAGTTCATTTAGATTTTTTTATTTTGAATCTAAAACATTTTACATTTTTATTGATTCTTTTAGCAAATATATTGCTGTCAAATACTTGCCGAAAACAGATGCAATTAGTTTAACTAACAATTAGCAATCAGTTTTTAGAATTACGCAAAAGTTTTAGTTACGGACAATGGTCCGCCATTCTCTTCTTATCAATTTGAACGTGCGTTTGTACGTTATGGGTATCAAATGAAAGGTGTTAATGAGTATTTTAAAAGGGAGTAATCCTTAGTTCCATAGGTGGACGCCGTTTCGAGATATCGCCATAAAGGTGGAGCAGGGGTGGCCCTAGAATTTGTTTGTACAATATGAGTATCAAAATAAAGGTGTTAATGAGTATTTTAAAAGGGAGTAATCCATAGTTCCATAGGTGGACGCCGTTTCGAGATATCGCCATAAAGGTGAGCCAGGGGTGACTCTAGAATTCGTTTGTGCAATATGGGTATCAAACGAAAGGAGTTAATGAGTATTTTAAAAGGGAGTGGGCCTTAGTTCTATAGGTGGACGCCTTTTCGAGGTATCGAATAAAGGTGGACCAGGGGTGACTCTAGACTTTGTTTGTACGATATGGGTATCAAATGAAAGGTGCTAATGAGTATTTTTAAAAGGGTGTGGGCCTTCGTTCTATAGGTGTTCGCCTTTTCGAGATATCGCCATAAAGGTGGACCAGGGGTGACTTTAGAATATGTTTGTACGATATGGGTATCAAATGAAAGGTGTTAATGAGTATTTTAAAAGGGCGTGGGGCTTAGTTCTATAGGTGGCCGCCTTTTCGAGATATCGCCATAAAGGTGGACCAGGGGTGACTCTAGAATGAGTTTGTACGATATGGGTATCAAATTAAAGGTATTAATGAGAGTTTTAAAAGGGAGTGGTGTGAAGGCGTTTTCCAGAAATCGACCAAAATGTGGACCAGGGTGACCCAGAACATCATCTGTTGGATACCGCTAATTTATTTATATATGTAATACCTGCCAAGATTTTAAGGGTTTTTTATTTCGCCCTGCAGAACTTTTTCATTTTCTTCTACTTAATATGGTAGGTGTTACAACCATTTTATAAAGTTTTTTCTAAAGTTATATTTCGCGTCAATAAAACAATCCAATTACCTTACCATGTTTCATCCCTTTTTTCGTATTTTGTATAGAATTATGGAACTTTTTTAATTTTTCGTAATTTTCGATATCGAAAAAGTGGGCGTGGTCATAGTCGGATTTCGTTCGTTTTTCATACCAAGATAAAGTGAGTTCAAGTAAGCACGTGAACTAAGTTCATTAAAGATATGTCGATTTTTGCTCAAATTATCGTGTTAACGGCCATGCGGAAGGACAGACGGACGACTGTGTATAAAAACTGGGCGTGGCATCAACCGATTTCGCCCATTTTCACAGAAAACAGTTAACGTCATAAAATCTATGCCCAAAAAGGATTGGTTAATTTTTGTTCGAATTATGGCGTTAAAAGTATCCTAGACTTATTAAATGAAAAAGGGCGGAGCCACGCCCATTTTGAAATTTTCTTTTATTTTTGTATTTTGTTGCACCATATCATTACTGGAGTTGAATGCAAATTTAAAGATATTAAATTTTTTGTTAAAATTTGACTTTCAAAAAAAATTTTTTTTTTAAAGTGGGCGTGGTCCTTCTCCGATTTTGCTAATTTTTATTAAGCTTACATATAGTAATAGGTGTAACGTTCCTGCCAAATTTCATCATGATATCTTCAACGACTGCCAAATTACAGCTTGCAAAACTTCTAAATTACCTTCTTTTAAAAGTGGTCGGTGCCACGCCCATTGTCCAAAATTTTACTAATTTTCTATTCTGCGTCATAAGTTCAACTCATCTACCAAGTTTCGTCGCTTTAGCTGTCTTTTGTAATGAATTATCGCACTTTTTCGGTTTTTCGAAATTTTCAAGCAAAACTAAATAAAATTTTAATATGATATAACAATACGCCTTGTACAACAACAAATAAAAGTCCATCAAGCCTTGTATTTTCATATGTACCTAGGACATTTTAAATTCCTTACAAGAGAAAGTTACATTTAACACAAAAGAAAATAAAGTTATAACTTATCAAAATAAGGATCAATCTAACAAATCTAAATTATGTGAAATCAAATTTAACAATTACGGAAGGCTGAGTTCGGGTGTAACCGAACATTACATACTCAGCTGAGAGCTATGGAGACAAAATAAGGGAAAATCACCATGTAGGAAAATGAACCTAGGGTAACCCTGGAATGTGTTTGTATGACATGTGTATCAAATGGAAGGTATTAAGGAGTATTTTAAGAGGGAGTGGGCCATAGTTCTATAGGTGGACGCCATTTAGGGATATCGCCATTAAAGCGGACCAGGCCTGAGTGTAGAATTTGTTTGTACATGGGTATCAAATGAAAGATGTTAATGAGAATTTTAAAAGGCGTGGGCTTAGTTCTATAGGTGGACGCCTTTTCGAAATATCGCCATAAAGGTGGACCAGGGGTGACTCTAGAATTTGTTTGTACGATATGGGTATCAAATGAAAGGTGCTAATGAGTATTTTAAAAGGGAGTGTGCCTTAGTTCTATAGGTGGACGCCTTTTTGAGATATCGCCATAAAGGTGAACCAGGGATGACTCTAGAATTTGTTTGTACGATATGGGTATCAAATGAAAGGTGTTAATGAGTATTTTAAAACCGCGTGGGCCTTAGTTCTATAGGTGGACGCCTTTTCGAGATATCGCCATAAAGGTGGACCAGGGGTGACTCTAGAATTTGTTTGTACGATATATGGATCAAATTAAAGGTGTTAATGAGTATTTTAAAAGGGAGTGGACCTTAGTTCTATAGGTGGACGCCTTTTCGAGATATCGCCATAAAGGCGGACCAGGGGTGACTCTAGAATGCGTTTGTACAATATTGGTATCAAACGAAAGGTGTTAATGAGTATTTTAAAAGGAAGTGGACCTTAGTTCTATGGGTGGACGCCTTTTCGAGATATCGCCATAAAGGTGGACCAGGGGTGACTCTAGAATTTGTTTGTACGATATGGGTATCAAATGAAAGGTGTTAATGAGTATTTTAAAAAGGAGTGGGCCTTAGTTCTATAGGTGGACGCCTTTTCGAGATACCGTTATAAAGGTGTACCAGGGTTGACTCTAGAATGCGATTGTACAATATAGGTATTAAACGAAAGTTATAATGAGTATTTTAAAATGGAGTGGGCCTTAGTTCTATTGGTGGACGCCTTTTCCTGAATGAATGAATGAATGAATGAATATCGCCATAAAGGCGGACCAGGGGTGACTCTATAATGTGTTTGTACGATATGGGTATCAAATTAAAGGTATTAATGAGGGTTTTAAAAGAGAGTGGTGGTAGTTGTATATGTGAAGGCGTTTTCGTGATATCGAACAAAATGTGGACCAGGGTGACCCAGAACATCATCTGTCGGGTACCGCTAATTTATTTATATATGCAATACCACGGACAGTATTCCTGCCATGATTCCAAGGGCTTTTGATTTCGCCCTGCAGAACTTTTGCATTTTCTTCTACTTAATATGGTAGGTGTCACACCCATTTTACAATGTTTTTTTCTAAAGTTATATTTTGCGTCAATAAACCAATCCCATTACCATGTTTCATCCCTTTTTTCGTATTTGGTATAGATTTATATAATTTTTTTAATTTTTCGTAATTTTCGAAATCGGAAAAGTGGGCGTGGTCATAATCGGATTTCGGCCATTTTTTACACCAGTACAAAGTGAGTTCAGATAAGTACGTGAACTGAGTTTAGTAAAGATATATCGATTTTTGCCCAAGTTATCGTGTTAACGGCCGAGCGGAAGGACAGACCGTCGACTGTGTACGAAAACTGGGCGTGGCTTCAACCGATTCCGCCCTTTTTCATAGAAAACAGTTATCGTCCTAGAGTCTAAGCCCCTACCGAATTTCACAAGGATTGGTAAATTTTTGTTCGGCTTATGGCATTAAAAGTATCCTAGACAAATTAAATGAAAAAGGGCGGAGCCACGCCCATTTTGATTTTCTCTTTTATTTTTGTATTTTGATGCACCATATCATTGCTGGAGTTGAATGTTGACATAATTTACTTATATACTGTAAAGATATTACATTTTTAACCAAACAATTTTTTTTTTAAAGTGGGCGTGGTCGTTCTCTAATTTTACATATATTTATTAAGCATACATATAGTAATAGGAGTAACGTTCCTGCCAAATTTCATCATGATATCGTCAACGACTGCCAAATTACAGCTTGCAAAACTTTTAAAATTTTATTTATTTTCTATTCTGCGTCATAAGTTCAACATACCTACCAAGTTTTATCGCTTTATCCTTCCTCGGTAATGAATTATCGCACTTTTTGTGTTTTTCGAAATTTTCGATATTGAAAAAATGGGCGTGGTTATAGTCTGATTTCGTTCATTTTAAATAGCGATCTGAGATGAGTACCCAGGAACCTACATACCAAATTTCATCAAGATACCTCAAAATTTACTCAAGTTATCGTGTTAACGGACGGACGGACGGTACTGATGATTTTGATATATGGAAGTCTATATCTATATCGATTCCTTTATACCTGTACAACCAACCGTTATCCAATCAAAGTTATTATACTCTGTGAGCTCTTCTCAACTGAGTATAAACAAGTAAGGAAGGTTAAGTTCGGGTGTAACAGAACATTACATACTAAGTTGAGAGCTTTGGTGACAACATAAGGGAAAATAACCATGTAGGAAAATGAACCGAGGGAAACCCTGCAATGTGTTTGTATGACATGTGTATGAAATGAAAGGCATTAAAGAGTATTTTATGAGGGAGTGGGCCATAGTTCTATAGGTGGACGCCATTTAGGGATATAGCCATAAAGGTGGATCAGGGTTGACTCTAGAATGTGTTTGTACCTTATGGGTATCAAATGAAAGGTGTTAATGAGTATTTTAAAAGGGAGTAATCCTTAGTTCCATAGGTGGACGCCGTTTCGAGATATCGCCATAAAGGTGGACCAGGGGTGACTCTAGAATGCGTTTGTACGATATGGGTATGAAATGAAAGGTGTTAATGAGTATTTTAAAAGGGAGTAATCCTTAGTTCCATAGGTGGACGCCGTTTCGAGATATCGCCATAATGGTGGACCAGGGGTGACCCTAGAATTTCTTTGTACAATATGGGTATCAAAAGAAAGGTGTTAATGAGTATTTTAAAAGGGAGTAATCCTTAGTTTCATAGGTGGACGCCGTTTCGAGATATCGCCATAAAGGTGGACCAGGGGTGACCCTAGAATTTGTTTGTACAATATAGGCATCAAGCGAAAGGTGTTAATGAGTATTTTAAAAGGGAGTGGGCCTTAGTTCTATAGGTGGACGCCGTTTCGAAATATCGCCATAAAGGTGGACCAGGGGTGACTCTAGAATGTGTTTGTACGATATGGGTATCAAATTAAAGGTATTAATGAGGGTTTTAAAAGGGAGTGGTGGTTGTTGTATAGGTGGTCGCATTTTCGAGATATCGCCATAAAGGTGGACCAAGGGTGACCCTAGAATTTGTTTGTATAATATGGGTATCAAAAGAAAGGTGTTAATGAGTATTTTAAAAGGGAGTAATCCTTAGTTCCATAGGTGGACGCCGTTTCGAGATATCGCCATAAAGGTGGAGCAGGGGGGCCCTAGAATTTGTTTGTACAATATGAGTATCAAAATAAAGGAGTTAATGAGTATTTTAAAAGGGAGTGGGCCTTAGTTCTACAGGTGGACGCCTTTTCGAGGTATCGCAATAAAGGTTGGCCAGGGGTGACTCTAGACTTTGTTTGTACGATATGGGTATCAAATGAAAGGTCCTAATGAGTATTTTTAAAAGGGAGTGGGCCTTCGTTCTATAGGTGTTCGCCTTTTCGAGATATCGCCATAAAGGTGGACCAGGGGTGACTTAAGAATATGTTTGTACGATATGGGTATCAAATGAAAGGTGTTAATGAGTATTTTAAAAGAGCGTGGGGCTTAGTTCTACAGGTGGACGCCTTTTCGAGGTATCGCAATAAAGGTTGGCCAGGGGTGACTCTAGACTTTGTTTGTACGATATGGGTATCAAATGAAAGGTGCTAATGAGTATTTTTAAAAGGGAGTGGGCCTTCGTTCTATAGGTGTTCGCCTTTTCGAGATATCGCCATAAAGGTGGACCAGGGGTGACTCTAGAATGAGTTTGTACGATATGGGTATCAAATTAAAGGTATTAATGAGAGTTTTAAAAGGGAGTGGTGTGAAGGCGTTTTCCAGAAATCGACCAAAATATGGACCAGGGTGACCCAGAACATCATCTGTTGGATACCGCTAATTTATTTATATATGTAATACCATGAAAGATTTTAAGGGTTTTTTATTTCGCCCTGCAGAACTTTTTCATTTTCTTCTACTTAATATGGTAGGTGTTACAACCATTTTATAAAGTTTTTTCTAAAGTTATATTTCGCGTCAATAAAACAATCCAATTACCTTACCATGTTTCATCCCTTTTTTCGTATTTGGTATAGAATTATGGCATTTTTTTCATTTTTCGTAATTTTCGATATCGAAAAAGTGGGCGTGGTCATAGTCGGATTTCGTTCGTTTTTCATACCAAGATAAAGTGAGTTCAAGTAAGCACGTGAACTAAGTTCATTAAAGATATGTCGATTTTTGCTCAAGTTATCGTGTTAACGGCCATGCGGAAGGACAGACGGACGACTGTGTATAAAAACTGGGCGTGGCATAAACCGATTTCGCCCATTTTCACAGAAAACAGTTAGCGTCATAAAATCTATGCGCCTACCAAATTTCAAAAGGATTGGTTAATTTTTGTTCGACTTATGGCGTTAAAAGTATCCTAGACAAATTAAATGAAAAAGGGCGGAGCCACGCCCATTTTGAAATTTTCTTTTATATTTGTATTTTGTTGCAACATATCATTACTGGAGTTGAATGTTGACATAATTTATTTATATACTGTAAAGATATTAAATTTTTTGTTAAAATTTGACTTTCAAAAATTTTTTTTAAAAGTGGGCGTGGTCCTTCTCCGATTTTGCTAATTTTTATTAAGCGTACATATATTAATAGGTATAACGTTCCTGCCAAATTTCATCATGATAATTTCAACGACTGCCAAATTACAGCTTGCAGAACTTCTAAATTACCTTCTTTTAAAAGTGGGCGGTGCCACGCCCATTGTCCAAAATTTTACTAATTTTCTATTCTGCGTCATAAGTTCAACTCACCTACCAATTTTCGTCGCTTTAGCTGTCTTTTGTAATGAATTATCGCACTTTTTCGGTTTTTCGAAATTTTCGATATCGAAAAAGTGGGCGTGGTTATAGTCCGATATCGTTCATTTTAAATAGCGATCTGAGATGAGTGCTCAGGAACATACATACAAAATTTCTTCAAGATACCTCAAAATTTACTCAAGTTATCGTGTTAACGGACGGACGGACGGACGGACAGACGGACATGGCTCAATCAAATTTTTTTTCGATCCTGATTATTTTGATATATGGAAGTCTATATCTATCTCGATTCCTTTATATATGTAAAACCAACCGTTATCCAATCAAACTTAATATACTCTGTGAGCTCTGCTCAACTGAGTATAAAAAAAAACAACAATGTAATACGCATCACTAAGTAGCATAATATGTACTGCAACGTTATGTATGTACTTGGTTTGCGTAAAAAGAGTGTTAAGTACCTAAATATTTGCAAAGATGTAACTTCTCACTTCGAATAGAGCGACATAAGAATAAAGAGCTAAATTAAACGCGCGTTCGTCTTACATTTCGACTCAAGGTCATAATACTATCAACTTGCGGAATAAATTATACCGGAAGTGGAGGAGGAGAATGACAGATGATGCCTGGTCCCATTATAAAGCTGCCAGAAACAAAGCTACATTTCTTATAAGGCAAGAAAAAAGAAGGTATTGTAGTGCTAAACTGGATCCGTCGCTTCCTTCAACATGTCTATGGCGGAACCTAAAAAATCTGAAGGTACAGGTTTTAAGCCAAAGTACAGTTGTTCCACTGCGATGATGAAAGTCCTTGACGATGTAAGAGTAAAGTTTGATGATGGGTCGTTAACGCTTGTATGCCTTTTGGACTTCTCTAAAGCATTTGACATGGTTGACCATAATATTTTACATATGAAGCTTGAAAATTATTTTGGATTTTCGGACAACTGCCTAAAACTTATGATGAGCTATCTTAGTGGCAGAGTACAAAAGGTAAAGGGAAAGATCACATATTCTAATTTCAAGGCGGTATCAGCTGGTGTTCCGCAGGGGTCTGTCCTAGGGCCTCTTTTGTTCAGTCTATTTGTCAATGATGTTTTCTCAGTGTGTAAATATGTTAATATGCATGCATATGCCGATGACATTCAAGTGTATTTGGCTAACCGAATTAGTCTTGTTGAGGATTTATGTTATAAGGTAAATTGTGATTTGTCTGCTATATCGCAATGGGCAAGTGATAACAGTTTAAGCCTAAATACGTCTAAGTCGTTTGTGTTGCCAATATGTAATAGTGTAGTGAGTTTCGAAAATACTCCAGAATTGTTTATTGGCAGTAGTGCTCTGCAGTTCGCAAACAAAATTAGAAATTTAGTTTTCGTCATCAATTCTAGGTTGACCTGTTCCGATCACATTAATAGTGTTGTAAGTAATGTATACTGCGTTCTGCGTAGACTGAGAATGTCTGCATCATTTACACCGGTAGAAACCAGGCATAAATTAGCCATACAGCTTATCATTCCTCATATAACATACGCCGAACTTGTCTACAGCAAGCTTGACTCAACTTCTGCCCACAAAATCAATGTCCTATTTAATAATGTTACCCGTTATGTTTATGGTCTGAAAAAGTTTGATCATCCCTGAGTCTGTTAGATCTATGCTGAATAGGAGTAACTACAAGGCAACAGTCCTCAATTACTTTAAGTCCTGTTAGTGAGTGCGATTATAACTACTTCAAGTCTGTCTGTCTTAGCTAACCTCTATATCCTTCTCTCTCTATCTCTTTTACTTATTCTTATTATACACTTTTTTTTATTTATTTATTAATGTATATAATTTTTCTTGTTAGATATAAGATCATTTAATTATAGTTCTAATCGATGTTACCCATTTTATGGTAATTAATTTAAGCTGATTGATGTACTTTTAAAAGACCACTGTCTTATATGTACTATGTGTTATTAAATAAATAAATAAATAAATAATCCTTATTCAACCGCGTTATTATAACAGCTTATGTAAGCCTGATTTTGGCAGGGCTATATAAAAGCCTTATATGAAAGGTCCTAATATAGCAAGTGGTTACTTTTAGTAAGGGTAGGTAAGCCTCGTTTTGTTGGTCCATAAGCCTTATAATAAAGTTGTTATGTTCTCCCTTATGGCTTATAACCATTCCTTACGTTAGTTTTATTTTATGTGGGCTATAAACATTATACCTATATGACACTACTTCATTTTATCTGTATTTTTCTTGTATTTTCTCTTATATTTTTTGTTGACCTCCCTCCTAATATGGTTTCAGTACTGGTAAAAGTGTAAACTATATTTCAAAAAACTAACGAAATACAAGCAAAATACAACCTAGTTTATTAAAAAAAAAAAAGGAACCCGTTTGTACTTCAATCGATTTTTTTGACATTCGGCCCTTTTTTTATTTTTTCTGACAAATAAAAATTTTGTTTTTAGTTTCGATATTTTGTGCATAAAAACACAACTTAAATCAACTTTCTTGTGAAAAAAGTAAACCATCAGACACCGAAATAATTTTATTTGCATTGTTTTTATTGGTAAAAATGTTAATGTAAAAATAATATTTAAAACATAAGCAAAAAAATGTCAAACTCACTAATTTTGCGGGAATAGTGGTCTCGCTTTCTCATTGTAGATAAAGTTTTGTCCGTTTTTCTAGTTTGAAATCCAAGACAAAATGATGTAGCGTCATATAGGTATTACACACAGTGGTATTTGAAATAAATTGTATGCCTGTTGACATAAATACAGAAAAAAGGGAGTTTTCCTATTCGTGTGGGTGCGATTTGCAATCGGTTCATTCTCCGTTTAACGCAGTATATATCTATCATTGCATATTTTTTTTGTCTACACGTGGGCATAGAAAACCAGTTAAATGTTTCTAAAATAAAAATTTCAATTTCGCTCGAAAGTAGTTTCGAAGCAGATGAAAAAGTCAATCGAATCGAGTGACAATCAGACGTAACAAAAATGATATTAGGTTGATGTTGCCTTAATAAAGTTGCTACGCCTTGATTTCTGCCTACCATAATGCCAGCATTATCCGTTCCTTAGCCCCTCGAATTTTTAACATATAGCCCAAATTCATCCAATGTTCTTAAAATTGAATCTACGCCAAACTGTTCGAACTATCGAGATTTTCTAAAAATTAAAAAAAAGCTTAAAAGAGCTAAACAATTTCTGAAAAAGCTGAAAAAAGCTTAAAGCTAAATTTCAACTTTCATGCAAAACTGAGAAAAGAAGCTAAATCTAGCTGTAAAAAAGCTAAAATGGCAACACTGATAATAATTAGGACAACCTCTATGGTAAGTGTCAATATGACATTTTCAACGGCTTAAAACATTTAAATAAAATTGGCGAATTCATGCTCAATTTTAAGAAGATTGCAAAATGTCTGTTCTTTTAGTCATAAATTCAACCAATATATCGAATTCCAGCACCCTATCTATCTTTGGTAATGAATAACCGCAACTTTTCACATTTTTCGAAATTTCGATATCGCCTTTTTTTCAATTTCAACAAACGTAACGTCAAAGGCTTAGGATTTATGGCTTAGAAGACTTTCAAATTTTCTTCTTAATATAGGCGGTGCCCCGACCATATTTCAAATTTTTTGCATATTTCTTTTTCTATTCATAAAGCTAACCCACTTATATAGTTTCATCAGTTTATGCGTCGTTGGTAATGAATTATCGCATTTTATTCATTTTTCGTTATTGAAAAAGTGGGCATGGTTATCATGCGATTTTTGGATGTAAGATAGGCGGTAGCGTAATGCCATCGACGAGGATGTCCAATATGGTCGAAATTTGCAGTGCCCATGTTGTAAATAAGGTCGCCGATGATTTGGTCGGTGATAATGTCAGGTTTCTCGAGGCGAAAAAACTGGAGAGATCAGGGAGATAGCTGTTCCTTTTATTACAAAGCTCGTCGATGTGTGGGCCATGGCCTGTGGCCATTAGTGTGGAGTCATCGGCGTAGGATACAATAGTGACTCCTTCTGGTGGTGAAGGCAGCTTGGATATGTAGAAGCTAAACAAAAGTGGGGATAGGATACCACCCTGGGGTACCCCTTGTTTAATTCTTCCTTGGTCTAGATGTTATGTTCATGGATTGCACCGTTATTTGCCGACCAGACAGATACATTGCGTTCACCTTTTGAGACTGGAGGAAGGAAGAACCCTTCCAAGTCTTGCAGTAACGTGCCGTAGTTGACCGTACCAAATTTTGCTTACTACTGCTTAATATGGCTTAGCATGAACGATGGCATATTCAACCTCTTTGGCGGTAATGATAATTGGGAACGCGCTGTGTTTATGCTTGTGTGCTGGTCTGTTGGCCCGCCGCCGTCGGCCTTTGTCAACAGTAGAAAGCATTACATATTGTCGGCAGAAAGAGCTCGCGCATTTTTTCATTGTTATTAGTCGGGTTCTATAGGGACTTTACCATGGACCATAGCTTACCTACACCAGCAGAGAGGTTACAATTCTTTAAGTGATCCTCCCATTTCCACCGCTTGTGTTCATCTACATTCAATCTGATGCGTTGGTTTATATCCCTTATTTGGGGGTCGCCGGGGTCGTGCTGTCTTATAAGATCACGTTCTCTCGCTAGATTTGCGGCCTCCGCTGGAAAATGAGGTGGAACTTCCACTTTCCTTTTTTAAAAATGAAAATGTAATGAAGTCGGCGCATCGCTCGAGCAAAGGAGTATGGGTAGGTGGTCGGATGCCAATGTTACCATATGCTGCCAATTTACGCCGTTTACGAGTGCTGCGCTCACTATTGAAATATCTGGCGAACTCTGACAGATTCTTACCATGCGAGTGGGGGCATCTCCGTTTATCGTGCAGAACGTCGTTTCTTCTATTTGTTCCGCCAACATCTCGCCTCTGCTGTCCACCTGTAGGTTAGAATGCCACAGATCGTGGTGGGCATTAAAATCGGCTAAGATATTACGATTTTCGCCATTGAGTAGTGCGCTGATGTCAAGGCAGTATCAACTGGGCCAACAGGTAACAGGAAGGATGTAGATGTTGATGATTTCTAAATTTGCATCGGTTGACCGGACAGATATACACTGTCCATTCGGCCAATATCGGGATCAAATAGATGAATGGTGGGTGATAAATTCGAGACCTCCTCCATTTGCTGCTAAGCCGCACACTACGGGACGCCCTACGGCATGAACAGCAAGTTGCAACAAAATATTTTTAAAAGTTACGGGGAGGACGGGTTTTCGGGTCTAGCGGCTAACATGCCGTCCGTTGTAACCATCCCTTACACGTGACACACTGACAAGAGTGTGACCGTCTTGAAAAGATTCTATTCCGGCAAACGCAGCAAAATCATTTCTCTGGACCGGGATCAGATACAGGCCCTGGATTGGATTCGATACCGAGTCCCGCTGCAAGGATCTGCTGGGAGGATGACAATTTGTGGGAGGGACGTAACAAATTAAATGGGGTTACACTGAAATGACCGAGTTGCTCTGGTACATAGAAACGGCTGCCTTGGGAAGCGTTCAAATTTGCGTCGTCCTCCTTTTTACTTTTACCAACAAATTGGCGAGACGTTACTTATTCTGTACGGTAGCTGCATAGCAACTGAAAATTCATCAAGAAATTTCTCATTGCAGAAATGCTGCCGATCCCGCTTAGGAACATTTTTTTTAATTGAAAAACTTGTTTATAAATGTTTGAAGTTGTTTTGTCCGGGACTTGGCGAAGCATGCGCCCACTACCCCCCGGCAACTGCCGTGATCGAATATTTCTTGTTTATTTTCTGTCTTAACTTTGAGTCGGTATGCCCATGAGTATGTCAACTCGTATAATGCTGATGCCAAGCCTGATTACAAGTGTTTATCTAGTATAAAACTAACAGTTTCGACTGCAGGGAAGTTATCCGCATGCTAAGTGAAGTAAACTTTAATGTTCCTGCTCGGCCAACTAGAAATTTTAAGCCCATTTTCCTGACACAATAAAGCACCAATTTCGAATTACATAAATGAGTTCTTTCGAGGTCTGTGTCAGGATTATATATTTCACTCAAGCGTAATTGATAGTTCGCAATAACTTTTTAGCATTAAACAATCTTCTTTCCTCTCTTAATAATTAGCAATTCACTTTTCCTACTAGCCTGATTACTATTCTTTTCTAACTTTTTATATGTCAGTAGTAATTAATCTAACTTTCTAGTGTTTTATTCAGCTGATGAGTTTAACAATTCTCTGCAGATAAGCAGTTTTAGATCTCGACGCTTAACAAATCCCTGCGTCATGCGGATGTGCCACTCTTGTCGGTTGGGCGGGCTTTGGAGGGTAAAATCGTTGCGAATTATTATTATTATTATTAAGGTAATGCAATTTTATTTATCTACGATCCTTATAAAGATATTTTATTATATTATGACTTTTATTAGGCCTCGATGCACTGCAAACTTTATTTAGATCTATTGTGCTTGACCTTTCAGATTATTATGGCTGAAACAAATATATCACTTACTTGGCGCCTGGAAGAAACTGACAGCGTAGTTGGCTGTATTTATTTTGAAGGTAAACACCAGACAGGCGTATCAGTCGTCGCATCCATTATACTTTGCCAGTTTTCTACTTTTAACGTACCTCAACCACGTCACATATGTTGCAATTTATTTTTTGCCATTTTGAAAAATTGGTGTTTAAAATTAACTGATGGTATTAGTTGGACAACTGTTATTATGTTGTTAATGATGTAGATTTCATTATTGCTAAATAAAAATACTTATGTGTCTCAAATGGAAATCGGTAGGCTATTACTGCTTGAGCTTTCAGCATATTACATATTTTATATAAAAGTAAGTACCGTTGTTATGTGATTTGATTTATTTATCTCAGATACATTTCTTACTATCCGTAAAATCAGTTTGCTCAGTTTTGTGACGACAACTTAAACATTAACTTCGGACCAATACCACTCGTGAAACTGATTTTCTCAACACTGGGCGGTGTCATGCACTTTTTAAAATTTTCTAAAAGTTTTAATTAAAATCAGACTTATCAATCCTCATGTGATATTAGGTTTTTGAGGTGCAATATTTACTGAATGATCACTTGGCCCACGCTCGATTTTGTAAATGAGGGGCAGGAAACCATATACAAAATTTCAGTAAGATATCTAAAATGTATCAAGTTAACGTGTTCGCAGGCCATTATTATATATGTAAGTCTGTATTTATCTCTATACATTTATGGAGTTACGAATAGAATGGACAGTTGAGTATAAAAAATATTTTCAGATGTGATACTTTTAATCTACATAAACTTTTAAAATTTTAGAAAATGCAAAGAAGTGGAACGCTAAACTTCCCCAAATCGTCATCCCTAGTGTATTAATATATGTATATTGTAAATTTGTTACTGTAGAAATATCCGCAGGCTGGTGAGAGTTGTGTTACATATATGTATACTCTAAGCCGCTTTTGATCTTTATTTGGTACTTTAATACTAAGCGCTGGCACGTGCCCACATTTTAAGATGCTATTTGGAATTTTGACATTGTTAACATTTTAACATATGTATGCCCCACTAGGAACAGTCCGCATTTGTAGAATGCTAAGTTATCTTTTTAACTCAGAGTTACCTTCTCATGAGGAGTTTAATTTCTACAACTTTGACAAATTTTGAAATTAACACTGAGTTAAAAAAGGGTTGAGCTTAATTTTTGATTTTGCTTTTTTTAACGAAAAATAAAAAATATTTAAGAGCTGGGTGTGAGACGTAAAAAAAAAGTTGAATAAACGGATAATACTAGAAGGAGTGTGGGTCTGATTTACTTAATCTCACACCTTCGGGTCTACTCATTTTGCTTATCAGTTTTAATAATGGTGGATGGAGCTGACAGTGCAACATAAGATAACAAAGTATGTAGATATGTTTTTTTTGTATTTGTATTAAAAATTTAACTAGGCGAAGGGCAGAGTGCAAGCGATGATTCCCGCTTTAGGGCAGAGATAGAAACTATGGGCCAGCGGGTTAGGGGATCAGAATATACCCGCGGTAGGTATGTCTGTCGTAAGAGGCGACTAAAATACCAAATTCAAGGGGCTGTGTAGCGCAACCCTTCAGGGTTCTCCAAACCCAATTGTCAACCTTACCTATCCGCGGCGAATCCTGTTTCACTAACAGACGAGGCTCTGGCGACCCCAAGCTCCTCATGGAACTTGGGGGTGGGGAGGGAGGTAATGGACTGAAGGTTTAATGTGGCCACAGAAATCGTTCCCGAGATGGTCGGGCTAGTACCTTAATGGTGCTGTGATACCGTAGCGTACCGGATCTGTATCCGGCAAAGGACTATCACATCGATAACACTCCCAAAAGCCTTCGGAGAGCAACCTTATCGCTACAACAAAAACAACAACATGGGCCATGTTCTTATGTAAACTTTGAGGTTTATCCGTCAGATAAAAACATTTTTTGTAAACAAAATTTGTGCTTATAGGGCAGATAAATTTAAATTTCACATGAGAAAACGGCCGTATGCCCCTTAAGTATATTGTCAAAGCACTTTAAATGCTTGGTTTCACCCAAAAGCGGTGCCGCTATATTACGACCGCTAAAGAGCGGCCGATATACCCACCGTTTTCAGCGGCACCGCTTTGTTAGAACCTAGGAACGCTTACGGCAGACGACTCGCGAAACTTAATTTTTATTGTTGCATGTTTTTTTAGCTTCTTCATTATTTTTTTTAAATGCGTATGTGCAAAAAAAAAAAAAACATATTCAAAAAAATTCAACTTCAAAAATGGTGTTTATTATATAAATAGTGTCAAATAT
Source organism: Eurosta solidaginis (assembly GCF_040869045.1). NCBI lineage: Eukaryota > Metazoa > Arthropoda > Insecta > Diptera > Tephritidae > Eurosta > Eurosta solidaginis. Next base: position 91,814,902 of record NC_090324.1, read on the forward strand.
TTGTTAAAATGTTCACCGCATTCAGTAAAGCGGTGGGAAAAAACGTTGACGAATGAACTGGTACGGTCGTGACGGGCGTAATATATATCGCCCTACCGCTATATTACGTTAACGCTCGAAGCGGTGCCGTTACATAGCGGTAGAGTGCGTTGTCAAAAACATCGCAATGTAAAAGTAATTATGTGGAAACTAAGAATACGGTGAAGTTCACCTCAACGTAATAAAGCGGCAGCGCAATAAATATTACGGCCGTCATGACGGTAGAAACTCGTTCAGCAACATTTTGCTAACCGCTATGCTGAAAGCGGTGAACATTGTGTCAAATATTTGAAAAATAAACAAAAATTCAGACCATTTTTCGAGGGAACCAAGCTTTTACAGTGAACTTCACCGTCTTCTAAGTTTCCACACAATTACTTTTACATTGCGACGTTTTTGACAACGTACTCTACCGCTATGTAACGGCCGCTAAATAAAGGCACCGATTTCGAGGAAACCAAGCATTAACGTAATATAGCGGTAGGTCGATATATATTACGGCCGTCATAACCGTTCCAAGTGGTCAACGTTTTTTTTCCCACCGCTTTACTGAAAGCGGTGAGCATTTTGCCAAATATTTGACACTATTTATAAATAAGCGCAATTTTTGAGGTTGAATTATTTTGAATATGTTTTTTTTTTGCACATACGCATTTATAAAAATAATGAAGACACTAAAAAAATATGCAACAATGAAAAATTAAATTTCGGGAGTCGTCTGCCGTAAGCGTTCCTAGTTTCTAACAAAGCGGTGCCGCTGCAAATGGTGGGTATATCGGCCGCTCTTTAGCGGTCGTAATATAGCGGCACCGCATTTGGATGAAACCAAGCATTTAAAGTGCTTTGACAATATATATAACGGGCATATAGCCGTTTTCTCATGTAAAATTTAAATTTATCTGCCCTATAACCACAAATTTTGTTCACAAAAAATGTTTTTATCTGACGGATAAACCTTAAAGTTTACATAAGAACACGGCCCATAGTTTTCTATCTCTGCCCTAAAGCGGGAATCATCGCTTGCACTCTGTCCTTCGCCTAGTTAAATTTTTAATACAAATACGAAAAAAACATACATATTTTGTTATCATATGTTGCACTGTCAACTCCATCCAACATTTTTAAAACTGATAAGCAAAATGAGTAGACCCGAAGGTGTGAGATTAAGTAAATCAGACCCACACTCCGTCTAGTATTATCCGTTTATTCAACTTTTTTGTTTTTTTTTTTTTGAAAAAGTTTCACACCCAGCTCTTAAATATTTTTTATTCTTCGTTAAAAACCACCAAAATCAAAAATTAAGCTCAACTCTTTTTTTAACTCAGTGTTAGTTTTAAAATTTCTCAAAGTTGTAGAAATTAAGCAACGTGCTCTACAGGAAACCGGGACTTAACCATTTCAAGTTTGGAAAATATATGAAATAAAATATTGCTTTAGACATAGCGTAGGTTATAATAAACACTCTGCCCTAAACCTAATAGTTTTTTCATTATACCGAAATGCTGGACTGCAATTATTGACAATTGTTATAGTTCAGTTTTCATTGAAACATTAAATATTGTTGGAATTTTTAAAATTTGGTTGTAAAAACCGAAAGTCTTCTCGAGCCAGCATTTGGGTATACTATCGATTTCACACAGAGAGTTAATGAATTAAAGCTCTTGTTGAACTCAAACATCCATACAGAACATGATTCAATTACTAGAGATTTGTTCTTCAATGACGACAGAGCTTTGACACTCCCAAATCCAAAAATCTGGACGGGTTGCTTTTAGCGAAAATTGTAGTAGAAAAGTACCTTTAGTAGTATATTAGTAGTGATAATAAATTTGTAAACGCCAACAGGTTTTGGAGGAAATAATTCATTTTCTACTAACTAAATATTTCGTGAATTTATAAAGGGCTATGTTGGTTTTGAATTTTATTCAAAAATACACTATATCAAAATTTGTTTCAAAAACTCCCTATATGAGCATAAGTTCAATACATTTTGACATAATAGGGGTTAATGAAAGGCATTATGAGGCGTTCTTCAATCTAATTCTAATATAGGGCGTTTTTGTGACAAATCATGAAATGTGAAGTTTTTGAAAAATATTTTGAGATAGGACGATAATGAAAAGGCAGCCGACATAGTCTGACAAAAAAAAAAAAATTAAAGGAAATGGCTTATTGTCTTAGAACTTTATATTCCGGTCTTGACTTTAACAGAAGAGTTCAGCTGTTATGCGGTCCTGCTACACAGGGAGTATTCACCTTTTTATTATGAAATTTCGGAATGCTCCTTTACGTTAAGTATTCATGGAAGTATTCCGGATAAACCATCAATTTAGAATATTCGGAACACGTTCGTTTGATACTACCTCACGTGGTCCGAATATACATAATATTCCAATTATAAACCGATTCCCCAAATTCTTAAATGGAAACAAAAGTTCCGAAAATGCGGAATGAACAAGTTAACATGCTCAATGAGTACATTTCGTTATGGCATCTCCATTATTTACTAATGTCATTTTTACGTGAATCGATTTACTAGTCGAGTTTTTGACGTGGAACGATGAATTTGGAACTGGTTTAGGTTTCGTATGTTCATAAGTATACGAAAGTGCACGATTCCTTGGTGTCCGTACTTTTCATAAAACCTATGTTCAGTCACACTAATAGATCATGGCATAGTTAATAAATTCATCATAAAATTAAAATAAATGTTCTAAGGAATTATGCAGTTCAGTACATATCGGGTATTTGTAAACTGATTGCTTCCTATTTCTACTACTAATATTTTTCGAAAAATCGCAAAGAAGCAACACAGTTAACGGATTTCAATTCGATTTGGGAGCAAAATGACTGCAATTGTCAACAAATTTTTCAGTCGAGCAAATCTCTTGTGATTGAATCATGTATACAGAATACAAATTCCTAATTATCTCTATATTGATGTTTTCAAAGTACAATGGAGTAAAAAATGTTGTTTGTTGCTTCGGAACTTATTGTCTATGTATCAAATGGCAAAATTCAAAATTGTTCAGATACAGGTACAAACTCATCAGCTAAGTAAAAAATATAGGTTAGGTTAGATACTGCCACCTATACATTATTGTTAAGATTGTAGAGCAAAATCATCAGCAGAGAAAGATAAATTAATCACTAATCATTAAGACGGATAATAATAGATTTTTTAATGTTGAAAACTGGATCTGGGATATCTAATGTGTTAGAGTGGGAGTTATAACTTTGACACAAACTGAGAAAGGGTTAATTTAACTCAAAATTCGTTCTATATTGTTTCAGGAGAAGAAGCTTAAATTGTCTAGATGGCCGAGAGGGAGCTCACTTCGCTTAACAAAAAAGGACAAGAGACCAAACTGTTAGGCAATTTGGGGTTGATAAGCGCAATACATAGCTTCAGAGCTTCCGTAACCCAATTATCAACCTCACCTACGCGAGGGGATTCCTGTTACAAATGTGAATGTATCATAAACATATTTAGTAGGCGAAGCTCTGGCGACCCCAATTTCCTCATGGAACTAGGGAGTGAAGGGGCGGGATGGCTTAAAAGATTTAATGTGGTCATATTAATCATTCCCGAGATGGTCGGGCCAGTACCTTAATGGTGCATGTTGCCGGAAAGTATCAGATTTAAATTATTTTGCCGTCATTCCGTTTGTCACTTAACATCCAAAATTTAAATTCAAAACAATTTTTTTGAATTTAGAAACTAATTTTTGTGAGCAAATTGAATATTTAGTAAGGCTGAAATATGAGTTGTTCAGTGGATAAAGGGAACGAGTCCAAAAATTTGAAATGGAGAAAAACGACAGAACAGTTAACGTTGACTTTAAAACTAGTTGTTACAACAAAAACCAAAACTAAAATTGCAAAATTAATTATAAGGGCTTCTTTTACAATTTGTAAATATATACAGACTAATTCTAAATATTCTCGCTTAATTTTGTTCTCGCGGATTTTTTTATTCCCGCGGAAAAATTCCTCCAATTCTTTTCTCCTAGGGAGAAGAATAATTGGGGAATAAGAATTTCGAATTTTCGAAGTCAGCTGTTTTTTCAATTAAAATTTCGTTGCGCATTTCTTATTTTGTTTAAAAAATTGTAAAGTTTAATTATTGTTGCCAATTTGTTTGAAATTAAGAAATAAGGTATAAACAATGCACATTATTGCATTTCATGTGGTATTCACTGAAATGAGTAATGAATTGGTGCCACAGCAACATCAACTGAGGAGCATAAGAAGAAGACCGGCGGGATAACACAAATCCGCCGGAGTTGCCTGCATTCATTCTGCAAAGCAATTTTCTGGCGGCCAAGTCGAGTTGAGTTCGCCTTTCGCCATATGCCTAAATCTATTTAAGCCTTCTTAAAAAATCCTTGCGCAATTTCTGGATGGCTGCATCAAATATGCGAAGAGCTCTTCCGTTGCTTATGATATATTTTTCGACATAAAATAAAGAATATTGTTGTTGTTGTTGTTGTATTAACAGTGAGGATATTGTGGTAGAATGTAATTACATGATTTAGCACAAATTTGTACAAATAAGTGTTCTGTCTTAAAATAACCATTTTCCTTTGACTATTTTGATACATTCCCTTTAATTTAACTAGTGAAAAAACTCCTATGAAATGGCAGAGAAATCTCCCTCTCCCTCACATTCATAATACCTACTTTTCTCCCATAACCGGTTTCCGCTTTTTCGAACATTGTTCAGAATAGGAGGAAAGGGAGAAGTGAAAACACTCACAAGGAATTTTTATTTAGAATACGAGGAATGGGAGAAGGGAAAAAGCTCGCACGGAATTTTCGTTTAGATTTGCGCTGATAATGTTAGTATGTAAATGTATTTGTTCACAGAACCTGTTAATATGATACAAATACTTTTTAACAATAGAGTTTCAGTGGAAAAAGGGAATAAGTACATCAAATTTTTTATTGTTGCAATCGATAGCGTAGAAATGCAACTTAATGATGTTTGAATTTGAATATTCGTTCGGAAATAAAAAGAAAAAATATCCATCTAAATATTGGCTTACCTCGCGTAGTGTTTTAATTGAATTAGTATATTTTGGAAAGAGTATATTTTTTATAATTTTGCAAAAAAAGGCTGCAGATAATTTGTTTTTTAGTTCAGTGCTTTTGAACCGTTTTATTTTTAATGAACTTAAAAAAATACATAAACAATTTCTTCTTTTTAAAAGAAAAAAATAACTAAACAAATTTCTTGTTTTTTAATGAATCGTAAGTATAACAAATTTAACAAAATACACATTTGACAAGTATCTTTGGATGGGTGTTTGAAATGTAAGTTGAATTTCATAGAAAAAATATGGTGGTAACATTTTTCTTTTACAGGTTCAAGACTGTCCGACTTACACTTCTCAACATAAAGCTCGTACATTTTCTTATGTTTAAGTTGGATTAAGTGGAAATGTCAAGCTGTGAAGTTGTGTTTTGATTTTTACTGTACCTTATTTTGTTTTAAATCAATACATTTGTTTGTTTAAATAATTATTGTGCTAAAAATAACGCATTGTGTACTGCATTCAGCAATTTAAAGTTCTGCTTTCTTTACTAAAATAAATTTTATCTTAAAAATAACTGATAAAGTGTATATATACATACATATTTGCCGAGTCGCTTTGCATATTTGTTGTTGCATTTATTTATTTTCAGTTTTCAATTGTTATTTGCTCGCGCACATTTGTTTCATTTTCTTCTCACCGCCACAGCTGTTTGCATTGTGTGTTGTTAAGCGTCATTTAATAGCGATCTTAAACTGCTCATACAGTGATATTCAAACTGCTCATACAGCGATTTTCTTACTGTGATCTCCAAACTATTTTTATTGCATCCGTCTGTTTAACAAATTTTTACTTTACCTTATAATGTCTGGCAATTTTGTTAACTGCCAAGTGAAAGGTGATACCGAGCATTTCGTGTCGTGCTGGCTTTGTGATGAGCTTGCTCATATGAAGAGCGCTAGTTTGACAGCAAGGGTGTGTGACATGATCAACGATAACAAGGGCGTGCGTTGGTCGTGCTTGAAACGCAGATCCACGGTGAGGAACTTTGGACAAAATGGGGGAATTTTTACAAGTATTATGAAAACTTGTTTAAAACTTTAAAATGTATTACCGATTTAGCTGCTGATGCTAATAGCGACAGCCGTGACAGCAAACGAAAACGAACTGATGTCTCGGCTGGTGTACTGACCCTAGACCCCGTTCGAAACATCCATAACCCAATCGTTCCCGCACCCATCACGACAGAATTAATAAACTTAGCATCTCCAAGTCCACTTACAGTAGAGTCTTCAACATCAAAGGCACCTCCAACAAAACCAGCAGCTAGAAAAAATATTCCTGCAAACCGTTCTCAGGCGAGTGAGCCTGGAACTAGGGAGTTGGTTGTAGTCTCTCCTAAAAAATCGATATTCGTGTCAAAATTCGAGAGGGATGCTACTCCTCAAAAAGGAAACCCGATCACGTAACAATTCGGAAATTTAATTTTAGTTATTGAAGAAACGTATATTCCTTTAGATTAGATGTACCTATTGAACATTTTGACAATATCATGAGTAACGATTTTTGGCCCCCTGGGGCACTTCTGCTGGAGTTTGAATATAGGCGGAATAAGAGTGTTCCAAACTTAGCAAACATCCCTCTTGATAACACTGAGTCAAAAAGCTGAAGGTAAAATCTGCTTTAGATATATTTTACGAAAATGTTAGAGGCTTAAACACCAAATTAACAGAACTGTTTTTAAAATCATTTAACTTAAGTTACGATAAAATTGCTTTTAACGAAACTTGGCTGAAACCTCATGTCTTTAATTCAGAGATGTAATGACTACCAAATATATACAAATGACCGTCTGAACAGAGTGGAGGAGGTGGAGTTCTGCTTGCTGTACACTCTTCAATACTACCTGAAGAGATTAGCGTACCCGCCATCGATAAAACTGAGTTCTTGTGCATACGCACTCAACTAGCAAATATCCACATTGACTTAGCCATTTGTTATATCCCGTTATTTTCTGAACTCTCCGTTCATATGCATCATATTTCCTTGCTAAAAACTGTTAATTCGATGCTAAAGCCTTCCGATTCCATTATTGTCTTGGGTGACTTCAATATCATGATGCATCTCTGACTTTAATATCATACCAGTTTCGTCAAAGTCTTCTAACAATGAATTTCTAGATGGAATGTCTGAACTGTGCCTTCTACAAATCAACATCTAATCGAATAAAATCTAAAAAGTATTAGATTTAGCCTTTGTGGATGATGACACTAAATATTCCATTAGTCGATGCGAACCCATTATTGAACCTGATGTTTACCACCCTTCCCTCAAAATAGTTTACGAAGTGGTAAGTAGTGCTGCGACAATAAACGGTACAACTCCTGTTATCGCTTTGACTTTGCGAAGGCCAATTTCAAAAATTTAATCGTGATTTATCTCGAACAGTGTAGCCAATATTTAATGCTGATGCGGAGCAAAGCATTTCTCACTTTTACAATACCATGTGTACATTTTGTGTACATTCCGATACAAGCCGAGTATGGTTCACTAAAGAGCTGAACATTTTAAAGAATAAAAAGTCTCGGTCTTTTAAGTTGTTCGAAAAGACGGCTTTACATAACCATTACATACAGTACGCGATTCTAAGCTGCAAGTGTTTTCAATTAAACAAAAAGTGTTATAAAGCTTATCTTTATAAAATGAAAAGAAATATAACTTGTAACCCGAAGGCATTTATTTTACGGATTTTGTAAACTTTAAACGCAGGGTAAAAGGGTTTCCCTCATCCATGAAATTCAAAGATAATATTTCCAGCGATGATCAAGAGATCTCCGGCTTCTTGAGATGGTAAGTTAATATAATTTTAAGGTAAATATTATAGGGGCGTGGCAAATTGCCAAAATGTAGTAAAAAATCATAAAATTTTTGTTTACACAGCTATAACTCATAAACAGGAGGATGGATTTGAAAAATTTTACTTTTCAGTAAAACTTTGAAATATTTACCTTCGTCCTGCATTAAAAAAATACTTGATTCCTTTCTTATATCAGCCAATTGTTTAAAGAATAGTAACATTTTTACCAAAAAATTCGTTTGTGTGATTGTTCGGTGTCAACTGTGCGAGCAAATTACTTTTGAGTGAGACATGATGCGACACATTCGTATATACACATAGCATTCGCTGCGTTATTTAACTTCGCCCGTAGGTTTATAGGTACATATGTATGTATGTGTTTTCATATCAGCTTGACATACATATGTATGCACATACACAAATAATAATAAATGGTTAAGAATGCATACATCTCTCGAAAAATACTCTTTCGTTAAAAATATTGAAAATTTCCTTAAAATTCTTAAACAAAAGTTTTATTTTTTGGTATTTATGCATGTATCACTATCACTACGTAGTATAAAACAGAGTCGCTTTTTCTGTCCCTATGCCTCTTTGACTGTTCAAACCTTTAAAACTACGCAACGGATTTTGATGCGCTTTTTTTAGTAGATAGAGTGATTGAGGAGGAAGGTTTTTATGTATAATAACATCCATAAAATAGTGGAGAAATGCTGTTATTTTTGAAGTTTCTAATGTGATGTATATATATAAAAGAAAGTGGTGTTAGTTACACTATTTATAACTCAAGAACGGATGAACAGATTTGGCTGAAAATTAGTGGAGGGGTAGCTTAGAACCAGGAGACAGACATAGGATACTTCTTATCCCGTTCTGGCTAGGGTTTTGAGATCAAAACGTGGACTTGGGTAATCCTGAGATATTTTTGCCCATTATGGGTATCAAATGGAAGCTGTTTGTGTGTACTTTGATACGGGGTATTTTTCGTACCCGTGGGTGGTTAGGGACTCAAGATATAGGCCAAAACGTGGACGCGGGTACCCCTAGAATGTGTTTATAGAATATGGATAACAAAGGAAGCTTTTGATGAGTGCTTTAGTACATGATTATTTTCAAACCTATGTATATGTGACTAGGGCCTCGAGATATAGGCCAAAACGTGGATCAGGGTAACACTAGGATGTGTTTTTACATTATGGGTATCAAATTGAAGCTGTTGATGTATGCTCTAGTACAGAGTAATCTTTATACCCCTGGGTGACTAGAATCTCGAGATATGTGCCAAAACGTGGACGCGGGTGCTCCTAGAATGTGTTTATAGAATATGGATAACAAATGAAAGCTGTTGATGAGAGCTTTAGTACAGGGAAGTTTTTATACTTATTGGTGACTATGGTCTCGAAATATCGGCCAAAACGTGGACCAGGGTAACACTAAGATGTGGTTTTACATTATGGGTATCAAATTGAAGCTGCTGATGTGTGCTTTAGTACAGAGTAACCTTTATACCCCTGGGTGACTAGGGTCTCGAGATATAGGCCAAAACCTGGACCCGGATACCCCTAGAATGTGTCTGTAATATGGATATCAAATGAAAACTGTTGCTGAGTGCTTTAAAGTAATTTTCATTGTGATATTCGATTTAATCGCATCAGCCTGGCAAAACTGATAAATATGCATGCGAAGCCGAAATAAAGATATGAATTAATAATACCCACATACCTATTTACATACGTCCTATTCGATTTGCCTGAAATTTGGTATATAAATTTGCCTATATTAGTATTTACGATCCTTTTTTTCCGGGAAGTAGACCAGAGACGGGCTGGGACTGGGATTAGGACTAGGACTGAGACTCAGAGTGGGACTGGGACTCGGAATGGGACTGGAACAAAATACATGCCACCCTATTGGACTGGCAATGAAGGATGAAGAAGAATGGGAAGAACTTCAGAGAAGAGAAAAGAGGGAAGGGGACTGACAAAGAGATAGAGTGAGACGAAGATAGAGATAGATGAAGCGAAAAAGACGGAGGGGGGGGGGGGGGGGGGAGAATAAAAGGATTAAGATAAAGTGAAGAGGGGGAGGGCAGGGCTAGACGGAAAAAGCTTATTAAAATGTATGCAGATAGACCAAATTTAGGGCAGATCAACGTCTGACGGGTCTGCTAGTATAAATCTTATAAAATAAAGTCGCTAAATGCCATGTGTGCACATAACTTCACACAGAATGCTCCGATTTTAAAACGGTTTTTTGCATTTGAAGGCTTAGCTACGTGAGATGGTACAGTTAATATAATTTGAAGGTATATATTATAGGGGCGTGGCAATTTGCCAAAATGTAGTAAAAAATCATAAAATTTTTGTTTACACAGCTATAACTCATAAACGGATGGATGGATTTAAAAGTTCTACTTTTCAGTAAAACTTTGAAATATTTACCTTCGATCTGCATCAAAAAAAAAACTTGATTCCTTTCTTATATCAGCCAAATTGTTTAAACAAAAGTAACATTTTCATCAAAAAATGCGTATGTGTGTTTGTTCGCTGTGAACTGTCCGCGCTAATTGCTTTTGAGTGAGGCTTGATGCGACACATACATACGTACATATATAGCATTCGCTGCGTTATTTAACTTCGGGTGTAGGTTTGTAGGCACTTATGGATGTACATCACTACATAGTATAAAAAAAAATCGCTTTTTCTGTCCCTATGTCCCTTTGAATGCTTAAACCTTTAAAAATAAGCAACGGATTTTGATGCGCTTTTTTTAATAGATAAAGAGTGATTGAAGAGGAAGTAAAGGATAAACATATTTGGCTGAAAATTGAACCAGGAGACAGACATAGGCTAATTTTTATCCCGTTCTGGATAGGGTCCTAAGATCAAAACGTGGACCTGGGTAATCCAGGGATATATTTGTACAATATGGGTGTCGAATGTAAGCTGTTTATGAGTACTTTGATACGGGATATTTTTCGTACCCGCGGGTAACTAGGGTCTCGAGATATAAGCGAAAACGTGGACGCGGGTACCCCTAGAATGTGTTTATAGAATATGGATAACGAATGAAAGCTGTTGATGAGTGCTTTAGTACAGGGTAGTTTTCATACCTATTGGTGCATAGGGTCTCGAGATTGAAGCCAAAAGGTGGACGCGGGTTCCCCTAGAAAGTGTTTATATCATATGGATAACAAATGAAATATGTTGATGAGTGCTTTAGTACAGGGTAGTTTTCATACCTATTTGTGAAGGGTCTCGAGATATAGGGCAAAACGTGAATCAGGGTAACACTAAGATGTGTTTTTACATTATGGGTATCAAATTGAAGCTGGATGACTAGGGTCTTAAGATATGGGCAAAACCTAGACCCGGATACCCCTAGAATGTGTGTGTAATATGGATATCAAATGAAAGTTGTTGATTAGAGCTTTAACGTAATTTTCATTGTGATATTCGATTTAGTTGCATTAACCTGGCAAAACTGATAAATGTGCATGCGAAGCCGAAATAAAGACATTAATTAATAATACCCACATACCTATTTACATACGTGCTATTCGATTTGCCTGGCAATAAGGGATGAAAAAGAATGGGAAAAACTTTAGAGAAGAGAAAAGAGAGAAAGAGAAGGAGACTGAGAACGAGATAGAGTGAGACGTAAATAGAGATAAATGCAGCGAAAAGACGGAGGGTGGAGTGAATAAAAGGATTAAGAAAAAGTGAGGAGGGGGGGGGGGGGGATAGAGTTAGACGGAAAAAGCTTATTAAAATGTATGGAGATAGACCAAATTTAGGGCAGAACAACGTCTGACGGGTCTGCTAGTATGTATTAAAATATAAAGTTGGATTGCAGTAACGCTTCTGATTGCTGCTCTCATGCAGCAATCAACTAAGTACAACAACAATTTAAACGCAAACCATTGGCAGGTAGCGAAAGCTCGAAGAGGGGCAAGAAATAAAAAAAATAAGAGTGATTAAAAGCAAAGTTAACAATTGATTATGTTACGCTAGCCTTAAGATACATAGATACACCGGCAACCGTACTTGTTCTTGCGTTACACTGTTATCGACAAAATGTATCTCAACCAGGTATCTACGCGTGTTGCGCAATATTAGTGGAAGGAGGCCTACTTGTACAGGTATGAATGTGTGCATGCGCAAAAACGAAATGCAACTGCACATGCGTGGGTGTGAATTGAGTGAAAGTGGTAGGAAATTCCGTTGAGCTACGAATCGGGGTAGGCGCACGATCCAACTGAATCTCAGAAAATCATTGCAAAAGTTGAATTTAAAGTGCGTGGGCGTGCCGCGGAAAAGTTAAAGTTTCGGGCAGTGTTAGTCAAGAAAAAAAAAATTGTATATGATTATATCCCGTATTGTTTGGTTTCGAACCCGTTGCAGCGCAATTACCAAGTACAAGCCATCCAACAACAAAAAAAGGAAATTCCGTGGGACATCCTGCCACCGATAAGTACTAATGTACAGTCTATTTAATTAAATTCCATGAATTCCGTTTTGTGTCGTTTGTCAAAAACTTAATTTGATAACTATTTCGTTCTTTTTTGAAAAAAAATATGCAATTTCGAAATTAAAGTTTATTAAAAATTTAATGCTCAGCATTTTCCAATTTTTATTTGCCTATTTTGTGCTCGTAAGTAGAGTGAAGTTTCCCTTTTGTCATAAATTAAAAATGAATTAAAATCAATTTTGACATCAAGCTCGAATGATGCAAACGAATTTTTTTAGAAAAATTATTTTTCGCCACGGTAAAATTAAATTAATCCAGCAATCCACATAAATTAAAATTTATCGCGTTTTACACTAATTTAAACCTAATCTAAATTAAAGCGCTTCTCAATAAACATAACTGGAAGAGATAAAATAGATTCTTTAAAATGCAGGTTAAAATTAAATCAATTTCTTAATTAGAATTTATTTACAATTTTTGTTGTTATATCGGCCTACTGATTTTAAGATCGCGGGTTCGAATCGAATATTTAGAATATTGAATTTATGTGTCTCTGAAGTCAAGTTAAAATAAAGTAAGAAATTTGAAATTAAATTGGTAGGTAAAAATAAAAGGAAATATAATATTCAAAAAAAAAAAAATAAAAAATATAATTGAATTTATGAAAAGAATTTTGGAAGTTTGAGGAAAAAAAACAAAAAAATACAATTTACTTCAAATAAGGTTAAGGGATGAAAAGCATTTAAAGATAGAATTATAGATAGAAGAAAAAAGAAAATAAAAATATGTGAAATCTAAATGGGAAAAAAATATGCGGCAACTAAATTAGAAACTTGTTTGAATTAAAAATTAAATGAAAAATGTGCGTCAAGTACGGAGAGCATTGCAAACTAAAGTTCAGTCCAAAATTTTAATTACGAAAAATAAAAGTAGAATAGGGTTTAGTAAAAGGAAATCCAATTAAAGTAAAGTAAGAAAGTGGCTGAGATAAAATGAAATTAAACATATTTAACATAAAACGAAAAGGAAGTTAAGATAAAAAGATAGAACATTCGACTTAAGTTTTTTTATTGCATGTACATATGAATGTAAGTCCAAAAATATTGCATGATATGCCAATTGGAATTGGACGGCTATGTGTAGGGTATGTCTGGACATAGGCAAGTAAAGGCAAAAAGCAATAAAGGAACCGACTAGACCTACAATATCCAGGCAGTAGAAAACATCTCGTTTTTTTCTGTTTTCTATCTTTATAGATTTTTGTGGCCTGACCTAGGAAGGGGCTAAGAACGTACTTACCCGCATTGTCATACATTTTTGAAGGAAATAGTTAACTAGAAATTTTAAAATACATATGTATGTTCCAACGTCATATGTAGCGAGATAGATTGGCGTGGAATGAGAGAAGGGAAAGAGATTGAGAGAGAGATAATTCAAGACCAGAGCATGATCGTGGCCGGCAGGCAGGAGTACTAACTGAGCGAAAGCCAGCGCCCACTCCAACGCCAACATTCAATAGCGGAAGCCAGCCAACGTCAGTAGCAGCAAACGCCAATCAAAGTCAGCAGCAGCGACAGAATCGCCACCTTCAGCAACGCCGACAGCAACACCAGCTCCGTCACCACCACCAAAGGCCAAGGAGGGCCTAGGGAACACATTTTTCATTTTTGCCTCATAACCATTTATTAATTTCGAAATTTTTTTAAGTATCACTATTTCTTTTATTTTTGTAAAGATTCTATTTTTTTTACTAGGGACACGTGGCTTACACGTTTCTTTTTTTTTTTTTTTTTGTTGGTTAACACGTAAGCACATTTTTGTTGGCTTCTAAGCTAGCTGTTTTAGTTTGTTTGTATTTTCTTTGTCATTTTTTTCCTTTGCACGAGTGTTCAAACAATTTTTATTTCCACACACATTCATATTCAAACTATTAATAATAATTTTTTTGTAAGCAAATTTTTTTATGACACTTACATACATTTTTTTTTCGTTCCTTTTGTACCTTTTGGCCGCACAATTTTGTGACCCACTCGACGCCCGCTACAGCGAGTGAGTAAGCGTAGAGTCGATTGCAAAATTCCATTGAACCTTACTTAGGCAATGAACGTATGGTATTTGTACGAGTAGGAAGAGACATATGTATGTAAAATTTTCCTCCCTCACAGGTCCCCCACAGCTTGAAGGCGCCTACAATGCTGATGTGCTGAGTCAGGTGAGTGAGAAAGCGAAGAAAAAAAAAAAAACAAAAAACAAAAAAAAAAAAACCATCATATTCTTCTCTTTACATATATACGTATGCAAGCATTGACCTATATATATGCCTATGTACATAATACCTTAGCCTAGGTCAGGAATTTGCATTAAATTTGGCTGCTTTTGTTTCTTTTTTTATATATACATATATACATACATACCGATAGATCTTTTTGCTGTTTATTGAAAGGAAAGATATGACAATGATTTTTTTGTAGAAGCAAAGTATCTTTCTAATACAGAATATATTAAGGGCTGACGAGTCATACACAATCCTCAATATCGTTCACTTAATTTTGTTTGATTTCGATTAGTTTTTTTTGCTTCGAACTCGATTGTTTTTGAATTTATGGTCGAAGAGTTATTTGAAGATTTTAGCTTTTGTTTACATAGATATATTATATTGCTTAATAGAATTGTCAAAATACTTTATTAGCCTTTTGTTCCCGATAATTTTTGTACACGTAGATTTAAGCCTAGTGTCTCATATTGTTACGAATATTAGCAACACTAAGGGGTACTGCCATCTTTAAGCCGATACTAAGCAGTGCCTTGTATGCACATCCATAAATCAATCATTATGTATCTACATAAACGAATCAATCATTATGTCTACACATATGTACGTATACGCAGCTGAGAAGCAACGCACAACCACATGCATATATCTGAGATACTCCCGAAAGTATGCAATGAGAGAAGCTATAAAATCGTGCAATTGTAGTTACAGCTGAGAAATTTGATAGCTGATGGCCAACTAGTAGATTCTGGAAATGGAAGCGCCTAGAAGATGTGAACGAGGAAATCAAAGAGTATAAAAGGCAGCGACAGATACAGGCGCTAGAGTCAGTTTCAATTAAGCACGCTATCTGAAGTACTTTAATAAAGGCCATTTTGCATTATTAAATATTGGAGTTATTTATTCAACAGTTTAGTGATTCGAACCTTAGTAGAAGATTTGAAATAAGTGGAATTGCAAGTAACTTCATTTCTATTCGTGTCAGAAGAGGAATTGTTGAACAAATTCCAGAGGACAACAAGGACATGGCAAAGTTCAGTGAATTGAAGATCCAGCAAGTGAAGAAGGAGTTGAAGAGTCGTGGATTGAATACAACCGGCATTAAACTCGGACTTCAGGCACGACTACGAGAGGCAAGGGCAGCAAAAGGAATTAACGTAGAAGAGTATGTCTTTTATCTTGATGTCGACGAGACAACAAAAATTGAAGAAAAAAATGAAACATCGCAGACAGTTACGAGCACAGACTTGAACATGATTTTAGCTGCAATATCTGCTCAAACATAGACAGTGTCATCTCAACGGGCAGAACAGAAGACATATATGGCATCTCAACTAGAATCCCAGGAGGACCGTATAACATCCAAGGTGGAATCCCAAGCGAGGCTGAGTAGTTGAAAGCACAAGAAACTCTCATATCGTCGCAACTATCAGAACAGGAAGCAAGGGTATCATCAAAACTGGAAGCGCAGGATGTAAAAATCGCTCAATTTCAATCAGAAGTCGATGATTTGAAGGGTCGTATGGAGCAGTTTCAACTAAATCGCCCAGCTGTTTTAGAGAGTAATCCGAAAGTAAAAACACCATTCTTTTACGGTTCTGTTCCATTCCAGGTGTTTAAGATTCAGTTTAAGAAGACCGCGGCAGTGAACAACTGGAGTGCTGAAGATAAAGTTGCTGCACTATTCGTGGCATTGAAAGGATCTGCTATTGAAATCCTACAGACTATTCCCGAGGGAGAGCGGAACAACTACGAAACATTGATGAGCGCTCTAGAGAGGCGATACGGAAGCGAACACAGGAAGCAGATACACCAAATAGAGTTGCAAAACCGCTACCAAAAAGCTAATGGGACTTTGCAAGAGTTTGCGTCGGATGTTGAAAGGCTGGCTTATTTAGCGAATGCGGACGCACCCGTTGAATACGCTGAAAGGGTAAAGATTCAGAGCTTTATAAATGGCATACGGGACGTCGAAACAAAGCGAGCTACATACGCAAACCCAAAGCCAACATTCGCAGAAACGGTGTCAAAAGCCCTGATTCAGGAAACAGCGTCGCTTCTGTGTAAACCAATTTTCAAAGCACGCCGTGTGGAAGCAGAAAGGCCAGACTGGGTAGACGAAATATTGGAGGTGCTGAAAAGATCGCAAAAGCGGAGTGGAAGAATTATCAAATGCTTCAAATGCGGGAAACCCGGTTACATCGCACGTCATTGCGATCTTGGTCCTAATAGTTCCAACAATGTGGGTGGCCGTAAACGCAAAGCTGGAGGAGATGAGCAAGAGCGTGTCAGATGTAAAGAATGAAAACTTGATCCAGCGGTTGAATGTCCTGTGATATCTGTGTCGCAAATTGAAAGAAAATCGAGCAGTCTTGTCTTCGAAGGAAAGCCGGATGGCAAGGAGCGTGTACTGACTGTAGATACGGGCGCATCTCATTCCTTAATCCGATCTGACTTGGTCAATAGGAGAGTAAAACCGATACCTGGAGCAAGGTTGCGTACGGTCACTGGCGAGTATAACCAAGTCCAAGGAGAAGTGGTATGTGCGGTATTAATTGGAAAGATCATGGTTCTACACAAATTCATTGTGGCGGAGGTTGTTGATGAAGTCATATTGGGAGTGGACTACTTGGTTGACCATGACATCAAGATCGATATGCAGAGAATGGTGATGCGTTATGAGAACCAGGATATACCACTTAACTTCATTTGGGAGAAAGGGTTCAGCAGTAATCGAGTACTGGTGGAGAAGACTCGACAAAGAATACGAAAGTCACAGGTAAATGTTGATGGACCGAATGGGCCAAATAAAGCGAAATCAAAAGTACCTGCGAGAGAAACACTGGCATTGACAAAACCTAATGGACGCACTAAAACGACTGAAAGGATTTTCCGGAAAGAATGCAAGGGTGATTTCAAGCCAGCGCGCACTTCTGTTGGGAAACGTCGGAACGACACTGAGTCAAGATCAAGCTCTGCGAAGTAGTTCTTCATTGGCCAAGCAGCAGAGTGCGAGGGAACGATCCAGGATAATGAGTAGTAAGACGAAAGGCAGGTACGATGAGGACAATAATTCTGAAGGTTTCTTGGAGGGAGATTTGGTACTGCTATACAACCCTCACCGGCGGAAAGGTGTTCCGTCCAAATTTCGGTGCAGTTGGGAAGGCCCGTACAAAGTTGTGAAGAAGATCAGTGATACCATCTTCAACATACAAACCATTGGGAAACCACGAAGTAGAAGAGTGGTACATTGGGATATGCTAGCGGCGTTTAGATCGAGAGATTTGTTTGATCGGGACGATCAGACTTAGGTGGATGGCAGTGTTACGAATATTAGCAACACTAAGGGGTACTGCCATCTCTAAGCCGATGGTAAGCAGCGCCTTGTATGCACATTTATAAATCAATCATTATGTATCTACATAAACGAATCAACCATTATGTCTACACATATGTATGTGTATACGCAGCTGAGAAGCAACGCACAACCACATGCATATATCTGAGATACTCCCGAAAGTATGCAAAGAGAGAAGCTATAAAATCGTGCAAACGAAGAAATCAAAGAGTATAAAAGGCAGCGACAGATAGGGGCGCTAGAGTCAGTTTCAATTAAGCACGCTATCTGTCGGGCAATAATAGAATTATTTATTGTGAAGTGCTTTAATAATTTGTATTATTAAATATTGGAGTTATTTATTCAACAGTTTAGTGATTCGAACCTTAGTAGAAGATTTGGTATAAGCGGAATTGCAAATAAATTCGTTACAATATATTTATTTTGTTTGCAAATTTAAAAATTAAATAAAATAATGTTTATAACGATGACAAATTTTAAAGGTTAAAACTAAATTTATTTCGGTAATGGAGGGCTAACTTTTCCACTCTTAGGTGTGGGTGTTGTTCCCGGTAGGAAGAGGGGAACTGGTGGGGACAATGACGTGAAAGACCCTTAGACATAAGAACTTGAGTCAGGTATAGGGGGCACTGTAAAGTAATCGGAGTCAGCACAGTGCCCAAGGCTTCGCGCAAGCTGCGCTGAAGAGGGTGCGTAGACTCCCCCTGACTCTGGACGGACCTTCCTTACTTTTTTTCACTTCCTACTTTCCCTCTATCTATGTATTCTCCTCTAGACATGAACCACCTTTTTGTTTAAATAACTGCGGGTAAGGCAGGTGTGCAAAACCCCACCCCATTCGACGAGCTACATGCCACCTCCGCCTCACCACCAAAAGTCAGTTATCATAACAATTAATACAATATTGTGGCGAATTTTCACATCACTAAATGAATGCACAACAACAAAAACCTTAAAGCAAGCTGCATAAACATATTAATCATCATGTACACACATACATATGCATGTCATCATCAGCCGAAGTAGTACTCACATATACACACGCATATGGATACAAACTACAAATATACATGTATGCTGGTAACGAAGCATGAAGTTCACGAAATTACTAGACCGTGGGAGAAATATGTGAACGAGGAAACCGAGAGTATAAAAGCAGAGAAAGCTGAGTAGTCAGGACTCAGTTTGATTCAGGCATGCTATTGGTTGTGAAGTTAAGTGTTATTGTGAAGTACTTTCAAAGTAGTCTAATAAAGCCCATTTTGCATTATTGAATTTTGGAGTTATTTATTCTACAATTTAGCGATTCGAGCGTTAGCAAAAGGTTTGAAATAAGCAGAATTTCCCGAAATTCGTTAAAATTGGTGTCAGAAGAGGAATTGTTGAATAAATTCCGAAGATTGGAGAATACAACTTGGACATGGCAAAGTTTAGTGAATTGAAGATCCAGCAACTGAAGAAGGAGTTGGAGAGCCGTGGATTGAATACAACCGGCAATAAACTCGAACTTCAGACACGAATACGAGAGGCAATGGAAGCAGAAGAAATTAACGTTGAAGAGTATGTCTTTCATCTTGATGGCGACGAGACAACAACAAAAAATTAAGAGAAAAACGAAATATCGCAGACAGTTACGATCATACACTTGAACACGATTTTGGCTGCAATATCTGCACAAACATCGACAGTAACATCCAAGATGGAAGCACACGAGACACGCATTTCAAAAATGTTGTCGCAAATGTCATCTCAACTGGAATCATAGGAGAACCGTATAATATCAAAGATTGAAGCACAATTGGACGAACAGAAAACATACATGGCGTCACAAATTGCAGAACAATTAAAAGAACTAGAGGCACGCATAACATTACAGCTCGAAGCACAAGAAGAGACACGGGAAACAAAATCCTCATCGCAGCTGGAGGCTTTTAGTGAACGACAAGATAAAATGGAGGCCGAGATGGGTGCTTTGGAAGATCGGATTCAGGAGTTACAATTGAACCATCCAATCACTTCAACGTCTACTCTGAAGATAAAATCCCCATCGTTTGATGGTTCTGTTACTTTTGCAGGTATTTAAGCTCCAATTTGAGAAGACGACAGCAGCGAACAACTGGAATGCCGAAGATAAAATTGCTGCATTGTTCGTGGCTTTAGAAGAACCAGCTGCCCAGAGTACGAACGTAACAGTTATGAAGCATTGATGGCTGCTGTACAACGACGGTACGGAAGCGAACACAGGAAACAGGTCTACCAAATAGAATTGCAAAACCGTTACCAAAAGGCGAATGAGACTTTGCAGGAATTTGCGTCGGATGTTGAAAGATTGGCTCATCTCGCAAATGCAGACACACCCGTGGAATACAATGAGAGTGTAAAGATTCAGTGCTTTATCAATGGAATAGGAGATGTTGAAACGAAGCGAGCGACATATGCAAACCCAAAAACCACATTCGCAGAAACGGTATCACATGCACTGACACAGGAAACTGCCTCCCTATTGAGTAAACCAGCATACAGGGCTCATCGTGTGGAAGTAGAAAGACCAGAGTGGGTAGACACAATTTTGGAAGCATTGACGGGTATGCAGCAGAAGAATAACAATGCAGTGAAATGTTTCAAGTGCGGCAACCCAGGTAATATTGCACTTCATTGCACCACCGGTCCTAAGAGCGCCAGAAATATGGGTGGCGTAAACGCAGAGCTGATGGAGATGAGCAAATCTCCAAGGCCACTCAGTCGTTAAACTAAAGCGCAAGGGGCGACAGCTGGCTCCCTCAATTGAATGCCCCATAATTTCTATCTCGCAAATTGGAAGAAGGTCAAGCAATCTTACTGTCGGAGGACATGTGGATGGAAAGGAACATTTACTGACTGTAGATACGGGTGCATCTCATTAAATCATTCGATCGGATTTATTCAACAAGAAGATAAGACCATTACATGGAGCAAGATTGCCTACAGCTACTGGATAAGACATCAAGGTTCTAGGAGAAGTAGTATGAGAAGTCGCAATTGCGAGCGTCACGGTAGTGCACAATTTTATTGTGGCAGAGATTGTTGATGAAATCATAATTGGATGGACTTCTTAAAAGACCATGGCATCAAGATCGACATGCAAAGCAAGACGATGCGATATAAGAACATGAATGTGCCACTTAATTTCGGCTACGAGAAAGGCTGCAGCAGTAAACAAGTACTGGTGGAGGAGAATCAGCAAATAACGCCAAAATTGGAGGCAGTAATTTGGGCAAAGGTTGATGGAGATTGTGGGACAAACAAATTATGGGTTGACGAGGCAGCAAACAAATCAACATCGAATGTACTTGTAGGAAAAACCCTGGATATGACTAAACAAGATGGGCGTATTTCGGTAAGATGGTTCCAAACCAGGCCGCACCAACGTTGTGAAACATCAAATTCACATTGGAGATGCGAGGCCTATCCGTCAAGCTCCTCGTAGTGTTCCACTGGCGAAGCGGGAAGTTGTCAGTCAAATCGTACAAGAAATGAGCGACAGCGGCGTCAGCGAACCATCAGCTAGTCCATGGAGCTCACCGGTAGTACTTGTGAAGAAGAAAGATGGAAAAATGAGGTTTTGCGTGGACTACCGCAAGTTGAACGACGTCACGAAAAAAGATAGCTACCCACTGCCTGGAATTGACGATACTTTGGACTCGCTATCTGGTACGAAATGGTTTTTCACACTGGACTTGAAAAGCGGCTACTGGCAAGTGGAAGTGAAGGAGGAAGACAAAGAGAAAATAGCCTTCAGTGTAGTGATGGTCTTTGGAAATTTACAGTGATGCCTTTTGGACTTGTAATGCACCAGCTACTTTTGAGAGACTCATGGACCAGGTACTGAAAGGACTGCATTGGAAAACATGCTTGGTGTACTAGGACGACATCATCGTATTGGGCAAGAACTTTAATGAACATCTTACGAACTTGGAGGAAGTTTTCCAGAGAATAGCTGGCGCTGGTCTGAAACTAAGTCACAAAAGGTGTTCGCAGTTTAAAAAGGAAGTAAATTATTTGGGTCACAAGGTAACGACAGAGGGCATCTGCACTGCGAATGAAAAGATAGTAGGATTGGCCAAGACCACAGAACTTGCATGAATTAAGAAGTTTCCTTGGGCTGTGCACATACTACCGCAGGTTTGCACCAAACTTTGCCAGCGTAGCACAAAGCCTGCACGAGCTTACAAGAAAAAATAAAGTTTTGAATGGAAGAAGGAGCAAAAAGTGGCTTTCCAAACATTGAAAGAGCGGTTGTGCACTGCCCCAATGTTGGCATATCCGATTCCAGGAGCAACATTTATTCAAGATACAGATGCGAGCGGATATGCTGTATGAGGCGTTTTGTCACAACGGGTCGATGGACAGGGGAAGGTTGTTGCATATTACAGCCGTTCAATTGGAAAACCAGAGAGGAACTATTTCGTTACACGGAGAGAGCTGTTGGCATTGGTGGAGTGCATTAAACATTTTCACTTCTCTACAGGCAGCGATTCCGCGTCAGGACAGATCACGCAGCGTTGAAATGGCTCCTGCAGTTCCGTAATCCAGAAGGTCAATTGGCACGGTGGATCGAGCGACTTCAAAGCTATGATTTTTCCATTGAGCATCGGAAAGGTTGTACCCATGGGAATGCCGATGCAATGTCACGAAGACCATGTAATTTGGGATACAAACACTGTTCGAAAGCTGAAGCTAAGGAAGACATCATAGATGTCCGGCTTATGACTATAATGTGTTCGGATGAATGGGACATGGAACAACTAAGGAAGTGTGAGCTGGAAGATACAGATTTGCCACATGTTGTGCAAGGGCTCGAACGAAACGAAAAACCAAATAAAGAAGAGATGTCAGCAGAGAGTCCTATTGCGAAGTCATATTGGGCAGAGTGGAACAGTTTAGAATTGATATCTGGTTGCCTGCTTCGAGTATGGGAGAGTGAGGATGGTCAAAATAATAGTAACTGATAGTTGTTCCAAGGAAAAGGATTCCCGACGTTCTCAGTGAGCTACATAACGGTCCAAGTGGAGGTTATCTTGGAATTACGAAGACGCTCGAGAAGATTAAGTAGAGATTCTATTGGGTTGGTTGCCGTCAGTCGGTCACTGAGTGGATTGCCAACTGTGAGGCTTGCAGCAGAGCAAAAGGGCCCAAACCCTGAAGTCAAGGCCAGATGAAGCAATATAACTCAGGTGCGCCATTTGAAAGGATCGCTATGGATGTCGCAGGTCCATTCCCTACTAGCAACTGCGGAAACAAATATGTACTGGTGGTTATGGATTATTTCAGCAACTGGCCAGAGATATATCCAATCTCAAATCAAGAATCGGAAACAGTAGCAGAGGTGTTTATAAACAATTGGGTTGCAAGATATGGTGTACCAATGGAGTTACATTCTGACCAAGGCAGGAATTTTTAATCAGCTGTGTTCCAAGAAATGTGTAAGAAGTTGGGCTTTCGAAAAACACGGACAACTACATTGCATCCTCAGTCCGATGGTATGGTGGAACGTTTCAATAGAACCTTGGAGGAGCACTTAAAGAAAGTAGTCGACAAGTACCATAAAGAATGGGATACACACATATCATTATTCTTAATGGCTTACCGATCGGCAGTGCATGAGACAACGGGCCAAACTCCCGCAAAGGTAATTTTTTGCAATGACCTTCGACTGCCAGCTGATTTAAAGTTTGGGATGGATGCCGATGCGGTGAGAAATGTCAAGAAATCCACTGGTGTCTTGGAAGAAGCGGTGAGAGAAATACACGATCTTGTAAGGCAACGCACAAAAATGATGACTGACAAGATGAAAGCCAGGTACGATAAAGCGATTAATTCGGAAGGTTTTCAGGAAGGAGATTTGGTGCTGTTATACAACTCACAACGAAAAAAGGCTTGTCCCCGAAATTGCAATGTAATTGGGAAGGCAAAGTTGTAAAACGGATCAACGATGTAGTTTACCGCATACAAACCATTGGCAAACCACGATCTAAAATGAAAGTGGTTCATTTGGAAAGGCTGGTAGCGTTTAGATCAGTAAATTTGTCTGATCGGGACCGTCCGACTTAGGTGGAGGGTAGTGTGGCGAGTTTTCTCATCACTAAATGAATGCACAACATCAGCAGAAGTAGTACTCACATATACACACGCATATGGATACAAACTACAAATATACATGTATGCTGGTAACGAAGAGTGAAGTTCACGAAATTACTAGGCCTTAGGAAAAATAGGTGAACGAGGAAACCGAGAGTATAAAAGCAGAGAAAGCTGAGTAGGCCGGACTCAGTTTGATTTAGGCACGCTATTGGTTGTGAAGTTAAGTGTTATTGTGAAGTACTTTCAAAGTAGTCTAATAAAGACCACTTTGCATTATTGAATATTGGAGTTATTTATTCAACAGTTCGATTCGAGCGTTAGCAAAAGGTTGGAAATAAGCAGAATTTCCCGAAATTCTTTACAATATAAAAGCAAGCGTGAACTTATTCCCTTTTTCCACTGGACAAAAAAAAAATTTGTGTTTCATACAAAAGAATGTTCTTTAAAAGGGGGTTTCCGTTGAAATTTGAAAACAAAATGTTTACCATACATTGTTATTTATAAATGGAAGTGTATCCACGCTAAATCTCAAAAACGCCAAAAATGGACTTAATAACTTTATCCACTGCACGACTCATATATGGTTGAAAATTGGAAAAAAGTAGCTGCAAAGAACTGCCAGGCAAATATAACTGCATGTGTGTTTAAAAAACAATCAAGCAGCAGCAAAACTAGCAGCTCTGCAGGCAAAACTGCTGCACATGTAATTTGAGCATAAAGGCCTAATACTAAATTGTTTAATGCAAAATCACGTTGAACATCCAAAGACATTTTTTCTGAATATAAATTTTTTATTTTAAATGAGCAAAATAATTGAATTGACTGAAAAGTAAGTCTTTAATGTTACATATGAAAGATCACCCAATTCAGAACAGTTCTTTATTTAAATAAATATCCTCATAATTGAAAGCAAATAAAGAATCATCTGAAATACTAACTTGTTACACATATAATCGGAAGTTGAGAAACTTCTTTCAAACAACGCACTAGTAGTAGAAAATTGTTGATATCATGTATACATCAGTTCTAAAAACCACGAGATCCACTGGATGAAATCAGATCATTAGTTTTGTGACGTCTAAAGAAGGCTGTACTTTACCCGAAAGAGAGTATTGCCTTTGTGGTTACGTCGCTGGCCTGGTTGCTGGGTGAGTTGGTTTGTTCTCCCTCCACTGCTGCGTGAAGATGAGCGCTAGGAAGTAGTACTCTAAGACGGGTATTGCGTGGTCAAATCAATAAAAAGTACTGCTTCAAGATAGTTACATTTTCTTTCTTCACAATGTGAGAGACTTACCACCATATAAATGATGAAGCAAATTACCTGGGATTGCGTAAAATGGAAAGATTATGGCAATGTGAAGTACCGATATGGACGCTCGATGAGCACCAATTTGTGTGGCAAAATGCAACTTATGTTCTGTAAAATGATTGTAATACGCAGCTTCTTCCGCTGCCCGCACTTCCAATGAGTAATAATTCAAATAGGTAATGATTCCGGTGTATTGTTTTCTGCGTGTGGAGCTTAAGTACTCTATATTTGTAATCTGATTGGGGAATTGGGACGTGTGACAGCCTATGCCGCGTAAACACTTTGATTTAGATTTAGGTCTGGCAAATATAAAAAACAGGAACAAAATTCATCTCATTCAAAGTTTTTAAAATTTGCAATTTGAGATGCCAAGAAAATCCCGGGATTTTAGTATATGTAATCGCGGAATTCGAGACTCCCGGACTCGATGCCTTAATGACTTCATTTATCAAACGCTTTGCTGAAATCAGTACCTATAACATCCGTATACATGTTTTCTCTAACTTGTTTAGTTAAAGTGTACTAAGTTCTAGAAGATTTGTGATAGTTGATTTACTTTTAAAAATCTGTGTTTGCAGCGCGCAATCAAAGTAGAATAAGGAGCAGTAAGTTTGTGTCTGAGAGAAACCCGTTCTCTTGACGTGTAGAGTTAACAAAACCATAATATATAAAATTCTTTCTCTTATTGCTTCTAACGCAGAAATAAGTAATGTTTATATAACTCTTATTTTGTACATAAATTAAATTACCTCGTTTTTCTTTTAAAGAGTAAAATTAGTTGTTCAGTGGTTGGTCATTTGGTCGCGACCAGGCCAGATCGCTATGTTGCCGGTGCGGCGAATTTCGGTTTGAGGGATTAACGCGTTGGTGTGACCACTCGTCCAGCTATTGACTTGTGCGTTACAGCGAAAATAAAAAATGTATGCAATGAAACTTTAAACGCATAATTTACAATAAATACTTATGTACAAATATACATAGGCATGTGAAATATTATGGTAATGAAAATGATCAAACTATTAGGTTTGGACGTGTGGTAGCGTAAACATTCTGCCTCCCCTAGGCGTACAAGGTGTAGGATGCTTTATTGTTATTAAAATTAATATCCACACAAAAATTATTTAGAAGAAAATGTTATATTTTCATGATGTAAAATTGAATAATAATGAAAATTTTTGAAAATAGAAAAATCAATATTGAAAATTAAAATATTGTAAAACATATTAAAATTACAAAGTTCCAAGTAACATAATAACAAAGTTAAATAAAAGTAGTTGAGTCTATATAATTTAAGTGTTAGAGTTATTAGTTAGCATCTCAATAATCGCTGGTTTTAGCCTGTCAATCGGAATAGTTTTGATTTCATTATTAATTTAAATTTTACAATACTTTTTTTTTTCTAGGACCTTGCATGAACCTTAATATGGTTGTTGTAAAAAACGCTTATTAATAAAACGAACACAAATTTAGAGGTTTGTAAATCCCTCGGTACTATTTATATTTACAACATTGCAACTGTGATGATTTAAACTTGAATGAAAATTTCTAAATTTTTCACGTAATCAACCCAATATTTCATATGACGATGAATTTTCAGATGTTGGAACAATGTAACCGTAAGTTTTGTCCAAGAACCATTTCAGCCGGTGTAGCCGAAATATCTTCTTTAAACGTTGATCGCAAGCTTAACAGTATTAGGGGTAGCTCACCATACCAATCTCTGGTTACATTTGTAGCCATTAAAGATTTCAATTGCCTATGAAATCGCTCTACAATGCCATTCGCTTGAGGAGGATAAGCTGACGATGCAATTTGATGGCTGTCTAATAACTCTGTTAATTCTGTAAACAATTTTGAAGTAAATTGAGCACCCTGATCAGTAGTTATTTCTAGAGGTACACCAAACCGGGGTATATATTTACGTCAAAAGTTATTTGCAATTTTTTCTGCTGAAATTTCCATTAATCCGTATGCTTCTGGTGGCCAACGTGTGAACATATCGATAATAGTTAAAATATAGCGATATATCTAAGGCCCTACAATATGTATGATGTAGGTAAAGGCCCTACAATATGTAAATGAATATGATCGAATATTTTGTTCGGTATTGAAATTTTACTAACTGGTGACTTCGTATGCCGCTAAACTTTCGACTTCGCATGCAAATAAACTTAAGGCTTTTGACAACTGATACATTGACTTATTTTGTTTTATGTATATTGGAACGATTTACAGTCATTCCTTGTCAAACCGGTTTCGGCGTTGTGCCATCATCAGTGTCGATTTACGTTCTGATCTGTTGTTTCCGTTTGGCACGTATTTACAGTTCGTTGGTAATTGAGCAGGTATTGTCAAAATTGATGCTTGCGTATATTTATGTGTATGTGCTCTGTGTTCATTCAGAACTGAAGGTGGTTTTTACTGATCGATTTGTGTGGCTGACTGAGGCAGGTAAAAGTCTGTAATTCTAGTCGTTTGACCTTCTTTGTGGGTTTGTTGCTTTGGTGGGTTTATTATTTTGTGTTTATTTGTTGTTGTGTGTTTATCTGTTGTACCTTTGTGACTACTTTGTTTCTTGTAAACAAGTTTGAAAGGCTCAAATATTGTGTCATGTACCAACGAACTATAAATACAAGAAAAACAAAAACAACAGATCAGAACGGAAATCGACACTGATGTTGGCACAACGCCGAAACCGGTTTGTTTCGAATCCAAATTTGACAAGGGATGACGGAAAATTGTTCCAATATACATAACTGATACATTCTTTGGGCCATCTTTTAATTTTTTTATACATGTTTGGCCAAAAATATTTTTTTATAATTAGGCGACGAGTAGCTTTAGTACAGAATGCATTATCCCATGTAACTTATCAAATCCTGTTTTGCGTAAACTATTTGGAACGAACAACCTCCGGATGATTCACACCATATATTGAAATTTTAACTAATATTAAATTTTGAAATCATTGTCGAGATAGAAGATTGTTTAGTTTATCATCTTGTTGGTGTTCTTTTCTAAAATTTTAAAATTAAGTTCTGAATTTTGAATTGCCTCTATTTCAAATGCCCTAGATAAAGTATCCGCTACCACATTTGCTTGTACAGTAATATACTGTAATCACTTGTAAATTGTGCAATAAATTCAAGATGTCTGGTTTGTCCTGGACTACGTTCAGTTTTCGAATTGAGAGCGAAAATTAAGCGCTTGTGATCAGTAAACACAGTGAACTCTCGCCCTGCTAATAATTCGCTGTCAAAAGCACTATATTTCGTTTCAGCTGGAGAAATTTCTTCGAATAGAATGTGAGAGGCTCTGACTTATTGTCAAAATCTTGTTGTAGAACACGACCGACTGCCGTATAGGAAGTATCTACAGTTAAATTCCATTTTCCATCTTTGCTAAAATTATTTAACAAGATCTTAGATGCAAACTTGTCTTTAATGCATTCAAACGCTTTAATATATTTATCATCTCAAAATAGAGTTTTGTCTCGCTGATTTTTTTTTATTTATTAATTAAATCATATATAACTCCAGTAAATTCTGCTAACTGTGAAAAATATCTATGGTAATAGTTAACCATACCAATAAACTTTTGTGCTTGTTAAATGGATTTTGGTAGTTCAAAATCTCGTGCCGCCTTTATTCTATTTTCAGATGGGCGTATTCCTAATTCAGAAATACTATGCCCTAGAAAATAAATTCTAGTAAAGCCAAAAATGCATTTATTTGGTTTAACTTTCAAACCATTTAAAATGTTGCTCTTCTCTGTTTGTTGTATTAACAGTGCTTCGCCCCATTCTATGGGCACGACCACTCACAAATTGTCATCAAAGACCTCTAACTGGAGTCCAAGGAAACTGGCTGTTTCATCAGGGGCGGCCCGTAGAGAGATAAGTGTTAGTGGCGTA
Source organism: Eurosta solidaginis (assembly GCF_040869045.1). Lineage (NCBI taxonomy): Eukaryota > Metazoa > Arthropoda > Insecta > Diptera > Tephritidae > Eurosta > Eurosta solidaginis. The sequence continues at coordinate 91,844,276 of NC_090324.1, forward strand.
GGTTCCACATTACAATTGAAAAGATGGTTGGTGTCATGTGGAGACACATCACATGCAGGACATACTTTACGTATGTCGGGGTTGATTCTCGACAAGTAAGAGTTTAACTTATTACATTATCTAGAACGAAGTTGGGCCAGGGTGACTCGTGTTTCCCTTGGTAGTGTGTTTTCTTCTTCTGCAAGGGTGGGATATTGCATATTAATAACGGGGTTCAACGAGCGAGTCCTGACGAAGACTTTTACCGATTCTGTGTGGATTTGACTAAGGGCCTGCTCATGATTGCCTAGATCAAACGGCTGTGTTGGCTGGTGCCGGATCTCGTCATAGTGCTTTAGGAGGCGGTGCTAAATCAAGCACTTGTTTTCTAGGATGTCCTGGTTTGTGACAATTAAGCAAGAACTGATTGTTCAGCATATCGTTGTTCTCTTTAATATTGAGCTCTTTGCCCCGACTTTTAGATGGTGTTAGGGGGTCATTAGGAGACATATGGTGGCAGTTCTGATTGCAGCATTTTGATAGGTCTGTAGCCATTTCCATTGTGTATTTTTAAGACTAGGCGACCAGACTGGTGACGCGTAGCTCATAAGCGACCAGGCAAATTGCTTTGTACGTGGATAGCAACGTTTCTTTATCTTTTCCCCATGTGCTGCCGGCATGCGACTTGAGGGTTTTGTTACGACTTTGTACTTTAGGAACAATCTCGGTGGTATGAGCCTTGACGGTTAGAGTATTATCGAACGTTACCCCTAAGATCTTTGGGTGACTTACAGTTGGTAGTATGACACCATCGACGCGTATGTCCAATATTTGCGACATCTGTTCTTTCCACGTCGTAAAGAGGGTGGCCGTGGATTTTGTAGGTGATAATGCCAAGTTGCACGAGGTGAAGAAACCGGAAAGATCGGGGAGATAGCTTTTTATTTTAGAAACTAATTCATCAATTGAAAGGCCAGGTCCTGTAGCCATAATCGTGCAGTCGTCAGCATAGGAAATGATTGCAACTCCTTCTGTTGGGGAAGGGAGTTTTGATATGTAAAAATTAAACAGAAGCGGGGATAGAACACCACCCTGTGGAACCCCCTGTTTAATTTTTCTAGGTTTAGAAATTTCGTTCCTAAATTGAACCGACGCCTGCTGACCACTCAGATAATTAGCGGTCCATCTTTTTAGACAAGCGGGAAGGTGTGAGCCTTCTATATCTTAGAGTAGACTGTGTCAAAAGCTTTTGACAGATCAACTGCCACGAGCAGCGTCCTATGATGCATTTTTTGCGGATTTAATCCGTAATTAATCTGCGCGTTAATGGCATTAAGCGTGGTGGTGGTGCTGTGCATTTTACGGAATCCATGTTGGTGCGTGTCTAGGTGAGGATTTGCCGTGAAACGAGGGAGCAGAACGGTTTCCAATGCCTTAGCTACTGGAAAAATCAGTGATATCGGTCAATAAGACTCGTCTTCGTTAGCTGGTTTGGCAGGTTTTAGTAACGGGATTATCCTTGCAATTTTTCGGGAATAACGAAGGATTCCAGTGACAGGTTGAAAACATGCGTGAAGTATTTTATTCCCTCATCGCCAAGGTGTTTAAGCATTGGCATGGCTATTCTGTCGGGGCCTATCGACTTGGAGGGCTTGGCCTTGCGCATGGCTGCTGCAACCCCTGTGGGGGTGATGGTAATGGGTGGGATGTCGTGTTTTTTTTATGAGCTCGTCTGTTGCACGAAGTCTGGCTTTGTCTACAGAAGAATGCATTATAAATTATCGGCAAAAGTCGCTCGCGCATTTCTTCGAATCAGATAAAATTTTGTCACCGAAGGCTATACATACTTTATCGTTGCGTTTAGTGGGATTTGATGGTTGACCACAATTTACCAACACCTACACAGAGGTTGAAGTTCTTTAGATGCTCCTCCCATTTAGTGCACTTATGTTCATTTGCCAGCCGCATGATATCCAAGTTAAGACTCCTAATAAGGGGGTCTCTATGTTTGAGGTGTCTCGCAAGGTCACGTTCTCTTGCTAAATTTGCGGCTTCGGCCAGGAAATTTGGTGTGATTTCAGATATTCTACCGGCCGGGATGAAGCGTGCAGAAGCTGAAGCGATGACCTTGCGGAACGCATGCTCGCCTTGCCGAACATCAGTCGGAACGGGAAGAGCAGAAAAAGATTGATTTGTAAAGGTTGTGTAGGCTTCCCAATTGGATTTTTTAAAATTAATAAAGGTCCTCTTTTCAGAGGTGATAAAATTGGCAGGTCGCTCAATTTAAAAGTGTATGGGCAGGGGATCAGAAGCTAAAGTAAGGATCGGTTGCAATTTAGCGCAATTTATGAGCCCTGCACAGACGATTGAAATGTCAGGTGAGCTGTGGCAATTACCTGCAATTCCGGTGGGCCGTTTATCGTGCAGAAAGTCGTATTGTCTATTTGCTTCGCTTGATGCCTGCCTCTGCTGTCGACTGGCAAGCAGGGGCGGATCCAGCTTGATTTGAGAGGGGGGTGGGGCGATTTAAGTCAAATTTTTAAGTAGTGACCTTAAATTTTTAATACAAACACACATACATATCTACAGTCATCTACAAAATTTATCATCACTCAGATTTTTGCAGTTTTTACTAAGTTTTATTTTGACCTTCTTTACTTTCGATATTTTTATAAAAATAAGTATTATTATATAAAACCAAAAATCCAATTATACACTTTAGACTTTTTTGAACATTCGAGAAAATTCCGCTAATTTTCATGCAAATTTTTAGCTTTCAGTAAGAGTTTTTTCGAATTTATTTCTCAGAAAAATTCTAAAAATTTTTACCGAAAAGTTGAAAATTTGCATGAAAATTTGCGGAATTTTCTTGAATTTTCTAAAAAGTTTTAAGTTTCTATTTCGATTTTTGGTGTTATATAACAATACATATATATAGCAGAGAACAGATTAGTTAAATATGAACCACCAGTTGAAGAAGAAACCAACAACATTCAAAATATCCCCGATGTTTGGTTAGTCGTTCTTTTTTCGCATTCCTACTATTGATCATTGCAATAGCTATGATGCTCAAAAATTATATCAAAATTAAATTTAGACAACTAAAAAGCACTCAAGAGCGCGTTTAAAACATCATTTTAATAAAAACCTAATTACCTTACCACTGGAAACTAATTTCCAATCAAAAGCCTCCAAAATGTCTCAATCAACAGTAGAGACAGCTTCATCAGCGGTGTCTAAATTCAATGGCAAACCAAGAATTTTAATAATTTTAAAGAAAAGAAAAGTTCATGTACTCAATCTTCAGCTAAATAGCTACACATGTACCAAATATTTCTCTCTTGCCAAGTACAGGAGCAGATACAATTCGATAGTAATATCACGATTAATACTTCAAAAACTACATAGCAGGAAAAGAAAGTGGAAGCATACATTAACCAACCAATAACAATATTACCAACAAGAATGTTAATATAAATAAAGCGCTTAATAAATAAATAAATTTGCAATTATACATGTCGCGCTCGTTTTCATCGAAAAGGACAGAAAATTTGTAGCATAATAAATACAAGCAACCTGATTGATGAGGAAGTTATTGACTTAGGACAATATTCGACCAAACTGAAAAATGCCAGCATTCTAGGACACTTAGGAGACAAATTGGTCAAGAATTTAAAATTTAAAAATTTTAAAAATAAAAATAAAGAGCAAATAGGTACGCAAGTTCTCAAAAATCTAATAACTGAATTAACCCTGGAAGTTATGACTGTGAAAAATCCGGAAAAATTAAAAGAAATTCTTCATAAATATCATGAAAATTCTGGCTTACAACCCAGAATATCGAATGACACATAAGATCTAATAAGAATATTGCTGGAAAATATGAAAAATGGTATAAGAAAAGATATGAAAATTTTTTGCATCCACTGTACCTTCTTTTACCCATTGGTACTACTTTTCACTATACAACTACTTCTTGCTCTAGCAGCAACTGATTCTACCCAATCTACTGTATATAATACGCTCAGAAATCTCGCTTATTAGAACAGTGTCATTTTTCAACCGATGATGGCTATAATCATCTTATTCTATACGTTATAATTTTAATTTGAAATGAACTACCAATACAAAAGATTTGTTTGAACGTTTTCATCTACGAAAACCTCGCCTGTTAGAGAGGTCATCATTTTAGGTAATAGGATTCAAAATCCAGTTAAGTTAGATAGCACATATATGGGTCCCGCCAAGGTAAATAATATTAGTGTAATCCCCGCAAAGTAGACAGCGTTGATTAGAAAATTAATCTTACAATAATTCCCTTTAGACTACAAAACATTGATAGGAAAAAATAAGTTTCCATAACAATGTAAGCCTTTAAAGTAGTAAATACCGATAGAAAAATTATTTTTACATTTACGCCCTATAAATTAGAACATACCGATAAGGTTTAACCACGTAGAGTAGAAAATATCAAGAGGATAAATAATTTTACATTAATTCCCTTTGGAGTAGAAAGTATTGATAGGAAAAATAATCTTACACCAATTTCCTTTAAACTAAAAAACAGATTAATAGGAAGCATAATTTTAATTTAACTACACTTAAATGCCCTATAGAATAGAAAATATAGATAATAAAAATAACTACACTTTAATTCCCTATAATGTAGAAAATATAGATAAAAATGAAAATAAGAAAATAATAATTCATAAACTACCATATATTTGAATTAGTCATCAACAAAATACTTTAACTAGAAAATCCAAATTACAATAAATAAAAGAATTCCACCTTACTCATAATTTCCATTAAGTGCTCGCAACACAATATGCACACATGCAAAAACAAACCAAAAGAGAAAAAACAAATGTAAACTATATAAACAAAAAAAAAAAAAAAAAAAACAAATTCTTTGGAATCAAGTTAAAAGTATGTAGGCACATACGGATTCAAAAGTTAATAGTACCACTTGAGTAGCCATCCATAATTGGTGCACAAATTATGAATGACTACTCTTTCAAAAGTGGATGGTGTAGAATTCATTCATTAATTAATTTGAACAAACACATATTTTCGTTTTGATATATCTTGATATGCATTGACTTTTACATACGTATTCATTCATTTGTACATACATACAGTCTACGTCTCGTAACATGAGGTTTCTCCTATTTCAAATTGCTCACTACAAACTTTTGCCTACACATAATTTATTCCCAAGACAACTTCCATACGCTATTCCGTTTCTGCTTGCTATGCATTTCCCCACAACTAATGTTATTTGCGTTGAGCTTACGCTTCCCACAGAGCTGAATATATGTATCTACGCAGTTCATATTTTGTACACTTAGTATATAAGTATGTAATAATGTAGATATGTATGTAGGTAGCTCATAAGAATTAATTAGAATAATTTTTATAAATACTAAAATAACTTCGTCAATAAAAACAATTATCGTTTGGACATCAAACGAATAACCAAGTTTTAATTTTTTATTATTATACTAGAATATGTTTATAGAATATGCATAAAAAATGAGAGCTGTTTATGAGTGCTTTCGTAGAGGGTAATTTTTATACCCCTGGGCGACTAGAGTCTCGAGATATAGGCCAAAACGTGGACTAGGGTACCTCTAGGATGTGTTTATAGAATATGGATATCAAATGAAATATGGGTGACTAGGGTCTCGAGATATAGACCAAAACATGGACCCGGGTACCCCTAATGTGTTTATAGAATATGGATATCAAATGAAAGCTCTTGATGAGTGCTTTAGTAGTGGGTAATTTTCATACCCCTGGGTGACTAGGGTCTCGAGATATAGACCAAAACGCTGACCCGGGTACCCCTAGTGTAGCATCCATTCATTCACTCATTCACTCAGTCATTCATTCATTTGAACAAACACATATTTTCGTTTTGGTATGTCTTGAGATGCATTGACTCTTACATACATATTCAATCATTTGTACACACAAACAATATACGTCTCGTAACTTGAGGCTTCTCCTATTTCAAGTTGCTCACTACAAACTTTTGCCTACACATAATTTATTTCCATGCGCTATTCCGTTTTTTCTTACTATGCATTTCCCACAACTAATGTTATTTGCGCTGAGCTTGCAGTTCATACTTTGTACACTTAGTCTGTAAGTACGTAATAATGTAAATATGTATGTAGGTAGCTCACAAGAATTAATTAGAATAATTTTGTATAAATTCTATAGTAACTTCGTCAATAAAAACAATTATCGTTTGGACATCAAACGAGTAACCAAGTCTTACCTTTTTATTATTATATGGCGATCCTGCCAGCTCTGCTTAATAATAAGCAGACTGCTATTTAAAATGCAGTCTGCTAAACATCTTTAGAAGGACGCCACAGTTTTTATACTATATGGCGATCCTGTCAACTCAAGTATTTTCAGCGGACTGCTATTTTGAAGCAGGCTGCTAAACTCTTGAAAGGATCCTCCCAGATCTGCTAAAATAATAAGCAGGAGTAATATTTTTTACTCGTTTCGGTTGGAAAATTTACGCAATCCTTGCTAAAACTTACTTCCACAATATCAAGAAGTGTGTACAAACTAGAGTCCGACCGAACGCAGGTTTTTGAGCCGAAGCCGAAGCCAAACCGGACATTCGGCTTTGATTTACTAATCGGCCGATGCTCCCTAACGAAAATTTCTTACCACATTCATTGCATAATGCACTTGCTTCCTCACGTATTCCCAAATCTGAGCTATTTAGTTAACTGCAGGAAAATTGAAAATATAAATGTATTTAAATAAACACATTGTAAAAAATGTGCTTTGATGTGCACGGACAGTCAGCTGATCTCACGAAAATGTTGTCAACGGTGTGTTCTTTTGCTATCCTCAAAGTAATTCGAGTAACCCAAAATGGTGTTTATTTTCATGTTTCGGTTGCTTTCCATTTTCAAAATAAAATCAGGCCGTAATGTTCATCTTCGGCCAAAACATTGGGCGCTTCTTTGGCCGAAGCCGATTAGTTAGCCGAACATGAAACTACAGCCGATTAATCGGCAAACCGAAGCCGAAGCCGAACATTCGGTCGGACTCTAGTACAAACCAAGTTAAGTGTGCCTGGAGTAAAACCATTTCGGAAAATATGCTACCGAGAATAATAATAATCGCAGAACCACCATCAAAAGCAAAAATGTTGATACGGACAAAACAAAGGAGTTATTGACGTGTCCTCGAGCGAACACCGGCAAGCATAATCAAGTGGAATACAAACTGCCAACATCTACGAATGGCAGCATGAAGCATAATCAAGTGGAATAAATCCTGACTGGCAACAAAAATCCTGACTAGCAGCAAAACTACTATCGAAGGACATGATCGGCATCAGTTTTATACATACTAATGGCAGCAGTTTAACTTATAATCAACTTGATAATTATAAACTAGAATAATTCTGGCAGCCTCACGGCTGCTCAACCAGTAGCAGACAATTTTAATTTCTGCTTTGAAAAAAATATAAAAATGCTGGTAGTTATACATAAACCTAAGGAAAAAGCCTAGGAAATTGTTTTTGAAATGTTTTGGTTAGAAAAAAAAACATATTTTTTTGAAAAAAACATTTTTTTAAATAAAGAAAAAATGAAAATAAAAGTAGTTGTAACTAACTACGATGAAAAATAGAATAGAACTAAGGAAAGAACTAAATTGCTTAGGTAGATTATATAAAAATGAAAAAAGTGATTTAAGCCCAAAATAACTTAGAAAAAAATAGAAGTTAATTTCCAATATTTTTGTAACGATACAGTAAAAAAAATAAATTATACCTAAATGTTAAAAATATTAACATACAAGATTCTCAAAACAAGAAAGTTATTAAAGGAAATTTTTAATTTTTCATTATGTCTTGGTGGAAAAAGCTAGCAAATAGCATTACGATAGCCATAGCTGGCAGTAGAGACAACTTCATCAGCGGTGTCTAAATTCAATGGCAAACCAAGAATTTTAATAATTTTAAAGAAAAGAAAAGTTCATGTTCTCAATCTTCAGGTAAATAGCTACACATGTACAAAATATCCATTTCTCTCTTGATAAGTACAGGAGCAGATGCAATTCGATAGTAATATCACGATTAATACTTCAAAAAGTACATAGCAGGAAAAAAGTAGAAGCATACGCTAACCAGCCAATAACAATTTTACCAACAAGAATGGAGAAAATAAAGAGACGCAAAGAGAACGTTAATATAAATAAAACGCTTAATAAATAAATATAATTGCAATTACACATGTCGCGCTCGTTTTCATCCAAAAGGATAGAATATTTGTAGCATAATAAATACAAGCAACCTGATTGTTGAGGAAGTTATTGAATTAGGACAATTTTCGACCAGGCTGAATAATGCCGGAAATCTAGGACTTGGAGACAAATTGGTCAAGAATAATGAATACTCGAGTAAGCAAATATATATATATAAAAATGAATGTCCGTTGGTGTGAGGCTCATAGAATCAAAAACTATACATCAATATAGCTAAACTATTATACAAACTTTTTCATCGAGTCTTGAGAATGGTTTGGGAACAGGTCCGAGACTCCTCCGCTAGGTGTCGGTAGCTGTAAATTGCCAATTTCCTACATGGTACATCTATATATTTAAAAATGAATGTCCGTTTGTGTTAGGCTTATAGAATCAAAAACTATACATCAACTAGCAGACCCGGCAGACGTCGTTCTGCCCTAAATTTGGCATATCTACATACATTTTAAAAAGCTTTTTCCGCCCAACTCTGCCCCCCCCCCCCCTCTTCACTTTTTCTTAATCCTTTTATTCACTCCTCCATACGTCTTTTTCGCTTCATCTATCTCCATCTTCCTGTCATTCTATTTCTTTCTCAGTCTCCTTCTCTCTTTTCTCTTCTCTCAAGTTCTTCTCATTCTTCTTCATCCCTTATTAACTGTCCCAGAGGGTGGTATGTATTTTGTTCCAATCTCAGTCCCATTCCAACTTGGAGTATCAGTCCCAGTCCCACTGCAGAGTCTCAGTCCCAGTCCTAGTCCTAATCCCATTCCCAGTCCGTCTCTGGTCTACTTCCCGGAAAAAAGGATCACAAATACTAATATAGGCAAATTTATTTACCAAATTTTAGGCAAATCGAATAGGATGTATGTAAATAGGTATGTGGGTATTATTAATTCATGTCTTTATTTCGGCTTCGCGTGCATATTTATCAGTTTTGCCAGGTTGATGAGACTAAATCGAATATCACAATGAAAATTACTTTAGAGCTCCCAGCAACAGCTTTCATTTTATATCCATATTACTCACACATTCTAGGGCTATCCGGGTCACCGTTTTCGCCTATATCTCGAGACCCTAGTTACCCAACGGAATAATATATTACTCTGTACTAAAGCACATATCAATAGCTTCAATTTGATACCCATAATGTAAAAACACATCCTAGTGTTACCCTGATCCACGTTTTGGCCTATATCTCGAGACCCTAGTCACAAATAGGTATGAAAATTACCCTGTACTAAAGCACTCATAACAGCTTTCATTTGTTATCCATATTGTATAAACACATTATATGGGTAACCGGGTCTACATATTGGCCAATATCTCGAAACCCTAGTCACCAATAGGTATGACAACTACCCGTACTAAAGTTCTCAGCAACTGCTTTTATTTTATATCCATATTGCCCACACTCATTCTAGGGGTATCCGGGTCCACGTTTTGACCTATATCTCGAGACCCTAGTCACCCATCGGTATAATATATTACTCTGTATTAAAGCACTCATCAACAGCTTTCATTTGATATCCATATTGTATAAACTCTGTCTAGGCATTCACGGGCCCCCGTTTCAGCCTATATCTCGAGACCCTGTACGCCGATCGCAACCACCGCGTGAGGTATACGCAACTTGTTTGAACAAAATCGACCAACGCATCTCTTCAAACACCGGCGACCAACTCACACACATTTAGGCATTTCTTTTTATAAATATATAGATTTTTATTTTTCACACTTCACTATAATATTTAAAAGAAATGCAGATTTTCGTTGCTTTTGAAGTTCGGCTTAAAAATTGCACATGGAACAATTAAGACTCTCCTGAATTAAAAAAAATGTCATAGTACCTTTAAATCGCGGGCCCCCTCAGAAACCCCGGGCCCGGGGATAATCCCCCCCCCCCCTCCCCGGGGATAATAAAAATAACTACACTTTAATTCCCTACAATGTAGAAAATATACATAAAAATGAAAATAAGAAAATAATAATTCATAAACTATATTTGAATTAGTCATCAACAAAATACTTTAACTAGAAAATCCAAATTACAATAAATAAAAGAATTCCACCTTACTCATAATTTCCATTAAGTGCTCGCAACACAATATGCACACATGCAAAAACAAACCAAAAGAGAAAAAACAAATGTAAACAATATAAACAAAAAAAAACACATTCTTTGGAATCATGTTAAAAGTATGTAAGCACATACGGATTCAAAAGTTAATAGTACCACTTGAGTAGCCATCCATAGGTGGTGCACAAATTTTGTATGACTACTCTTTCAAAGGCGGATGGTGTAGAATTCATTCATTCAGTCATTCATCACATTTTTGAACAAACACATATTTTCGTTTTATTATATCTTGATATGCATTGACTTTTACATACGTATTCATTCATCTGTACATACATACAGTCTACGTCTCGTAACATGAGGTTTCTCCTATTTCAAATTGCTCACTACAAACTTTTGCCTACACATAATGTATTCCCAAGACAACTTCCATACGCTATTCCGTTTCTGCTTACTATGCATTTCCCCAAAACTAATGTTATTTGCGTTGAGCTTACGCTTCCCACCGAGATGAATATATGTATCTACGCAGTTCATATTTTGTACACTTAGTATATAAATATGTAATAATTTAGATATGTATGTAGGTAGCTCATAAGAATTAATTAGAATAATTTTTATAAATACTAAAATAACTTCGTCAATAAAAATAATTATCGTTTGGACATCAAACGAATAACCAAGTTTTAATTTTTTTATTATTATACTAGAATACGTTTATAGAATATGCATAACAAATGAAAGCTGTTGATGAGTGCTTTAGTAGAGGGTAATTTTTATACCCCTGGGCGACTAGGGTCTCGAGATATAGGCCAAAACGTGGACTCGGGTATCTCTAGGATGTGTTTGTAGAATATGGATATCAAATGAAATATGGGAGACTAGGGTCTCGAGATATAGGCCAAAACGCGGACCCGGGTGCCCCTAGTGTAGCATTCATTCATTCACTCATTCATTCATTTGAAAAAACACATATTTTCGTTTTGGTATGTCTTGAGATGCATTGACTCTTACATACATATTCACTCATCTGTACACACATACAGTCTACGTCTCGTAACTCCTATTTCAAGTTGTTCACTACAAACTTTTGCCTACACATAATTTATTCCCACGACAACTTCCATGCGCTATTCCGTTTTTTCTTACTATGCATTTCCCACAACTAAAGCCGTGGTTACTCACGAACGTACGTAGAAAAAACGTGTCAGCTGACACGACCTATCTTATGAGTGTGCAATGTAAACGAAAACTCACCGACGTGCAACGCCCGTACGTACGTAGCCCGGAACGTAGAAATCAAAACAATTTTGATTTTTTCCGTAAGAACGTGTCAGCTGATCGCTCTCTCACTAGACAGAGTTGCCTAGTAAACTTTTGTGCGCTAATTTTTGACCGTTTGCAATTTTATGCAAAAACGCCTAATTAAAGTTTGAAAAATTGTGAAAATAATTCGAAATAATTATGTAAAAGTGCTGATTATAAATATTTAATCTATTTATACTTATTTAATAGTATTCCGGCCTTTTACAATATCAAAAATTAAATTGGAAAAAGTTGATGTTTCCATAAGCATACATGCAAAATGGTCAATGGCAACAGTGCTTATCTGTAAACAATACACACACAAATATCTTATGTACATGTACACAGACGCACACATTGATTCCTACGGGCTTGAGAGTTCGGTCAAACGTGCTTCGTACGACAAACGTCCTTACGTACGGCACACGTCGGTGGGTAACTGCCGCATTATGTTATTTGCGCTGAGCTGGCGCTTCCCACCGAGCTGAATGTATGTATCTACGCAGTTCATATTTTGTACACTTAGTCTGTAAGTATGTAATAATGTAAATATGTATGTAGGTAGCTCATAAGATTTAATTAGAATAATTTTGTATCAATACTATAGTAACTTCGTCAATAAAAACAATTATCGTTTGGACATCAAACGAGTAACCAAGTCTTACCTTTTTATTATTATATGGCGATCCTGCCAGCTCTGCTTAATAATAAGCAGACTGCTATTTAAAATGCAGTCTGCTAAACATCTTTAGCAGGACGCCACAGTTTTTATACTATATGGCGATCCTGCCAACTCAAGCATTTTCAGCGGACTGCTATTTTGAAGCAGGCTGCTAAACTCGTGAAAGGATCCTCCCAGATCTGCAAAAATAATAAGCAGGAGTAATATTTTTTACTCGTTTCGGTTGGAAAATTTACGCAATCCTTGCTAAAACTTACTTCCACAATATCAAGAAGTGTGTACAAACTAGAGTCCGACCGAACGCAGGTTTTTGAGCCAAAGCCGAAGCCGAACCGGACATTCGGCTTTGATTTACTAATCGGCCGATTATCGAAGCCGAAGCCGAATAACTCCATATTTTTTAAATAAGAAAGACTATTGATAACTTCTTATTAATTTTTATTATTAAAATTGTTAGATTTATTGAGCTAAAAGGCTTCAAGATGAATAAAACTTATTTTTTTTGTTTATATTCATTTATAATTTATTTGGTCAATATTTCAACTTCAATCTGAAGTCATCATCAGTAACATATGGTCGATCATACATATCCATGATGATACATGATGATGACTTCAGATTGAAGTTGAAATATCGACCAAATAAATTATAAATGAATATAAACAAAAAAAAATAAGTTTTATTCATCTTGAAGACTTTTAGCTCAATAAATCTAACAATTTACAATATTCAAGGCTATTAACTTGTATTAAAAATTTTTATTATTTTTTTTTTAAGGAAACAAAATCCATCAAAAACCATTCACATTTTCTCATCTGGCTTATCTGGCCAGTATTTAATTTCATTACACATTATCGGCAGCGTCAACTGTTTTACACCTTTTTCCGGGCTGCAAGTATCGTATTTTGCTTTCGAGTTTTCCTTCTTCTTTTCAACACATTCCTGGAACTCTTTTCATTTATTTCGGTGAATTTTCTCTAAGTGATTTTTTATATTCTTCGTCGTTTGCTTTTTTTTGTCGACGCTCCCTAACGAAAATTTCTTACCACATTCCTCACGTATTCCCAAATTTGAGCTATTTAGTTAACTGCATGAATATTGAAAATATAAATGTACTTAAATAAACACATTGTAAAAAATGTGCTTTGATGTGCACGGACAGTCAGCTGATCTCACGAAAATGTTGTCAACGGTGTGTTCTTTTGCTATCCTGAAAGTAATTCGCGGTAGCCCAAAATGGTGTTTATTTTCATGTTTCGGTTGCTTTCCATTTTCAAAATAAAATCAGGCCGTAATGTTCGGTTTCGGCCAAAACTTCGGCCGCTTTTTTGGCCGAAGCCGATTAGTTAGCCGAACATGAAACTACAGCCGATTAATCGGCAAACCGAACATTCGGTCGGACTCTAGTACAAACCAAGTTAAGTGTGCTTACTCCAACCATTTCGGAAAATATACTACCGAGAATAATAATAATCGCAGAACCACCATCAAAAGCAAAAATGTTGATACGGACAAAACAAAGGAGTTATTGACGTGTCCTCGAGCGAACACCGGGAAGCATAATCAAGTGGAATACAAACCAGCAACATCTACGAATGACAGCATGAAGCATAATCAAGTGGAATAAATCCTGACTGGCAACAAAAATCCTGACTAGCAGCAAAACTACTATCGAAGGACATGATCGGCAGCAGTTTTATACATATGAATGGCAGCAGTTTAACTAATAATCAACTTGATAATTATAAACTAGAATAATTCTGGCAGCCTCACGGCTGCTCAACCAGTAGCAGACATTTTTAATTTCTGCTTTGAAAAAAATATAAAAATTTTGGTAGTTATACATAAACCTAAGGAAAAAGCCTAGGAAATTGTTTTTGAAATCATTTTGGTTAGAAAAAAAAACATATTTTTTTGAAAAAAAAAAAAATTTTTTTAAATAAAGAAAAAATGAAAATAAAAGTAGTTGTAACTAACTACGATGAAAAATAGAATAGAACTAAGGAAAGAACTAAAATGCTTTGGCAGATTATATAAAAATGAAAAAAGTGATTTAAAGCCCAAAATAACTTAGAAAAAAATAGAAGTTAATTTCCAATATTTTTGTAACGATACAGTAAAAAAAAATAAATTATACCTAAATGCTAAAAATATTAACATACAAGAATCTCAAAACAAGAAAGTTATTAAAGGAAATTTTTAATTTTTCATTATGTCTTGGTGGGAAAAGCTAGCAAATAGCATTACGATAGCCATAGCTGGTTATGAAATAGGAAAAGAAAATTCAGGAAATACTGAAAATAAAGTAGAAGATAGAGAATAGATTAGTTAAATATGAACCACCAGTTGAAGAAGAAACCAACAACATTCAAAATATCCCCGATGTTTGGTTAGTCGTTTTACTTTTCGCATTCCTTGCAATAGCAATGATGCTCAAAAATTATATCAAAATTAAATTTAGACAACTAAAAAGCATTCAAGAGCTTGTTTAAAACATCATTTTAACAAAAACCTTATTACCTTACTATTGAAAACACATTTCCAATCAAAAGCCATCAAACTGCCCCAATGAACAGTAGAGACAGCTTCATCAGCGGTGTCTAAGTTCAATGGCAAACCAAGAATTTTAATAATTTTAAAGAAAAGAAAAGTTCACGTACTCAATCTTCAGCTAAATAGCTACACGTGTACAAAATATCTATTTCTCTCTTGATAAGTACAGGAGAAGATGCAATTCGATAGTAATATCACGATTAATACTTCAAAAAGTACATAGCACGAAAAAAAGTAGAAGCATACGTTAACCAGCCAATAACAATATTACCAACAAGAATGGAGAAAATAAAGAGTTGCAAAGAGAATGTTAATATAAATAAAACGCTTAATAAATAAATATAATTGCAATTAGACATGTCGCGCTCGTTTTCATCCAAAAGGATAGAATATTTGTAGCATAATAAATACAAGCAACCTGATTGTTGAGGAAGTTATTGAATTAGGACAATTTTCGACCAGGCTGAATAATGCCGGAAATCTAGAACTTGGAGACAAATTGGTCAAGAATAATGAATACTCGAGTAAGCAAATCTATATATATAAAAATGAATGTCCGTTGGTGTGAGGCTCATAGAATCAAAAACTATACATCAATATAGCTAAACCATTATACAAACTTTTTCATCGAGTCTTGAGAATGGTTTGGGAACAGGTCCGAGACTCCTCCGCTAGGTGTCAGTAGCTGTAAATTGCCAATTTCCTACATGGTACATCTATATATTTAAAAATGAATGTCCGTTTGTGTTAGGCTTATAGAATCAAAAACGATACATCATCTAGCAGACCCGGCAGACGTCGTTCTGCCCTAAATTTGGCATATCTACATACATTTTAAAAAGCTTTTTCCGCCCAACTCTGCCCCCCCCCCCCTTCCCTCATCACTTTTTCTTAATCCTTTTATTCACTCCACCATCCGTCTTTTTCGCTTCATCTATCTCCATCTTCCTGTAATTCTATTTCTTTCTCAGTCTCCTTCTCTCTTTTCTCTTCTCTCAAGTTCTTCTCATTCTCTTTCATCCCTTATTAGCTGTCCCAGAGGGTGGTATGTATTTTGTTCCAGTCCCAGTCCCATTCCAACTTGGAGTCTCAGTCCCAGTCCCACTGCAGAATCTCAGTCCCAGTCCTAGTCCTAATCCCATTCCCAGTCCGTCTCTAGTCTACTTCCCGGAAAAAAGGATCGCAAATACTAATATAGGCAAATTTATTTACCAAATTTTAGGCAAATCGAATAGGATGTATGTAAATAGGTATGTGGGTATTATTAATTCATGTCTTTATTTCGGCTTCGCGTGCATATTTATCAGTTTTGCCAGGTTGATGAGACTAAATCGAATATCACAATGAAAATTACTTTAGAGCTCCCAGCAACAGCTTTCATTTTATATCCATATTACTCACACATTCTAGGGCTATCCGGGTCACCGTTTTCGCCTATATCTCGAGACCCTAGTTACCCAACGGAATAATATATTACTCTGTACTAAAGCACATATCAATAGCTTCAATTTGATACCCATAATGTAAAAACACATCCTAGTGTTACCCTGATCCACGTTTTGGCCTATATCTCGAGACCCTAGTCACAAATAGGTATGAAAATTACCCTGTACTAAAGCACTCATAACAGCTTTCATTTGTTATCCATATTGTATAAACACATTATATGGGTAACCGGGTCTACATATTGGCCAATATCTCGAAACCCTAGTCACCAATAGGTATGACAACTACCCGTACTAAAGTTCTCAGCAACTGCTTTTATTTTATATCCATATTGCCCACACTCATTCTAGGGGTATCCGGGTCCACGTTTTGACCTATATCTCGAGACCCTAGTCACCCATCGGTATAATATATTACTCTGTATTAAAGCACTCATCAACAGCTTTCATTTGATATCCATATTGTATAAACTCTGTCTAGGCATTCACGGGCCCCCGTTTCAGCCTATATCTCGAGACCCTGTACGCCGATCGCAACCACCGCGTGAGGTATACGCAACTTGTTTGAACAAAATCGACCAACGCATCTCTTCAAACACCGGCGACCAACTCACACACATTTAGGCATTTCTTTTTATAAATATATAGATTTTTATTTTTCACACTTCACTATAATATTTAAAAGAAATGCAGATTTTCGTTGCTTTTGAAGTTCGGCTTAAAAATTGCACATGGAACAATTAAGACTCTCCTGAATTAAAAAAAATGTCATAGTACCTTTAAATCGCGGGCCCCCTCAGAAACCCCGGGCCCGGGGATAATCCCCCCCCCCCCCCCCCTCCCCGGGGATAATAAAAATAACTACACTTTAATTCCCTACAATGTAGAAAATATACATAAAAATGAAAATAAGAAAATAATAATTCATAAACTATATTTGAATTAGTCATCAACAAAATACTTTAACTAGAAAATCCAAATTACAATAAATAAAAGAATTCCACCTTACTCATAATTTCCATTAAGTGCTCGCAACACAATATGCACACATGCAAAAACAAACCAAAAGAGAAAAAACAAATGTAAACAATATAAACAAAAAAAAACACATTCTTTGGAATCATGTTAAAAGTATGTAAGCACATACGGATTCAAAAGTTAATAGTACCACTTGAGTAGCCATCCATAGGTGGTGCACAAATTTTGTATGACTACTCTTTCAAAGGCGGATGGTGTAGAATTCATTCATTCAGTCATTCATCACATTTTTGAACAAACACATATTTTCGTTTTATTATATCTTGATATGCATTGACTTTTACATACGTATTCATTCATCTGTACATACATACAGTCTACGTCTCGTAACATGAGGTTTCTCCTATTTCAAATTGCTCACTACAAACTTTTGCCTACACATAATGTATTCCCAAGACAACTTCCATACGCTATTCCGTTTCTGCTTACTATGCATTTCCCCAAAACTAATGTTATTTGCGTTGAGCTTACGCTTCCCACCGAGATGAATATATGTATCTACGCAGTTCATATTTTGTACACTTAGTATATAAATATGTAATAATTTAGATATGTATGTAGGTAGCTCATAAGAATTAATTAGAATAATTTTTATAAATACTAAAATAACTTCGTCAATAAAAATAATTATCGTTTGGACATCAAACGAATAACCAAGTTTTAATTTTTTTATTATTATACTAGAATACGTTTATAGAATATGCATAACAAATGAAAGCTGTTGATGAGTGCTTTAGTAGAGGGTAATTTTTATACCCCTGGGCGACTAGGGTCTCGAGATATAGGCCAAAACGTGGACTCGGGTATCTCTAGGATGTGTTTGTAGAATATGGATATCAAATGAAATATGGGAGACTAGGGTCTCGAGATATAGGCCAAAACGCGGACCCGGGTGCCCCTAGTGTAGCATTCATTCATTCACTCATTCATTCATTTGAAAAAACACATATTTTCGTTTTGGTATGTCTTGAGATGCATTGACTCTTACATACATATTCACTCATCTGTACACACATACAGTCTACGTCTCGTAACTCCTATTTCAAGTTGTTCACTACAAACTTTTGCCTACACATAATTTATTCCCACGACAACTTCCATGCGCTATTCCGTTTTTTCTTACTATGCATTTCCCACAACTAAAGCCGTGGTTACTCACGAACGTACGTAGAAAAAACGTGTCAGCTGACACGACCTATCTTATGAGTGTGCAATGTAAACGAAAACTCACCGACGTGCAACGCCCGTACGTACGTAGCCCGGAACGTAGAAATCAAAACAATTTTGATTTTTTCCGTAAGAACGTGTCAGCTGATCGCTCTCTCACTAGACAGAGTTGCCTAGTAAACTTTTGTGCGCTAATTTTTGACCGTTTGCAATTTTATGCAAAAACGCCTAATTAAAGTTTGAAAAATTGTGAAAATAATTCGAAATAATTATGTAAAAGTGCTGATTATAAATATTTAATCTATTTATACTTATTTAATAGTATTCCGGCCTTTTACAATATCAAAAATTAAATTGGAAAAAGTTGATGTTTCCATAAGCATACATGCAAAATGGTCAATGGCAACAGTGCTTATCTGTAAACAATACACACACAAATATCTTATGTACATGTACGCAGACGCACACATTGATTCCTACGGGCTTGAGAGTTCGGTCAAACGTGCTTCGTACGACAAACGTCCTTACGTACGGCACACGTCGGTGGGTAACTGCCGCATTATGTTATTTGCGCTGAGCTTGCGCTTCCCACCGAGCTGAATGTATGTATCTACGCAGTTCATATTTTGTACACTTAGTCTGTAAGTATGTAATAATGTAAATATGTATGTAGGTAGCTCATAAGATTTAATTAGAATAATTTTGTATCAATACTATAGTAACTTCGTCAATAAAAACAATTATCGTTTGGACATCAAACGAGTAACCAAGTCTTACCTTTTTATTATTATATGGCGATCCTGCCAGCTCTGCTTAATAATAAGCAGACTGCTATTTAAAATGCAGTCTGCTAAACATCTTTAGCAGGACGCCACAGTTTTTATACTATATGGCGATCCTGCCAACTCAAGCATTTTCAGCGGACTGCTATTTTGAAGCAGGCTGCTAAACTCGTGAAAGGATCCTCCCAGATCTGCAAAAATAATAAGCAGGAGTAATATTTTTTACTCGTTTCGGTTGGAAAATTTACGCAATCCTTGCTAAAACTTACTTCCACAATATCAAGAAGTGTGTACAAACTAGAGTCCGACCGAACGCAGGTTTTTGAGCCAAAGCCGAAGCCGAACCGGACATTCGGCTTTGATTTACTAATCGGCCGATTATCGAAGCCGAAGCCGAATAACTCCATATTTTTTAAATAAGAAAGACTATTGATAACTTCTTATTAATTTTTATTATTAAAATTGTTAGATTTATTGAGCTAAAAGGCTTCAAGATGAATAAAACTTATTTTTTTTGTTTATATTCATTTATAATTTATTTGGTCAATATTTCAACTTCAATCTGAAGTCATCATCAGTAACATATGGTCGATCATACATATCCATGATGATACATGATGATGACTTCAGATTGAAGTTGAAATATCGACCAAATAAATTATAAATGAATATAAACAAAAAAAAATAAGTTTTATTCATCTTGAAGACTTTTAGCTCAATAAATCTAACAATTTACAATATTCAAGGCTATTAACTTGTATTAAAAATTTTTATTATTTTTTTTTTAAGGAAACAAAATCCATCAAAAACCATTCACATTTTCTCATCTGGCTTATCTGGCCAGTATTTAATTTCATTACACATTATCGGCAGCGTCAACTGTTTTACACCTTTTTCCGGGCTGCAAGTATCGTATTTTGCTTTCGAGTTTTCCTTCTTCTTTTCAACACATTCCTGGAACTCTTTTCATTTATTTCGGTGAATTTTCTCTAAGTGATTTTTTATATTCTTCGTCGTTTGCTTTTTTTTGTCGACGCTCCCTAACGAAAATTTCTTACCACATTCCTCACGTATTCCCAAATTTGAGCTATTTAGTTAACTGCATGAATATTGAAAATATAAATGTACTTAAATAAACACATTGTAAAAAATGTGCTTTGATGTGCACGGACAGTCAGCTGATCTCACGAAAATGTTGTCAACGGTGTGTTCTTTTGCTATCCTGAAAGTAATTCGCGGTAGCCCAAAATGGTGTTTATTTTCATGTTTCGGTTGCTTTCCATTTTCAAAATAAAATCAGGCCGTAATGTTCGGTTTCGGCCAAAACTTCGGCCGCTTTTTTGGCCGAAGCCGATTAGTTAGCCGAACATGAAACTACAGCCGATTAATCGGCAAACCGAACATTCGGTCGGACTCTAGTACAAACCAAGTTAAGTGTGCTTACTCCAACCATTTCGGAAAATATACTACCGAGAATAATAATAATCGCAGAACCACCATCAAAAGCAAAAATGTTGATACGGACAAAACAAAGGAGTTATTGACGTGTCCTCGAGCGAACACCGGGAAGCATAATCAAGTGGAATACAAACCAGCAACATCTACGAATGACAGCATGAAGCATAATCAAGTGGAATAAATCCTGACTGGCAACAAAAATCCTGACTAGCAGCAAAACTACTATCGAAGGACATGATCGGCAGCAGTTTTATACATATGAATGGCAGCAGTTTAACTAATAATCAACTTGATAATTATAAACTAGAATAATTCTGGCAGCCTCACGGCTGCTCAACCAGTAGCAGACATTTTTAATTTCTGCTTTGAAAAAAATATAAAAATTTTGGTAGTTATACATAAACCTAAGGAAAAAGCCTAGGAAATTGTTTTTGAAATCATTTTGGTTAGAAAAAAAAACATATTTTTTTGAAAAAAAAAAAATTTTTTTTAAATAAAGAAAAAATGAAAATAAAAGTAGTTGTAACTAACTACGATGAAAAATAGAATAGAACTAAGGAAAGAACTAAAATGCTTTGGCAGATTATATAAAAATGAAAAAAGTGATTTAAAGCCCAAAATAACTTAGAAAAAAATAGAAGTTAATTTCCAATATTTTTGTAACGATACAGTAAAAAAAAATAAATTATACCTAAATGCTAAAAATATTAACATACAAGAATCTCAAAACAAGAAAGTTATTAAAGGAAATTTTTAATTTTTCATTATGTCTTGGTGGGAAAAGCTAGCAAATAGCATTACGATAGCCATAGCTGGTTATGAAATAGGAAAAGAAAATTCAGGAAATACTGAAAATAAAGTAGAAGATAGAGAATAGATTAGTTAAATATGAACCACCAGTTGAAGAAGAAACCAACAACATTCAAAATATCCCCGATGTTTGGTTAGTCGTTTTACTTTTCGCATTCCTTGCAATAGCAATGATGCTCAAAAATTATATCAAAATTAAATTTAGACAACTAAAAAGCATTCAAGAGCTTGTTTAAAACATCATTTTAACAAAAACCTTATTACCTTACTATTGAAAACACATTTCCAATCAAAAGCCATCAAACTGCCCCAATGAACAGTAGAGACAGCTTCATCAGCGGTGTCTAAGTTCAATGGCAAACCAAGAATTTTAATAATTTTAAAGAAAAGAAAAGTTCACGTACTCAATCTTCAGCTAAATAGCTACACATGTACAAAATATCTATTTCTCTCTTGATAAGTACAGGAGAAGATGCAATTCGATAGTAATATCACGATTAATACTTCAAAAAGTACATAGCACGAAAAAAAGTAGAAGCATACGTTAACCAGCCAATAACAATATTACCAACAAGAATGGAGAAAATAAAGAGTTGCAAAGAGAATGTTAATATAAATAAAACGCTTAATAAATAAATATAATTGCAATTAGACATGTCGCGCTCGTTTTCATCCAAAAGGATAGAATATTTGTAGCATAATAAATACAAGCAACCTGATTGTTGAGGAAGTTATTGAATTAGGACAATTTTCGACCAGGCTGAATAATGCCGGAAATCTAGAACTTGGAGACAAATTGGTCAAGAATAATGAATACTCGAGTAAGCAAATCTATATATATAAAAATGAATGTCCGTTGGTGTGAGGCTCATAGAATCAAAAACTATACATCAATATAGCTAAACCATTATACAAACTTTTTCATCGAGTCTTGAGAATGGTTTGGGAACAGGTCCGAGACTCCTCCGCTAGGTGTCAGTAGCTGTAAATTGCCAATTTCCTACATAGTACATCTATATATTTAAAAATGAATGTCCGTTTGTGTTAGGCTTATAGAATCAAAAACGATACATCATCTAGCAGACCCGGCAGACGTCGTTCTGCCCTAAATTTGGCATATCTACATACATTTTAAAAAGCTTTTTCCGCCCAACTCTGCCCCCCCCCCCCCCCTTCCCTCTTCACTTTTTCTTAATCCTTTTATTCACTCCACCATCCGTCTTTTTCGCTTCATCTATCTCCATCTTCCTGTAATTCTATTTCTTTCTCAGTCTCCTTCTCTCTTTTCTCTTCTCTCAAGTTCTTCTCATTCTCTTTCATCCCTTATTAGCTGTCCCAGAGGGTGGTATGTATTTTGTTCCAGTCCCAGTCCCATTCCAACTTGGAGTCTCAGTCCCAGTCCCACTGCAGAATCTCAGTCCCAGTCCTAGTCCTAATCCCATTCCCAGTCCGTCTCTAGTCTACTTCCCGGAAAAAAGGATCGCAAATACTAATATAGGCAAATTTATTTACCAAATTTTAGGCAAATCGAATAGGATGTATGTAAATAGGTATGTGGGTATTATTAATTCATGTCTTTATTTCGGCTTCGCGTGCATATTTATCAGTTTTGCCAGGTTGGTGCGACTAAATCGAATATCACAATGAAAATTACTTTAGAGCTCCCAGCAACAGCTTTCATTTTATATCCATATTACTCACACATTCTAGGGCTATCCGGGTCACCGTTTTCGCCTATATCTCGAGACCCTAGTTACCCAGCTGTATAATATATTACTCTGTACTAAAGCACATATCAATAGCTTCAATTTGATACCCATAATGTAAAAACACATCCTAGTGTTACCCTAATCCACTTTTTGGCCTATATCTCGAGACCCTAGTCACAAATAGGTATGAAAATTACCCTGTACTAAAGCACTCATAACAGCTTTCATTTGTTATCCATATTGTATAAACACATTCTATGGCTACCGGGGTCCACATTTTGGCCAATATCTCGAGACCCTAGTCACCAATAGGTATGACAACTACCCGTACTAAAGTTCTCAGCAACAGCTGTTATTTTATATCCATATCACCGACACATTCTAGGGGTATCCGGGTCCACGTTTTGACCTATATCTCGAGACCCTAGTCACCCATCGGTATAATATATTACTCTGTACTAAAGCACTCATCAACAGCTTTCATTTGATATCCATATTGTATAAACTCTGTCTAGGCATTCACGGGCCCCCGTTTCGGCCTATATCTCGAGACCCTGTTCGTCGATCGCAACCACCGCGTGAGGTATACACAACTTGTTTGAACAAAATCGACCAACGCATCTCTTCAAACGCCGGCGACCAACTTACACACATTTAGGCATTTCTTTTTATAAATATATAGATTTTTATTTTTCACACTTAACTATAATATTTAAAAGAAATGCAGATTTTCGTTGCTTTGGAATTTCGGCTTAAAAATTGCACATGGAGCAATTAAAGACTTTCCTAAATTAAAAAAAATGTCATAGTACCTTTCAATCGCGGGCCCCTCAGAAACCCCCGGCCCGGGGATAATCCCCCCCCCCCCCCCTCGTTTTTGTTGTGTTGTATCAGTGCTTTGCCCCATCCAATAGGTCTGAACAATCACAAATTGTCATCAATGTCCTCTAACGGGAGTCCGAGGAAACTTGCTGTTTCAACAAGGGTGGACCATAATGAGAGAGGTGTTAGAGGCGTTGGTTCCACATTACAATTGAAGAGATGGTTGGTGTCATGTGGGGACAAATTGCAAGCAGGGCATACATTTTGTATGTCGGGGTTGATGTGGATAGGTAAGAGTTTAACCTGTTACAGTATCCAGATCGAAGTTGGGCTAGAGTGACTCGCGTTTCCCTAGGGAGTGTGCGTTCCTCTTCCGCAAGTTTAGGGTATTGCTCTTTAAGTACTGGATTCACCGGGCAATTCCTGACATAGAGGTCCGACGCCTGTTCATGGAGTTCACCAAGGACCTGCTTATGTTTTTTGGCTTCATACGGCTGTGTTCTCAGGTGCCGTATTTCCTCATAATGCTTACGGAGATGACTCCTTAAGCCCCTGGGCGGTATAGGATCACAATCAGATGTCTGTTGGGATGCCCAGGTTTCTGGGTATTCAACAGAAACTGTTTGGTTAGCTTTTCATTTCTTTCCCTTATTGGGAGTATTCTCGCCTCATTATATAGAGGGTGTTCTGGGGACATAAGGAGACAACCCGTGGCGGTTCTGAGAGCAGTATTTTGGCAGGCCTGTAGCTTCTTCCCGTGTGTAATCTTGAGGCTTGGCCACCATATCGGAGTTGCATAGGCTAGCCAATTGCTTTGTAAGTGGTAATGAGCGTTTCTTTATCTTTTCCCCAAGTACTGCCAGCAAGAGATTTGAGGATTTTATTACGGCTCTGGATTTTCTGTACAATTACGGCTGCATGCTCCCCAAAATGTAGATCCTGATCGAACGTCAGACCCAAGATATTGGGGGTAAGACAGTCGGTAGCGCTTCCCAAGGCAGTTGGTTCTATGTACCGGAGCGACTCGGGATTTTTCCCGATCAAGGACTGTCATTTCAGTGTAACTCCATTTAATTTGTTATGTCCTTCGCACCCCTCTCGTCGGGCCTGGTGATGTGCTATACTTGATATCATTCGCTATAATATTTTTTATTGATAAGCACGTTGTTGAATTAAACACCAACCAATTACACGGAAGTATATCCGCATCACCTGAAAATATGAGTGCCGGTGCGTATACGTAACATTTTATTATTACGTATAAACATATAAAAAAATTTGCAATAAAATAACTATAACTATAACAAGTAAGGAAAGCTAAGTTCGGGTGTAACCGAACATTACATACTCAGTTGAGAGCTATGGAGACAAAATAAGGAAAATCACCATGTAGGAAAATGAACCTAGGGTAACCCTGGAATGTGGTTGTATGACATGTGTATCAAATGGAAGGTATTAAAGAGTATTTTAAGAGAGAGTAGGCCATAGTTCTATGGATGGACGCCATTTAGGGATATCGCCATAAAGGTGGACCAGGGCTGACTCTAGAATTTTTTTGTACGATATGGGTATCAAATGAAAGGTGTTACTGAGCATTTTAAGAGGGAGTGGGCCTTATGTCTATCGGTGGACGCCTTTTCGAGATATCGCCATTAAGGTGGACCAGGGGTGACTCTAGAATGTGTTTGTACGATATGGGTATCAAATGAAAGGTGGTAATGAGTATTTTAAAAGGGAATGGGCTTTAGTTCTATAGGTGAACGCCTTTTCGAGAAATCGCCATAAAGGTGAACCAGGGGTGACTCTAGAATATGTTTGTACTATATGGGTATCAAATGAAAGCTGTTAATGAGTATTTTGAAAAGGAGTGATCCTTAGTTCCATAGGTGGACGTCGTTTCGAGATATCGCCATAAAGGTGGACCAGGGGTGTCTCTAGAATGTGTTTGTACGATATGGGAATCAAATGAAAGGTGTTACTGAGCAGGCCGAAACGTAGAACCGGATACCCCTAGAATGTGTTTATGGAATATGGATATCGAATAAAAGCTGTTGATGAGTGCTTTAGTAGAGGGTAATTTTCATACACCTGGGTGACTAGGGTCTCGAGATATAGGCCAAAATGTGGACCCGGGTACCCCTAGAATGTGTTTATAGAATATGGATGTCAAATGAAATATCTTGATGAGTGCTTTAGTAGAGGGTAATTTTCATACCCCTGGGTGACTAGGGTATCGAGATATAGGCCAAAACGTGGACCCGGGTACCCCTAGAATGTGTTTGTAGAATATGGATATCAGATGAAAGCTGTTGACGAGTGCTTTAGTAGAGGGTAATTTTCATACCCCTGGGTGACTAGGGTCTCGAGATATAGGCCAAATTGTGGAATCGAGTACCCCTAGAAAGTAGTTATAGAATATGGATATAAAATGAAAGCTCTTGATGAGTGCTTTAGTAGAGGGTAATT
Source organism: Eurosta solidaginis (assembly GCF_040869045.1). NCBI lineage: Eukaryota > Metazoa > Arthropoda > Insecta > Diptera > Tephritidae > Eurosta > Eurosta solidaginis. The sequence continues at coordinate 91,870,855 of NC_090324.1, forward strand.
TTAGGGTCTCGAGATATAGGCCAAAATGTGGCCCGGGTACCCCTAGAATGTGTTTATAGAATATGGATGTCAAATGAAATATCTTAATGAGTGCTTTAGTAGAGGGTAATTTTCATACCCCTGGGTGACTAGGGTCTCGAGATGTAGGCCAAAATGTGGAATCGGGTACCCCTAGAAAGTAGTTATAGAATATGGATATAAAATGAAAGCTCTTGATGAGTGCTTTAGTAGAGGGTAATTTTAGGGTCTCGAGATATAGGCCAAAATGTGGGCCGGGTACCCCTGGAATGTGTTTATAGAATATGGATATCAAATGAAAGCTGTTGACGAGTGCTTTAGTAGAGGGTAATTTTCATACCCCTGGGTGACTAGAGTCTCGAGATATAGACTAAAACGTGGACCCGGATACCTCTAGAATGTGTTTATAGAATATGGATATCAAATGAAAGCTCTTGATGGGTGCTTTAGTAGAGGATAATTTTAGGGTCTCGAGATATAGACCAAAACGTATACCCGGGTACCCTAGAATGTGTTTATAGAATATGGATATCAAATGAAAACTGTTGATGAGTGCTTTAGTAGAGGGTAATTTTCATACCCCTGGGTGACTAGGGTCTCGAGATATAGGCCAAAACGTGGATCAGGGTAACACTAGGATGCGTCTTTACATTATGGGTATCAAATTGAAGCTGCTGATGTGTGCTTTAGTACAGAGTAAGTTTTATACCGCTGGGTGACTAGGGTCTCGAGATATAGTCCATAACGTGGAGTCGGATACCCCTAGAATGTGTGTGTAATATGGATATCCAATTAAAGCTGTTGCATCAATCTGGCAAAACTGATAAATATGCATGCGAAGCCGAAATAAAGACATGAATTAATAATACCCACATACCTGTTTACATACGTCATATTCGATTTGCCCGTAATTTGGTATATAAATTTGCCTATATTAGTATTTAATAATAATAATAATACCCAACGGATTAAACCCTCCAAAGCCCGCCCGACCGGCGCGAGGGGCGCATCCGCATGACGCACGGATTTGTTATTGCCGAGTTGTTGATAGGCGGAGGGTTGTTAAGCGTCGAGATCTAAAACTGCTCAGCTACAGAATAAAAATCATCAGCTGAGTACTATACATAACAGTTAGAAATTACATAGAAATTATACATATATATACTACATTGTTAAATAAGTGAACATTTTTAATTTATTTGATTTTTTTTTTTTTTTTTTTGTTAAGAGTTAAGATAGGATAAGACAGTTTTCTTTATGGTAAAAAGTGAATCCGTTATATCAAATGAATTAGAATGAGTGTTAAAATCATGACACAAACACCGAAAAGATTCATTTAATTCGAAATTAGTTCTACACTGCCTCAAAAGAAGAGGTTTGTAATGTCTTGACACCCGTGATGGGACGTTGAAATTTACTTCGTTCAAAAGAATTGGACTAGAAATCAGTCCATTCAGGAGTTTAGCCATAAATATAACGCCTAGCATTTCTCTACGACTTGCAAGAGTTGGAAGATTGATAAGCTTCAACCGACTAGTATAAGGTGGAAGATTATACGCAGAGTCCCACTGAAAATTCCTTAAAGGGAAAAGTAGAAATTGCTTTTGTATTGATTCAAGTCTATCTGCATGAACTCGATATTGTGGATTCCAGACTATTGATCCGTATTCTAGTATCGGTCTAACTTACTTACTTACTTAATTGGCGCTTAACCGTCTAAACGGTTATGGCCGTCCAACAAGGCGCGCCAGTCGCTCCTTCGCTCCGCCAACCGGCGCCAATTGGTCACACCAAGGGAGTTTAAATCGTTTTCCACCTGGTCCTTCCAACGGAGTGGGGGCCGCCCTCTACCTCTGCTTCCATAGGCGGGTTCCGATAGAAACACTTTCTTGGCCGGATCATCATCTTTCATTCGCCTAACATGGCCTAGCCAGCGCAGCCGCTGCGTTTTAATTCGCTGGACTATGTTGATGTCTGCGTATAGCTCGTACAGCTCATCATTAAATCTTCTTCGGTACTCGCCATCGCCAACGCGTAGAGGTCCATAAATCTTTCGAAGAACTTTTCTCTCGAACACTCCCAAAGCCGCTTCATCTGCTGTTGTCATGGTCCATGCTTCTGCCCCATATAGCAGGACGGGTACGATAAGTGACTTGTAGAGTATGATTTTCGTTCGCCGAGAGAGGACTTTACTTTTCAATTGCCTACCTAGTCCAAAGTAGCATTTATTGGCAAGATTGATTCTTCGCTGGATTTCAGTGCTGATGTTGTTGCTAATGTTGATGCTGGTTCCCAAATAAACGAAGTCTTTTACTATTTCGAAATTATGGCTGCCAACAGTAGCGTGGTTGCCAAGGCGCATATGCGCTGACTCTTTGCTCGATGACAGCAGGTACTTCGTTTTGTCCTCATTCACCATCAAACCCATCTTTACCGCTTCTTTTTCCAGCTTGGAGTAAGCAGAACTAAGAGCGCGGGTGTTTAGGCCGATGATATCAATGTCATCAGCATATGCCAGTAATTGCACGCTTTTATAGCAAATTGTTCCAGTGCGGTTAAGTTCTGCAGCTAGTATAATTTTCTCCATCATCAAATTAAAGAAATCGCACGATAGGGGGTCACCCTGTCTGAAACCTCGTTTAGTTTCGAACGGCTCGGAGAGGTCCTTCCCAATTCTGACTGAGCTGATGGTGTTGCTCAACGTCATTTTGCACAGCCGTATAAGTTTTCCGGGGAAACCAAATTCAGACATAGCGGCATATAGGCAGCTCCTTTTCGTGCTGTCGAAGGCGGCTTTAAAGTCGACGAAGAGGTGATGTGTGTCGATTCTCTTTTCATGGGTTTTTTCCAAGATTTGGCGCATTGTGAAAATCTGGTCGATGGTAGATTTACCAGGTCTGAAGCCGCACTGATAAGGTCCAATCAGCCGGTTCACGGTGGGCTTCAATCTTTCACACAATACACTTGAAAGGACCTTATCTGCGATATTAAGAAGGCTGATTCCACGATAGTTGGTGCATTTTGCAGTATCCCCCTTCTTGTGGACTGGGCAAAGAACACTTAGATTCCAACCGTCGGGCATGCTTTCGTCCGCCCATATTTTGCTAAGAAGCTGCTGCATGCGCCTTACCAACTCCTCGCCGCCGAACTTGAATAGCTCCGCAGGCAATCCATCAGCGCCCACGGCCTTGTTGTTTTTCAATCTGGTTATTGCTATTCTAACTTCGTCATAATCGGGCGGGGGGACATATATTCCATCATCATCGATTGTGGGATCGGGTTCTTCATCTCTGCGCGGTGAATTGCTGCCTCCATTTAGGAGAGCAGAGAAGTGTTCCCTCCATAATCTAAGCACTCCCTGGACATCAGTTACAAGGTCGCCGTTTTCATTCCTACAGGAGTTTGCCCCGGTCTTAAAACCTTCCGTCTGTCGCCGTATTTTTTGGTAGAATTTTCGGGCGTTATTCCTGGTGGCTAGCAGCTCAAGCTCCTCGCACTCACGCCTTTCTGCTTCTGCTTTTTTCTTCTTGAAAAGGCGTCTCGCTTCTCTTTTCAACTCACGATAGCGTTCACACACTCCTCTTGTCGCGCTCGCTTTTAACGTAGCCCTGTAGGCAGCGTCTTTTCTTTCGGTTGCAACGCGGCATTCTTCATCATACCAGTTGTTTTTTCGTGGCCGCCGGTAACCAATTTTTTCCTCGGCGGCAGTATGAAGTGCTTTGGAGATATGCTCCCACTGCTCCTGTATTCCTTCAGGATGAGTTGTGCCCTCAGAGATCAGGTGTGAGAGTCGAGTTGCGAAATCATTGGCAGTCTGTTGTGATTGAAGCTTTTCGACGTCTAGCTTTCCTTGAGTTTTTTGTTCCTTGTTTTTAGCCGCGTTGAGGCGGGTGCGTATTTTGGCTGCAACGAGATAATGGTCCGAATCGATGTTAGGTCCTCGGATCGTTCGCACATCTAAAACACTGGAGGCATGCCGTCCGTCTATCACAAAGTGATCGATCTGATTGCGAGTATTTCGATCAGGAGACAGCCATGTAGCTTGATGTATCTTTTTATGCATGAACCTCGTGCTTGGTATGACCATGTTTCGAGCACCGGCAAAGTCAATCAGCCTTAGTCCGTTAGGAGAAGTTTCATTGTGTAGGCTGAACTTTCCGACTGTAGGGCCAAAAACACCTTCTTTGCCCACCCTGGCGTTAAAGTCGCCAAGCACGACTTTTATATCATGACGGGGGCAGCGTTCGTATGTGCGTTCTAATTGTTCATAAAAAGTGTCTTTCACCTCATCGTCTTTCTCCTCTGTCGGCGCATGGGCGCAGATGAATGATATATTAAAAAATTTTGCTTTTATTCGAATAGTGGCGAGACGCTCGTCCACAGGCGTGAACGCCAGCACTTGGCGACAAAGTCTCTCTCCCACCACGAATCCGACGCCGAAACTGCGCTTATTCGCATGGCCACTCCAATATTTGTCACAATTTTTGATCTTCTTCGGTATAACTAAGGTGATGAAAAGGGCTTTAGTTACATAAGGGTCACTAAATTCTTTGGACCACCGTTTCACGTATGAAAGAACACCGCTAGCCTTATTGACAGTAGCATTAATATGAAGGTTGAAACTAAGTTTAGCATCTATCGTGACTCCCAAGTCCTCAAAATAGTTTACTGATAGAAGACAAAAATTATTAATTACGTAAGAGGCTGCTGGCAAAGATCTTCGAGATAGGCACATGAATTTGCATTTATTGAGGTTCAGCGGCATTGAATTTACGTTGCACCAAGTAACTAGGCAGTTTAAATCCGCTTGAAGCAAGGGACGTTCTTCGATAGACGCATAAGACCTAAAAGTTTTACACCATCAGCATACATTAAGATTTTGGAATATTTTATAGTGGTACAGATATCATTAATAAATAGCAAGAACAGAATTGGACCAAGGTGGCTGCCTTGTGGGACGCCAGAGGGAACATCGATGACATTTGAAAAAGTATTTTTAAAAATAACTTTTTGCGTTCGACCGCAAAGATACGACGAGATCCACTGGGTGAGACCAGGTTGGAAGCCAAGCCGATCCAGCTTGTAGATAAGTAACGAGTGGGATACTTTGTCAAATGCTTTACTGAAATCAGTATAAATAACATATGTGTGAAGATTTTCTCTAAATCCCTTAGAAACATGAGTTGTGAATTCAAGTAGATTAGTAATGGTAGATTTGCCTTTACAGAATCCGTGTTGCGGTTCTGCAATCAAAGTAGAAATGGAAAATGTTAGCTGATTGGTAACGATAGCTTCAAACAACTTTGGGATGGCCGACAACTTTGCTATTCCTCGATAGTTCTCTACACGATCTTTTTTTCAGGGAAAAACACCAGAGACGGACTGGGACTGGGATTAGGACTAGGACTGGGACTAGGACTCGGAATGGGATTGGAACAAAATACATACCACCCTCTGGGGACTGGCAATAAGGGATGAAGAAGAATGAGAAGAACTTGAGAGAGGAGAAAAAAGAGAAGGAGAAGAAGACTGAGAAAGAGATAGAATGAGGCGAGATTGAGATTGATGAAGCGAAATAGACGGAGGGTGAATAAAACGATTACGAAAAAGTGAAGAGGGGGAGGGCAGAGTTAGACGGAAAAAGCTTATTAAAATGTATGTAGATAGACCAAATTTATGGCAGAACAACGTCTGCCGGATCTGCTAGTTTAAAAATAAAAATAAAATAAAATAGGTACCCAGGTAGCTTTGTTTGACCGTTTTCATCTAGGAAAACCTCGCCTGTTAGAGAGGTCATCATTTTAGGTAATAGGATTCTTTGTATCCAGTTAAGTTAGATAGCATGTATTTGGGTCCCGCAAAGAAAAATAATATTAGTGTAATCCCCGCAAAGTAGACAACGTTGATAAGAAAATTAATCTTACATTAATTCCCTTTAGACTACAAAAAATTGACAGGAAAAACTAACCACATAAAAATGTAAGCCTTTAAAGTAGTAAATATCGATAGAAAAAATATTTTTACATTTACTCCTTATAAATTAGAACATATCGGTAAGGAAAATATATTCAATTTATCACCGTGGAGTAGAAAATATCAATAGGAAAAATAATTTTACAATAATTCCCTATGGAGTAGAAAGTATTGATAGGGAAAATAATCTTACATTAATTCCCTATAAAATAAAAAAAATATTAATAGGAAACATAACTTTAATTTAACTACACTTTAATGCCCTATAGAATAGAAAATATAGATAATAAAAATAACTACACTTTAATTCCCTATATTGTAGAAAATATAGATAAAAATTAAAATAAGAAAATAATAATTCATAAACTACTATAAATTTGAATTAGTTATCAACGAAATACTTTAATTTGAAAATCCAAATTACAATAAATAAAAGCATTCCACCTTACTCAAAATTTTCATTAAGTGCTCGCAACACAATATGCACCCATGCAAAAACAAAACAAAAGAGAAAAAAGAAATGTAAACAATATAAACAAAAAAAAAACACATTCTTTGGAATCATGTTAAAATTGTGTCATAAAATACTCGCACACATAAAAAAAAAATCAGCACAAATTATGTATGACTACTCTTTCAAAGGCGGATGTTGTAGCATTCATTCATTCATTCACTCATTCATTCAGTCATTCATTCCTTTGAACAAACACATATTTTCACTATTGGCATGTCTGAGATGCATTTAGTTTTACATACATATTCATTCATTTGTACATACATACAGTCTATGTCTCGTAACTTGAGGTTTCTGCTATTTCAAATTGCTCACTACAAACTTTTGCCTACACATAATTTATTCACACGACAACTTCCATACGCTATTCCGTTTTTCTTCCCACAACTAATGTTATTTGCTGAGCTTGCGCTTCCCACCGAGTTGAATATATGTATCTACGCAGTTCATATTTTTAACACTTAGTATGTACACGGAGGGAAAAACAGCCTTGTAAAAATAACTCCGAACGGTGAAAATAATACATTTTGCATTGTTGTCTAATTTCGAGCTCAATTCCAAATTTTACCGCTTAAAACAAACATGTTTTAAGTTGGTTTAAATACAAAATGGTCAATTTAACAATAAAAAATAAAACTCCAGAACGTAACTTATTCCATTTCAACATATACTTTTTGAGTTTGTTACGTGACTGGCTTGTTGGGTGGTGAGGAGCGGCGGCAAGCAGGTATGCTTGCGGGCCAAGGCTAGCTAGGTCGTCGTCTTGGGAGGGGCATTTCACCACCGTCCTCACCCGCAGCCACATGAACAAAAAGGGTTCATATCTGCATATGTGTTGGAAAGAAAAGCTGAAACAGATAGAAATAGACGTAAGGGGCAATAGCCGGGAAAGCATAATTGGCAGAAAAAGACGAAGGCCTGTCCTGTCATGTGGAGTATTCCCACCCTCTTCAGCGCAACTTGCGCTGAACCGTGGGCACTGTGCTGACTCCTATCTAACTTACAGTGCCCTCAAACCTGACACTAGTCTGTCCGTCTGTCAATGAGTCATTTCCCTATCAATCACCTTCACTCCACCTTACCGCGCACAAGCGCAGCATTCACACCAAATATTTAACGCTTAGCCTTGTATGATTGAAAAACACATAGATTTTCATCCATACATTCCTTATAATTTATTAACAATATAAATATTTCTGTATCGCTACCCAGCTACGTATAAGAAAACCAAATGGAGAAAGAGAAATTATAAAAAAAAATTACTTTTCTGAATTGCACCCTAATACTGATGCCCCTAAGTTAAATATCCGTTGGCTTAAATAAAAAATTTTACAAAGAATTCAAAAAAACTTAGTCTAGGTTAACTTATAACTAGAAACATTTCAAGTTTCAATTCAAATAGAAATTAGATATACAGGCGGAATTTAAATCCTATTATTGCTGAAAAGTATAAATCCCAAACCTTTTCAATTGGTTTCTGGCCTAATATACTGAAGCTACTAGGTGCTAAATTCAAAATCCTATAGATGCCGACATTAGAACGCTCATAAAGTCGGCAAGCTAAAGCAAAAGGAATAAAATAAAACACAAAAAAAAGTTAAACCCTATTCCCTGACCTATCTCAACAATCAATTATGGATGCAAAAGCAGATCAAAAATAGAGCAAGAAAAAACGTTAAAGAAAATGTATAAAGCTGCTCCTGTCCGAGCTATTGTAGGGTAAAGTTCCCAGTACTGCTAAGAAAAGCCTCGGGAAGGCTTTTCACATTATGTTAACCAGGAATAATACAAGGTACTTTCCGGGCCAGTGACGTGATTTGGGAAGTGGGTGTATTGGCTACGGTTCCAAGCACCAAAACTATAAATATCTTTAACTCATCTAAAAAAAAAATAAAGTGGAAGCAAAAAAAACTTTTCGAAACTGCGAAATTTGCACTTAGTTATTACTGTCACTCGAAGATAGTAGCCATGCACAAAATACTTGAAAAGTAATATACCACAAAAGATGGTAAGGATGGTGTGTGAAGCGAAATTAACAAAAAGAAGAGCAAAGCATTCACTAATGCGAGTTTCGATTTTCTTTTTTTTAATGCCAAGAGCAAAAAGAAAGAAAAAAAAATATCTCAAACAAAACCTAACTTTCGCCTTTTGCTCCTACTTTCCTATGAGATTTCTGCGTATAAGCGTTTAATCGTACTAGCGTTACAGGCATTCAAAAAAAATCTATAAGTGAGAAATAACAAAATATCAAAAAACATATGTATTTAAAAACTTCTGGTGTCGTTGTTCTTATTGATTGTTGCTGCTGCCGCCTTCACTGTTGCCAGTTTTGACCATCTGGTGTCGTTTTTTGTTCCCCAAAAATTTTGTTGTATGCGGTGCCGTGGCTGTTGTTGCGGCCCAACGCCGCCGGTGAAGAATGCTGTGCTTGATGTTACCTAGTTCTGATATTAGTTGTTGTTGTCGTAAATGGTGTAATTGTTGGTGAAAGCCAATGGTAGTTGTTGTTGTAGGTGTTGCGCCGCCAATATAAAAAAGATGGTGTATTTGTTGTCGGGCGGTATGCAAATAGTGGCGTTCGTTGTTGTCGTTGGTGTATGTGTAGGCCGGTATGGAAAGTTTAGCAAATACACTAAATTCCTCAACCTTTTTCACCTGATTGCTGCTGCCAAAATTTGTTGTGGTTGTTGCTGTTGTGGCGATATATCGCCGATACGAAATATGTAGCTGCCAGCAGAAAAATATGTAATGGTTGTTGTTGGTGTTGCGCCGCCAATAAAAATTATGTGGTGCTGCTCTACACGTTGTGCGCCGTCGGTGAAAAACATACATGTAGTTGTTGTATCCGTTGTGTGCCGTCTGTATGAAAGTGTTTTATTGCCAATACGGGACCTGTAGTAGTTATTGTTGTTGTGTTGACTGCCACCAATTCGAGCCTTTTGCCGCCAACAAATACGGTTTTTAGCCGCCCTTTTCCCGATGCCGGTGCCCAGTGTGCTATTTCCTCAAATTTAAAATGATCTGCCTTAAAAAAGAAAAAACAAAAAAACTTATTAGTTATATAAAATAATTATTCATGAAACACATGCTGCTCTATAGACGTATGCATACTTGTTTGCCTGCTTTATTTCCTCACCTGCATACATATATACATATATGTATGGGGGTGTGGAGCCATGCATGCACTTTTGGCTTGCTTGGAAACTTGGCTATATAGAAGCCAACTTCCCAGTGGGCATGACAGGTTGGGAGAGGGAGGTAAAACGCAAAAAGTTCACACTTACCTGGTACTGTAAATTTTGATGGCGGGATCCAAACAAACAAACTGCCGGACTAGGGTGTGTATAGGCCTCTCAGCCTTTAGGCACTCCACGCTCTAAAACTTTTCGCGGAACTTTCCTGACGTTTTAAATCACGCGCACTAAAAACTTTTAAACCTTTAAAAAGGTATTACTACTTGGCACTTCACACCTTTTTACTTTATTTTTCCACACTTCACTTCACTTGCACTGGGCACTGTTACAAGAAAACGTTTGCCCGTTGCCTAACTTGATGCCCTTTTATAGCCACCGCCGTGGTAAAGAACGCTATCCAGAAACCGACATCTTTCACCTTTACATGTTCAACTTTCTTCTCGGCTTTCCCGTATTTACGTTTATGCGTCCACGCAATCATAGAGTTACATGTTCACAAACACACGCTTATACAAACTAACATTAACATACTTAACAAAACAACACAACCACATAGATACATAGCATTCGTTCCTTGATCGCTCACACTGATCCATTCAAACGCTCATACATTCATACACTTAAACGCAGATATATTTAGTTCGTGTCTTGGCTACAATGTTTCTACGTCATCAGCAACATCGTATCTACTCCAGACACAATGTTGCCATTTTGCTGTAGCAACCGACGTTGCAACATTGCGGCCAATACACGAATCTGGACACATAACACGTAGTCACAGACACATGCTGCCATTCAATCGACCCATTGCTTATGATGCAAGGCTGTCGTTACAGGCTCGCAACCGCCGATGGTGCCTGCACTATGGAGCGTGTGCGTAAAAAAATTCAAACGCAGCCTGCAAAATTTTGTTTCCCGTCCAACGTGTGGCCACGACCCACAACTCAATGCCTAGCGTCACTGCCATTGCCTAATTCCGTTAACTACAAACTAACACTTGGTTGATACCATTACTCAATCTACTTAATCCTATATCACAGATACTGCTCTACGTAGCTAATAGTAAATAAAATATCACAGATAATAAAACTTAATAACAACTATAAAATAAAATATCACTGGTAATGAAAAAAGGATGAACTAAAAAGATTAAATAAAATAAAATATCACAGATCATATAGTCAATTAAAAAAAATAAATATTTAAAATAAATAAATAAATAAAAAATCTAAATAAATGCAAAAACAATCAAATAAATAAAAAAAGCCAAGAAAGATACAAATAATAATAAAATAATTACATAAGTCAATAGATAAATAAATAAACCACGTCAATTAATAAATAAATAACATAGAACAAAAGTACTAGCACTACAAAAAACATTAAACTATTTTACAAAAATATCTTTAGCGTAGTATACGCTGATCTTTTTCCCACTACTATCGCCAAGTTCATACATTGAGTTTCCTATAACGTTTAAAACAATACACTTGACCAGTTTTGGAGCTAATTTAGTGTTGTAATTTTCGGCTTTGGAACTTTGTTTGAAGTTTCGGCGATATACCACTTGTCCAATATTAAACTTCACATCTCTACTTCTAGTGTCGTATACCTTTTGGCTTCTTTCATGTGCCAACTTCAGCTCTTTCATAATTTTATTCCTAATCAGTTGCAGTTTGTTACTTGGAGCGTCTACCTCGCAATCACCATTGCCTCTGCCAGCTTTCGGTATACCTCATATGATGCACCATGCTGTATCATAGGCATACCGGATGTGGCGTAGTACGGCGACATGTTGATTGCTGCATGTGTAACACTGCGTAGTGCAAATGCTGCGTAGCTGACACATTTGTCCCAATTTTTCTGATTCTCTGTAATGAATGACCTAACGATCTGTAAAACGTACCTGTTTACCCCCTCCGCAGCGTTACCCTGAGGTGAGTAGAAGTCGGTTTTCACATGCTTGGTGCCATATTTCTCCAGGAAACTAGTAAAGACCTCGGAAACAAATTGTTTCCCATTGTCCGAATGGACATATTCGGGAACACCAAACACATGGAACACATCTTTTTCTAAAAACTTTACTACCTCAGCTGAAGTGGCCCTTTTCACTGGTTTTAAAAACACCAACTTAGAAAAGTGACTAGACATACAAAGACATACACGTTACCGTCACTAGAACGAGGATATGTACCCATGAAATCTATGAACAGACGTTGGAAAGGTCGCTCTATGAGCTTTTTTTCCCCATCATGGGTTGCTTGAAAACGTTTTGACTTTTACTAATTTTGCAAGTTTCGCAATCTTTTACGTAAGCACATACATCGGTGACCATTCTTGGAGAGTAATATTTTTGACGTAGTCGGGACAGTATCTTGTGGATGCCACCATGACCAGTGGACGGTGAGCTGTGAGAAGACTCTACCAGCCCCGGTCGCAATTCCGACGGTACCCAGAACTTCCGGGTCATGTCCGCTAGAAGACCATTCCCCCTGTAGAATTGCGTCCGTTTGTAAACGTAACCTTCTGATAGACATAACTCTGGTAACTTGTCTTTGTTCTCGGTCACCGTCTTTTGCAACTCCGTATACTCCTCCGACTCGAAGCACGGTGACTCGAGACACACGTCTATGGCTCTATCGTTCGTCAGTATTTCGCCCATGTGCATTCGTGAGAGTGTGTCGGGAACCACATTTTGCGCACCTTTTCGATGTTGGATATCGAAATCATAACCCTGGAGTTTCAAACTCCACCTTGCCAACCTTCCATAAAGATCTTTCTGATTCATGAGCCATTTGAGGCTGGCATGATCAGTTATGATGGTGAACGGGGTTCCCTCCACGTAAGGTCGGAATCTCTTGACACTCACGATGGCGGCGTAGCATTCAAGTTCTGCAATGGTATAGTTTTTCTGCGCCTTGTTAAGTTTTGCCGAAACGTAAGCAATAGGTCTTTCGTTCTGGTCATCGTCCAACTGAAACAAAACCCCTCCCACTCCGTCAGTGGATGCGTCACATTTTATATAAAATGTTCGGTTGAAATCAGGGTGCGTAAGCACCGGTGCAGAAACCAAACTCTGCTTTAAAATTTCAAATGATTTGATTGCTTCGTCCGTCATAGCAAATTTCTTTATTTTGTCTTTCTTGAGGCAGTCGTGCAGCGGAGCTTCAATTGTCGCATAGTCCTGTATGAAACGTCGGTACCAGCCCGACATGCCTAGGAACCGTCGTAGTTGCTTCGGGTTTTTGGTACAGGAAAGTCCCTCACAGCCACCACCTTGTTGGCGTCTGTCCTAATACATCCATCCCCGACTACGTACCCTAAATAGCGAACATCTTTAAAACAAAATTAGCTTTTTTCTACGTTAATTGTTAACTTAGCCTCGCGAAGTCACCGAGCGACCTTTTCCAACAGACAAACAGACACATATGGGACATAAAATCTTCAGAACACACTAACAAATCATCCAAATAAACAAAAACACATTCACGTAAAGCGGCCGGAATGACCTTGTCCATAAGACGACACATAAGTTGTGCTGCATTGCACAACCCGAAAGGTATGACCGTGAATTCTTATGGGGGTCGGTCAGGGAAGGCAGTCTTTTCGTGGGACTTCTTCTCGAGGGGAATCTGCAAGAAATCGTTTAAGGTCAATTGCGGAGATAAAGCGTGTGTTCTGCAACCTGCTCAGGATTTCCTCGATGTGGGATAAGGGGTATGCGTCTTTAATCGTCCTCTCATTCAACTTTCGTGCGTCCAAACAAAGACGATTCTTTGTGCCCTTTATCACGAGAGAAACCGGCGAATTCCAACTGCTATTTGATTCTTCGATTACTCCCATGCTCAGCATTCGGTCCAGTTCTGCGTAAATAAGTTTTTGTATGGCCGGTGAAATTGGGTAACGACGTTGCTTGACTGGCAGATTCTCGTCTAACACCTCGATCACGTGCTCCTCTTTATCTGTCCGGCCTAACCCCAATACCGCGAAAGACGCAAACTGGGCCTTCGCACGCTCCAACATGTTGTTTTCTTCTGTTGTCAAAACATGTTGCACGGCATCAAACGAAAGATCCCCCTCAGCGGGCACGAGCTCCGCCACACTGGCAACATTCACACTCCCATTCACACCTCTAATAACAACACTCATACCGAATGCCTGCCAAAAGTCGAAGCCTAGATAGACTTCTTGTTGAAGGCCGGGAACGATTAAAAATTCAGGTTCTCTGGTGGTGTTATCCCACACCACAGGTAGCGTTGTTACCCTACCACGGCGGTTTCCTCGCCGTTCGCGGTCCGGATGTTTTGGCCCTTGATTGGCATAATCAATGCGTCCTTTCCGCGAAGGAGTGCATCTGAGTCTTTGCCTAAGCAGGTGGCACTCATCCCCGAGTCCAAGGGAGCCAGGATCTCGTGACCTCCTATACTTGTCTTTGCAAAAAACCGATTGTCCCCTTTTAAAGTAAGAATCGTCGCAATTATTTTGCCCCTCAACCTTTTAAAATATCTCCTCTTCTCTCACATATTTTCTATCTTTTTGTAATCCCTATTCTTCTTCCTATCACTACAAATTGTTTCACAAAATATTCTCTTTCTTGCCTCCTCGTACTATAACTTTCGTTGGTGTAAACTCTTTACTTCGCGATTTTCCACCGTCCCTTGTGCTTTCCTAACCTCCTCTCTCTTTTCTATTTCTTCTTTCTTCAAAATTTTTATTTCAGGGCTGCCGGGTTGCCTAACTCCTGGCTGGAGACCCCGGTCAACTCCGCCAGCCTCGGGTTTCCCTGTTTGGGTTTAAAAACACAGAAGGACGCATAACTACCACAAGCAAGACACATCATGTTGTGAAACGCGGACCAACATTTATTTGGTTTTTGTGCTTCTGCCCGGTTTTCACATAATGATCCACCGGCATACCGCACGAAAAACACAACATTAAATGGAAGGAAGACGCACACAAGGAATTGACAGTGGATTTAGACGCAGGACTAACAGAAACACTGGGCTGGGTTTTTTCAGCTCTCTTTCATTCCGCCTTGAGCTCCGCAATCGAGTCCATTTTTATGGCGAAAGTCAAGTTGGCCAGGTACGGGTTGAGGTTGCCCCTGATGATGCCAACCAACTCATTTTCAGGGATCCTCTTCCGCAAACGGAACGTCATGATGTGGAGTTCGGCATAGAAGTCGTCGAAAGCTTCCGCGGGCAGCTGTTTCCTCTCGATTATTTCATAGTCGGACTCGGCGGACTTGAAGTGGCTCAGCAGCTTGGACTTTAGCTCAAAGCAGCCAAAGTCCGGCTCATCCGCATGGTCCTCGAGGACCTGCCAATACCACTTCAAGGCACCGCCGGAAACCAGAAAATGAAAGTCCGTGAAAAGCTAGAAGTAGGAAATGTTATGCTGCTCCCGCATTCTCTCCACCCGAAAGATGAAGCTTTCGACGCTCATCCCTTTGTTGGTCCCATCTAATTTGATATGCCATTTTTCTAGGTCAAGGTTTTTCCATCTTTGATGGTTACTACTCGCTCGGTAGTCCGATTGGCATTCGGAGTACCATCGCGTCCGGTAGTTTCCCCCCTCTGGTTCTGAGGCTGGGGCGTAGATGACAAGGCGGACCGACGTCCCGACGCTTGCGCAGACGCCTCCATCTCTGCCACGCGGCCACCAAGGCTTCCAACATTGACTTTAATGTTTCGCAACTCTGCCGCCATTTCTAAAACCAAATCTTGCTGATGAGCCATCATTGCCATCATTCGGCTCCGCTGTTCAACGCTGGTTGCGTTTTCATTGGCGTCAGCGCGAGGAACATTAAGACCCCCGGAAGTCGTTGGTGGTCTGTTCACCATCGGAACACCGCCTCTGGTTACCCACATCCTCAGTGTCAGACATTTGGCACACCAAATCGATCTTCTGGAAGAAATTTAAACCATTTTCCGAGTCGTTGAACGACACCCCGTTCGCGAAAGGGAGCCTAATCGGGCGTTCAGGGCCAAAAGATCCGAAGATCTGCGAAGCGCACCTATTAAAATAGTCTGTGGGCACAAAGTCGACAGCCCTCGGAATCCTAGTGTCGATTTGATTAAAAAGAGAACAAGCGATCTGGTTCTCTAGTGCGCGAGTTAAGCTCCTGGGTAACCGTCTATTGGCGTCTAAAATCCCCAATCCCCCAAACGCTCTGTCTTTGGTATTCTTTCCAGACATTCACTGTCTGCATCAACCAACAACAAAAGAAAACCCAAGTAAAATTGGAAAAATAAAAACGAATGGACTAAAAATTTTGTCCCGGACGCCCTAATGTATCCACGGGCACGATCTCCAAACCCATCGACCGAGTACCCATCGACGTTCAACCCAAAAGGTAAAAAGAGAAAATTAAAAATGTGATCCAAAGAATTAATTTCATTAAGAACAATCCGTGTATATTTGCAGATCGAAATAGGCCAAAGTAAATATGAAACAACCAGGTAATATGATTCAAATAAAAAAATAATAATTAATATAAAGATACCAAAAACAAAATTCAGTTTTTATGTATTATGTATAAAAGCAATATGTTAGTGTGTATGTGTATGTAATTCAATTAGTGTATGTGTATAAAAGGATTAAATTGTATGTCTTATATATCTAGTAGGAAGGCCTATAAAAATTAACCCAAAGCCAAAAAAAAAACATAACCGGGGGTTTATGTAGTTGGAACAAAAAATATTCAAATTCAAGTTGGTAAGCTACGATATAAATTTATGAAAGAAACAAATTATAAAAAAATATAAATAGGGAAAATGCTTCCAAATCCAAGAACAGAAAAAAAAACCAAAGGTACTACTCTAACCCTTCTATGAAAATAATTAAGATATTAAAATTAAATTAAAATAAAAAAA
Source organism: Eurosta solidaginis (assembly GCF_040869045.1). Classification (NCBI taxonomy): domain Eukaryota; kingdom Metazoa; phylum Arthropoda; class Insecta; order Diptera; family Tephritidae; genus Eurosta; species Eurosta solidaginis. The sequence goes on from NC_090324.1 coordinate 91,887,429, forward strand.
CCGTTTGATATTATCCAGGCACTTTGTTAGAGGTTGTATTTGTAGTGGGTTAGCCAACCCCAAAAATCTGAAAACACAATTTCAAAAACAAATGTTTGGAAACAATCCTTATAATAAAATAATTAGTAAAAAAAATTGTTAATAACCTCGAAACTTCAAAAATATTGAATTTTGAATTTGAATTAAAAAGTTAACAACTGAAATTGAATATTAGTATTGGTGTCTGTGGTGCTGCCTTGGCGAAGGTTCGATGAAGGTGGTTACGTCCGTGTTGTTGTTGTTGTAGCAATGCTTCGCCCACCTAACAGCCGCGACCGATCACAAATTGGTATCAATATCCTCTAACGGGAGTCCAAGGAAACTTGCTGTTTCAACAGGGGTGGACCATAAGGAAAGGGGTGTTAGAGGCGTTGCTTCCACATTACAATTAAAGAGATGGTTGGTGTCATGTGGGGACACATTGCAAGCGGGGCATACATTTTGTATGTCGGGTTGATTCTGGATAGGTAAGAGTTTAACCTGTTACAGTATCCAGAACGAAGTTGAGCAAGAGTAACACGCGTTTCCCTGGGGAGTGTGCGTTCTTCTTCCGCGAGTTTTGGATACTTTTCTTTGAGTACTGGATTCACCGGGCAATTCCCGGCATAAAGGTCCGACGCCTGTTTATGGGGTTCACCAAGGACCTGCTTGTGTTTTTTCGCTTCATACGGCTGGTTTCTCAGGTGCCGTATTTCATCAAAATGCTTACGGAGATGACTCCTTAAGCCCCTAGGCGATGCTGGTTCATCAATCAGATGTCTGTTGGGATGCTCAGGTTTCTTGGTATTCAACAGGAACTGTTTGGTCAGCATCTCATTTCTCTCCCTGATGGGGAGTATTCTCGCCTCATTATGCAGACGGTGTTCTGGGGACATAAGAAGACAGCCCGTGGAAATTCTGAGAGCAGTATTTTGGCAGGCCTGTAGCTTCTTCCAGTGGGTAATTTTTAGGCTTGGCGACCATATGGGTGACGCGTAGCACGTAATCGGCTGGCTAATTGCTTTGTATGTAGTCATGAGCGTTTCTTTATCTTTTCCCCAGGTACTGCCAGCGAGGGATTTGAGGATTTTGTTATGGCTCTGAATTCTCAGAACAATTGCGGCTGCGTGCTCACCAAAATGTAGATCCTGATCAAACATCACACCCACGATTTTGTGGTGTAGGACAGTTGGTAGCGTAGTGCCATCGACCTGGATGTTCAAAATGGTCGACATTTGGGACGTCCATGTTGCAAATAAGGTCGCGGAAGATTTAGTCGGTGATAATGCCAGGTTTCGTGAGGCGAAAAAACTGGAGAAATCAGGGAGGTAGCCGTTTATTTTATTGCATAGCTCATCGATCTTTGGGCCTTGGCCTGTGGCCATTATTGTGCAGTCATAGCGTAGGAAACGATTGTGACTCCTTCCGGTGGTGAAGGTAGCTTAGATATGTAGAAATTATACAGAAGTGGGGATAGGACACCACCCTGTGGCACCCCTTGTTTAATTCTCCTTGGTTTTGATGTTTCGTTTCTAAATTGCACCGATGCCTGCCCACCACCCAGACAATTTGCGGTCCACCTTTTAAGACATGGGGGAAGGGTAGACCCTTCCAGGTCTTGCAGTAACGAGCCATGGTTGACCGTATCAAAAGCTTTTGATAGGTCTAACGCTACGAGTACTGCTCTATGGTGGGGGTATTGTTTTAAACTGCAATTTATCTGGGTGCTAATGGCATTTAGCGCGGTGGTAGTGCTATGGACTTTTATTTCTGATTACGTCCGTAACTAATGGTGATTTCTTTTCTACACGAAAATGTCGCCACTTTCAGCGGCAAAAATTTTTAAGATTCACCTTGTGAAATTATAGCCACTTAAAATGTTCAGTGCCACCCTGCATGACTTGAAAAGAAGAAAAATTGTAACCATTTTTACAAAAAAAATGCAGTTCGTGTGGTTGTTCGCTGTCAAATATGATCGCAAATTACTTTTGAGTGAGGCATGATGCGACACATACGTACATATATAGCATTCGCTTCAGCTTCGTGTAATTCATCAGCTAAATGGCAGGGATGTTTTCTGCACCGTCAGTGGCAGCGAGGGCAAGTAATGTAGCATTTTTGGCCATTTTTAGGGGTAGGTTGTTGAGAAAAGATAATGATGCCCTCTATTAAGGCTAAGCTGATTTTACAATAGAACACAACTTTTTGAAGGCTTGGCGTGTAGAAAAGAAAACACCATAAGTGCCTTATGGTCTGGTCCGTCTTGCTGTCCGTGGAAGTGTGGCACTTCACGTTCCAGAACTTATTCCTAAGTGTGGATGCCACACCTCCTACTAATAAATATCGTGGCGACGACTGTAAACCTCACTTACCGGGAATGCTGGACTCCCGGTAAGGTAGCTTGAACAGCACGCCACGATCTCCTGTCACTAGCTAAGTGTCACACCAGGCACCTCTTGGTCCAGTTGTAGAAACCAGAAGAAGGAACCCTGGCATACCCACTCAGCTACTCCCTATACCTTTGTCATGACACATATCGACCAGGCGAGTCAAATCGACGTTGTCACCATGACGGTCCCTGTCCTGTTAAAAGACGCAAATAGGGATTGGAATTGGAAGAATAGAAGGATTAAAAAAAATCTGAGGAAGAAGGCAGGAAAAAGATTAGGAAATTTAAAAATGGCAAATACGGAATAATTAATTAAAATAAAAATGGGAAATTTGAAATAAGTGATAATTAATTAACGTGGAAAAGAAAAATTCATCAGGCTATTATGGTTTAGGATACAAAAGCTAAGAACTGAAAGAAAATTTTGGAAACTAAAAAGAATTAAAGCGGATTAATGTAGATCACAAACAAAACTAAAAAAATTAACTACAAATGTAAAAATGACCACAAAAAATAAATAAATGGAAAGACAAAAAAACTAAAAAGATTACCGGGCTATTAGCGTTGGGCGCCATTGTTCCGTGATTGGCTTGTTGGGTGGTGAGGAGCGGCGGCAAGCAGGTATGCTTCCGGGCCAAGGCTAGCTAGGTCGTCGTCTTGGGCGGGGCATTTCATCACATTCCTCACCCGCAGCCACATGAACAAAAAGGGTTCATACCTGCATATGTGTTGGAAAGAAAAGCTGAAACAGATAGAAGTAGACGTGAGGGGCAAAGTTGTAGCGGGGAAAGCATAAGGGGCAGAAAAAAACGAAAGCCTGTACTGTCAGGTGGACTCTTCCCACCCTCTTCAGCGCAACTTGCGTTGAACCGTGGGCACTGTGCTGACTCCTATCTAGATTGCAATGGCCCCAAACCTGACACTAGTCTGTCCATCTGTCAATGAGTCATTTCCCTATCACTCACCTTCACTCCTCCTTACCGCGCACAAGCGCAGCACCCACACCAAGTATTTAACGCTTAGCCTTGCATGGTTCAAAAACACTTAGATTTTCATCCATACATTCCTTATAGTTTATTAACAATATAAATATTTCTGTATCGCTACCCAGCTACGTATAAGAAAATCAAATGGAGAAAGGAAAACTATAAAAGAATAACTTTTCTGAATTGCACCCTAATACTGATGCCCTTAAGTTAAATATCAATTGGCTTAAATAAAAAATTTTACAAATAATTCAAAAAAACTTAGTCTAGGTTAACTTATAACTAGAAATATTTCAAGTTTCAATTCAAATCGAAATTAGATATACAGGCGGAATTTAAATCCTATTATTGCTGAAAAATATAAATCTCAAACCTTTTCAATTGGTTCCTGAACCACCCTAATATACTCAAGCTACTAGGTGCTAAATTCAAAATCCTATAGATACCGACATTCGAACGCTCATAAAGTCGGTAAGCCAAAGCAAAAGGAATGAAATAAAACACACAAAAAAGTTAAACCCTATTCCCTGACCTATCTCAACAATCAATTATGGATGCAAAAGCAGATAAAAAATTGAGCAAACACCAGTTTGGCATATCAATGACATCTGTGTATGTTTGTCGCTATGCATGTACATATATTAGGCTTAGCTTTCCTCTTTTGCTAATCTTATATTTTCTCAAGAAGATCAGGCAGTATATGTTACATATGTACATATATTCGAATATGTGTATTTGCAAAAATAGCGTACTCAAATTTCACTCACCCATCTACTCGTACTCCCAGGGCGCCGGTGCAGTTGATTTGGTGTGGTGAATTGGCTGAAATAATACGAGTCAAAAACATACATAAATTTATACCTTCGGCCACGCTCAAGTTAGCCACCCTCACTCATTCAGCCAGATCGCTCGCTTGTGATCTTGGATATTGAGTAATTTCTACTCATTAAATGTGAAGTGTGAAAATAATCACGGCCATTAAGCAAAAATGTGGCATTGAAATTTTGGTTGGTTTTTTTTTAAGTGGTAAAAAAAATGAAAATAAAACGTAAAAGAAAATGTATAAAGCTGCTCCTGTCCGAGCTATTGTAGGGTGAAATTCCCAGTACCCCTAAGAAAAGCCTCGGGAAGGCCTTTCACATTATGTTACCCAGGAATAATACAAGGTACTTTCCGGGCCAGTGACATGATTTGGGAAGGGTGTATATTGGCTATGGTTCCAAGTACCAAAACTATAAATATCTTTAACTATTCTCAAAAAAAATAAAAAATAAAGCGGAAGCAAAAGAAAACTTTTCGAAACTGCGAAATTGGCACTTAGTTACTACTGTCACTCGAAGATAGTAGCCATGCACAAAAACCTTGAAAAGTAATATACCAAAAAGATGGTAAGGATGGTGTGTGAAGAGAAATTAACAAAAAGAAGAGCAAAGCATTCACAAGTATGTGCAAAAAAAACCAAGAAATTGAAACTAATGCAAGTTTCAATTTTTTTTTTGAATGCCAAAAGAGCAAAAAGAAAGAAAAAAATTCTCAAACAAAACCTAACTTTCGCTTTTTGCCCCTACTGTCCTATGAGGTTTCTGTGTATAAGCGTTTAATCCTACTAGCGTTACAGGCATTCAAAAAAAATCTATAAGTGAGAAATAACAAAATATCCAAAAACATATGTATTTAAAAACTCCTGGTGTCGTTGTTCTTATTGATGGTTGCTGCTGCCGCCTTCAATGTTGCCAGTTTTGACCATCTGGTGTCGTTTTTTGTTCCCCAAAAATTTTGTTGTATGCGGTGCCGTGGCTGTTGTTGCGGCCCAACGCCGCCGGTGAAGAATGCTGTGCTTGATGTTACCTAGTTCTGATATTAGTTGTTGTTGTCGTAAATGGGGTAATTGTTGGTGAAAGCCAATGGTAGTTGTTGTTGTAGGTGTTGCGCCGCCAATATAAAAAAGATGGTGTATTTGTTGTCGGGCGTTATGCAAATAGTGGCGTTCGTTCTTGTCGTTGTTCCACAAATGTTCTATGTGTAGGCCGGTATGTAAAGTTTAGCAAATACACTAAATTCCTCAACCTTTTTCACCTGATTGCTTCTGCCAAAAATTTGTTGTGGTTGTTGCTGTTGTGGCGATGTATCGCCGATACGAAATATGTGGCTGCCAGCAGGAAAATATGTAATGGTTGTTGTTGGCGTTGCGCCGCCAATAAAAATTATGTGGTGTTGCTCTACACGTTGTGCGCCGTCGGTGAAAAACATATATGTAGTTGTTGTATCCGTTGTGTGCCGTCTGTATGAAAGTGTTGTATTGCCAATACGGGACCTGTAGTAGTTGTTTTTGTTGTGTTGACTGCCACCAATTCGAGCCTTTTGCCGCCAACAAATTCGGTTTTTATCCACCCTTTTCCCGATGCCGGTGCCCAGTGTGCTATTTCCTCAAATTTAAAATGATCTGCCACAAAAAGACAAAACAAAAAAACTTATTAGTTATATAAAATAATTATTCATGAAACACATGTTACTCTATAGACGTATGCATACTTGTTTGCCTACTTTATTTCGTCACCTGCATACATATATACATATATGTATGGGGGTGTGGAGCCATGCATGCAAGTTTACTTTTGGCTTGCTTGGAGATTTGGCTATATAGAAGCCAACTTCCCAGTGGGCATGCCAGGTTGGGAGATGGAGGTAAAACGCAAAAAGTTCACACCTACTTGGTACTATAAATTTTGATGGCGGGATCCAAATAAACAAACTGCCGGACTAGGGTGTGTGTAGGCCTCTCAGCCTTTAGGCACTCCACGCTCACAAACTTTTCGCGGAACTTTCCTAACGTTTTAAATCGCGTGCACTAAAAACTTTTAGACCTTTAAAAAGGTATTACTACTTGGCATTTCACACCTTTTTATTTTATTTTTCCACACTTCACTTGCACTGGGCACTGTTACAAGAAAACGTTTGTCCGTTGCCTAACTTAATGCTCTTTTATAGCCACCGCCGTAGTAAAGAACGTTATCCAGAAACGGGCATCTTTCACCTATACCTGTTCAACTTTCTTCTCGGCTTTCCCTCATTTTCGGTTATGCGTCCACGCAATGATACACTCACATGTTCACACATAGACGCTTATACAAACTAACTTTAGCATACTTAACAAAACAACACAACCACATAGATATATAGCATTCGTGCCTTGACCGCTTACACTGATCCATTCACACGCTCATACATTCATACAATTAAACGCTTACACAAACTAACACCAACACAGTTCGTCTCATGGCTGCAATGTTGCTACGTCATCAGCAACATCGTATCTACTCCAGACACAATGTTGCCATTTTGCTGTAGCAACCGACGTTGCAAAATTGCGGCCAACACACGAAGCTGGACACATCACACGTAGTTACAGACACATGCTGCCATTCAATAGACCCAGTGCTTATGATGCAAGGCTGTCGTTACAGGCTCGCAACCGCCGATGGTGCCTGCACTATGGAGCGTGTGCATAAAAAAATTCAAACGCAGCCTGGAACATTTTGTTTCCCGTCCAACGTGTGGCCTACACCCACGACTCAATGCCGGGCCTAGCGTCACTGCCATTGCCTAATTCCGTTAACTACAAACTAACACTTGGTTGATACCATTACTCAATCTACTTAATCCTATATCACAGATACTGCTCTACGTAGCTAATAGTAAATAAAATATCACAGATAATAAAACTTAATAATAACTATAAAATAAAATATCACTGGTAATAAAAAAAGATGAACTAAAAGGATAAAATAAAATAAAATATCACAGATCATATAGTCAAGTAAAAAAATTTAAATATGTAAAATAAATAAACAAATAAAAAATCTAAATAAATGCAAAAAAGTAGTATGTAAATGCCGGTTCTAGCTGAAATGGTGCAAGGAAAAATGTGCAAGGAAAAGTATATACACACCGACACACATATATATACAGCAAAACAATTTTGTTGCTTACTTTTAGGCGCACACGTTCTTAAGCTTAGAGCTTTTTGTTTCTGTTCTGGCCGATGTATAAGAAAAAGATTAGAGCTTTTTGCTTTTAGCGGAGCTTTGACGTTCAGGAGAGAATCGTTAAATGGGGGGCCCTACATTTTTAAACGGCCGCACATTTTTAAAAGTCCCCTCATATTGCTAATGAGTCTTAGACTTCACACGAGCCGTTTTAAAGTGTCCCATAGATTTCTAATCGAGCGAGTGCTCCCCAATCCCCCCATCTCCCTCTTTTTTCTCGTCCACAAAAAGTAGCAGTTGGACACCTGTAGTACCCCCAACCCCAACCCCCAACCCCCTTTTTTCTCGTCTACAAAAAGGAGTCGATGGGCACTTGTAGTACCGCCCCCTTTTTTCTCGTCTGAAAAACGGGCCTGTCGTGCACCAGATTAGGGGCAGATTGTTAATTAAAGCTTATCTTAATATTGAACTCATGGTTTTCCATTTGGGCTCCTTAACCATGTCTGCATATACATAAATTATAAAATTTTTTAAATATGAATATTGAACATTTGTGTGTACATACCGTCACATATGTCTGTTTGATTGTAAGTTTGTGTGCACATGCTGATGCTGGTCCATATATATGTGCATGTGAGAATTTCATAATTAACTAACGGTTATCTTAATATTGAACTCATGATTTTCCATTATTGAACATTTTATTTTTCTCTTTATTAGGGTATAAGTTTGTATGTACATACTTACACATATGTTTGTACATGGGAATATCAACAAACTACAAAATACTTGCCGAGGGCCACATCCATCCATGGGAAAATTGTTCCAATGTAAATACTTACTTTTTTGTCAAACACAATGTTTATTTAAAATTTTTAAATTTTTTATTTATATTTTTTTCTCCATATTTTGGTTAGCAATGCGTAATATACTTGTGTATGTGTGTGTGCAGTTTCATAAAATTACTACTATTTTTCTAAATAATCTTTTTGACAACATTTGTAAATGGAATATATTCATACATTTTATCATGGATGAGTATACAATAAGCAGCGCTGTTGGCAGATACGGCCTTGTGAAATTTTAGCTCAATCCGAATATCGATGGGACCGCTTTTTATAGATTCATTCTGATGTGTAACATCTAAAACAATTATTGGAGCATGTTGAACAAATTGATCAGGCGATAAAAGTGTTTGGGGAGTGCGTCCATAGTAACTTTATTGAAATTTCAAATACATGTCATATAATAGAGCATACCGATTTCGATCAAATTTAATATTCAGATCATCATATGGATATGTAGTGGAGTTGGGGTGATCTTTAACATCCAATAAGTCACAATGTGTACATTTATTTTCATTTTGAAATCCTAAAATAATATAGCGAGGTCTTTCATTTTCACCCACCAGTTTGACGTGCTTTCCTGTAGAGACGGGTTATTGTAAACATCCCAACTTCTAAACGAAATATTTAGTGGTTGTTTGCTATTAATTGTTTTCAACATAGTTAACCGATACGAGTCTGAAAGTTGAACATGTGGCACTTTCCATGTAATATTTAAAAGTTTTAATAAAAGCTTTTCTGATGGTGTAGTTGACGTCATACCACCATCATCTTCTTTGGCTCGTATTAAGATTAATTCATGTTTACAATTAACAATAATTTTATCTTCAGCGAATCCAAGCAGATTTTGCAACGGTATACACAAATTAAAATGTTCAGTCTTTAGGTTAATATTTTCAAATGGACACTACCCTGCATTTTTTAGATTTTTACTCTCAAACTCGTTAAGTGACACATAATTTTTCATTGCTGTTGCAATACCCAACTTTCTAGTGCGATCAATTTCTATTCCATTAATTTCATGTCGAATCTCCTCGAATAAATACGCCATACAATTATTAAGCAGCTGCACAGTTTTTGAAACTTGCGAATTTCTATTTGATATGAATCCCTCATGTATAAAATACTCTCACTATGTAACACATACAGAACTTGATTTTGTATAGGGATCCGAATCTCATCATTGTTTTGAAACAATTGCAGATATGGTGTGTAGCTATGGTAATCCTTTTTTATTATACTATTATCAAATATGGGTTTGGACAAATCATTTATTATATCACTCATTTTTTAAACTGTATCCTAGACTTATTAGGAATTCCTTATTCGCGGGGGTTAAATTAATTTTATGTTCAACAGGAGATTTTACTTCTTTAGAGTGTAGATTTTTTGTTTTTGTAGCCAATACTTGTGAGGCTGATTGAAAACTAATTAAAAAATCTGTATGTGGTGGCTTTTTATTAAAAATTATCATTTTTTTGATAGGTTTTAAATGCAGTCTTATTGATATATTCTCTCCACGAAAATTAACCAAGCTACCAGTTTGATCAACAACTCTAAGAACTAGAGTGCTTATTTGCCGTGTATTAACCGGTAAATATATAACATTATCGGGTGTTTCTGAGATATCGTGTTTATTTTTGTTATATCTACTGGATTGTCGTACTATATCCATGGCTTCAGTACTCTTCTACTGAAACCTAGTAATGGACCAATTGAGCATTCTTTATCAAAATTTACTTCTTCCTTAAAGCTCATAATTTCAGTTAGCGTTTATATCAATATATCCTTGATTTGAAGGGTCATATATTTTAGTAATTGTCTTAACTATATCATCCATTTCATGTGTTCCAACAGGTATCTCAATAACATTCGATCCAATGTGAAACAAATTGTTTTCTTTGTCCACATTTGGAATTGTATGATATGAGTCAAAACTGATTAATCCACAGGCATAATCTTGTTTGATTTCTATGGGAGGGAAATAATTTGCAATCAGTATAGGTGAATTACCACTTATTGTTAATGTAATCGACATGTTGATAGGCTATCATTAAATACTTAACTGAAATAATTATTAAAACACTTTTCTATTTATTTGTTCATTTATTTACTTCATCCATTTAAATCATTAACATCCACCCAGGAATTGTGTTCAGAAGAGAATCCTAACCATTTAACATAAATTTTTTTGTTTCGACGTCTCAAAACTTTTTCAATTAAATATACATGAGGGAGTTTAGTTTTCAAAAGTTCATATTCATAAAATCCTCCCTTAATAGCATTACCTTGATAGTCTTCAAGTATATATGTTGTAGAGTTTGTGTTTTTAATTGACTTTATTTTAAAAACTTCTGTTGTCCAATTTGGTGTATACCCTTTTTCAAATACATGTTTATATTTACTTATTCTAACCTCATCATTAATTTAAAATTTTGGTCTATGAAAAACTTTTAAATTGTTGTATGTAGTGTCCAATAAATATTGTTCATTCGAGGAATTTACCTCATTTGGAGTCTTTTTGATGGTCCTGTGAATAGTATTATTATAATCATTGACTAAATTTTTATAGATATCAATCCATTTATAAGTTCCCCGAAAACTAAATTCTTTCCATATTGCTTTTAATGTTGTATTGCATCGCTCTATTATAGATGCTTTTAATGATGAAAATGTTGAATAATGATTTATATTTATACTCAGTTGAGCAGAGCTCACAGAGTATATTAACTTTGATTGGATAACGGTTGGTTGTACAGGTATAAAGGAATCGAGATAGATATAGACTTCCATATATCAAAATCATCAGTATCGAAAAAAAATTCGATTAAGCCATGTCCGTCCGTCCGTCCGTCTGTCCGTTAACACGATAACTTGAGTAAATTTTGAGATATCTTGACGAAATTTGGTATGTAGATTCCTGGGCGCTCATCTCAGATCGCTATTTAAAATGAACGATATCGGACTATAGCCACGCCCACTTTTTCGATATCGAAAATTTCGAAAAATCGAAAAATTGTGATAATTCATTACCAAAGAAGGATAAAGCGATGAAACTTGGTGCGTTGAACTTATGACGCAGAATAGAAAATAAGTAAAATTTTGGACAATGGGGGTGGCACCGCCCACTTGTAAAAGAAGGTAATTTAGAAGTTTTGCAAGCTGTAATTTGGCAGTCGTTGAAGATATCATGATGAAATTTGGCAGGAACGTTACTCCTATTACTATATGTATGCTTAATAAAAATTAGCAAAATCGGCGAACGACCACGCCCACTTAAAAAAAATTTTTTTTTTTAGTGAAATTTTTACAAAAAATTTAATATATTTACAGTATATAAGTAAATTTTGTCAGCATTCAACTCCAGTAATGATATGGTGCAACAAAATATAAAAATAAAAGAAAATTTCAAAATGAGCGTGGCTCGGCCCTTTTTCATTTGATTTGTCTAGGATACATTTAATGCCATAAGTCGAACAAAAATTTACCAATCCTTGTTAAATTCGGTAGCGGCTTAGCTTCTAGGACGATAACTGTTTTCTGTGAAAAAGGGCGAAATCGGTTGAAGCCACGCCCAGTTTTTATACACAGTCGACCGTCTGTCCTTCCGCTCGGCCATTAACACGATAACTTGAGCAAAAATCGATATATCTTTACTAAGCTCAGTTTACATAATTATCTGAACTCACTTTCTATTGGTATAAAAAATGGCCGAAAATTACGAAAAATGAAAAAGTGTCATAATTCTATACCAAATACGAAAAAAGGGTTGAAACATGGTAAATGGATTTGTTTATTGACGCAAAATATAACTATAGAAAAAAACTTTGTAAAATAGGTGTGACACCTACCATATTAAGTAAAAGAAAATGAAAAAGTTCTGCAGCGCGAAATCAAAAGCCTTTGGAATCATGGCAGGAATACTGTTCGTGGTATTACATATATAAATAAATTAGCGGTACCCGACAGATGATATTCTGGGTCACCCTGGTCCACATTTTGGTCGATATCTCGAAAACGCCTTCACATATACAACTACCACCACTCCCTTTTAAAATTCTTATTAATACCTTTAATTTGAAACCCATATTGTACAAACACATTATAGAGTCACTCCTGGTCCACCTTTATGGTGATATATCGAAAAGGCGTCCACCTATAGAATTAAGGCCCACTCCCTTTTAAAATACCCGTTAACACCTTTCATTTGATACCCATATCGTAAAAAAATTCTAAAGTCACCCCTGGTCCACCTTTATGGCGATATCTCGAAAAGGCGTCCACCTATAGAACTAAGGCCCACTCCCCTTTAAAATACTCATTAACACCTTTCATTTGATACCCATATCGTACAAACAATTTCTAGAGTCATCCCTGGTCCACCTTTATGGCGATATCTCGAAAAGGCGTCCACCCATAGAACTAAGGCCCACCCACTTTTAAAATACTCATTAACACCTTTCATTTGATACCCATATCGTACAAATTAATTCTAGAGTCACCCCTGGTCCACCTTTATGGCGATATCTCAAAAAGGCGTCCACCTATAGAACTAAGGCCCACTCCCTTTTAAAATACTCATTAACACCTTTCGTTTGATACCCATATTGTACAAACGCATTCTAGAGTCATCCCTGGTCCACCTTTATGGCGATATCTCGAAAAGGCGTCCACCCATAGAACTAAGGCCCACCCACTTTTAAAATACTCATTAACACCTTTCATTTGATACCCGTATCGTACAAATTAATTCTAGAGTCACCCCTGGTCCACCTTTATGGCAATATCTCGAAAAGGCGTCCACCATAGAACTAAGGCCCACTCCCTTTTAAAATACTCATTAACACCTTTCATTTGATACCCATATCGTACAAACAAATTCTAGAGTCACCCCTGGTCCACCTTTATGGAAATATCTCGAAAAGGCGTCAACCCATAGAACTAAGGCCCACTCCCTTTTAAAACACTCATTAACACTTTTTTTTTGATACCCTTATTGTACAAACGCATTCTAGAGTCACACCTGGTCCACCTTTATAACGATATCCCGAAAAGGCGTCCACCTATAAAACTAAGGCCAACTCCCTTTTAAAATACTCATTAACAACTTTCATTTGATACCCATATCCTACAAATAAATTCCAGAGTCACCCTTGGTCCACCTTTATGGCGATATCTCGAAAAGGCGTCCACCTATAGAACTAAGCCCCACTCCCTTTTAAAATACTCATTAACACCTTTCATTTGATACCCATATCGTACAAACAAATTCTAGTATCACCCATGGTCCACCTTTATGGCGATATCTCGAAAAGGTGTCCAGAACTATGGCCCACTCCCTCTTAAAATACTCTTTAATACCTGCCATTTGATACGCATGTCATACAAACACATTCCAGGGTTACCCGAGGTTCATTTTCCTACATGGTGATTTTCCCTTATTTTGTCTCCATAGCTCTCAACTGAGTATGTAATGTTCGGTTACACCCGAACTTAGCCTTCCTTACTTGTTTTTGTTTGTAATAATCTCTTAAAGTTAGTATTGTAAAGTTCCTTTCCATCATCTCTTTGCAGGTTTTTCGGTATTCGGTTACTTGAATTTAAAATCTTAGCCATTGCATTTGTTACATTTTCTTTAGTTTTATCTTTAACTGCTTCAGCCCATGCATGTATCGATTAAAGTTAATAGATACTGACAACGATTATTACTATTTGAGTACTGAGTCATTACCACCAAGTCAGCTTGCCATAAATCATCGATTCCTTTAAAATAACACGTCTTCGTTTAAAATTTTTTTTAGCTTGTTTATGTAATTCTTTTGTTATTCATTTTTTAATGCTTTTATACTAGGGAACTTTACTTTTAGCATTTCAACATCTTTTTCTGTAGGATGTTGTTTCAACACAACGAAACGCATCAAATAATCCTCAATAATAGATAAATAGTTGTTTATATTACTTAATTCCTCCCCACATTCACCTTTTATTCGCTGATCTATTAAATCCTCAAGAATCGATACATCATTTTTAATACTATTATTCAGGATTATATTTATTTCTCTGATTTGATGTTCTAATTAATTTTTATCTTTGTTACGTCAACAATCGTCAAGTGGAATCATCCAGAATCCACAATTAGCGTCTGATGTACTGAAGATTTTAGATCCACTTAATTTCGATTTGCAATCGTCAATGTTTGGGAATGGATAATGAGGTCTTAGGGTTGCCCTATTAAGATTTCTTGGATCCAAACAAAGATGTAATTTTCCATTGGGCTTCTTGACTAAAACAATTGAGTTTACCCACTCAGTAGGATCTGAGACTGGAGTAATAACTTGCATGCTAACTAGTCTATTCAATTCTTCCTTTAACTCATTATTTAAAGCAAAAGGTATACTACGTGTTGGCTCTACTACAGGAACAGCATCGGGCCTCAACTTTAAGCTACATCTTCCTTTTAACTGACCTAAGCCATCAAAAAGATCAGCATGCTCCTCAAAAATTTTTTCGTAATTTAATAACTTTACAATTTTAATTAAGTTCAATTTTTCTTCTGTTTCAAGACCAATTATGTTTTTGCATAGCATATCAAGTACATAAAAAATTGTATTTACGCTTAAGTCATTAAAATAAACATATGTATTTATTATGCCTGACAGTAATAACTTGCATGCTAACTAGTCTATTCAATTCTTCCTTTAACTCATTATTTAAAGCAAAAGGTATTCTACTTGTTGGCTCTACTACAGGAACAGCATCGGGCCTCAACTTTAAGCTACATCTTTCTTTTAACTGACCTAAGCCATCAAAAAGATCAGCATGCTCCTCAAAATTTTTTTCGTAATTTAATAACTTTACAATTTTAATTAAGTTCAATTTTTCTGCTGTTTCAAGACCAATTATGTTTTTGCATTGCATATCAAGTACATAAAAAATTGTATTTACGCTTAAGTCATTAAAGTGAACATATGTATTTATTATGCCTGACAGAGGTAACTTTTCGCCACTAAAAGTCAATATGTTTATAGCATTATTAGGCTTCTGTATGGAGTTGTGTAATTTAAGAAATTTAACAGTGTCGGGCGAAATTATATTTGCCTGAGCACCCGTATCGATTTGAAATACAATTTTGGTATTGCACATTTTTACCTCTATATTCCATTCACGTGATGATACTGCTGGATCCTTACACGAATTGTATGACGGCTGCTCTGAATTGTATGGCGGCTGCTCCCTCGATCTGTAGGCGTTGTTGGTTTTGTTGTCACTACGATTTTTGGTATTCGAATGAGCCTCCAAAATTCCCACAAATAAATCTTCTTCTGCTGTGCATATATTTTTCACATATTTTTGTGTTGGATTCTGCTTAAGAAAGCACATTTTTGAGAAATGATTTTTTTTGTTGCATTTATGACAAGTTACTCTAATGGCAGGGCATTTCTTCCTATGTATTTGCCCACATCGATTGCATGACGTCTTTGTTTTCGTAGGATTTTCTCGCGTTGGTTGTGATGGTTTGATGGTACCAGTGGCATTTGGCCTGTTGTTGTTTGTAAAGGTTTTGTAACCTTGCGTTGGTTTCCGGGCCTGCTTGTTTAATGCTGCAATCGTTCCATCTTCAGCAGTTGACTTTTGTAGTTGGTGAACGTTTTCGTTAGCTGCTTCAATATTTTTTGCCATATCAAGTGCTTTTTGAAGAGTTATATTGCCTTCGCTAAGTAACCTTTCTTTGATGTGTCCACATTGCACTGATAAACCGCAAAAAAAAATGTCTCGAATCAATTCATCTGCCAAATTATTAAATTCACATGATAAACTTAAATTTTTTAGACTTGTGAAATACGCATTGATCGATTCTCCAGCCAGTTGACGACGAGTGAAAAATTTATGGCGCTCCATAGCAATGTTCTTCTTTGGCACGAAATAAAGTTGTAATTTGTTAACTAACTCATCGTATTTATTTGAATCAATGTCTACGTTGAAAGAATTTACTATGTGCATAGTTTCTGCTCCAATATGATGCAATATTTTTTTTTTATTTATTTATTTATTCATATTATAGTCTAGGACAATCAGAACCTCCTTACAGACTATTTACTAATATATCTTTACTAATAAATATAAAATATTCAAATAATTTCATTCAATAGCAGTTTAAACCTAAATTTATTTAATGCAAAATCAATATCTATAGAATACAGCAAATTAAACTCCCTCATTGCCCTAGCAATTGGAAAGTTGGAAGCATAAGTCGTTCTAAATCTATCTAACCAGAAAAAATCGTGACATCGAAGGGTTCGCGATGGTACATTGGACCGTATACGTTCTAAAAGATAGGGCGAGTCAACCGTCCCATTGATGATATCATATAAAAATGTCAATCAAAGCATTGATCTTCTACTCACTAAAGATTTAAGGTTAATTAAAAGACACCTAGAACTGTATGTTGGAACAGGGTCCTGAAAACGCAAAGACCGGAGGGCAAATCGCAAAAATATTTTTTGAATACGCTCAAGTCGGTCTATATGGCAGGCATGGTACGGCCTCCAAATGAAAACTGCATATTCTAGTTTAGACCGCACTAGGGTTGTAAATAAAAGTTTTAAAGTATAAGGATCACTAAAATCCGTACTGAAACGGCGAATGAACGCGAGTGTGGAATAAGACTTCGCAATGACATAATTAATCTGACTGTGGAATAGAAACTTCGCATCAAAGACTACACCAAGATCTGATATTTCATCAACAACCCTCAGCGTAGAGTCCCCAATATGATAAGAAACAGGAAGAACATTTCGAGTTTTAGCAAAGGTAATACTAAAACATTGACTTATATTTAAAAGCAGACGATTCCGTTTACACCAGTCCATTACGTTATCAAGATCAGCTTGGAGCATAGTGGACTCAGATTGAGTCGTGATTGATGCAAAAATTTTCAAGTCATCAACAAACAATAAGAATTCAGCATAACTGAAACAATGACGTATGTCATTAATAAAGATAACAAATAATAAGGGACCCAACACACTCCCTTGGGGTACACCAGAGTTGGCAGTAAACGACCGCGAAGAAATACCATCTACCACAACAACACAGCTACGATCTGCCAAGTAAGATCTCACCCAAGATAGCATACTAGAATGGAAGCCGAAGCCAGCAAGTTTAGATATTAGTAATGAATGGTTGACTTTGTCAAAAGCCTTCGAAAAATCGGTATAGATAGTATCAACTTGCGCCCTCCTATTAAATGAAGAAATATAGTATTCAGAAAATACTGCTAGATTAGTTACAGTTGATCTGCCAGGCATGAATCCATGCTGATTAGGTGAAATCAAGGACTTTACTGCGAAGAATATTTTATCCTTAACTACAATTTCAAACAATTTCGAGACAGTGGAAAGTTTAGAAATAGGACGGTAGTTGGCAACATTACTTTTATTACCACTCTTGAATATCGGGGTAATAGACGTTACCTTCCAAGCGTTTATGAAATCTCCATTCCTGAGAGATTTATTAAAAATTAATAAGATTGGATACGCAACTGCTGCAATATTTTTAAACAAAAAAGAACAGAACCCATCTACATCCATTTGCACTGACGACTTGATCACCGAGATGCCACAAATGACATCTTCAAGAGTCAGGGACAATTGACCAAAATTAATAGGGGTGTCATTTTCCGTATCTAGTTCCTCGGTGAGAAACGTCCCAGTCTCAAAATTCGCCCCGAAAAAATCAGCAAAGAGGTTGACAGCTTCGCCGAGGGAATACGCAGATTTTCCATTGTAAGAAACTTTAGATGGGATACTTGCACACGACTTTTTAGCCTTAACGTAACGCCAAAAAGATTTAGGGTTTAACTTAATATTCCTTTCAAATTTAGCAACATACTCTTTATGAAGTTTCTTACTCAAAGATTTAAACTTACTTGATAATAATAAATATTTATCCTTATGAAGACGCATCTTCGATAATTTATACCTTTTAAAAAACTTATTCCTTAAATTTTTAAGTCTTTTCAACTTTCTTGTATACCAAGGTATTTTGTAACATTTCCTTTTCACTCGAGGAATTAAAGTGGAGCAAATTTCATTGACTATAACTTTGAAAAGATCAAATCAATCTAATCAATATTAGGGCTACCTATCTTGGGTCTTGCTCCTTCTCCAAATTAGATGCACGGAGAAACATTTTAAATTGGGTATACCAATTTTTCCACTCTAACGACAAATTAGATGTTTTTGTATTGATTGGTGGAATCGACGTGGCCACCGACAAAACTTGTTGAATCGACATAATTTGAGTACTGGTACTTGGCTTTACTTCATCAGTTCCAGTAATTTTTTTTTTTTTTTTTTAATTCAACACGCGGTATTAAAAAGTACTTATTTTTACATTTGACTGACTAGATGACCTGACACCATGTTACGTTTCAATGTCTTCTTTATTACTATAATTCAATATTAAATTAACAATAGCATTAAGTATTTAGTATAGCTTAACATAGGTATATAAAATATACAGTTAATGAGTTGATAACATAAGAGAGAGGGTTCATTGTATAAGAGTAGAACAGGTTATGTGCACAGTGGTATAGTAAACGTAAATAGGTAGATATATATAAATATTTATGTATGTACATTAATACAACAATCTAATTTAACTTTTCGAAAAAGAATACTTTCGAAATGGTATCATCGTCTTCTATAGGAGCAGCTAGGTTAAGTATTCTTTTCTTGTTTAAACTAAGGTTTTTATTTCGGTCTAGCATTGTGTTCGTTTTCGATCGACTATTACCAAATGAGGAATGTCCAAATTTATTTATACTCATATTACTTAATAATCTTTGCTTCTCGCAACTCTTCAATAATTTATATAATCTCGTTTTGATGGTTGTTATGACCAGCACTTGTTGAAGGTATAATCAACCTCAATCTATACACCAAGTCATTTGGATTATCCCAATATTGATTAATATTTTCACGGCAATCGATTGATTTCAATAAACCTCTACCACCTATGAACGAGTGTGGATCATAATTGAATCATTTCCTGATAATATGTAGATATTTATAAGATTTTGTCCCCTTAATTTGACTATCAGGGTTATAGTTACGCTTGTGAGCATTTGTATCTAATAAAATCTGACGATAAGTGTGCAAATCACCCTTTTTATAATGTTGTGGTTTTCTATGAAATATTAACTCGAACAGACCTGGTGTCATTTGCCGTTTATCTCTACAAATCTGTAAAACATTTTTAGAACTAAATTTTAATGGTTTGAGTCCAAATCGCCATTGTCCATTTGAATATCTATTCAGACATACAATGTTTCAAGCATTTTAACATCTTTAAGCAATTTTATATTGTGTAATAATATTTTGGGGGGTGAGTAAGCTTAACCCATTTAAAATCTTCATTTAGTTGATTTTTACTCTGACGTTTTACAGGTTTATGTCTTTCCCGCATATAAGGATCTTCTTCGATTCTTCTCAAAATATCATGTTCAGTTAGAGTAGTATTATCATTTAAAGTTTCAGCTTGATTTTGACTTTCTACAGCCTTGTTTAGTAATTGTTCATCTTTTAGTTTACTTGGAATATACGAAGCTGGTCTTTCGCAGTCGTTCATAAAATTTAGTTTTCGTCTAACGCTAACAAAATCATCTGGTTTTTGTTTTTTATTAAAACAATTATCATTAATATGATCAATAGACGTTCGCTCATTTTTTTTAGGTTTCTTCATCGCTTGCCACTCAACATTTTCTTTCCGAGAACTATCTGTAGAATATTCTAAATCTGCATCGGTCAAATAAATGTTTGTTTTACTATCAAGATCATTATCATTCACATAATTTTCAACGGTTGGCAATGTATCAACTTCCATGTCTTTACTTTCTTTTGCACTGTCCGCCTGCAAAATTTCATCATCATCATCACCATTATAATTAGTAACATTGCTTTTATTACTAGAGTTTTTCAAATAATCAACTTATTGATTTAATGGTTTCGAAATGGGTTTAAATATATCCTCCAACAAGTTGATTCTATCCAATTCTCCCAATTTCATTCTTTTAAGTTTTTCTTTTAACACTGTCCTGATCTTAACAAGATTTGCTAATACAGTCATATGATTATTTGACATGATTTTGGTAAATCTGTTACCTATCAGCTATGTATCTGATAAGAATCTGGTAAATCTGTTACCTATCAGCTGTGTATCAGATAAGAATCTGGTGTAGGTTATGTCTTTTATAGATGTTTTATAGTTGTATAAAATTATCGAAACCCTTTCGATATCGACCTTTATTTATAGGATCATCTTTACTTATAACAATAAAACCGTATTCATTTCTCCAAGACTCTATACAAATTCTTAAAAATGTTTTGTATGACATATCTGCGATAACATGATCATTATAGATATGCTTAAGATTCATTTCATCTTGCTTGAACACAATAATGATGTTTGCATTATAACGAATTAAGTGTTAAGGAATTTTTGTATAAGTTTGACATAAATAGAAAGAATCAATGTTGTTATGGCGACCCATACAAAAATAATCTCGTATTGTACTTTGTTTTCCACATATTACATCATCGAATAAAAAAATCATCAACATTTTCACTAAATGTATAAAGATTTATTCCTTTTATCGGCTTAATAAGCTTTTTAGATAGATATATTTTGGTTGATATAATGATTTTGAATAATGTATATATTTCGGAAATTAAGCCCGTTTGGGCTTTCAATTAAACTGGGCATAACATTAGTTTTTCCTCAACTTGACGGTGCCACAATCAGCGCTCGTATGGAATTTGGTAAACGGGGACTATGTCTGGAAACAATTTAACATTTATACAATTGTCGGCATTATTAACCTTAAATTGGAGACGTTGTATAACAACTTTCATTTTGTTTACTAGATTTATAGCAATATAAACCATCGCTTTTATAATAAAATCACCACTTAATTATAACTCACCCACACTCACTCTCATTAATATTAAGAAGAAGAAGAAAACAAACACTTAATGGGACGAATACGTAAAAAGGCTGGCCAGGGTTTTGTAAATAGTTTGATTAATTCTTTACCTATTGAGCTTCATTTACCTGGATATCAATTTTGTGGTCCTGGAACGAAACTCCGACAACGGATAGAAAGAGGAGATAAGGGTATAAATCCTTCAGATGAAGCCTGTAGAGAACATGATGTTGCATATTCCCAATCGAAAGATATAAACAAGTAAGGAAGGCTAAGTTCGGGTGTAACCGAGCATTACATACTCAGTTGAGAGCTGTGGAGACAAAGTAAAGGAAAATCACCATGTTGTAAAAAGAACCTAGGGTAACCCTGGAATGTGTTTGTATGACATGTGTATCAAATGGAAGGTATTAAAGGATATTTTAAGAGGAAGTGGGCCATAGTTCTATAGATGGACGCCATTTAGGGATATCGCCATAAAGGTGGACCAGGCCTGACTCTAGAATTTGTTTGTACGATATGGGTATCAAATGAAATGTGTTAATGATAATTTTAAAACGGAGTGGGCCTAAGTTCTATAGGTGGACGCCTTTTCGAGATATCGCCATAAAGGTGGACCAAGGGTGACTCTAGAATTTATTTTGTACGATATGGGTATCAAATGAAAGGTGGTAATGACTATTTTAAAAGGGAATGGGCCTTAGTTCTATAGATAGACGCCGTTTCGAGATATCGCCATAAAGATGGACCAGGGGTGACTCTAGAATTTGTTTGTACGATATGGGTATCAAACGAAAGGTGTTAATAAGTGTTTTAAAAGGGAGTGGGCCTTAGTTCTATAGGTGGACGCCTTTTCGGAATATCGTTATAAAAGTGGACCAGGGGTGACCCTAGAATGCGTTTGTACAATATGGGTATCAAGTGAAAGGTGTTAATGAGTATTTTAAAAGGGCGTGGGTCTTAGTTCTATAGCCTTTTCGAGATATCGCCATAAACGTGGACCAGGTGTGACTCTAGAATTTGTTTGCACGATATGGGTATTAAATGAAAGGTGTTAATGAGTATTTTAAAAGGGCGTAGGCCTTAATTCTATAGGTGGATGCCTTTTCGAGATATCGCCATAAACGTGGACCAGGGGTGACTCTAGAATTTGTTTGTACGATATGGGTATCAAATGAAATGTGTTAATGAGTATCTTAAAAGGACGTGGGCCTTAGTTCTATAGGTGGACGCCTTTTCGAAATATCGCCATAAAGGTGGACCAGGGGCGACTCTAGAATTTATTTGTACGATATGGGTATCAAATGAAAGGTGTTAATGAGTATCTTAAAAGGACGTGGGCCTTAGTTCTATAGGTGGACGCCTTTTCGAAATATCGCCATAAAGGTGGGCCAGGGGCGACTCTAGAATTTGTTTGTACGATATGGGTATCAAATGAAAGGTGTTAATGAGTATTTTAACAAGTAAGGAAGGCTAAGTTCGGGTGTAACCGAACATTACATACTCAGTTGAGAGCTGTGGAGACAAAGTAAGGGAAAATCACCATGTTGTAAAAAGAACCTAGGGTAACCCTGGAATGTGTTTGTATGACATGTGTATCAAATGGAAGGTATTAAAGAGTATTTTAAGAGGAAGTGGGCCATAGTTCTATAGATGGACGCCATTTAGGGATATCGCCATAAAGGTGGACCAGGCCTGACTCTAGAATTTGTTTGTACGATATGGGTATCAAATGAAATGTGTTAATGATAATTTTAAAAGGGAGTGGGCCTAAGTTCTATAGGTGGACGCCTTTTCGAGATATCGCCATAAAGGTGGACCAAGGGTGACTCTAGAATTTATTTTGTACGATATGGGTATCAAATGAAAGGTGGTAATGACTATTTTAAAAGGGAATGGGCCTTAGTTCTATAGATGGACCCCGTTTCGAGATATCGCCATAAATATGGACCAGGGGTGACTCTAGAATTTGTTTGTACGATATGGGTATCAACCGAAAGGTGTTAATAAGTGTTTTAAAAGGGAGTGGGCCTTAGTTCTATAGGTGGACGCCTTTTCGGAATATCGTTATAAAAGTGGACCAGGGGTGACTCTAGAATGCGTTTGTACAATATGGGTATCAAGTGAAAGGTGTTAATGAGTATTTTAAAAGGGCGTGGGTCTTAGTTCTATAGGTGGATGCCTTTTCGAGATATCGTCATAAACGTGGACCAGGGGTGACTCTAGAATTTGTTTGTACGATATGGGTATCAAATGACAGGTGTTAATGAGTATCTTAAAAGGACGTGGGCCTTAGTTCTATAGGTGGACGCCTTTTCGAAATATCGCCATAAAGGTGGACCAGGGGCGACTCTAGAATTTGTTTGTACGATATGGGTATCAAATGAAAGGTGTTAATGAGTATTTTAACAAGTAAGGAAGGCTAAGTTCGGGTGTAACCGAACATTACATACTCAGTTGAGAGCTGTGGAGACAAAGTAAGCGAAAATCACCATGTTGTAAAAAGAACCTAGGGTAACCCTGGAAAATGTTTGTATGACATGTGTATCAAATGGAAGGTATTAAAGAGTATTTTAAGAGGAAGTGGGCCATAGTTCTATAGATGGACGCCATTTAGGGATATCGCCATAAAGGTGGACCAGGCCTGACTCTAGAATTTGTTTGTACGATATGGGTATCAAATGAAATGTGTTAATGATAATTTTAAAAGGGAGTGGGCCTAAGTTCTATAGGTGGACGCCTTTTCAAGATATCGCCATAAAGGTGGACCAAGGGTGACTCTAGAATTTATTTTTTACGATATGGGTATCAAATGAAAGGTGGTAATGACTATTTTAAAAGGGAATGGGCCTTAGTTCTATAGATGGACGCCGTTTCGCGATATCGCCATAAAGATGAACTAGGGTGACTCTAGAATTTGTTTGTACGATATGGGTATCAAACGAAAGGTGTTAATAAGTGTTTTAAAAGGGAGTGGGCCTTGGTTATAGGTGGACGCCTTTTCGGAATATCGTTATAAAAGTGGACCAGGGGTGACTCTAGAATGCGTTTGTACAATATGGGTATCAAGTGAAAGGTGTTAAAGAGTATTTTAAAAGGGCGTGGGTCTTAGTTCTATAGGTGGATGCCTTTTCGAGATATCGCCATAAACGTGGACGAGGGGTGACTCTAGAATTTGTTTGTACGATATGGGTATCAAATGAAAGGTGTTAATGAGTATTTTAAAAGGGCGTAGGCCTTAGTTCTATAGGTGGATGCCTTTTCGAGATATCGCCATAAACGTGGACCAGGGGTGACTCTAGAATTTGTTTGTACGATATGGGTATCAAATGAAAGGTGTTAATGAGTATCTTAAAATGACGTGGGCCTTAGTTCTATAGGTGGACGCCTTTTCGAAATATCGCCATAAAGGTGGACCAGGGGCGACTCTAGAATTTGTTTGTACGATATGGGTATCAAATGAAAGGTGTTAATGAGTATCTTAAAAGGACGGGGGCTTAGTTCTATAGGTGGACGCCTTTTCGAAATATCGCCATAAAGGTGGACCATGGGCGACTCTAGAATTTGTTTGTACGATATGGGTATCAAATGAAAGGTGTTAATGAGTATTTTAAAAAGAAGTGGGCCTTAGTTCTATAGGTGGACGCCTTTTCGAAATATTGCCATAAAGGTGGACCAGGGGTGTCTCTAGATTTTGTTTGTACTATATGAGTATCAAATGAAAGGTGTTAATGAGTATTTTAAAATGGAGTGGACATTAGTTCTATAGGTGGACGCCTTTTCGGAATATCGTTATAAAAGTGGACCAGGGTTGACTGTAGAATGCCTTTGTACAATATGGGTATCAAACGAAAGGTGTTAATAAGTGTTTTAAAAGGGAGTGGGCCTTAGTTCTATAGGTGGACGCCTTTTCGGAATATCGTTATAAAAGTGGACCAGGGGTGACTCTAGAATGCGTTTGTACAATATGGGTATCAAATGAAAGGTGTTAATGGGTATTTTAAAAGGGCGTGGGCCTTAGTTCTATAGGTGGACGCCTTTTCGAAATATCGCCATAAAGGTGGACCAGGGGCGACTCTATAATTTGTTTGTACGATATGGGTATCAAATGAAAGGTGTTAATGAGTATTTTAAAAAGGAGTGGGCCTTAGTTCTATGTGTGGACGCCTTTTCGAGATATCGCCATAAACGTGGACCAGGGGTGACTCTAGAATTTGTTTGTACGATATGGGTATCAAATGAAAGGTGTTAATGAGTATCTTAAAAGGGCGTGGACCTTAGCTCTATAGGTGGACGCCTTTTCGAAATATCGCCATAAAGGTGGACCAGGGGTGACTCTAGAATTTGTTTGTACGATATGGGTATCAAATGAAAGGTGTTAATGAGTATTTTAAAATGGCGTAGACCTTAGTTCTATAGGTGGACGCCTTTTCGAAATATCGCCATAAAGGTGGGCCAGGGGTGACTCTAGAATTTTTTCGTACGATATGGGTATCAAATGAAAGGTGTTAATGAGTTTTTTAAAAAGGAGTGGGCCTTAGTTCTATATGTGGACGCCTTTTCGAGATATCGCCATAAACGTGGACCAGGGGTGACTCTAGAATGCGTTTGTACGATATGGGTATCAAATTAAAGGTATTTATGAGGGTTTTAAAAGGGAGTGGCCCTTATTTGTATATGTGAAGGCGTTTTCGAGATATCTACCAAAATGTGGACCAGTGTGATCCAGAACATCATCTGTCGGGTACCGCTAATTTATTTATATATGTAATACCACGTACAGTATTCCTTCCAAGATTACAAGGGCTTTTGATTTCGCCCTGCGAAACTTTTTCATTTTATTCTACTTAATATGGTAGGTGTCACACCCATTTTACCAAGTTTTTTCTAAAGTTATATTTTGCGTCAATAGACTAATACAATTACCATGTTTCGTTCCTTTTTTCGTATTTGGTATATAATTATGGCATTTTTTTTAATTTTTCGTAATTTTCGATATCGAAAAAGTGGGCGTGGTCATAGTCGGATTTCGGCCATTTTTTACACCAATACAAAGTGAGTTCAGATAAGTACGTGAACTGAGTTTAGTAAAGATATATCGATTTTTGCTCAAGTTATCGTGTTAAGGGCCGAGCGGAAGGACAGACGGCCGACTGTGTATAAAAACTGGGCGTGGCTTCAACCGATTTCGCCCTTTTTCACAGAAAACAGTTATCGTCCTAGGAGCTAAGCCTCTACCAAATTTCACAATGATTGGTTAATTTTTGTTCTACTTATGGCATTAAAAGCATCCTAGACAAATTAAATGAAAAAGGGCGGAGCAACGCCCATTTTGAAATTTTCTTTTATTTTTGTATTTTGTTGTACCATATCATTACTGGAGTTGAATGTTGACATAATTTACTTATATACTGTAAAGATATTAACTTTTCTTTTAAAATTTGAATTTAAAAAAATTTTTTTTTAAAAAGTGGGCGTGGTCGTTCTCCGATTTTGCTAATTTTTATTAAGCAGACATAAAGTAATAAGAGTAACGTTCCTGCTAAACTTCATCATGATATCTTCAACGACTGCCAAATTACAGCTTGCAAAACTTCTAAATTACCTTCATTTAAAAGTGGGCGGTGCCACGCCCATTGTCCAAAATTTTACTAGTTTTCTATTCTGCGTCATAAGCTCAACTCACCTACCAAGTTTCATGGCTTATGCGTATTTGGTAATGAATTATCGCACTTTTTCAATTTTTCGAAATTTTCGATATCGAAAAAGTGGGCGTGGTTATTGTCCGATATCGTTCATTTTAAATAGCGATCTGATATGAGTGCCCAAACAAATTTCATCAAGATACCTCAAAATTTACTCAAGTTATCGTGTTAACGGACAGACGGACGGACGGACGGACAGACGGGCGGACATGGCTCAATCGAATTTTTTTTCGATACTGATGATTTTGATATATGGACGTCTATATCTATCTCGATTACTTTATACCTGTACAACCAACCGTTATGCAATCAAAGTTAATATACTCTGTGAGCTCTGCTCAATTGAGTATAATGACAGATACCAATCTGATAAAAGTTTATCTGAGAAAGCCTGGCAACGTGTAACATCTAACGATAGTGATTTCAAAGAACGAGCAAACGCTTGGTTCGTTACAAATGTAATGAAAGCAAAACTCAAATTGGGAATCGGTTTAAAAAATAAGAAAAGAAATATATCTAAATGTAAAAAACGGAAAAAGATGAAAACTCGTAAAGTATCAACATACTTAACAAAAAGAAGCCGCAGTTATTTAATGAGGCCTATAACATTTCTAAGAATGCTATAGGGTCTAGCTCTAAAAATAAAGAAATTAATATACCGAGAATAATACCAGTCCCAAAAATTGGTGGAATTTTACCACTACTTCCAATTTTAACAGCGTTGGGTGCACTTGGTGGTATAGCACCTGGTGGATCAGCTATAGCAAAAGTTTTGAATAATATCAGGAATGGAAAGGAGCAATTGGCTGAGGCTAGCCGTCATAATAGATATATGGAATCAATCGCTATGGGGAAGGGCCTATTCCTCAAACCGTATAGAAAGGGATATGGTTTATGTTTACGACCCTATCCAAAAAACGAATAAAAAGCCTACCCAAAAGACCGTTAACAGACATAGATTTAATGAAATATTGCAAACATCTTAAACATTTTAGAGGAATTTTTATGCGAAATTCCCTACCGAATAAACCGAAAGCTCAAGAATTTGGAATTCTTAATTTAGACGATGCTGATGGTCCTGGCACTCATTGGGTAGCATGCTATAATAACAAAAATTATAAAGAATATTTTGATAGTTTTGGAAATTTACAGCCACCGATTGAACTGATTAATTATCTGAAGCCACCAATACATTACAATTATGATCAGAAACAAAAATACAACACAGTAATATGTGGTCAACGTTTAAAATTTTTATATGAGTTAACCGGGGATTGCCCGTATCGCTTTAAATGTATGAAAACATTTATTTCAAGCAATTTTTAATTTTATAATTTATTTAATAATTTGGGAAAAATTTAAACAACGTGACATCAGGACGGACAAGGCGACAGCTGTTTCGATTATACCTTGTAAATCTCTTCAAAGCCTTTTCTCCCGGGAGTGGGAGCCGAACCCGCATTCCTACGATAGTTGAAATGGTTATAAACGCATTCAGCTACGTCATGTCTTAGTTGTTGTAAAGTTTTTCCCAATTGCCTTCTTTCGCATATATTATCTTCCACACATCACATAATTCGTATGTAGTTATGTGTTGAAGTTATGCCTGTTTGTGAGGCGGTTTTAAGAGAAACTTGGTATTTGTTGTTGTTTTTGTTCTATTTATAGAACTACAACGAATTAACCAAATGTTGTCTACTTATATGAGTTAACCGAGGATTGCCCGTATCGCTTTAAATGTATGAAAATATTTATATCAAGCAATTTTTAATTTTATAATTTATTTAATAATTTGGGAAAAATTTAAACAACGTGACATCAGGACGGACAAGGCGACAGCTGTTTCGATTATACCTTGTAAATCTCTTCAAAGCCTTTTCTCCCGGGATTGGGAGTCGAACCCGCACTCCTACGATAGTTGAAATGGTTATAAACGCATTCAGCTACGTCATGCCTTAGTTGTTGTAAAGTTTTTCCCAAATGCCTTTTTTCGTATATATTATCTTCCACACATCACATAATTCGTAAGTAGTTATGTGTTGAAGTTATGCCTGTTTGTAAGGCGGTTTTCAGAGAAACTTGGTATTTGTTGTTGTTTTTGTTCTATTTATAGAACTACAACGAATTAACCAAATGTTGTCTACTTATATGAGTTAACCGGGGATTGTCCGTATCGCTTTAAATGTATGAAAACATTTATTTCAAGCAATTTTTAATTTTATAATTTATTTAATAATTGGGGAAAAATTTTGAATTTTTTCGTTCGCAATAAAAAAAAAACACAAGTAAAAAATCCCAAATAAATCAGTGCAGTAGTGCATACAAAAACACACGAGTTAAATAAAACTTAACAAAAGAGTGACAGTCTGTGTTCAAAACTATAGATACGAAAAAAAAAAAACATATAACAAATATAAATTGAGAAAAACAAACATACACGAGTATACATACTTCAATATACATATATACATATCTATATACTGGAAAAAAATAAAAAATACAAATTCAAAAAATTGCAAAAAACTTTGAGAAAAAAAATTTGTAAAAAAATATAAGTGCGAAAACGAAAAATTAAAATCAAGTTCCGTTTGCATTTTTTATTTAAATCTGCGAAAGAGTTGGAAAGTGCTTGGTTAAAAGCAACTAAACTATATACATTTATATACATCTAAATATATATGCATTAGGGCGGGTCGATTAGTGGGGAGGCAACAAAATCGCCCATTGCTCTGTAAAAATCATTTTCTAGGGATCAAAATAAAAAACTTTGCCGAAGGAACCATACCTCTAAAACGAATTCTGATCGCCGGTTTTGCACTTTACATGAAAAAATCATCGAAATGCCTATGTTTTTTCTTTTTGGAGTTTATCTTTCTCTTTAGAAATTTATTTAGTCAGAACATATGTAAATGAAAAAATGAATGTAACTTAGTAATAGAAAAGAAATTAAAAAAAATTATAATATTTTAGCGTTTTTACAACCCTTTTAAAACCAAGGCATCACTGTGATGCATTTGCATGTAGTAAACATAGTTGTGTGGGTTTTTATTCAACCGTTTTAAAAAATTAAGGTATCACTGTGACACAATTGCAGATCGTAAAATTGCTTGTGTTGTTTTTTTTAAGCCACCACAAGACACAGCAGGTAGAATTGAAATTACCATTTCATTCTTATTACCTCGTCTCGTAGACCATATATAACGCAACAGTTTTTGTGAATGCATTAAGTCATGTGAAGAACTCAAAGTGTGAAGTGCTAATTTCAGATAAAAAAATATTTCAAAAAAAATAATAAGTGAAGTGACCATTCCAAATCAAAAAGTTTACAATGAATCCACCATCCTCTACACCGCAAGATGAAGCAACTACATCAACAACTATCGAAAACACAGTGATTCATATACCCAAGCATGATGTTACTGTTTTTGGTGTGTCTACTGATTTAACTGATCTTAATTTACCAACCCATCTGGATATCTTGAGATATTATTTTTACTTAAGCGAACGTGCTTAAACAGAACAAAAAAAGTTTTCCCATAAATCATTCACTATTCAAGTACAAGATAAGTTGATTGGAATTTGGGAAAAACTTGGTATGGAAATAATGCTGAAAAAAAGTGTATTTAATAAATTGAATAAATTGCTTGACAAGTATCAAGAGCAAATCAAGAGAAGAAACAACACCCATTGGTTGGTCACGATTTCTAGAACCTCGTTTACGCAAAATTGTAAATCAAGTAATTAAAGATAATTCATATTATGCGCATTCGGAAAATATCTTGTTTTCATTGTTGTTTGATAATAGCAAATAAAAGCGCGAGTGTGCCATCAAGAAAATTCTACGCTATCGAACCGATGTTGATGAGCCAATGGAACTTAGAGTTTATAAAAAACCAGATATAAACTTCAATTGCACAAGTTATATGGAAATAATCAATTTGAATGATATAAATATCGTATTTGAACCACCATTCACGCGAAGCATTCCGTACGATACATTGAAAGAATATTTAAATCAAGATAATCCACCGTTTAATGATGCAAAAATTCCATCACACATACAAGGAACGGAACGACATGTTCAATTGCTAGCTAGCGCTTCCAAACGGGTTATACCGGATAATGTAGAGGCTGTTATGGCTGTTATGGCAACGACATTAGAGAGCCGTGCGAAATTGCCCAGACTTGAAAGTAAAAAAGACTTCGAACACTAATTTTTTTTTGTTTCTTTACTATAACTCACTTAAATTAATCTTTTCATTTACATATGTTCTGAATAAATAAATTTCTTAAAAGAAAAAATAGGTATTATTATAAATAAATAATAAATGTTATTATAAATAAAATAAAGAAAAAACATAGCCATTTAGCTGATTTTTTCATGTAAAGTGCAAAACCGGCGATTTTTTTTAAATGTTTGTATGGTGAACCCACAGGGGGCTTCCAGGGGTGTACCACTGGCATCGGAGGGTCTGGCCTCTGGGGGTCGGTCATACATTTGGAGTCGATTGGAGCACTCTAAATGGGTCAAATTGGGATTTTCCAAAGAGTTCGTTTTAGAGGTATGGTTCCTTCGGCAAAGTTTCTTATTTTGATCCCTAGAATACGATTTTCAGAGAGCAATGAGCGATTTTTAAATCGACCCGCCCTAATACACATACACATACACGAATATTTAAAAAAAAAAAAGATTTTAAAGAGAAAAAAAACTTCATAAATTATCAAAATATATATACATACATATATACAAAAAAAAAATTGCAAAAAAAATACTTATACGGTTACAAGAAAAAATGCTAAAAAATTTTAATTTTTAAAAAAGAAGACAAAATTTTTGTTGAAAAATTGTGTGCGCACTTACCCTAAGTGCCTGTTTTGGAAAAATCAAAAATAAAAATCAGCTTTAAAAGCAGCAGCATCAACAGCCAGCTAACATCATCGCCAAGTAGGCAACAACAACACCATAAGGAGCAACAGAATACAGGAATCGGTGAGTAGGCAGTTTTTTTTATTTTTCATCAAAATCATAGAAAATAATACAACTTTTTTCCACAAAAGTTATATTATTTTTTATTTTTGCAAACTGCAAAAACATATATATATATCCACATATATACATGAATACTGAAGAAATTTTCTTACCTTTGGTTTTACTGCAACTTTTTAGCAACCAAATATTGGTAGAAAATATTCCGCTATACCAATGGGCAAAATCCGCCAATTATATATATATATATATATATATATATATATATATATATATATAGATATATATATATATATGTATACATATTTCTAGTGATATTTAACCAACAAAAAATTGCAGTTTACTTGCCTACTCAAACCCACTGTGCAAGAAAAACATCAGCAAAAATTTCTTCAACAGCTGAATTTACCCCGTTGTTCGCAAGATCGTTGGACTTGGCGATACAGTTCAACTTCTTCCAAGTCATTTTTTCTTGCTTGGCAGTATATATAAAAATCATAATATTCATACGTACATACTTACATACATGTACAAATAATTTCAAGTTGCTTCTCCAACATTCTTATTTCTCTACTTTGAGAACATCTTACGTGTTTACTCACACGGTCAAGTCGCTCTTCCAGCGACATTCTCCCAGCACGTATACCTACATTAGACACGAGAGTTGTGTACTGCTGATCAAATTTTTCAACCTCTCTCAAATTTGCAATTTTTTCATCTTTCTTTGCTGCACTCTCCCAACAGTGCAATCAAGCGCACTCAGCTTCACAAAAGAAACGCGACATTAAAGCGACGAAGAAGCGAATCAAAACAAACTCTGTTTGTAAATAAAAACAGAGCAGCTCTTTTATTCACGTGCATACGTTCGCACAAACAAACATATATATATACGTTTATATATTGCGCATTTACATTTGTACTTATTCTAGCGCATACAACTAAGTTTGAGATATTTTCGTCCCTAAAGGAACTTTCAAAAAAACATTCATACAAACTTCAAAGTACATATTATTATTTTCTTATATATACATACCAGTAATTTAAAAATACACGTTTATTTCCACACGTATATTTACACTTATATATAAGTGAAAAGTGTTTGTGATTTTTTTTTAATTTTATATTTTTTGTTTTTACATACTATTAAATTCCGAATATTACGGATTTAAATTATTTAAGGAACGTCCCGTTGTCCGTGCTTGACTCTATTTTTCAAACAAAAAAAAAAAAAAAAAACAAAAAAAAAACAGAAACACCGCCACCAATTTAAATTCCTTTTTAAATTTCTGTGGCACGAAGAGCAATCTATCTTCGAATTTTGCGAACGTTCTCTGAGCGAAAAAATATTTTATTCGGTTTTTTTTGGTAAAAAACAAAAAGTTTGCGTAAAATGCCTCTCAGTCCCTCAAAAAATTCCGAAACCGGGACAAAACCAAAAGGTGGCCCAAAGGAAGAAACGGCAAGAAAGAAATCCAATCAGTTGACCCATCCGCACAAAAGTTCATCGCGGAAAGTAACAATCTGATGAGATACTGTGCAAAATTTAACGATGCACCGATTCAAGATCACACTGAATCGTATCTCATGATAAAGGACAAATCACTAGATGATTATTGGGCACGGCTTCAATCGGTTTACGATCTGGTATTTTCGAAACAAGACGAATGTTTCCCTGAAGACTTCAAGAGTTCAGTACAAGGCAAACAATGCACGTGCCTTGATATGCGTATGAAGTGACAAAAGCAAAGATTTTCGATCAACTTTCGTTGATCAAAATGATAGCAACGCCCAGTCCACCACTCCGCATGGAACAACCCTCGGCGGAGACCTTTTATGGGGGCTAAGACGAATGGCCCGCTTTTCGTGATATGTTCACAGCGGTGTAAATTAACCACCCAAGGCTCTCCCGTGCTCATAAATTGTACCATCTCCGGTACAAAACGCAAGGCAAAGCCGGCTCCATCGTCAAACAATATGCGTTGAGCGATGATAACTTTGACCTTGCATGGGAAGCTTTACGGTCAAGATACGAAAATAAACGTATCCTGGTTGACAACGAGATAAAGTCCTTACTGACTCTTGCCACAAAAACCAGTCGCTCATCAAAATTCTGCGCAAAACAGGTCCTTCAACAGGACGCAAAACCTTGTGGCAGAATCTAAAAAGGAAAATTGCCAATGCTGCAACTCCCCGCACCTTATTAGATTCTGTCCACGATTCAAACGAATGTCTGTGCAAAACCCGACACAATTCGTAAGACAAGCTAAGCTGTGTACAAACTGCCTTAGCAGCACTCATATCATCAATGAGTGCACGAGCAAGTGGTTATGTTCGACATGTCATCAACGGCATCACAAGCTGTTGCATGCGAGCCCACAAGCTCCACGTTCCACCAAGCGAACGAATGCACCAAACGTGCAGCACACAACTGCTGAGTCAACATCTCCCGTTCGACAAATGCAGAATAGCTCCGATTCTAGCAAGCTACCGTGTTGTTCAAAACACGCACCGGTTTAATCATTGCATGTAGCCAATTATAACCAAATTCTCCTTCCTACTGCTATGGTCGCAATCGAATACGAAGGTGAATTATTTCAACTAAGGGCCCTTATCGATCAGGGCTCGGAAAGAACTTTCATTTCCTCCAAAGTTCAAAAACGGTTGTAACTTCCATTCGAACATTGAAAGTTCGAAATCTCTGGCATGGGTGGACAAGTCGTACAAAAGTCCTCCAAGCTTTGTCCTTTGACACTGGTTGCATCCAAGGCCATGAAAATGGTAAAGGCTCATGCCATTGTGTTGCCGCAACTGACAAAAAATCTGCCAACATCCACCATTAGTCGCAAAATATGGCAGCAGTTCAAACTCCTTGAGCTCGCTGATCACATTTGTCACATACCAGGTCAGACTCACATGGTCATTGGCAGCGACATACTTCCACAAATTCTGCTGGAAGGTACAAAAAAGGTGTGCGGTAGCGTATTTGCGCAACAAACCATTTTTGGTTGGATTCTCATTGGTCCAATAGCTGAAAATGTTGTGTCATTCTCGACACAAGTCCAAGCGTCAAACGGGACACTCAATTCTCAACTGAGAAAATTTCGGGAAGAGGAGGAAATTCCACAACCTCCACAGTTATCCCCCGAGGATCAAGCGTGTGAGCAGATATATGCAACAACCACGACACGTGCACCAAACGGTCGATACATTGTGCGACTTCCATTCAAGGAAGAGTTTCCTGAATAACTCTCCCTCGGAAAATCCCGCCCAGCTACTCTGCAGCAGTTTTTCAGCATGGAGCGATCGCTTCAGAAAAAGGGGGAGTTCGGTACAATGTACAACAAGGTGTTAAAAGAATATCTCGACCTTGATCACATGGAATCAACCGACCCATGCAAAATAACTTCGAAGGTCAAGGTCTTCTTATTTTATTTGCCACATCATGCGATAGTCAAACCAGATAAGGTCGCCACCTAAGTTCGT
This sequence comes from Eurosta solidaginis, assembly GCF_040869045.1. Lineage (NCBI taxonomy): Eukaryota > Metazoa > Arthropoda > Insecta > Diptera > Tephritidae > Eurosta > Eurosta solidaginis. Next base: position 91,922,813 of record NC_090324.1, read on the forward strand.
GTGGTTTTCAACGCCTCTAAAAAATCTGGGTCAGGAAAATCCCTGAATGACGTTTTATACACTGGTCCAACTCTCCAACCAGATCTCATTCTACTGATTCTACAGTGGCGCATGCATAACTATGTGTTCAATGGAGACATTGAAAAAATGTACCGTCAGATCCTCATACACGAGGACTACAAAGATTTTCAACGAATCCTATTTCGCAAATCGGCCAACTCAAATGTTAGCGATTTCAATCTAAAAATGGTTACATTCGGCGTCAATTGTGCACTCGCTATTCGTACGTTGTATCAACTATCCGATGACACGAAAGCGACATTTCCTTTGGCTGCAACAATTCTCAAGACGCAAACGTATATCGACGAAATACTATCAGGAAGTCATACCATCGATAACGTCACTGAATCACTCATTCAAGTGATAAAAGCTCTAAAATCAGGTGGTTTCATACTAAAGAAATTAACGGCTAATCACCCGGCCATATTAGAACAGTTTTTAAAGGAGGATCTTCTAGACTCCAACTTCTTGAAGTTTGAGAGCACTTCCAATACTAAAACTCTTGGCATTCAATGGAACGCACTCACGGATAAATTTTCATACACCATTTTGCCGGAAAACACCAAAAATGCGGTCACAAAGTGACAAATTTTATCTTCTGTTGCAAAACTTTTTGACCCGGTAGGATGGCTTTCGCCAGTTATGATCCAAGCCAAGATGCTTCTTCAAGAAATCTGGCTGAATGGCAGCGATTGGGATGAAAGCACCAAGCCTGCTATATTATCAAAATGGCAACATTTCGCAGAAAATCTGCCAGCCATTTGCCATATCGAAATCCCTCGATGGGTTAATGTCGTTCCAGGGCAAGACACCCAAATTCACGGGTTCTGTAATGCCTTGAAAAAAGCATATTGCGCACCGATTTACATCCGCACACATGTGGGCAACCAATTAAAATCTTCCCTTTTGGTTGCGAAAGGCAAAGTTGCCCCCTTATAAACTGTAAGCTTACCTCGCTTAAAGCTATGTGGTGCAGTCCTACTCGCAAAACTGGCTTTAACTCTTCGAAAACAGCTGGACATACAAGCATGAAACACATTCTTATGCTCAGATTCTGAGATTGTACTAGCCTGGCTAAGAAAATCTCCATCGACCTGGAATACTTATTTGGCCAACCGTACCTCTCAAATTCGAAAATATCTTCCCAGCGGCACCTGTCGCCATGTATCCAGCCAAGACCACCCTGCTGATCTTGGTAAACGTGATTGCAAGCAGCATGATTTGAAAGGCTCCTCCCTTTGGTGGTACGGACCACAATGGCTTTCTTGCCACATTTCGGCATGGCGAAAGCCGAAATCAGGTAGCGCTTCTCCGCCCGAGAAACGCAAGTTCGAAGCATATCACGCATTCGAGGAAGAGGACGATATTCTTCAACGTTTCTCCTCATACTCTCGAGCTCTCGGTGTGATTGCATACGTGTTCCGCTTTGTGAACAATGCCTGCAACAAATCAAAATCGGTGGCAACAACACATAATCCATATCTGACCCATAAATAGGTGGCAATTGCACACTCCCGCCATATGGGGCGGAAAAGAGCGCCCTACAAAACAAAATGCCAATTAGCAAAAAAAGTTCCCTTCTGGCTCTTAACCACCTTCGTGATGGAAACGGCCTCCTACGTATCGGTGGCCGATTGGAACATTCTACATTACCATAAAACGAGAAGCATCCAGTAATCCTTCCTCCGGATTCAAGGCTCTGCTAGTTGTATCTAGAGTTTTTACACCGTCTGCTTCTTTATGCAAAAATATGTTTAATGCTCCAAATGGTGAAGCAAGAGTACTACGTACCAAAACTAAAGCCTCATATAAAGAAATGCATTTTTCCATGCAAATCGTGCACGCTTTTCAAACAGAAAACGCGCACGCAAATAATGGCACCGCTACCACCTGAGCGCTGAAATTTCTCACTCCCCTTTTCCACAACAGGAGTAGACTTTGCAGGTCCATTCCAAATAAAAGCATCGGTTCTGAGGTCGATCATAAAAGGGTACGTGGCTGTGTTCGTCTGTTTTTCCGCAAAGGCAGTACACCTCGAGCTATGCTCGCACCTTACCACCGAAGCCTTTCGAGCAGCATTCGCCCGGTTTGTTGGCAGACGAGGTTATGCCTCAGAAATGATGAGCGACAATGGTAAAACGTTCATTGGCGCTCAACGCGCACTCGAATGCGACTTCGTTAAATTTCTTAACGAATGCTCCGCGGACATTGTGCAGAAATATGCCCTCCCAGGGAATAAACTGGCAGTATATTCCACCCAGTTCCCCTCATATGGGCGGCTTGTCGGAATCCGCAGTAAAAAGTTTTAAAATTCACTTCAAAAAACCGCTGCATCCCACAAGTTTACATTCGAAGAATTCACGACGCTGTTGGTGCGTATTGAAGCAGTTCTCAATTCGAGACATCTAACCTCACTATCCCAGGACCCAGCTGACTTCAAGGCGCTCACTCCGGTTCACTTCCTTCGGGGTGCACCGCTTTTAGCCATTCCTGAGCCAAACGCGGAAGACCTCTCCTGGATAAATCGATGGGAAAATCTTAAATCGCTTCATCACCTATTCAGTCGACGCTGGAAAGAGGATTATATGAAGGACCTTCAGAAGCGCTATAAATGGCAAACTCCACAACGAAATCCTCAACCAGGCGACCTGGTCGTAATTAAAGAAGATTCGCTTCCATCCACCGAGTGGCGTCTGGGACGAATCGAGAACGTTCGCCTCGGCCCTGACAACCATGTTCGGGTTGTAGAGGTTCGCACCCAAAATGGGCTTGTCATGCGCCCCTTAGTTAAACTGTGCTTTCTTCCAATGGAGCACTCTTCGCGCACAGCGCTATTACTTATATATGTTTCCCTCGTATAACTAACTTTCCGTATTAACTTTCCATTTATCATCCGCTGTATCCAACTACTTCTCGATTCTCTGTCTGCTCTTATACTTTCAGGACGAAACCCATCTGGCTCTCACGGCAGAGACCGACAACTGCGTTCAGTGTCGGCTCTGCCACCACTACCACGTGCAGCGGACCGATCAAAGAAACCAGTGGCAACGGATGGACAAGCGCACATCCCGCGCAACCCACAAGGCCTGCCAACGACGTAATATGGCCAGTTGCGCCTCAAATACCACCATCCGCGCCTTGCAGGAACTGCAGAAGGTGCTCACAAGCACCTCCCTGCAGGGCGGGCAGGATGCTTAAGCCGCCTCCTACAATATTCAGACGGCGGCGAAATTCTTATGCGCAGCCGTGCGCGGTGAGTGGAAAGGCGCAAATTCACATGTCTGCCGTCGTCAGCAACGATCCTTATCCAACGAAACAGTCAAATCAGTCAAGCATTATTACCCGGAAACCGCGGACACGCTCCTTTGTACATTAATATACTTTTATATATAGTTACTTTGAGTTATTTAAAGTCTAAAGTTAAAGTTTAAGTTGAAGTTCTAAATTAATTTATAACTATTAAGAAAAAAAATTAGTGAATTTATAACGTTTTAAAAAAAACTATAAACCTTTTTATTTTGGAGTATTAAGTGTAGCGAAAAAGACCAAGTGAGTATTCAGTTTGTTCATGGTAAGCCGCCTCCAACAATATTCAGACGGCGGCGAAATTCCTATGCGCAGCCGTGCGCGGCGAGTGGAAAGGCGCCAACACTCATTCACTACCATCGTCATCAACAATAATTGCACGAACCAGTCAAGTACTAATAGCCGGCAATCGCGGACGCGCTCCATTCTATATTTAT